>NC_058084.1:152525024-153725024 GCF_014858855.1 Bufo gargarizans
AGCTCTTAGCGTTTGAAGCCAGCAGAGGTCAGGCAACACCACACAAAGAAAAGCCCTGCTTACATCTCGCTGTTCTTTTCCTTTGCATTTGTTGGTGTAGAGAATGAACTGTGTCTACCTTAGATCTAAAAGTCCAGTTAATTTGCTCTATAAGTTCACATCTGTTAATATGGTGCTGCTTTTATGTTTGTGGGGATTCGCTCTGGTAGTTAGGACTAGCGGATGCAGTATAGAGGCAAAGTATACAGTTCTTGAATCAAACGTTGGTGTATAGCAAAATGCAGATAAGGTGTATCGCAAAACGCAGGTGGCTTGGTGTTTATTCACACACAATGAAAATCCATAAACAATAAAAGTCACCTTTTCTCCTGGGTGTTAATTCACACCCTGTTAGCAGTTCATCCTCATCAAGTCCATAGGCAGCCTGTTTGAATTTAGAGGGACCTGAGTCCTCCAGCCTGGCTCAAACCTCAAATCCCAGCACAGCCCTCAGTTCACAGCACACTGACTCCTGAGCTCCACTGTCAGAAGGAGGTAAATCCACACACCTGGCAGTGCTGGCTGGTTTTTATGCCTGCAAAACCCGGCCTGGAACATGGGGAGTAGTCACCCACCCAGCACTTTGACTACTCCCAGTAAGAGCCGTCTTGAATCAGCTATGACAGCCATGCTAAATCTCCAGGTGTCAGTTAGCAATAGCTGCTGCTGACACATGAAATAGGTCAGGAGCCTCGGTGATACATGCCTTCCAGCCACAATGATTCCAGGTACTTTCTTACATATTGTTTAGCTTTTTATTTCAACAGTATTGTGTTGTTTCCTGATAACATTTGTTTTCCACCATGATATGTTCTGATATTGAAAACATGTGCAACGCTGAGTCTGGTGTCATCCTGGTCTGCCCCCCCTCCACACCACATTTCTGGAGACACCAACAACTTACTCATGCATGAAAAAAACTGATAGTTGTAACACACTGTATGCCAGCATACACAATCCGTTGATGGAACGACGAATGATAATTCGCTGATTGGATCTTTTATGCCGGCCTAAAGATCATTCTTGGTCACCTGTCATTTGTAATGTAGCTGCCTGAAATGGGGAAATGAACAGTCAAATGTATGAAAACAGTACTTGTTACTGTTAAATGCAAATCAATGCTGCATGGTCAATCAGTCCTCGGTCAAAATGGCCGCACAACTTTACACATACAAACAATAGAGCTGAGAAATGGGGATCACTCTAAACCAAAGTGGCACTATACCTACTATAAATAGAAAAACGGAAGCTCCTAGCGCACATCTCTGACCAAACGTGTGTTGGGCCCATCTACCAGGCGTCAAGGTGGCGGTATATTAGAGTTAGGTACCCGTCTGCGGAGGCCACCTTGACGCCTGGTAGATGGAGAGCTTCTGTTTTTCCATTTATAGTAGGTATAGTGCCACTTTGGTTTAGAGCGATCCCCGTTTCTCAGCTCTATTGTTTGTATGTGTAAAGTTGTGCGGCCATTTTTTTTGTCAGCTTTATTTATTTGCTAAGCAGTTTTTGGCATAAAGGAGTCACAAATAGGACACGCAACCTAGTTGCAGTAAAATTTACAAACTTTGTCGTCACTCGTCAAATTTGAAAAGTGATGAAAAAGGTGGCATTGTCTCCAAGGAGATGTAGGGTGAGCTAGATTTATCAAACCAGTGAAAAGGGTGCAAACAACAAATTTGTTGAGACTTGCACTTACTAAATCCCAGCAGTTTGACACCTCAGATGCCAAAGTCAATGTTCACCCCAGTATCCAAGCAGTTGGATGGAGGGAGCAACCTCTGTCCTCCATTCGGCACGACTGCGTCCACAGGTTGCCGAGAGGTCGGGTGCCGGCTATTTGCTATTTGATTCCGGCACCCGCCTCCTGTATATGTATTAACAGATCAGTTATCTTCATTGGTGGCGCAGTGCGCCCCCCACACCCCAGTATAATAAACATTGGTGGCGCAGTGCGCGCCCCCCAACACCCCAGTATAATAAACATTGGTGGCGCAGTGCGCTCCCCCCCCTCAGCAACCCAGTATAAGGCCTCATGCACATGACAGTATTTTTTCACCGTCCGCAAAACAGGGTTCCGTTTGTCCGTGATCCGTGACCGTTTTTTCGTCCGTGGGTCTTCCTTGATTTTTGGGGGATCCACGGACATGAAAAGTAAAAAAAAAAAAAATAAGTCAAGTTTGCATTGAAAATGATAGGGAAAACGGATCACTGATGCGGATGATAATCTTGTGTGCATCCGTGATTTTTCACGGACCCATTGACTTGAATGGGTCCGCGAACCGTTGAAAAAAATAGGACAGATCCTATTTTTTTCACGGCCAGGAAACACGGATCACGGATGCGGCTGCCAAACGGTGCATTTTCCGATTTTTCCACGGACCCATTGAAAGTCAATGGAGCCACGAAAAAAAACGGAACTACGGACGCGGATGCACACAACGGTCGTGTGCATGAGGCCTGATAAACATTGGTGGCGCGGTGCGCCCCCCCCCCCCCCCCAACACCCCAGTATAATAAACATTGGTGGCGCAGTGCCAATGAGGGTTAAAAAAATAAATAAATAAAATAATTAACTTTCTCGCCCAGTTTCCTTGGGGGACACAGAAGACCTTGGGTATAGCTCATCTCCATAGGAGGCGTGACACTAAGTGAAAACTGTTAAGCCCCTCCTCCACAGCTATACCCTCAGCCTGGAGAGAGAGACTGCCAGTTTTTGCTTAGTGTCCAAGGAGGCAAGACACTCCCTGCTACTGCAGGGCTGTTTTCCCCTTGTTTTAAATTTTGATTTTTACTTTTTTCTTTTCTTTTTGTTCCAGATCATCAGGGACAACAGAGACGCACTAGACCTCTCTGTTTCTCCCGGGGTCGAGCTGCGCCAGTGCCGGTCATCCGCACTGCTGCCTCCCCCACAGAAGGCAAGGTGGATCAGGGCAGCCCAGCTCCCCTACATCCCGCCAGCACAAGGGTCGCCCGCACGCCAAGTCCCTCTTCCAGCGTCCTGCCACTACGGTGCCAGTAGCTGAAGGGGCGACCCTGCTGGAACGGACCGAGGGTGAAGACGGCTATGGTGAGAGATTGGCTTCTCCAGCCCTACGTCCCCCCCCTCACCCCTCACCCCACCCCGGTCTCCTGCGTGCCTGACTCCCATACTGACAGGGCCTCTGGACCCTTTTGTCCCTGCTAGCCCTAGGCTGGCCCCTGGCTGCCACAGGGCGACATTTTGCTCCCATAGGACATGGCACCCTTCTTCCTGCAAGAAGAATGCCTGGGGAGCTGCAGACCTAGCTGCCCCTGACGTAGGGGTTAGGCAGGATTCCCACCCTCACAGACCCGGTCTCAGGGTCCCCCTCCCTCTTACCGGCCACTGCTTCAGGGCCACAGGGCCCGCGCCTTGCTGCCCCTGGTCCATCACGGGCTCCGGTCCGGTCAGCACTAATATTCCGGTGCGGCCGGGCGCCGCAAAAGATTTTAGGTTCCGCGGCTCCCGCGGCGGTCCGCCATTCCAGGCCTCCTTACTTCCGGCAGGCGGGGTGGGCTCCCGCGGCCAGCGAGCCACCATTCCAGTCCTGTCTCTCCGGCCGGCCGGGTGGGCTCCCGCGCCGGCGAACCGCCATTCCGGGCCCCTATCTCTTCTGGCCGGCGGGGTGGGCTCCCGCGGCCGGCATTGGGCTATGCCCAGCAGGTGGCGGTCGGCGGGGCTCCGCTACTTGGTCCCAGGCTTCGGCCTGCTGTGCCGCAATCCCGACCGGCCCGCGGGGTGGGCTCCCGCGGCCGGTTTGAAGCGCCGTTCCGCCCCAGGTCCCGGCGGTATGACGGGCCGGGGGCCGCAATTTAGCCCCCGGCTTCGCGGCCTACTAGGCCGCAATCTTCCGGTCTCTGGTGGAGGGGGCGGGAACTTCTCCAGGCGCGAATTTTCCCGCCTGGAGGTTCCTCCGCCCCCAGGGGATCGCACGCCGCCCTCCAGGCCGAATCCCTGTTAACCCTTTGGGTGCAGGCCGGCTCCCAAAATTGGGTCTGTATAGTTGGCCCCCATTTTTTTCTCAGGGCCCCTATATGGTGGCTCCCCTTTAGCCTCAGAGGCTGAGTTGAAAGAAAAAAAAAAAAAAAAAAAAAAATGAAATAAAAATAATAGATCATGATTTCTATTGGGCTGCGCTTGACGCTGCAGCCTCATCAGTAATGCTGCATGTCTGCATGACCTCCTTCCACAGGCGGCATGGTGTTGCGCTCCCAGCCTGCGTCGCTGCTAGGGCATTTCCCCTTTTAGGCGGTTTTCTTGCCTCTTCCAGGATACGGCGCTGGCCAAGTGCATTCGGCCCTCTGTAGGCAGCATTCATCGTCTCTCCAGTTATGGTGCCTGCCATGTGCATTCCCCCCCCCCCTCCTAGGCGGGCTACTGCACTCTCCCTGGCTGGCCATGTGCATGACCCCCTTCTTGGGCGGAATGCTGCACCTTCACCGGATACGGTGCTGGCCTTCTGCACGACCCCCTTCCATAGGTGGAACGCTGCACTCTCTGGATTTGCTGCCGGCCATGTGCGTGACCCCCTTCCGTGGGCGGAACGCTGCACTCACTGGATTCGCTGCCGGCCATGTGCGTGACCCCCTTCCTGGGCGGAACGCAGCACTCTCACTGGATCTGATGCCGATCATGTGCATCCCCCCTTTTTTAGGCGGGATACTGCACTTTCACCGGATACGGTACTGGCTGTGTGCACGACCCCCTTCCAGGCGGCGCTGATGTGCTATGATGTACTTATGTACTATGTTATTATGCTGCACTCTCGCTGATGTGCTATGATGTACTTATGTACTATGTTATTGTGCTGCACTCTCACTGATTGCGCTGCCGGCCTTTTCTTAGGCGGTATGCTGCACTCTCATTGGATTCCCTGCCGGCCTTAGGTATGCCTCCTTCCCTCAGACAGCATACATACATCCCTCTGTCTTTGGGTGTTTCCTCGCAGGTACGTTGCTGGCCACGTGCATGTACCCCATACATGGCAGGGTGCTTGCACTCTCGCTGGATCCGCTGTCGGCCATGGGCATGACTCCTCTTCCGTAGGCAGTGTACGCACTCTTGCTGGATTCGCTGCCAGCCAGGGGCATGCCTTCCTTCCTCAGGCGACATGCACGCGTTCTTAGTGACTGTGGTTGTCTCTCGCCAGTACGTTGCTGGCCATGTGTATGACTCCCATGCATGGCGGTGTGCTCGCACTCTCCCTGGAGGAGATGCTGGCCATGTGCTTTACCCCCTTTTTCTGGGCGGTGTGCTACACTCACCGGATACATTGCTGGCCATGAGAATGGCCCTCTATCATGGGTGGAACGCTTGCACTTCCATTGGATACGGTGCTGGCCTTGTGCGTGACCACTTCTCACTTCAAGGGCAGAATTTGGCACGCTCCTGGGATTCACGGCTGTCCTTATGTGGCTGGGCTGGACTTGTACATGTCCCCATTCATTGGCAGAGTAGTTACTCTCTCGCTGAGTTCAGTGTTGGGTGTATTATTGCACACTCATTTAATGCTAGGATACCCTGTGCATGTTCCCCTTTCACTAGATGGACCTCCTGCATTCCTGCTGGTTTATAGGGTATGTCCTGCTTCTCTGAAGTAGGTTCGGCCTTAGGCATCACTCCCTTTTGGGACCGGTCTTTGCACTCTTGCCAACTGTAGTTGGCCAGGTACAATTTCCCCCCTTTCGGGGTGGACTGATTGCGTTCCGTCGCATGCTATACTGGTTTTGTGCATAGCTCCCTTTCAGGTTGCACTTTGCGATTCCGTACATGCTGTGGCGCTCTGGGACGAGCCCCCCTTTTTTCTAGGTGGGTTGGCCTTCTCGCTGCTTGCGGGGCTGCTCGTTCGTATGCCTCACCTGCTTCCTGCGGCATACCTTTGTTTCTTGGGAGCCGATGCTTGCCGCCAGCCTTGCACTCGTCCATAGGGAGTTCCTTCTGTCCTCTTGACCGGACAGGCTCTATTTCTCTCTGCTGCACCGAGCTGGGTGGTGCTCATTCATTTAGTTGGCCTTTCATTCCAGGGAGTGTTCGTGGGTCCTAGATGCATGCCCTTTGCGTCCTTCTGCAGCATTGCTTCCCTGCGCTAGTGGTCCCATGGTCGAGAGTGCTGTTGTCTGCGGGGCCTCTCGAATTCTTCATTGGCGCTGTCAGGACTGCGGTTCCCTTGCCTGCCGCAATTTCCTCCTCTTCGGATGCAGTGTGGTATGAGTCCTTCCTCTTGGCGCCTCTACGCTTTCTGTCTGATCTGCTGCCGGGTTCGGGCTGCTCTTCTCGGGACGGTCACCCAACTTCTCTTGGGTGCTGGATTACCCAGGTCCGGAGGACCTCCGCCTTGGGTTCTTCAAGGTATTCGCCTTCTGCGAGGCGGTGGACCGGGCGTCTCACAGTGTAGCGGGTTCTGTTTTTGAGCTGTCTTATGGCTTCCCTGTTGCCCACTCCTCCTCCTTTCGGTTGGAGGGTGTTATGTCGGCCTCTGTCTCGACTGCCTCTTTTCGCCGGCTTTGTTTGGCTCCCGCTCTATACAGATCACTCCGATGTGGCTTCCCACAAGACTACGGAGGCTGTGTTTTCACTGTCCTCCCCTCTGGGGTGAGCCTGGTTGTTCCTGTGGATGGTTCCGGTGTTCCTTTTGGCCTCGTACTGTCTCCCTTGTTCGCGCTGGCTGTATTAGCTGTGTGCTTATTTACCGAGTCTACCGCGTTCTGTCCTCCCGCTGGGTGCAGATTGCGTGGCCCGTTCTAAGACGATGGTCCTGATGTAGACTTACCTTCTCGGTAACTTGGGGGGACTACCTTTTCGGTTCAGATTGTCCTTTGATCCCACACAGGGGCTGTTCAACGTGGTTACATCAGCATGGTCTTTAGCCTGCCTTCTCCTGGCGTCTGGCGGATCCTTTTGGGTCTTTGCATCTGTCCTTCTGCTCCCCATTCGGGTGGATGCGGGTCAACGTTGTTCGGGGCCGACGGGGCTAGTTTTGTCGACCCTTCTGCCCGTGTTACTGGTCTGCGCCTGTTCTCATTGGGTTTCGCCTGCTTGCCAGGCGACTCCAGCGGGTTCACTGCTGTCCACTCCTGGCTGTGTCTCGTCCAGGTTCTGTCGTAAGATTTAGGGTTTTTTGTCTGGGGTTCTGTGGAAAGCTGTGCATTCCCCACTCTGAAGTTCTTTCCCCATGGTTCTGTCTTTTGGTTGAGGTGTCAAGTGTCGGCGCTGTTCTTCCTCTTCCAGCGTTCCCGACCCTCTGGGCCTGCCAAGACCTTCTTCCTCGGAGTGGCTCTTTGGTTCCTCTGTGCTGTCCTTCGGTACCGCCCTGGGGACTATATCCAGAGCTCTCGGCGCTCCAATCTTGCCCTTGGAGCTGTTACAGGAGTTCACTCTATCCTTCTGTCCTGTACGGTTGTGTTCCGTATCAGTCGTGTCTCTGACGGGTGCCGGCATGGCCCCCTTTTTTTGTTATGAGTTTTCTGTCCTTTCCAGGACAGGGCTGTTCTGCATCTCGTTTCTTCCTTCCTTCCTTCCTTCTGAAGGTGGTGTTGCCTTCGCTTCAACACCTCACCTATTTGGACGTTGTTTGGGCCTGGCCGTTGTTTACTTGGAGATCTCCGACTCTTGCAGTCGTTCGGCCTCTTGGGTTTCCAGGAGGTCTGTGCATAGGGTTGGCAGACTCCAGGGTGGTTTTCCTCCGCTTGATCAGGTTGGCTATTGCTGAGGTTACCGCACCTAGGGCAGGATTCTGTCTTTGGTGTCACCGTTCCTTTCACCAGAGCGGTCGGTGCCTCCTGGGCTGGAGGCATTGGGCTTCGGCCGTGCATTTGGGCACGGTGGCCACAGGTCTGCCTTGCACGCCTTTCTGAGTTCTACAGGGTGCATACTCTGACTTTGGCAGATGCTGCCTTACCCCGCCTGGGTTTACAGGCGGCGGTTCATTGATGCCTTTCGGGTGCTTCGCCTTGGTGTTGTGGTCCCTCCCCCTTTTGGACTGCTTTTGAACGTCCCAAGGTCTTCTGTGTCCCCCAAGGAAACTGGGCGAGAAAACGAGATTTTTGTATAACTTACCAGTAAAATCTCTTTCTCGCTCTTTCCTTGGGGGACACAGCACCCACCCATTAATTGTTTTTTCTCTGTGCGTTTTCCGAGTTTTTGTTACCCGTTGGGTAGTTGGCTTGTTGGTTCCTTGTTGGACTTTGCCTTTTCTCACTGCTTGGACACGCAACTGGCAGTCTCTCTCTCCAGGCTGAGGGTATAGCTGTGGAGGAGGGGCTTAACAGTTTTCACTTAGTGTCACGCCTCCTATGGAGATGAGCTATACCCAAGGTCTTCTGTGTCCCCCAAGGAAAGAGCGAGAAAGAGATTTTACTGGTAAGTTATACAAAAATCTCGTTATTTCTGTAGGACCTGTCAAAGGACCTGTGGTGACGTCACTGAGCTCATCACATGGTCCATTACCATGGTGTTGGATCATGTGATGAGCACAGTGATGTCACCACACTTTGACAGGTCCTGAAGCTACGCGATCAATTGGAGGAGGTGAGTTCATTTTATTTTTTAACCCTCATTTGACCTTCTACTAAGCTTTCTGTATTAAAGAATGCTATTATTGTCCCTTATAACCATGTTATAAGGGAAAATAACACAGTGAATAGACTTTCATCCTAGCAACAATGCGTGAAAATTGCACCGCATCCGCACTTGCTTGCAGATGCTTGCGATTTTCACGCAGCTCCATTAACTTCTATGGGGCCTGTGTTATGTGAAAAACGCACAACATAGAGCATGCTGTGACTTTCACGCAACGCACAAGTGATGCGTGAAAAATCACCGTTCATGTGCACAGCCCCATAGAAATGAATAGGTTCGAATTCAGTGCGGGTGCGATGCGTTCACCTCACTCATTGCACCTGCGCAGAAATCTCGCCCGTGTGAAAGGGGCATAAGGGTGAATAGGACAAGGGTTCCAGCCCCTAAGGGGGCGAATAGAAAGTAAAAAAAAAAACACAAACACTAAGGCTACTTTCACACTTGCGGCAGTGTGATCCAGCAAGCAGTTCCGTCGTCGGAACTGCCTGCCGGATCCACTGATCTGAATGTGACTAAAAGCATTTGTGAGACGCATCCGGATGCGGATCCATCTCACAAATGCATTGCAAGAACGAATCCATCTCTCCGCTTGTCATGCGGACAGACGGATCCGTCTTGTATCTTTTTACACATTTTTACCGGTCTGCGCAGACTGGAAGGACGGATCCAGCATTCCAGTATTTTGAATGCCGGATCTAGCACTAATACATTCCTCTGGGGAAAAATGCCGGCATTCAGGCAAGTCTTCAGTTTTTTTCGCCGGAGAAAAAAACCGTAGCATGCTGCGGTTTTATCTTTTGCCTGATCAGTCAAAATGACTGAACTGAAGACATCCTGATGCATCCTGAACTGATTTCTCTCCATTTAGAATGCATGGGGATAAAACTGATCAGTTATTTTCCGGTATTGAGCCCCTGTGACGGAACTCTATGCCGGAAAAGAAAAACGCTAGTGTGAAAGTACCCTAAAATATTAAGTTTAAATCCCCCTTTTCCCAATTTTACATATAAAATATATAAACAATAAATAAATAAACAAACTACATAGCGCTGTGTCCGAAAAGTCCAAACTATTAAATTATTAAAAAATATCTTCTATGCGGTGAGCGTCGTAACAGAAATAAATAAATAAATAAAAACCATGCGATTCGCCATTTTTTAGTCACCCAAAAAATAGGATTGGACTTTTCTATTATGGGCCGAACGTTTCAAAAAATGCGAAAAATGTGTTTTGTTTTTTTGCGTGGTATGGAGTATCACAAAACTTTACGGTGACGAAAGCGAATCAAAATTTTGGTATCGAAACAACCCTACGCCGATCTGATCGGCGTAGCGTTGTCACGATACCAAAATTTTGATTCGGTTTCGATTTGGCGACTAAAAATTTAATTTGGCTCCTAAATTTTTCAGTTCAGGAGCAAATGGCTACTAGATATTTTTTGTTTTTGTCTGGAGCCCTGTACTACATCCTGTCTGTCAGAATGCCTGTGCTCTGTAATATAATAGTATTATAGTACAAGGTACAAACCATCAAACGATTGCAGGTTCGGATCTCCCAAACAGACAAAAAAAAATGTAAAAGAAAGTTGAATAAAGTATTAAAAAAAATATGTGTATGTATGTCTGTGTGTGTGTGTGTGTGTGTGTGTGTATGTATATATGTGTATGTGTATATATATATATATATATATATATATATATATATATATATATATATATATATATATTAAAGATATAAAAAAAAAATTGTATTGCCATGTCTGCAATGACCCAGTCTATAAAAATATCCCATTATTTAGCGCAAATGGTGAATGCATTAAAAAAAAATTAGCCTTATGCTACAATTGTCATTTTTTTTGACCACATGGCCTCTCCCCAAAAACTGAATAAAAACAAATGTTCTTTGTTTTTAATTATAGTTATACTAAATGGTATGAGTAAAGCTATAGCTTGCCCTGCAAACAATTAGGCCTCCGTTACTTTGACAGGAGAAAAAAATAATAATTATAATAATATGGTTGTCAGATATGGCACCAAAGTAGCATAAAAACCATGTAATTCTTTTTGGGGTCACCCCAAAATTTATTTTATTTATGTACAAATCACCTTACTTACTCCAGGTGCCATTAAAAAAAATGACGACTTGCCCCACATAAAACAAGCCCTTCTATGGCTAGGTTGATGGAAAATTAACAGCATTATGGCTTATAAAATGCGGAAATAAAAATAGGAAAATACCAAACTATGCTTAAGTACCAAACTAGGCTGCGTCCAGAGGGGTTAAGAGTGTGCCTCGCAGCAAGCTGGACTGTTTCCAGTAATGACCATGTACATGCAGCTCTGAACTATAGGGGGACGTTTACATGTAGCTGCTAAGGTGCTCCAAACTGTATCGGAAAAATCGGAATGTGGTTTTGATGCAGTAAAACATGTATGACATGTAGAAACCATAGCCAAACCAATTTTTCTGAAACCGTTTTGATGCACTACTAACCGCATCTCAACCGCTAGGTGTGAACGTACCCAAATGCCTGCTGCAATTTACCTTCAGAGCTAGAAGAAATCCAATGTATTGTCAAATTGCTACATATTTCTATCTAACAACGTTAAAACTGTGTGTGTCATAATTTAAACTCAACTTTTTTATTATTCCTTCCCTATTTGTTTGCCTTTAAATAGCTACGGTTCTGCTCAGAGCGGCCCTGTGTTACTGGAGGAGAGTCAGAAAGTTCTCTTGAGAATGATGTCTAATTGGGTGCCCGCAGTGAGGGTGGAGGCTTATAATTGCTGTCTTGAAATTGTCAAGGTATAAATTATTGTTTTCACACTGTACTGGCTTATTATTTTTGAAATATGTGTTGATCACTTCTTCTAGGGCTATCATCCAATATGCTTCCTAATCACCTATGGCCTGGGAGCCTCCTGGTGCTTTCAGGTGCCATTCCTATCGTTTGTTGGCAGTTGTAGATAATAGTCTTTGTAGATACTTGTCAGTTTTGTTGTGGGATAAAAAATTGCAGTTAAAGACTCGTTTGCGATACATTTTTTTTCCACAGTTGTCCGTAATTGTGGCAAAAATGTGTTTTTTGGAAAGCCGTGGGAAACAACACACTGCGAAGTGAGAGTGATATAAAGATAGAAAGTATATTCATTTTACATATGTTCCACTTAAATGTATTATTTATACTATATTTTGTTCTATTTTAGGATTCTTTAGGAATTCATAATGTCACCAAACCCGTGTCCTCTATTTGCAATGGTATAAACTTTCTTCTTCATCCTAAAGTTCTGTATGAAATCACTACATTTGGCCTGCAGGACTCCAACAATGAGGTACTTACTTTATTTTAATCATATGTATCATGAAATAAGGCCTATTGTTTAAATCAAGTTTTGTGACCCATAATTTTAAGATTTTTTTTTTTTCTGTTCAGTGAGCCTCACAATAAGCTGAAATTTTCTGCTTTGTAGAGATCACTTCTCAGCAGTCATCTCATTATAATCACAAACAGGATTAGACAAGCTAAAACCTCTGTATAGAGAACAGAAAACCCTCTACTGATAGTAGGAGATGGTGGTAGCACACCACCTCCCCCTCCCTGTATGGTGAAGGTCACAAAGCATGTCTTGAAAACATCCCATTAGAAGATGAGTCTTGTCCAGACTATAGGTTCTTAGGGTCTATGTGGCTGCTGGGAACCATAGCTCGGAATGCTATTAACGGTAGCTCAGGCAAAATGGCTGCCCCACTAAGTGTGTACATAAATTAGAATAAAACAATCTGCCAGCAGATTACAACAGATTGTTAAAAAAAAGAATATCATAATCTGGTTGGATTCCCTTTAACCCCTGAACAATTTGGAAGTCGTCACTTTAAAGATGGTGCCCTCCCGCAGCTTTCTGCTGTTTCAAACAGGGGGCCAATGTCAGTGATTGTTCATCAGGCCGATTGCAGACATTTAACATATGTTATATGGCCACAATTTGTAGGGAACCCGACACCTACTTCATGCTGCCCACTGTGATTTAGGAATATGCTGTAGTTCTACCAAACTTATATTAGCCATATTGTTGAGCTATAGTCTCCCCCTGCCCCTTGCTGCTGTTTGAAAGATTTCTCCCTGTGCGAAGTAATAGGGAGAAACTGTCAATCTGCAGATGATAGATATACAGACGTGGACAAAATTGTTGGTACCCTTTGGTCAATGAAAGAAAAAGTCACAATGGTCACAGAAATAACTTTAATCTGACAAAAGTAATAATAAATTAAAATTCTATAAATGTTAACCAATGAAAGTCAGACATTGTTTTTCAACCATGCTTCAACAGAATTATGTAAAAAAATAAACTCATGAAACAGGCATGGACAAAAATGATGGTACCCCTAGAAAACACAGAACATAATGTGACCAAAGGGACATGTTAATTCAAGGTGTGTCCACTAATTAGCATCACAGGTGTCTACAACCTTGTAATCAGCCATTGGGCCTATATATATGGCTCCAGGTAATCACTGTGTTGTTTGGTGATATGGTGTGTACCACACTCGACATGGACCAGAGGAAGCAAAGGAAAGAGCTGTCTCAAGAGATCAGAAAGAAAATTATAGACAAGCATGTTAAAGGTAAAGGCTATAAGACCATCTCCAAGCAACTAGATGTTCCTGTGAGTACAGTTGCACATATTATTCATAAGTTTAAGATCCATGGGACTGTAGCCAACCTCCCTGGACGTGGCCGCAGGAGGAAAATTGATGACAAATCTAAGAGACGGATAATCCGAATGGTAACAAAAGAGCCTAGAAAGACTTCTAAAGAGATTCAAGGTGAACTTCATGCTCAAGGAACATCAGTGTCAGATCGCACCATCCGTCGTTGTTTGAGCCAAAGTGGACTACATGGGAGACGACCAAGGAGGACACCATTGTTGAAAACGAATCATAAAAAAGCAAGACTGGAATATGCCAAACTACATGTTGACAAGCCACAAAGCTTCTGGGAGAATGTCCTGTGGACAGATGAGACAAAAATCGAAGTTTTTGCCAAGGCACATCAGCTGTATGTTCACAGACGAAAAAATGAAGCATATCAAGAAAAGAACACTGTCCCTACTGTGAAACATGGAGGAGGCTCTGTTATGTTCTGGGGCTGCTTTGCTGCGTCTGGCACAGGGTGTCTTGAATCTGTGCAGGGTACAATGAAATCTCAAGACTATCAAGGAATTCTAGAGAGAAATGTACTAGCCAGTGTCAGAAAGCTTGGTCTCAGTCGCAGGTCATGGGTCTTGCAACAGGACAATGACCCAAAACACACCGCTAAAAACACCCAAGAATGGCTAAGAGGAAAAAATTGGACTATTCTAAAGTGGCCTTCTATGAGCCCTGACCTCAATCCTATTGAGCATCTTTGGAAGGAGCTGAAACATGCAGTCTGGAAAAGGCACCCTTCAAACCGGACACAACTGGAGCAGTTTGCTCATGAGGAGTGGGCCAAAATACCTGCTGAGAGGTGCAGATGTCTCATTGACAGTTACAGGAAGCGTTTGATTGCAGTGATTGCCTCAAAAGGTTGCGCAACAAAATATTAAGTTAGGGGTACCATCATTTTTGTCCATGCCTGTTTCATGAGTTTATTTTTTTACATAATTCTGTTGAAGCATGGTTGAAAAACAATGTCTGACTTTCATTGGTTAACATTTATAGAATTTTAATTTATTATTACTTTTGTCAGATTAAAGTTATTTCTGTGACCATTGTGACTTTTTCTTTCATTGACCAAAGGGTACCAACAATTTTGTCCACGTCTGTATAACACAATATCGAGAGTAGACTTGTCAATTACACCGCATTCCTACCCACAGTCAACTACCTGTGCATGTGCCGCTCCACTTTCGGGTGGACCCAGATGTCAATGGCGGATGCACATTCTGCATCTGCACTACTTAGGTAGCAGCATCAGATCCTCTGCGGCTCGCGCCACTAGTCGGTGCAAGATTGACAGGACCAGGCAAATTGTCTGGTCCTATCAATGAAGGGAATGACGAGGCTCTTGAGCAGAAGGGACAGCCCCTTACTGTCCAAAAAGGCAGATTTTTTAATGAATTTGTTAGAATCCGTTTGCGTATCTCTAATGTTGATATATTTTATTGTGACAAAGCAGCAAAATCCAATTTATTATGATGGGTTTGCACTTGGCTGTTATAAATAAGGTTGCACACAGAAAGGATAATTCAGTTTGTCAGTAAATATATTGCTCGGGAAGATGAATTTATTAAAATATGTCGCACTATTTATACACTTTGAAAAAACTGCAGAAATCTCATTACTTTCCCTTTCTTCTAGGTTTGTTTGGCTGCTAAGGCTCTTCTAACATATTTCCTCCAAGGGCGTCTTGTGATGACTGCATCATCTTGGAATAAGTTTATTGAAGCATTGTGTCCGGTCACACCGCTGTTACAGGTAATGTCCAGCTGGGTTTACCTACGGTATAAATAACCTGAAGTATTGGCTTTGCTGAGAAATACTGTGGAATATGGAGTGTTGCATGTTCTAGCGAATACATGCCTGAAGGGTGCTACTGCGGCTGTAATGCTAATAGATGTTTTCACTGCTTCGTGGTCAGTATTCCCTGCTAGTAAATGAAAGTGACTTGTCAGTTTTACTGTAACTAACTTAGGCTACTTTCACACTTGCGTTGTTAATTCCGGTAATGAGATCCGGCAGAGAATCTCGATGCCGGAATTAAACAGATCCGTTTAGATTTTGCACTACAGGATACATCCGTTCCGTTAGGATGCAGTTGTGTGAAATCAAAGCTGAAAAAACGGATCCGTCACTATATACATTGAAAGCCAATAGGCGACGGATCCGGTTTTTTAGGCTCACAAAAAAAAATTGATTTGTCACCATTGACTTACATTGTTTTCAGTGCCTTGCAGCTTGCACCGGTTTTGTGTCCGGTTACAAAACTGAATGCTGCCGGAAAAGGGGTTGTCAGAGTTATGGAAAAAAAATATATAGCACTGTAAATCTGATGGTCAGTGATATATAACTAAGCTAAGCAAGTTTTAGGTAAAAAAAAATATCTATTTCCTCATTTCCCTGGTTCTCTTCTGGCCCTTTGTTTACTTGCAATAACAACAATCTCTGCCCCTCCCCCCGCTCTGCTAAGGGAGTGAATACAAGAGCTGCCCTGAGTGACATGTCTGCCTGCTGGGAGACTCTGCAGCATGTTGTATGTGTAGAACTACAAGTCCCAGCTGTATAATGACACTGCTAAGGGAGTGAATACAAGAGCTGCCCTGACTGACATGTCTGCCTGCTGGGAGACTGAGCGGCATGTTGTATGTGTAGAACTACAAGTCCCAGCTGTATAATGACACTGCTAAGGGAGTGAATACAAGAGCTGCCCTGAGTGACATGTCTGCCTGCTGGGAGACTCTGCAGCATGTTGTATGTGTAGAACTACAAGTCCCAGCTGTATAATGACACTGCTAAGGGAGTGAATACAAGAGCTGCCCTGAGTGACATGTCTGCCTGCTGGGAGACTGAGCGGCATGTTGTATATGTAGAACTACAAGTCCGAGCTGTATAATAACATTGCTAAGGGAGTGAATACAAGAGCTGCCCTGACTGACATGTCTGCCTGCTGGGAGACTCTGCAGCATGTTGTATGTGTAGAACGACAAGTCCCAGCTGTATAATGACACTTCTAAGGGAGTGGATACAAGTGCTGTCCTGAGTGACATGTCTGCCTGCTGGGAGACTCTGCAGCATGTTGTATGTGTAGGACTACAAGTCCCAGCTGTATAATGACACTGCTAAGAGAGTGAATACAAGAGCTGCCCTGAGTGACATGTCTGCCTGCTGGGAGACTCTGCAGCATGTTGTATGTGTAGAACTACAAGTCCGAGCTGTATAATAACATTGCTAAGGGAGTGAATACAAGAGCTGCCCTGACTGACATGTCTGCCTGCTGGGAGGCTCAGCAGCATGTTGTATGTGTAGGACTACAAGTCCCAGCTGTATAATGACACTGCTAAGGGAGTGGATACAAGAGCTGCCCTGACTGACATGTCTGCCTGCTGGGAGACTGAGCAGCATGTTGTATGTGTAGGACTACAAGTCCCAGCTGTATAATGACACTGATAAGGGAGTGAATACAAGAGCTGCCCTGAGTGACATGTCTGCCTGCTGGGAGACTCTGCAGCATGTTGTATGTGTAGGACTACAAGTCCCAGCTGTATAATGACACTGGTAAGGGAGTGAATACAAGAGCTGCCCTGAGTGACATGTCTGCCTGCTGGGAGACTCTGCAGCATGTTGTATGTGTAGAACTACAAGTCCTAGCTGTACAATGAAACTGCTAATACACACAGGATCTTGCCGATACCTGCAATGCTCTGCAGAACTTCTCTTTCAGCTCCTGTGTCCAGCATTTGTCTCCTCACTGCCTGCAGCTACACAGTAAACACGTCAGCCCTGGGTCTGTGCAGCTGAAGGGGTTAAGAATCCTGGGAGAGAGCAGACAGTGCAGGGGGGCGTGGCCAGCACAGTGACCTTTGGTGTACAGATCTCTCAGGCTTGTGCACAATCTGAGCAGGGAGTGAAGCTGACATCACAGGTCATGTGACCCTCAGTGAAATCCGAGAAACCAGGCACTGGTTTAAGTGAGTTAATTGGAAAGCTGTTACATTTGCCTAGTTAGAAACATAGAAAGAACAAAAAAATAACACGGACAACCCCTTTAATACAATATAATAAGGAGATATTGCAGTGTATTATGTGGACGATCAGAAAAGCTCCTGTTCACGTCTCCTACAAAAAAAAAAAATTGTTGGAAAAAAATCTAAATCAACCTTTTTCACAAAAAAAAAAATGTAGCAATCCTCATGCAGTTAAGTAAACCATGGCAAGAAACTTCTAATTGCCTTTTTCAATGGCTTCAATGTGACATATCACAAGTTTAGAACTGCTTTATCTGTATATAATTTGTACTACTGTCTGTAAGTAACGCGTATAATAAAATGGTCACATTATACATCCTGTACAGTGAACATCATTAAAAATTCAATATGCCTTTTTTTTTTTTTACCTTTTTTCTACCTCCTGATAAACACAATAAAAACTGATCAAAATGTTGTACATACCCCAAAACAGCACCAATGCAAACTAAAACGTGCCCTGCAAAAATAAACCTTCACACCTCTCTGTCAACGGAAAATAACGTATGTTAATGGGAAAAATAAAAACTGGGTTTTGGAATGGAGAGGTAAAAAACTAATTTCTGTGTCCTGGAGACTAAATGAGGCTGCGCGTCGACAGGTTAATGTGGAAAACAGCAATGCAAATCTGAACGGAGCTTTTTCACTTCTACACTGGTAGTCCACTATTTTCCTTGTAACGGCTGCTTTTCTGTCCGGCAGGATTGTCTGCTCTGTTTCTGTACATGAACTCTATTTTCTAGTATGGATTTTTTTTTTTAACTGAAATATTATAGCTACTATATTTCAGTTTTGCACAGGCATTCATTTTGTCAATATTTCATTCTTTAGGTTTTTGCTGACATGGAGGAAGCTTTAGGCACTTCAATTGTGGCTTTATGTGAAACATCGGAAAGAGGAGAAGGAGTTTTGCCTAAAACAACTCTGTTAAAAACAGCGCTACGGTTTCTATTTGCCAAAAAACTAACGTAAGTAAAGTTCTTTTTATTAGGAAATATTGTGAAAGTTTTCAAATCTTTAGTTTGGCTTTGGATCAATAACAATTTTCCAGTGTCAAAACCACAAACAATAATGTTTTGTTATGTTTCACACATGGGAAATTATGTATTATATGGTTTTCTTAAAGGGGTTGTCCGGGTTCAGAGCTGAACCCGGACATAGCTCCATTTTCACCCAGGCAGCCCCCCTGACTTGAACAGTTCATGCTCCGATGCTTTCCTTTGCCCTGCGCTAAATCGCGCAGGGCAAAGGCATTTTTTGGAGATCCGGTGACGACCTGAGGCTCTCTATGGGGCTGCCAGGAAGCCCAGTGACGTCACCGGCACTGATGGGCGGAATTTAGCGCTGCCCTAGCCAAGACGGATTGTCATGAACTCCATTGAAAGTCAATGGGGGAGGGAATGGCAGATTGTGTCACAGAAAACGGATCCGTCCCCATTGACTTGCATTGGGGGTCATGCCGGATGTCTTGCTCCGCATCCCAGGACGGAAAGCAAACTACAACATGTTGCCGTTTGCTCTCCGGTATGGGAACGCAAGTAAACGGAACGGAATGCATTTTGGAGCACTCCGTTCCGTTTAGTTCAGTTTTGTCCCTATTGACAATGAATGGGGACAAAATTGAAGCGTTTCTTTTTCCGGCATTGAGCCCCTATGACGGATCTTAATACCGGAAAACTAAAACGCTAGTGTGAAAGTAGCCTTTGACCATACCCCTCCATGAAAACATGCCCATTTTTTTAACTTTTGCCCAGGAAAAATTGATTTACACCTTTTTGTGAATTGTGCAAATTGCGACTTCGTACAACAAAAATATTAAATGTGGGCTGTTCCCTATTATCTTTAGCAGTTAGTTTATTCTTGGCTCCCACAAATATACTTCTCTTAGAGAGTCGCAAATTTTGGCGCATGCCATTTTTTCATAAAAAATTGCAGATTTCTGTAGGAAAGTGGGCCTTGTTAGCTATGTTAATTAACAGCAACTTCTAATTCAGTCGCATAAAAGGGCTCAGTCTTACTCTAGTAGGAAGATCGTAGAAAACTAGAGCAAAATCTCTAGACAGATGTTAAAGAAGTTGTCTCATCGCTAGGATAGGCCACCAATGTCAGATAGGGGTGGGTCCCACCTCTGGGACCCGCACCTATCTCTAGAACTGGATCTCCAAAGTAAGCTGAGAGCAGCTGTGCATGCTCGGCCACCCTCCATTAATTTCTCCGAAAGTAGCTGGAGCCCTCTCTCAAAAAATATTGAGCCGTTCTATCACAAAGGGTTAACTGTTTATCTAGCTGTGTGACTGATACTTTCACTTTGTGCGGGTCATCGAATAAACCTTATGGCTACTTTCAAACTAGCGTTTTTACTGGATCTAGCAGGGCTTCCGTTACTGATAATACAACCATTTGCTTCCGTTCTGAACCGATTTGGTTGTATTTTCTTTAACATAGCCAAGACGGATCCGTCATGAACTCCATTGAAAGTCAATGGAGGACAGATCCGTTTTCTTTTGTGTCAGATAGTGTCAAAGTTAAACGGATCCGTCCCTATTGACTTGCATTGTCCATTTTGCTCCACATCCCACGACTGAAAGAGAACCGCAGCTTGCTCTCCGGTATGGGAACTCAACCAAATGGAAAAAAATGCTTTTTGGAACATTCCGTTCTGTTCAGTTATGTTTTGTCCCCATTGACAATGAATGGGGACAAAACAGAAGCGTTTTTCTCCTGTATTGAGACTATGGTTTCACTAGGTATCGAATTATTAATACCCAATCGATACTTTTGTACCCGGATCGATTCAATACGGGGATTTGCCATTTACCAATACTAGGATGCACTACTGCGCAGCCTAGTATCCGAGAACATGGCGTACACTGCTCTCAGCGCTAATGTTAATGTAACCGACTCCATCCTGTCACAATTGTTAATGGAAAGGACTTCATCTTGGGCTAAAAGACTTGTTTCGGTTGCCAAGGGCTAGGCAGACCCTGTTCACACATTCCACCATAACCTGCTCTGTCCTGACATGAGGCTATCATGCCCTGTTATCGATAATCTGATTGGTCAGTGCTCTATACCATAAACCTTTAATTGGCTTTGTGTATAAATAAACACTGAGGAAGGGGAAACCCGGACTCTTCTGTACACCATAAAATAAAAAGTAAAAAAAACTTACATCAAAATATTAAATTTAAATCACCCCCTTTCCCAATTTTACATATAAAGTACATAAACAATAAATAAATAAACATATTCCGTATCACCACGTCTGAAAAGTCCAAACTATTAAAGTATTAAAAAAAAATTCCTATGCAGTGAATGCCATAACAAAAAATAAAAACCGTGCGATTCGCCATTTTTTAGTTACCTTGTCCCCTCAAAAAATAGGAGAGGTTTGTTCTATTATTGGACAGACATTCCCTAAAATGCGCAATGCCCGCTGCTTTCTTGGTGTTTTATTTTTTTTGCGTGGTATCAAAATCGAATAAAAACTTTTGGTATCGTGACAACCATAATTGAGACCCTATGCTGGGTCTCAGTACCGGAAAAAAGAAACACTAGTGTGAAAGTAACTTATCTCTAAATTACTGAGAGGTCATAAACTTATTTAAGCCACATTTTTATCAGTAAGAGAAGAACTGAGCTATGAGTGTTTATAATGTCAGAGAGCAGAGATAAGGAGCCCGTCTACTCATGGTCTGACGGAAATGACAGAAAATCCAAAGGGTGCTACTAGAGCATTTCAGGTATATGTGTGTGTGTGTGTGTGTGTGTGTGTATATATAAAATATATAAATAAATCCAGAAAAACGGGCGGCACTCCAATGGATAAAAATAAGCGAACCTTTATTCACCCAGGTGGTGCAACGTTTCGGCTCTACACTTGAGCCTTTTTCAAGCCTTTTTGCTTGAAAAAGGCTCAAGAGTAGAGACACGAAACGTTGCACCACCTGGGTGAATAAAGGTTCGCTTATTTTTATCCATTGGAGTGCCGCTCGTTTTTCTGGATTCACACATTGGGGTAAGAAGCCTATTCCCCCTGGGACGTGCACCCGAGACTTCGTCTTTGTTTGCCCCAGTGCCGCCATTTTCCTTGAAATATATATATATATATATATATATATATATATATATATATATATCAAACAAAGTGCAACATTTGATACATTTGGCACGAATTATGGCAATACAGTCTCTATAAAAACTGATTTCAGATATTCCCAAGTTTATTTGAATTGTTGTGACATACAGTTCACACTTGGAGTTTACCTCTAATTCTTCCTCACTGTACTGATGGTAGTATTTCACAGAAGTGCAACAATTCTGTATCTGCAATGATATTATTTAGAATCAGGGAAAATAAAAATCTTCTTGCCACGGCTTGTCTGCCTATGCAAAAGGGTTCCCTGGATGAAAGGCGGTTTACCAATTAAGGCCTCGTGCCCACGACCACATTTTTTCATCCATGAGCTGTCCTCATTGTTTAGTATAGCACATTGACCCATTCATTTCTATGGGGCCGTTTCTATATTTATATTATAAATAATAAGTTATATGTACACCAAAATTGTGTCCCTAAAAACTCTCAAAAGGCTCTCATACATCGACATTGACAGAAAACTGCAAAGTGGCACAACAATTCTAAAAAAAACAACAGTTTTTGCAATAGTTTTTTGTGTGGTGCACTTTTTTATACTGTATGCCTTGGTCTACTGCACTATTCGATGCAGCAAAAAGGTGGACTGACTTTTCGGACACTGTTTTGGTCTCTGTCGGGTGAAGGGGCCTATTGATTCTACAAAATGCAGTGTAAAAGGGTATGGCCAAACATTGCGGTCTGCTGCATTTTATGTCCCATATGAATGTAACCTCCGTGTTTCCATTCAGCAACAGTGATGTACGGACTGTGAATAGGACAAACTGGTCATTGGTTGTAGTATGGCTACATTGTGCTCTTGGGGGTTGCCACCTGTCATTTGTAGAGGAATCCTAATTGTTATTATGACCATGCCACCTTCATAAATATGTTAATTAGTTTTCCGTTTACTTGAAATGATCCTCGAGGTTGTTGTTCTGGAAAGTATGGTAACTGCTAACCATTCATCTGAAGTGCTGAGAGCTGCAGGAAAATGTTACAGCGTCATAAAGCTGTGTATTGATAGCTGATGGATGCGGTCCCAAACACCTGGAGTGACCCATTTCACTTTTATAAGTCACTTTACAGTTTCTCATCTGCTTTTTATTGTCTTCTTTTTTTAGGCTACGTACATTGGGCATTAAGTGGCTATCAGTCCATTTAATGAATGAGAAGGAGTCGGACTGCAAGCGCCCTGAGCTACAAGGCAATGTAATATCTAAGGCTGTCAGTCTTTATGTCACTGAGCGATCAGTTGACCTAAAGCTGGATGACAAAGGGACATCATTTTTCAAGGTTAATATTTGTGTTAATCACAGCTTATGAGATCATTGCTGTATGCTTTAGGTGTAGAGTGCTAGATCTTGGTTCATAATGTTATACAGGTATACACAGACACGCACACAAGCTACAGTGTTAAAGGGAATCTGTCATCAACTTTATGCTGTTCGTACTAATGGCAGAATAAAGTAGAGACAGGTGAGTTGATTTCAGCGGTCTGTCATTTAGAAGTTAAGAGTAAGTGATTGCCGAGAACCAACATCACAATCATTGCAGACTGGGCCTGGAAAAGAGTCACGGCCACCTGAGAAGAGTCATGGTTATTCATAAATTCCTGCTCTCCTGCCCACCTGCTGATGACCGACAGTCTTCTACCTAGTTTTCTCCCTTTCTCTCTAGGAGAGAACTGCCAATCATCAGCAGATGGGTGAGAGTGCAGGAGATTATGAATAACCATGACTCTTCTCAGGTAGATTTGACACGTTTCAAGGCCTGGGCTGCAATGACTACGATTATGGTTTTTGGCAACCACTTACTTTTAGCTCATGAGTGACACACCGCTGAAATCAGCATTTCTGTCACTATTTTATGCTGCCCTCAGTGAGGTCAGCATAAAGTTAATGACCGGTTCCCTTTAAATGCTTTGTATAACTTCTGATTGCATTTTACTCATGTTGGGCTGAAAAAAAAATATAATTTCCATTCGTCTATATTAAAAATGTTCAGCCACACCTTTGTTTTCTTTGAATCATGTCATCTGATGGCTCATGTGTAGCTCTTATCTCCTGATCTCATTGACACTTCGTTAAGACATATTCTTATCAGTTTGATAAGGATTGCACTATGAGTGTTTATGAAGTCAGATCAGAGATAATGGGATTCAAAGAAAACAGAAACTGACAGCCTGCAAACAGACAATTTTTTTTTAACACTGTTTCTCCAAAATGGCTGCACATTTGAAATAAAGACCTATTGAAAAAATTATTTTTAACACAAAATGAGTAAAATGCAATCTTACAAAAATTGCCCGAAAGTGTCCCTAGCCTTTAAGTCTGTGTATTTTTTTTATGTAATGCAATGCAACTTTGAGTTGTTCAGTACTTCTAGCCTTTATCGTTGTGAGCAGTGTGTTTATTGCAGTGCACCGTTTTTTTTTTTTTAAATCAGTATTCAATGTGCATTGAATCTGCAGGCAGACACTGTCAGGAAAGTGGCTGAAATCTTTACTTCAGAAACTGTGGACATGGCACTTCGCAAATCAGCGGCTGAACAGCTGGCAGTTATAGCGCAAGGTAAGATAAGCAAGATGTTTGTTTTTATGCCTCGTGTCACCGGAGAATTATCAGTTAGATTAACTTTGGTCCTCTACAGAAAGGATACATCAGCAGGTCGCACGAAATCCATTACAATTTCTGCTCCTAGGCTTGCCGGTATATACTATCTCTTTTGGAAGGTTAATTTAAATGGATTTTTTTAAAACCAGAAATGAGTCTATATAAACCACACTCTGCCTATAAAACAGGCTGAAGAACTGGGTTTTTCATAGGACAAGTGACCCGTTATTGCAGGATAGGAATCATGAAGGATGTTGTTAATGTTAGAAAGTTATTTTATTTGTCAAAATGTATCAGTCTAAAGAAGGCTGTTTGCCAAGGGATGGGGAGCCTCGCACACTGGTGACATATCGCTAAGGTATACCACCAATGTCTGATAGGAGGAGGTTCCACCTACCTTTTAGAATGGAGCTCCTGTAGTAAACCAGAGCGCACCGAGTCAGTGCTTGGCTATTTTAGGAACTCCTATAGAAATGAATAGAGGACAGCCTTGTTGGCGTTGGGACATCCATTCTAGAGATGGGTGTGGGTGTTTAGACATCTCCTTTAAAACCGAGTTCTGCAAAGGGGAGATTATGAGATAAAATGATTACTGTATTTTTCGCCCTATAAGACGCACCTAGGTTTTAGAGGAGAACAATAAGAAAAAAAAAATTCCATTACACCTCAGGTCAAACCAGAAATCAGACCTCAGATCAAACCCCCCATATGTCAGCCATCTATCAGCCCCCATATGTCAGCCGGCAGCCCCCATATATTAGCCCCCAGCGCAAATAAAATAAAAAACAACTCACTTACCTCTCCTGCTCCTGGACGCCACCACTCCTCACCATCACGATCCTCTTCACCCTGCTGTCGGCTGTGTATCGTGGCGCACAGTATGAGGTCACAGAGCACCCTCACGGTGTGCGCAGCCCTGCACAGCCGATAGCCGAGGACCAGGAAGCAGTGAGTACAGAGCCATCACCTTTTGTCCTCCAGTACTAATGAAGCGCTTCCATAATGGAAGCGCTTCATTAGTATTAGCCCCATAAGACGCAGGGGCACATCAGCGGGGGTCCAAGTCCCGGCACTCCCGCCGATCAGCTGTTACAGGGAGCCGCTGCTCTAACCGTTGCTCTGGTGATTGCTGCTGCTATTCACTGACCTCAGTTGCACAGGACCAGTGAGGCCAGCCATTCACTCCTATGGACTCCTTGGTATGCAGGTATGGAATCACCACAGCCAAGTAAATAAAGGCTAGCCATTTTTTTGCACATTCTAAAAACCCCTTTTAATTTCCTAGTACACTAAATTCTATTAATCACACAAAATAATTAAATGGCATGGTGAGTGGTTGGTAAAAGCTGCAGTACAATGTCTTTTTTTAATCCATGAAAGTGAGTCTGTCACCAGGAAATTCACTGTAAGACTAGTCATATTGTATTGCCTTGTAGGTAGTGCTGGGCCAATAATCGAAAATATTAAAAGTTTATAACACCCCCCACTTTCCCAATTTCACATATAAAAAATATAAACAGTAAAAAATAAACATCTGGTATCGCCGCGTCCAAAAATGTCTGAGCTATTAGAATATTTTTAAAAATGTTCCTGTGTGGTGAATGCAGTAACGAAAAAAACAAACAAACAAACAAAAAAAAAACGTGCAATTAAACATTTCTTTAGTCACCTTGTCCCCCCCCCAAAAAAAGTTGAATAACAGTGACCAAAAAGTTGTATGTACCCCTAAAAAAAAGTACTAATAACACCTTTAGTTTGTCTCTCCAAAAAAAAGCCCTGATTCTAGCTGCTTTTTATTTACAGACATGACGATGCACAGTGTTATTAAGGAGCTGGGGATTGTGGGAAAGATCCGTAGCATACTGCAAAAATATGTGCATCAAAGTGGAAAGGTAAGTGCAACTGCGGTGAGAGAATTGCTAGAGAACAGGCGAAGTATGATGGAATTAAACATATGGTGGTTTAGTTTGCTTTGCTGGAAATGTTTGTTTAGGGTCAGTGTGATGGAACACTAATACCCACAATAAATAATAAAAAAAATCACATGTAAATGTTTTTTTTTTCGTAATCCTCTTCCACTGTTAGCAACTCTGTTCATTTCTTAGGGGATATCCTGCCAGTTTTATTTTTGTTATAGGTCAGAATGGCATAAAATAAAACTATTCCCCCTCGAAGATCCTGGTCGGACACTTTCCGGGACCCTCCTTGTCTCTCCTTTCGAGTCCCTCTTGACACACCAGAAATGAGGGCTCCACCAATCGCTGGCTGGAGCGGGTCACCTCTGTGCCAGCGAGTCACATTTCCTATGTGTTGAGAGGGACCACGAAGTATAGACCAGCAGAGACCTGGGAAGCATTGGAACAGAATCAACGGGGGGAGAATTGGTGACAACCCATGTAAATATGTTTTATGGGAATGGTAGGTGACAACCAATACACTTCTTTCAGCTCTCACATGGTTGGCACACAGCTTTCCTAGATTCCTGGGTAGCTAATCTGCTTGGTTACCCTACACCATATGGCAGCATACTAAGTCTAAGACTTTTGTTGTAGAAGGTATGCTACAGTATGAGCTTCAGCAGGGTTATGGAAATTGCCTAAAACATAAACCGATTTTGTTTGTTGCCCAAAGCAACCAATCACAGCTCGGCTTTGAGTTTATAAAAGCACTCATGAAATAAAGCTGCGTGGACAACAAAGACCACTTTTCTTTTTAGACAGACGATTAGCGTTAGGGTGCATTCACACGACCGTATTTTTGGCTCCGCATCCGTTCCGCAATTTTGTGGAACGGGTGCGGACCCATTCATTTCAATGGGGCCGCAAAAGATGCGGACAGCACACAATGTGCTGTCTGCATCCGTAGATCCGTTCCGCGGCCCCACAAAAAAGATAGAAATGCCTATTGTTGTCCGCGATTGCGGACAAGGATAGGACATGCTCTATCATGGGGCCGGCTACATTCACACGGCCGGTATCCGTGTTTCTCGCCCAATTTCCTTGGGGGACACAGAAGACCTTGGGTATAGCTCATCTCCATAGGAGGCGTGACACTAAGTGAGAACTGTTAAGCCCCTCCTCCACAGCTATACCCTCAGCCTGGAGAGAGAGACTGCCAGTTTTTGCTTAGTGTCCAAGGAGGCAAGACACTCCCTGCTCTGCAGGGCTGTTTTTCTCCTGTTTGGTTTTTAGTTTTGATTTTTGCTTTTTTCTTTTTCTTCAGATCATCAGGGACAACAGAGACGCACTAGACCTCTCTGTTTCTCCCGGGGTCGAGCTGCGCCAGTGCCGGTCATCCGCACTGCTGCCTCCCCCACAGAAGGTAAGGTGGACCAGGGCAGCCCAGCTCCCCTGCATCCCGCCAGCGCAAGGGTCGCCCGCACGCCAAGTCCCTCTTCCAGCGTCCTGCCACTACGGTGCCAGTAGCTGAAGGGGCGACCCTGCTGGAACGGACCGAGGGTGAAGACGGCTGTGGTAAGAGAGAGGCTTCTCCAGCCCTACGTTCCCCTCATTCCCTCCCCGGTCTCCTGCGTGCTGGACCCCCATACTGGTCCCTGCTGGACCTAGGCTGGCCCCTGAGGTGTCGTTGGGAACAGCCATTTTTCTGGCTCCAGGGCTGTCTCTCATATCCAGCTGTTGCCCAATAATCATATAGCCCCACACCACCACCATACTGGTGACCGCGGGGCGACTATACACTGCCCCTTCATAGGGCATTGCACAGGGGTGAGCAATGGATTGCTGTGGAGGAATTCTGCTTTAGGACCGGAGACCCGCTCCTAGCTGCCTCTGACACAGGGGTTATGCAGGCCCTCCCCCTTACCGGTCGCAGATTCAGTACAGGGGGCCCGCGCTGACTGCCCTGTCCCTCCTCCACGGGCGCCTGGTCCGTTAGGGCAGGGGGTGCAGTGCTGGACTTCAGGGGCCCGCTCCAGAAGCTGCCGGACGCAAGGCCCTCACGGCCTGCATGTACTGAGCGCGATGCTCCAGCAGGCCCCGGCTGACTGTTGAGGCTTCCGGTCGGCCGGGAGCCGCAAACTTTTGACCCAGGCTTCGGCCTGCTCGGCCGCAATCCGGCCCTTTGTCTCTGCAGGCCCGCGGGGTGGGCACCCGCGGCCGTTAGTGCATGCGTCAGCCGGCTCCCTCCCGGTCCCGGCCGGGTGCCGCAAACTTTTGACCCAGGCTTCGGCCTGCACGGCCGCAATCCGGCCCCTTTGTCTCTGCCGGTCCGCGGGGTGGGCACCCGCGGCCGTTAGTGCATGCGTCAGCCGGCTCCCTCCCGGTCCCGGCCGACCGCCGGTACTCCCGGTCGGCCGGGCGCCGCGAAAATCTAGGCCCCGGCTTCACGGCCTACTAGGCCGCAAACTTCCAGCCTCGGTTGCAGGGGGCGGGAACTTCTCGCGGCGCGAATTCTTCCCGCCTGGAGGTCCCCCGCCCCCAGGGGATCGCAGCGCCGCCCCCTAGGCCGGATATTTGTTAACCTGTTGGGTACCGGCCGCCAGGGGCCGGCTCCCATCTAGAGGACACCCTCTATGTTCTGGGCTTCCTGGTGGGCCTGTATGAGATTGTGCCCCTGTATGGTGGCCCCTTTTTTTGCCTCAGAGTGGCTGTGTTTTTAAAAAAAAAAAAAAAAAAAAAAAGAATAATGAAGTTAATAAATAACGGAATGGTTGCGCAGGACACTGCAGCCTGATGCAGTAGTGCTGGCCGCACGCTATGCCCCCCTTCCGTAGGCGGCATGTTGCGATCCTCGGCTGCGGTTCTGGCCAGCTACATGTTCCCCTTCTAGGCGGACCCTTGCCATCTCCCGGGATACGGCGCTGACCAAAGGCAAGCGCCCCGTCTATAGGCAGAACGTCGCCTCTCCTGTTACAGGTTGGCCATGTGCATCACTCTCACTGGATTTAATGCCGGACAGGTGCATGACCCCCTTCTGGGGCAGAAGAATTGCACTCTCACCGGATACGGTGCTGGCCATGTGCACGACCCCCCTCCTTGAGGAGCGCGGCACTCTCACTGGATTCCTGCCGGCCATGTGTGTAACCCCCTTCCATGGCGGTACGCTGCACTCTCACTGGGTTCGCTGTCGGCCATGGGTATAAAACATGTGCACGTCCCCCTTCCATATGCGGGACACTGCACTCATTGGATTCACTGCCGGCCATGTGCACGTCCCCCTTCCATAAGCGGAACGCTGCACTCTCAATGGATTCGCTGCCGGCCTTGTGCATGACTCCCTTCCATAAGCGGTAGGCTGCACTCTCATTGGTTTCGCTGCCGGCCTTGAGCATGCCTCCTTCTCTCGGGCGGCATACATACTCTTCCTGGCTGGGGTTGTTCTCTCGCGGTAGGTTGCTGGCCACGTGCTTGACCCCCTTCCATGGCGGGGTGCTTGCACTCTCACCGGATCCGCTGCCAGCCATAGGCATGGCCTCCCCCCCCCCCCCCTTCCTTGGGCGGTGTACCGCACTCTCGCTGGCTTTGCTGCCGGCATGGGCATGCCTCCTCTCCTCAGGCGACATACATGCACCTTCACTGACGGTGTTTGTTCTTGCGCCAGTACGTTGCTGGCCATGTGCATGGCCCCGTCCGTGGCGGGGTGCTCGCGCTCTCCTGGGATGCAATGCTGCCGTGCGCGGTTCATTGCACCCTCACCGAATACGTTGCTGGCCAGGAGCATGGCCCTCTAAACAGGGGTGCGCTGCTTGCACTCCCTTTGGAAACGGTGCTGGCCTTGTGCATGACCACTTCTCATTCCGTGGGCGGTAATTTGCGCGCTCATGAGATTCACGGCTGTCCTTCTATATGCTGTACTGGACGTTCCCCTTTCATTGGCGAACTACTCGTTGCACTCTCACAAAATTCGGTGTTGGGTGGATTATTGCACAATAATTTAATGCCAGGATAATCCTGTGCATGCCCTTCCCCCTTCACTAGGTCCTTTGGTGCGGGCCTTTGCACTCTTGCCGTCTGCAGAGTTTGCCAGGTGCCTTTCTCTCCCCTTTTCTGGGCGGACTGCTTGCGTTCCATAGCATGCCCCCTGTACTAGCCTTGTGCATAACTCCCTTTCGGGTTGCACTTTGCACTTCCATGGATACTGTGGGATGCTTGGCTGTGCGCTCTGTGCGTTGTTTGGGCCGTGTTTGCCTTCTCCTCCCGTGGGTGGGTTGGCCTTCTCGCTGCCTGCGGTTTGCTAGTACGTATGCCTCCCTTCCTCCTGCGACATACCTTTTTCTCTTGGGGTGAGGCTGCTTGTCGCTAGCTTTGCACTCTTTTCTGAAGAGGTCATTCTGTCCACCTGTATGAGCCTAAGGTGTTGTCCAACACACAACAAATGAATGCCCAATGTATTCACCGCTGTATACCTTGTATATATGTAGACGGGCTCGGCTGGCTCGCTACTGCACCGAGCTGGGTGGCACTCATTCTCTGGTGTGGTCCCGTTGTGACTGCACCAGCCATGTTCATTGGCCCTTCCACCTGGGGAGTGTTCGGGGTACCTTGATGCGTACCCGTTCGTCCTCCCGTGACATTGCTTCCCCGCGCAAGCCGTCGGGTCGAGAGCGTTGTCTTTGGCGCCTTCTGCACTTCAGTCTGATCTGCTACCAGGAACAGACCGCTCCTCTCGGGTAGGTCACCCAACTTCTCTTGGGTGCTCGTCTATCCAGGTCTGAGGGACCTCCACTTTTGGGTTCTTCAGGGTTTTCGCCTTCTGCGAGGCGATGTGCAGGTCAGCTCACAGAGTAGCAGGTATTCGGCTTTTGAACTGTCCTGTGGCTTCCCTGTTTGCCATTCCTCCTTTCGGTTTGGAGGGTGTTATGCCGGCCTCTGTCTCGACTGCTTTTCCTCGCCGGCTTGGTCGTTTTGGCTTCCTCTCTGAGTTTGTCACTCCGAGGTGGCTTCTGCACCGGCCAGGCCTCAGAGGCTGTTTCGTCATTGCCCCCTCCCCTTCGGGGGTGAGCATGGTTGTTCACTTGGATGGTTCCGGTGTTACTTGTGGTCTCGTACCGTCTCCCTCGTTTTCGCTGGCAGTACTAGCTGTGTGCCTGTTTGCCAGGCCTATTGCGTTCTGTCCTCCCGCTGGGTGCAGATTGCCTTTCCATTCTGGGCATATGGTCCTGCTGGACTTACCTTTTCGGTAACTTGGGAGGACTACCCTTCGGTCACGGTTGTCCTTGACTTTCCCTCACCAGGACTGTAGAACTCCTTCCTGTGGTGGCTACGTCGACTTGGACTTTGGCCTGTCTTGTCCTGGCATCTGTCGGCTGCTGGGCGGACCCTTCCGGTTTTCTTCCGTCTGTCCTTCTGCTCACCTACTCCGGTTGGATACGGGACTATGTTGTTCGGGGGCCGACGGGAGTTTTCTTCCGACCCTTGGGCCGTGTTACTGGTCTGCGCCTGATCACATTGGGTTTTTTTCCCGCTTGCCAGGCGATTCCTGCGAGCGCGCTAGTGTTCGCTCCCGACTGTGCTTCGTCCAGGTTCGGTTGTCGGACTTAGGGTTCTTGACTAGGTTTTGTGGTAAGTGGGGCATTCCCCCACTCTGCTTTTCTCTCCCTTGGTTCTGTCTTTCTCTAGTCCGGCCTGACCCTGGGACTGGGGCTCTGTTACTGAAGTGTCAAGTGTCGGCGCTGTCCTTCCCCTTGCAGCGTTTTCTGGCCCTCCTGGGCCTGTCATGACCTTCTTCCACAGAGTGGCTCTTTGGTTCCTCTGTACCGTTCCCTGGTACCGCCCTGGGAACTATACACTGAGCTCTTGGCGCTCCCCTTCTTTCCCTTGGTGCCGTTGTAGAAGTTCTCCCTACTCCTGCTGTCCTGTACAGTTGTGTTTTCTGTTGCCATCATGTCTGACGGGTGCCTGATGGGTGGCCCTTCGTGTTCTGTGCCCTCTGTCCTTTTCCAGGACGGGGCTGTTTCTCCATCCCGTCCCTTCCTTCTGAGGGTGGTATCTGCCTTCTTATCTACGAGGCTTTGGTCATCCCCTTCCCGTCTCCGGGAACGGGCGCTTCACCGCTTGGAGATTGTTTGGGTTTGCAGTTGTTACTTGGAGATCTCCGGCTCTTGTCGGCGTTCGGTCTCTTGTGTTTCCAGGATGTCCGCGCAAAGGGTTGACGGCCTCCAGGGTGGCTTTCCTTCGCTCTCTGTGTCTATTGCTGTGGTTACCGCACCAAGGGCAGGGTTCTGCTTTTGGTGTCACCGTTCATTTCACCAGAGCGGTCGGTGCCTCCTGGGCCGGAGGCATAAGGCTTCGGCCATGCTTTTGTGCAAGGCGGTCGCTGGTCTTCCTTGCGCACCTTACTGGGTTCTACAGGGTGCGCACTGGGGCTTCGGCGTCTGCTGCCTTGGGCCGCCTGGTCTGCAGGCGGCGGTTTCTTGATGCCTTCGGGTGCTTTGCCTTGGTGCTGTGGTCCCTCCCCTCTTGGACTGCTATTGAACGTCCCAAGGTCTTCTGTGTCCCCCAAGGAAATTGGGCGAGAAAACGAGATTTTTGTATAACTTACCAGTAAAATCTCTTTCTCGCTCTTTCCTTGGGGGACACAGCACCCACCCATTCTTTGTTTCCGAGTTTGTTTTACCCGTTGGGTAGTTGGCTTGTTGGTTCCACTTTTGGACTTTGCCTTTTCTCACTACTTGGACACGCAACTGGCAGTCTCTCTCTCCAGGCTGAGGGTATAGCTGTGGAGGAGGGGCTTAACAGTTCTCACTTAGTGTCACGCCTCCTATGGAGATGAGCTATACCCAAGGTCTTCTGTGTCCCCCAAGGAAAGAGCGAGAAAGAGATTTTACTGGTAAGTTATACAAAAATCTCGTTTTTGTGGATCCGCAATTTGAATGTGAATGTAGCCTTATTTTGCACTATTTATTATGATTTGTTATATAGCACAGCGCTGTACATTATGTGCATGCACATTATTGGTTGACAGTATAAATTAGTCTTGCACTACCTTCATAGCTTTATTTTCATACGCTTTTGAGACTTATTGTATTTGCTTATGTTCCTAATTAATAGAGGTTTCTTAACATCTGCAGGATTTTGAGGGGATGGTTTTGCCGTGTCTGTCATTACTACGAAAGGTGGTGTATGCTGATCCCGTGTTGCGCTTGTCCCTGGCGCAGGATGCAGAGTTCATCTTAATTTTAACTAGAGGTAAAATTTCTGTAGCAGTTAGAGGTTGGCACCTTTTAGTTTTTTTTGTGAACCTCCTCCTGGGCAAAGCTGCAAAGGAAGCATACTTACTACTCCCTGATGCTGGGTCCTGGCTCCTTTACTTCACGGCCTTGGCTGTCTTGCCAGGGTCCGCTTTGACATCGCTGTAGCTAATTGCTGGTCACAGTAGTTACCTGCTCCCCTTGCATCATGTTAATTTATAATGTGATACAAAGGAGGGCAGATCACCACTGCAGGCAGCGATTGGCTTCAGTGGTGTCAAAGCGGGTGTTGACAGGGGGGAACCCAAGCAAGACACCCGAGGTCGGGGAGTTAAGGAGTTTGGACCCATCAGCAGGGACCAGGTAAGTATGCTTCTCTTTGCAGGTCTGCCAAGAAGGAGGGGGTTGCCAGAAACCCTAGAAAAGGTGGCCAACCCCTTTAAGAGTATCTCAGTCTCCAATTTGCGACCCTCTGGTCGTTTCACAGGTTGGAGACCACTCCTGTATATAAAACTTCTAATGCAGAGTGAATTATAGAGGAAATCCTCTTCTTTTGGCCTCTTTTTCACACGGGCGTACCGGATTTGCTCCGGATGCGTCGCATGTGCATTGCGGGAAACCCGCTCGAGTGTGCACACAGTCAGTTTTGATTGCGTTGCGTTGTTCAGTTTTTCTATCACGCGGGTGCAATGCGTTTTGCACATGCGTGATAAAAAACTGAATGTGGTACCCAGACCCGAACCTGGACTTCTTCATTGAAGTTCAGGTTAGGTGTTCTTTAGATTTTATTATTTTCCCTTACAACATGGTTATAAGGAAAAATAATAACATTCTTAATACAGAATGCTTACTAAAATGTCGATTGAGGGGTTAATTTTTTTTTAAATAAATTAACTCACCTCATCCACTTGATCACGCAGCCGTCATAGTCTTCTTTCTTCTTCTTTCAGGACCTGCAAAAGGACCTTTGATGAAGTAATCGTGCTCACCTTGTGGTGAGCGTGGTGACGTCAGCGCAGGTCCTGTTGAATGAAGATAGAAGGATCTTCTATCTTCATTCAGCAGGACCTGCGCTGACCTCACCACGTGGTGAGCGCGATTACATCATCAAAGGACCTTTTGCAGGTCCTGAAAGAAGAAGAAAGAAGACTATGCCGGCTGTGCGATCAAGTGGATGCGGTGAGTTATTTATTTATTTTTTAACCCCTCAATAGACATTTTAGTAAGCATTCTGTATTAAGAAAGCTATTATTTTCCATTATAACCATGTTATAAGGGAAAATAATACAGTGGATTTACTTTAATGGGGTCCGGGGTTGCTCATCCCTATCTCCATGCATGAAAATCTCACTGCATCCGCACTTGCTTGCGGATGCCTGCAATTTTCACGCAGTCCCTTTCATTTCTATGGGGCCTGCGTTGCGTAAAAAAACACAGACTATAGAATATGCTGCGATTTTCACGCAAGCACAAGTGATGCGTGAAAATCACTGCTTATCTGCACAGCCCCATTGAGGTGAATAGGTTCAGATTCAGTGCAGGTGCAATGCGTTCACCTCACGCATTGCACCCGCGCGGAAAACTCGCCCGTGTGAAAGGGGCCTTAGGGTAGCCGCACATGCTGAAGATTTGCAGATTTCGGGCCACTGATCTGCGGCACAATACAGCAGTAGTGGAAATTTTCAGCGCACCAAAATCCCTGTGTAATTCTGCTGTGTGCACGGACTCTTTTCCACAACATTAATTTATGCCGAAACTGGATAAGAATGTTTTTGTGCTGGTTTATATGTGTAAAGCAGATTTTCTGCCCATTTATTCATGCAAGTCTTCAAGAGAAAAGGTGTAGTTGACAGCTTTTCAGGCGACATTGGTCCATCAGTTCGTTATGAGCTTGAATGCCCCTCCTTTACTGTATACATCAGATTTTCTATGTACTTATCTTTATGAATGATGTTGAATAGGATTTTCTGGGGGAAGTAAAACACTGGTAATTGGGGTCATCATGTTATAAAACTAAACTTGTCAGTATAAGCTTGTTTTATGGTCCCTCACTGTTCCTTTGTCACCATTTGGTTGCCCCTTAGTTTCTGCTCAGTATGATGATGTATGGTCAGTAGAAACAGTGGTTTGCCACAGTGATGTGTTGTCTACGGTGACGTCCCCCCAGCACATGTGACGTATTGTCATCCCGCCAGCCTGTCATCAGGTTCTTCATTTAATTCCAGTCCCTTTGAGGAAATCCATGCCATGTAAATTGTAACACGTCACATCTTTTATTCATTTTCAGTATCTCTACTGTCGCAAAATCACAGTGTTTTGTTGGGTGAAGCTGCAGCTGTGATGTGTCTTCTTCTGTTCGATGAAGTATCACGGATGGACACTTGGTAAGATGGTCACATTTCAGAGCTCCATACCTCTGCTGTCCTGTGGTTGACACCCTTTGGGCCTCCATCAGAATAGTCTCCGAGGAAGTGTCCTTATTGCTGATAAGAAGCTTTTACTTTCTGAACTGATCTAGTTCCCCTGAACCACAAGGACGCTTTCTCACGCCCAGAGGCTTGTGACCACCACAAATCGGAATATTACTTGTATTTCAATATGTTTCTTATTAGATTTTGTATTAAGCTGTCATATGCTCACTATATGTTGATATTTGTATTTATTGGTGTTTGGTGGCTCTGCTGCTTGGATACTGTTCAGTGTATCACTGCAGAATATAATGATGCAGGCCCTGTATTTGATTGTAAAACATAATCATTTGGTCAAATAAGCACCATCCTAAATGACGCTCATATATAGGCCCTATTTTGTAGAGTTATCTGTATGAACCATAATGGGTGAGGCTGTGAACAAAGCCTTCCATACAGAGCACCAAACGTGGTAAGGCTGACTGTGCTTAAAGTATAACTGTCATATTCCCTTACGTCCTCAACAGCAGCACAGATGGGGGTTAACTGCCCCTGTGGACTGGTAGGACCGGCGGAATTTTAATGAGCCCAAGAACCAATAAACGATCTTCAGCTCCCTGAAAGGGAGGAGATCACCCCCCAGCCCACCGTGTGTTTTTTTCTGTCCTCTGGACAGGTGGACTGGCGTGTCGCTCCCTCTCTGGGAGCTGAAGATTGCTTAAGGGTTCCTTTTTCCCTCCTTAAAGCTTAGCTCGCTTTCTATGGATCTCAGTGCCTTTATTTTAGGCCTGATCATGGCGATTTCGGTCTGGGGTACCGTTGGGGAGGGGGGCGTCCCCTCCCCTCTTCTTTCATCATCTGTAGACGGTCCTCCGTTACCGCATGTGTACGGCGCTATGGTATAGGATAGATGCTAGGATGGCAGAGTTTTCGGCTTTTGGGCAGACTGTTCTTAGTTCTGCCAGGCATGAGGACCCTCCCTAGGGGATTCTTCTTGCTATCTCCCCATCTGTGCTGCTGTTGAGGACGTAAGGGAATCGTTAATTTCTAACGATAATTTGTTTTCCCTTAGTCCTAACAGCAGCACACAAATATCCCACCCTATACATTATGCTTGTTAAAAACACGGTGGGCTGGGGGGTGATCTCCTCCCTTTCAGGGAGCTGAAGATCGTTTATTGGTTCTTGGGCTCATTAAAATTCCGCCGGTCCTACCAGTCCACAGGGGCAGTTAACCCCCATCTGTGCTGCTGTTAGGACTAAGGGAAAACAAATTATCGTTAGAAATTAACGATTATTTTTTCCATATTTTGATAAAGGTGATTAGTATCACCTTAGTGGCCATCTTCAAATGTTATATTAATTCTTCCTAAACCCTTAAAATCATTAAATTTGTCCCCCATAGCGCCTATTCTCACCTTACCCTAAAACCGCGTTGCTCGGAGAGGTCCGTCTATCTGTTGGCTGCGCTGGAGGATGGGAGACGCACGAGTAGGCTGCTCCTGCCCGAGATCCGATGGTATATTCTAACCCCCAGGCATTCCCATGGTGACGGGGACGCTTGCCTGGGGGTTAGAATATACCATTGGATCTGAGTTTTCATGATCTCAGTGAGATCGTGAAAACTCAAATCCGATGGTGTATTCTAACCTGGAGGCGTTCCCATGGTGATGGGGACGCACCTCTGACAGGGCGCTTCCATCCGCGGCACCCGAGGTGTTAATTGCGCACATGGCAGCTCCCCCTCCTCCTCAGTATTAAAGGGACACTGACAGGCCGTTAGAGCATATAAAGTGACATATATTCTTCTATTGGTCTTAATATGCTTAATTAAACATACCATTATGACCCCTCGCTGCCTTTCTTCTCCTTATAAAAAGTGTTTTATGTAAACATTGTTTTATGTAAACATTGCAATTAACCACTCGGTGCCGCGGATGGCAGCACCCTGTCAGAGGTACGTCCCCATCACCATGGGAACGCCTCCAGGTTAGAATATACCATCAGATCGGAGTGTATGTGATGGAAGGAGGAGGGGGGCGTGTTTAAGTGAGGAGAGCTCCGATTGGTTGAGGTGCAGAAGCTCGTTCATGAGAGAAGCTGAATGCATTGTGGGTAGTGAGGGCAGGCTGGCTTAGTCTCAGGGTGAGGGCATCGGCGGCCATCTTAACAAGAGAGTGAGATTGTAGTTTTGTGCAGACTGGTTGCTAAGGGCTGAATCTTATTAAATATGGGGTAAGTAAGTCTAATAGTTATTGATTCAGGAATATCCTGTTATTAGTAACTTCAGTCAGGTCCATAAATATTGGGACATCAACACAATTCTAACATTTTTGGCTCTATACACCACCACAATGGATTTGAAATGAAACTAACAAGATGAGCTTTAACTGCAGACTGTCAGCTTTGGGTCATTGTCCATCTGCACTGTGAAGCGACGTCCAATGAGTTCTGAAGCATTTGGCTGAATATGAGCAGATAATATTGCCCGAAACACTTCAGAATTCATCATCAATAAATACAAGAGAACCAGTTCCATTGGCAGCCATACATGCCCACACCATGACACTACCACCACCATGCTTCACTGATGAGGTGATATGCTTATTGCTTAATATCATGAGCAGTTCCTTTCCTTCTCCATACTCTTCTCTTCACATCACTCTGGTACAAGTTGATCTTGGTCACATCTGTCCATAAGATGTTGTTCCAGAACTGTGAAGGCTTTTTTAGATGTCGTTTGGCAAACTCTAATCTGGCCTTCCTGTTTTTGAGGCTCACAAATGGTTTACATCTTGTGGTGAACCCTCTGTATTCACTCTGGTGAAGTCTTCTCTTGATTGTTCAATTTGACACACATACATCTACCTCCTGGAGAGTGTTCTTGATCTGGCCAACTGTTGTGAACGGTGTTTTCTTTACCAGGGAAATAATTATTTGGTCATCCACTACAGTTGTTTTCCGTGGTCTTCCGGACTTTTGGTGTTGCTGAGCTCACAGATGCGTTCCTTCTTTTTAAGAATGTTCCGAACAGTTGTTTTGGCCACGCCTAATGTTTTTGCTATCTCTCTGATGGGTTTGTTATGTTTTTTAGCCTAATGATGGCTTGCTTCACTGATAGTGACAGCTCTTTGGATCTCATCTTGAGAGTTGACAGCAACAGATTCCAAATGCAAATAGCACACTTGAAATGAACTCTGGACCTTTTATCTGCTCATTGTAATTGGGATAATGAGGGAATAACACACACCTGGCCATGGAGAAGCTGAGAAGCCAATTGTCCCATTACTTTTGGTCCCTTAACAAGTGGGAGGCACATATCCAAACTGTTGTAATTCCTACACCGGTCACCTGATTTGGATGTAAATACCCTCAAATTAAAGCTGACAGTCTGCAGTTAAAGCACATCTTGTTTGTTTCATTTTAAATTAATTGTGGTGGTGTATAGAGCCAAAAATGTTACAATTGTGTCGATGTCCCAATATTTATGAACCTGACTATATAATCTGAAAATTGAAATTTTGGTCTAAATGTAACGGTTATCCTTTCATGGGTCTATTTACGACTTATTCCCAGGATAGGTCATCAGATCTGCAGCCCGGCATCCCGCCGATCAGCTGTTAGAAGAGGTTTTGAACGCTGCAGTCTCTAGACATCACTGTACATCAGTCACATGTCCTAGTTGCAGGTCAGCCCCATTCAAGTCAATGGGGCTGAGCTGTAATACCAAGCATTGGCACTATACGATGTACGGCGCTGTCCTTGGAAAGCTGCCTGGAGCCTACATCACTCGCCAGAGCTCCTTGAAACATCTGATAGGTGAGGATGCCGGGACTTAAACCCTCGCTGATGTGATGATCACCTGTCCAGGATAACTCCTTTAAATGCTGTTGATATAGTTCAGGCCCCTTATTTTCTAGTCCAGTAACTTGATGACAGAGCTTTCATTATTTCACCACTTATTTTGTTGTGATTACTTAAAGAAGTTTCGGGGTCAACCCTTTCCGATAAAGTTCTCCAACCCCACACCCCTAAATAGTTTCCAGGTTTTATTTTTATTTTTTTATTCTTTTGCTCTTGGAATAAAGGGACAGATCTGTGAAAACGGTCTTGAACAAACCTGTCTTTGTTGTCCATAGCAAACCAATCACAGCACAGCTTTTATTTTTCAAGCATGCAATAAGAAATAAAAATATATATACATTATTCTGAGATACTATAATTAAGCTGTAGCCTTGATTTATGATTGGACAGTGTGAGCACCGATGCATGAATCCATTTACCATTGCTCGTTTGCACCTGCCTGATTACACAGGCCGATGGAAACTGAATGGGAGGAACGATTACTGCTGCAGCCCATTCAGTTCCATTGATTATCGGCAGCATGTCCCTGATTACACAGGCCGATGGAAACGATTTGGGAGGAATGATTGCTGCTGCCGTCCATTCAGTTCAATTGATTATCGGCAGCGTGTCCCTGATTACAGAGGCCGATGGAAACTGGATGTGGGAGGAATGATTGCTGCTGCAGCCCATTCAGTTCCATTGATTATCGGCAGCATGTCCCTGATTACACAGGCCGATGGAAACGATGTGGGAGGAATGATTGCTGCTGCAGCCCATTCAGTTCCATTGATTATCGGCAGCATGTCCCTGATTACACAGGCCGATGGAAACGATGTGGGAGGAATGATTGCTGCTGCCCTCCATTCAGTTCCATTGATTATCGGCAGCATGTCCCTGATTACACAGGCCGATGGAAACTGGATGTGGGAGGAATGATTGCTGCTGCCGTCCATTCTGTTCCATTGATTATCGGCAGCGTGTCCCTGATTACACAGGGAGGTGTGCTTCTGATAATCGGTCATGAAAGATGCCCATCAGCTGACAAACACGAGTGTGCTTATTGATTGGCTGATCGATTTACACAGGCCAGTTATAGAGAATGAGCGTTCCTATGAACTCTTGGTCCTGATAATTGGCCTGAAAATCATGTAGTTTATGGGGGCCTTCACACACTGCAGATTTTATTGTGGAAGTTTTTTTGGGATAGAAAATCTGTTCCATTGACACAGGGATTTTCAGTCACAGAAAACGTTCAACAACATGATCTGCCGCGTGTGAAGGCACCCTAATAGGGCCCTTACTTGTAGAGTATAATCTACCAATGCTTAGAGCCTTGTATTGTATTCTTAGGTCAGAAGAAGTACCTACCTCTCCACCTCCATTCAGCTTGCCTGTAGCTGTAGTTAGACGGTAAGTAACCTGTGAACTTGTGTTGTGCGTTTGGAACTAGGGATGAGTGAACCGATTCTATTAAATTGCTTTGTCAGTAAGTGTTCTTCACCTGTGAAGGGGTTTCCCCGCGGGTGAAGAAGCGCACACCTGCTGCTTAATTGACAGGGCTGGACAATCAGGTAGCGGGTGGACACTATTTCATCTGCAGGGACAGCCCATCATGGGTGATGGACTCTTGCTGTTGAGACGAAATAGATTTGTTAGAATCTATTCGCTCATCCCCTTTTCGAACAAAACTATTTGCTATTTCCTATGGCTTAATATGGAGTGACATCTATGGGACGATTTTTAGCTGATATTGAAATCTTTTCAATATTGTTTGATACTGAAGAGAAATTGGTTTAGTCACCCATGTCCACTTAGTCAGAAACAGCAAGTGCAGCATGTGAATTAGTAAGTCCACTTCTAAGTCTGCAATAGATTCTCATCCCACCCCACCTCAATAGTCAAAATGGTCATCTGCAGACTTCTACTCAAAGCAGTCCTTTGGTTAAAAAACAAACAAACATTAGAACGGTTACCCGATGCCCTCCTTTTCATCTGTTCAGCTTCAGATCCACCGATTCTCTTGTTCTTCTGCCAACCAAGATGGCCGCACACGGTTCTCAGACTAGCTGATGCATACTGTGCATTTGGTAGTCTAAGACACTTCCTGCTACCCTCATATTGGCCAGCACTGCTCACATGATCAGCGTTGGACAAGCAGGAAGTGTCTCGGACAGTGTGTATTAGTTAGTTTGAGAAGCGGTGCAGCCATCTTGGATAACAGAAGAGGAGCTGCAGCTGACTATATGAAAAGGCGGTCATTATGGAAGTGTTCTGTTCATTCATCAGTTTTTTTATTTTTTTCTTGAAGTGGAAGGAACTCTTTAACTATAATTACATTGTATAACAGATGAAACCAAGCACCATCCAAAAACAATGGGACCAGAGTACTCTCCTCCACCTGAAGGATTGCATGCATTGAATATATTGAATCAATAAAATTAATGGGGCGTTCCAGATTGATGATGAGCACGGAGTACGGTTTCCTCTTGTATACAATGGAATTATTGTTGAGTGGAAGTCTGCAGACGATAATTTATTCGCTCATGTATCAGGCTGGCATGTGCAATTGTATTTTTACACCATATTGAAACCTAGGTGAGCAAACATGGGACCTTGACATCTAGGTAAAAGTTGACTAAAACTACTACTATTAGGACTACTAAAATATAGTACCCTCCATATTTAGACATCTGTTACTAAAGCCAGTGTTTTAGACATATGTATACTTATATCCCCTTGTGCAATATGCCGCTCTTCTGTTCCAAAGCTTCTCAGCCTGCCCGACAGCATCTACTTTCTGGTTCCTCTCAACACATCAAATTAGACCGTTAAGACAATCATTGGCCACATTGTTGACTTGCCTCAGCTAGTGATTAGCTGAGTGGTCATTTGGAACCAGGAAGTAGACCATTGTAAGACACAAGAAGTGGTCTAATGAGTAAAGGTCCCTCTACATGGGACGATGTACAAGCAAATTATCGGGAAGGAAGTGTTCCTTCCTGACAATCTGCTGATCGCTAGCGGAGGAGACTCGTTACGTGTGCTGATCTCCTCCAGAGTATGCTAATCTCTCTTCCACATACAGACTCCTTGTTTCCCGGCAGCAGATCATGTTTACACAGCACGATCTGCCACCGGGAAACGCGGATATTTGTGCTGCACTAACGATCCAATTACCTGATGAAAGGGCATTTCTGGTAATCGACGGTACGTTTACACCGCCAGATCGTTGCTAACGAGCGGTACTATGAACCCTCGTTAGCGATGATCTTTTCAATTCTCGGCCCATGTAAAAGGGCCCTTAAGACTTTTATTACAGTATTTAAATTTTATTTATTTTTTTACTTAAAAAGGATCAGCTGGACGACCCCTTTTAGCAACAAAGGCTCCTCATGTTGTTTCACTGTTAAACCTGGTCTTGTGCTCAATGGAGCCCATGATTATATAAAGGTGCTGTCTGTAATAATTCCTGTTAGGGCTAAAAAAGAGGAAAAAAGGACACAAAAATGATACATGACATACTAATTCCTTTTCTTTTTTTTTTTTTTTTAAATAAACCTTATGGAATAAATTAACCCCCACAACTGTAAAAACGGGTAGCAGAACTGGTAACCTCAGAGTGCCGTAAAAACTGCTACAATTCAAAAAGATGAAAATGGCTCTGCTCCTCAAGGCCAAAATTATTTAAATCAACTCCATGATGTTATCTTATCTGAGCAGTTCACTTTAGAAGCAATTATGCCAATACACTGGAGAATTTTATGTTCCTGCCCTTCCCTTGGAAACCTTTCAGCGGGCCACCATTTATGACAGTTGGGACCTAGTCTGGTATACATTTTTTACTGCTCCAAGAACTTGTATAATTCCAATATGCATTTATTCTAGATTTCACCTTCCTGTATCTGTGAGCACCCATCATGCAGTAAGTCCATACACAATGGCTTCCCCATTGTGCTCAGAGTGGATCACCATGAAGCCAGTATCGGATATGCTGCGGGTAGCATGGAACCTGTCTTGGAACCAAGGAATAGATAACTTTTTGCAAAATCTTGAAAACGAACCAGTTGCAAATGAAAAGTAAGGCATTACATGCAGAAGTACATCTGTTTTATTTGTTTTAAGGGGTCTTGGTACATTTTGTAGTGGTGTGCCTAGTATTGCAGCTCAGCTCAGTTCACTTGAATGGGACTGAGCAGCAAGGAGATGCAGTACCAGGCACAGCCACTATAAAAAGTATGGCGCTGCAGGAGCTTCAGTCAGATGATTGGTGGTTGAATCTCCTTCATCTAATATTGATGGACTCTTCTAAGGATAAAATATTAAATATCCCAGAAAACTCTTTGAGGGACGTTAACTAAAGCATTTACTTGACTAGTGCGAAAAAAGTTGCAGATTATGGCGCACACCATATTTGCAATAATTTACGGCTTGTTGGGCTTCTTGCCACTTCTTTTATCCATATGCCATCCTTGATCTCCCTGCACTGGCATAAGAGGCAGGTGTCTCTTAATAAATTAGTCGCATCTCTGCCTTGTTGTGCTCTAGATACTGAAGTCTTTGCCAGCTACAGGCTGGCATAGACCACCTATAACTTATGCCACTTTCTCATGAAAGTTACAGTAAATCTGGCGGGAGGCATGAAGCCCCTCCCTCATTTCTCTACACTTCGCCATAATTTGCAATTTTTTTTTATTCCCCAATAGTGGTGTAATGCCCCTTATAAATTTCCCTCATTTACTTTCAAGTAAATGTTATTCTTCTTTTTTTGAATGTCTCCCACATACAGTCATATATTGATCCATATTCTTTCACTTTTGCAGTAATCACGTAAATAAGCATGCATCAGGGTATTGTAACTAAAGTTAGTCTAGCTTTACACTAGAGGTAGGGGACTCCGGCGGGTGAACAGCCTATCTGATCCATCCTGCTGCTAGTTTACGTGTGCCTGCGGACTGCCCCTCCGTTCCCATTGACTATAATGGGGTCGGAGTTCTGACTGCAGCACACGCGGAGAGGCAGCCGGACTAAAAGTACTGCATGCAGTGCTTTTAGTCTGGCTGCCGCTGGAACTCCACCCCCATTATAGTCAATGGGGACGGTGCGGCAGTCCGGGGGCACACGTGAACTAGCGGCAGGTCGGATCCGACAGGCTGTTCACCCGCCGGAACAGCCTGCTGGAGTCCCCTGCCGCTAGTGTGAAAGTACCATTAGCTAGATAGAAAAAACTTGAACATTAGAAGCTCCAAAATACATAAGTGTAGGTAGCCATAGAACTGAAGAGAAATCTATTCCTCCATCCAATGTTTAGTTAAATGTGCAGCTGAAATTCGGTTTAGTGCAAAAATGCAATTTTCCATGTGGGACAGGTTTTCTCCAGCAGCCTGAAATACATTGTGGGCGGGTGGCAAGTTATGCATAGACATTGCATTAGTGACTATTGTACTTTTGTGGCATTTTTGAGTATTCAGTTTTTTTTCGTTTTTTTTTTTTTTATCTTGCAGCCTGCTCTTGGTTGGCATTCGCTGTAGGTGTTTTATTGTGAGGTTTTATTCCTCAGGGATTTCACCTGCAGTAATGAAAAATGTAACTTTCTTTTTCGACACAGAGCTGATTCTTTGCTTCTCTGCTCGCATTCATAGAGTGACATGATGAAGTTCTGTCTGTCTACAAACCACCACTAGGGGAAGTTCAAAGTATAGGGGGACATGGGTTGGTAGTTCATGTTCGCATGCTGCAGTATTGAACAGACAGATCAATTAGGACATATTTCTATGATATATTTCTCGCCCATATTCATTGGGGGACACAGAGACCTTGGGTATAGCTATGTCTTCTAGGAGGCGTTGACACTAGTAAAAGCTGTTGGCTCCTCCCCTGGCAGCTATACCCCCTCCAGCCTGGAGAGAGAGCTCCAGTTTTTTTCTAGTGTCAATAGGAGGCAAGACCTCCCTGCTCTGCATGGATCTCCTGAAGATTTTTTTCCTTCCTTTTCAGATGGGACAACAGTGGTCGCCTCGCCTCCCTGTTCTCCCGGGGTCGAGTTGCGCCAGTGCCGATTCCGCACTGCTGCCTCCCCCACAGAAGACAAAGTGGACCAGGGCAGCCTCGCTCCCCTGCATCCCGCCAGCCAAGGGGTCACCTAGGTCCGCCCAAGAGAAGACCCTCCCGCCATACCAGACGCCTGCCACTCCGGTGCCAGCTGCTGAGGAGATGACCCTGCTGGAGAAGGTGACCTTGAGGGTCCACTTAGGGAGGGTGAAGAGAAGAGGATGAGAGAGGTGAGTACATGGGACTAGGTGAGTATGAAGCCCTCTTCCCCCTCCCTCCATCTTTGAAAATCTGGGTCGCCCTAAGGTTAATGGCCAGGGGACTTTATTCAACTATGACAAGACCCCTAAAGAGAGTAGGGGTTAATCCGGCGGGCGCCAGGCGACACGCGGTCCCCCTCTCACTTGCCCTCTAGGCCGACTGCTTCCGGCTCATAGAGGGTTAATGTATCTTCTCCCCGGGCACCTCCGGCGAAAGACTGGAGCGCAGTCCGTCTCCCACTTGCTATTTCTGGCGGCAGTATCCTTCATTTTACTCTTTCGGGAGCAGGCGTCAAGCACGCAGCTCCGAAAGGGTTAATGCCTCTGGCCGATCGCGGACATCTGACCCCTTGCGGTAGTCTCGCGCCACGGGGCACTTACTTAGCATGGGCCTCCGGCTGTCACGATTCCGGCCGCGGGGTGAACATCCCGGTCCTCCGGGCGCCGCTGAAAATTTAGGCCCCGGCTTCTCTTGGGGCCTATAGGCTTCCTTCCCCTGTTGTCATCCTGGCCGCGGTGCGGCTTCTCCGGCGGGATGTGTGTCGCGCTCCGCTTCGGGTCCGTCCACCCTCCGGCTGACTTACAGTACAGAGGGGGAGGGTCCGGGGTGGCTGAGCATCGGAACTTTAGGCCCGGGTTTCGCAACCTGCTAGGCCGCGACCCAGAGGGGGAGGGTGGCGGGCTGGCGCAAATTCTTCCCGCCTAGCTGCCGCTGCCCCGCCCCCATCAGCACCGCCCCTGGACTTAAAGTCGTTTTGGTTAACCCTTCCCGGCCAGCCACTTCTGTTGGGCCAGCTCCGGATTATCAGGGGTTAGATGGCCTGGAAAAATTGCTTATTGCACTGTTAACCCCTTCCTGCCTCTTATCCACTGTTCAATACAGCGGAGAGCCTCTGGTACACCTATTCCACCCTCCGGGGTCGTTTGGTTGATAATTCTCCACCTGTTCAATACAGCGGAGAGCCTCCGGAATTCCCAATCCACCCTCCGGGGTCGTTTGGTTGATAATTCTCCACCGGCTCAATACAGCGGAGAACCTCTGGAATTCCCATTCCACCCTCCGGGGTCGTTTGGTTGATAGTTCTCCACCTGTTCAATACAGCGGAGAGCCTCCGCAATTCCCAATCCACCCTCCGGGGTCGTTTGGTTGATAATTCTCCGCCTGCTCAATACAGCGGAGAACCTCTGGAATTCCCATTCCACCCTCTGGGGTCGTTTGGTTGATAACTCTCCACCTTCGCAACTCACAGGAGGACAGCTGAAGTATTCCCGTAATTCTCCACCTGCGCAATTCAGTTAAGGATCTCTGCGGGATCCCAATCCGTCCTCCGGTGCCGTTTGGTCGATATTCTCTACCTGAGCCATACTGTGGAGAACCTCTGGAATTCCCAATCCACCCCATGGGGTCGTTTGGTTGATAATTCCCCACCTGCGCGATTCCAGTGGGGGAAAACTGGAAATTCCCAATCCACCCTCTAGGGTTGTTGGGTTGATAATTCTCCGCAGGTTCCTTTTTGTATACAGGACCTCTGTTCCCAATCCACCCCCAGGTAGTTTGGTTGATAAGCCCCCAACTGCGCAGTCCGTGACTGCTAGGGGCGATTTTCTAATGCGTATACCTGCGCGCAAGCGGACCACAGCAGGTCGTCTTCTCCTCGATATCTCCACACCCCCTCCCTTCCTCCCAGGGTCACGCTCAGGTGCACCCTCTCTCACGGGAGTGGGTCCGCCCAAGGGAGGGGGGGTGAGGAGAATCACTGATTCGGGCCTTGACGTGAATCCGAATCAATCTCCTTAGGTTGCGTCCACGGTGGCCAGTAGCACTCGTCGTGGGCATTACCCCCTTCCTTAGGCGGTATAATTGCACTACTACGATACGGTTTTCACCTTTATACTTTGTCCCCTGCCATAGGTGGACTAGGTACAATAACACTATTTTCAGTGCATTCCCCCTTCTGTAGGTGGCGGAATTGTACCTCCACTGGGTTCAGTACCTGCCGTATTCATTAGCTCCTTCCATTGGTGGAGCGATTCCATTCTCACTGGTTACAAGGGGTACTGTATACATTACCTCCTTTCTCGGGTGCTAATTGCTCTCCCACAGGGTACAGGATTGCCATGTGCACTAGTTCTCACCGTGGGTATTAACCCCCCTTCTTGGTGGAGTGTCTTCCTGTGGCACCAGTTTGGATACGGTCCGACTGTCGCACTATCCTTCCTTAGGCGGAGTGTTGCGCGTCACTGTTCTTACTACTTGCCTTACCCTCTTTCGCTAGTGATCACTAGCGGGGGAGTATCTGTACATCTTCAGATTCTGCAATTCAACTGCGCCACGGCTCTAGGTGCCTGCGCTTATTTCATTAGGGGGCGTGGCAACAGTCGGTACTTGACGGTGCTCGGTAAGCTTACTCTAGTACTATATGAGTCCCGCCAGTGCATACGGTGGCTATTCCTCATTGTGTTCCTTTGGAGCTGGTTTTGGGCAGGATTATAACTCCTGCCCAAAGCCACTTGTGTCCTAGAGACTCCCATCTCCATGGGTTTCCATTGTCCCAGTCGGTAACGGTATTGTCCGCATCAGTAGTGCTGCGTACACCATTGCACATATATGGTGATTACGTGCCAACGGGCCAAGTGTTACACTGACTCCTTACTCTCTTCCACCATTCCTGATGTGGGAAGTGTTTGGGCTGGCACTCTGGTTTAGCTTTGCAGCCTGTTCAGCCTGTGCGGGTACTAGCATTCGCAGTCGCTACAGTGGGGCATTCTATCAGGTGGGGGTTCTACCCTGACGCTTGCTGGGCAGTTGTTCCTGTTCAGCGCCCTTCCCGGGTGGAGCGTTTAAAGTTAGCTCTCCTTCCCTGGGGCGGTATGGTACCGTGGCTTCTACCGGATTCCTCTACGGTATGGGGGTCCTGTAGTAGCCGTTGCGTAATCTGGCTCCTCCTGTACGGCTCCTTCGTCAGTTGACGGATTCTTCTGTCTCCGTATTCGGTGGCGTACGCTGCATAGGCTCCTCCTTTGGCGGAGTATGGCATCACTGCTATCATCCGGTGGCTACTTCTGTATACTGCTGGTCTCGGATGGGGAACGGGCTTCGTCCTTCCCCCTTTCTCCTTCCGTTCTTCCTTCTCTGGCTCGGGGTTCACGGCCATTCCGCAAACCTTGGTGGTTCCTCTGTTGCTACTCCCCCTCATCTATGTGATGCAGGGTTTTGGTTCTGTGGTTTTTTCTTTTTCTTTCGGTCTTGTTCCGGACCGACTGTTGGCCTGTGACGTTTCCTATATTCCTCCTTCTACAGGTGACTCCTACCGTTGGTCCTGGGCGCGCTACCAGTGTGTACCACTACCTCTCTTGATACTTGACTGGTGTCGGCATGTCTGTCCGATGTAGTCATACCTTTTCACTGCACATTCCGTGGCTAGACTATGAGACTCTCCACGCCAGGATGAGCGGGGGTGCTGTCGCGTCTGTTGATGGAGTTTTGTTCCTGGAACGGGACACCCCTTCTATTCTTCCTCCTTGAGGCTGAAGTTTTTTCTCTCTAATCTTGGTTTGGTTGTTTGCTTCCGTCAAGCGGTTTTGCTACACCGTCGATACACGGTCGCTAACGGAATTCTTCCGTCAATGATTCTCATATCGTCACTACTTTTGACTATCCAATGTGTTGATTCCTGGCTTGCGGTTGGACATGCCTCATTCAGGCAGCTTCTCAGTCTCCCGTCAGACCTGGTCGGCTCGGGGGGACATTGGTGGACCACTTCCGTTTCCGTGGAACGCTTCCCCTTAGCAGGGGTGGATCCGGGGTTTTTGCTTGGGCTTTAGTTCTTGGCTGGGTAGGTTCGGCACTGTGTGGCCTTCCAGCATCCTCTGACCCACCCGGGGTCCACAATTCCTTCCTACAGGGAATGGCCGTACGGTTCCTCCATGCCGTCCTCCTTTTACCGCCTTGGGATCAGACCTTGGTCCTTTTAGCACTCCGGAATTCTCCCCTTGAACCTGTCCTGGTTCTGCCAGGGGTAGGAGCTTCCCTGGGGCCGTTCTTCCTTTCTCCCGACGGTGGTCTCTGATTTTCATCTCAATGAAGAATCTGGCCTTCCATCACTGCGTCCCTCCCCTTCACACCCTAGGGAAAGGGAGTTGGGTCATTTGGCCGTTGTCAGGGCTCTGACTGTTTATTTGCCAGCCTCCGGTTCCTTCCGGCGTACGTGCTCGCCTTTGTTTTTGTCTTTCCGGAGGGTCCTCGCATAACATTGGCGGCCTCCAGGGTGTCAATTGCACGTCTGCATTTGTTTGAACATTCTGTCCCCGGGGCAGGGTTCCACCCTTCAGTGTTGCGGCTCCTTTCACCAGAGGGGTTAGCGCTCTTGGGCTCGGATGATTCAGGGTTCAGCCGTGCAGTTGTGCGGGGCGGCTACTGCCCTCCTTCCGCTCATTCACAAAATTTTGCCAGGTGCATACTTATGCATCGGCGGGCACCGCCTCTGGAAGCTTGGTCTTGCAGGCAGCAGTTCTCAGTTGCCTGCAGGGGCGCTGGCTCCATGGGTCTGTGTTTATTTCCCCCCCCTTGTGGACTGCTCTTGGACGTCCCAAGGTCTCTGTGTCCCCCAATGAATATGGGCGAGAAAAGGAGATTTTTGTATAACTCACCAGTAAAATCTCTTTCTCGCTCTTCATTGGGGGACACAGCACCCACCCAGTATTGTTGTTTGGTCACAGTTGTGGCAGTTGATGGTTTGAGCCCGTTGGGTCCTTTGCCATGGTTGGTGTTCCGTGTTTTTTCTTAGCTTGCTTCTCCTACTGCTTCTCACAAACTGAAGCTCTCTCTCCAGGCTGGAGGGGGTATAGCTGCCAGGGGAGGAGCCAACAGCTTTTACTAGTGTCAACGCCTCCTAGAGGACATAGCTATACCCAAGGTCTCTGTGTCCCCCAATGAAGAGCGAGAAAGAGATTTTACTGGTAAGTTATACAAAAATCTCCTTTTTTCTCCCATTTACTTATATATTGGGTCTAGAGTTGTTGCGATACCAAATTTTTGATTCGATTTCGATACCATAAAAAAGTATTGCGATACTCGATACCATGCGAAAAAATAAACCAAAAAAGCCACGTGCATTCCGCATTTTTAAAAAGTGGCGAATTGCACAGTTTTTATTTATTTTTTTCTGTTCTGGCATTCGCCGCATAGATTTTTTTTTTTCTCGTGCTTTTTTCCATTGGGGGACACAGACCATGGGTATAGCTTAGAGGTATTAGTAGGAGGGACACTATGCAAATGAAAGAGCTCCTCCTCCTCGGGCTATACCCCCAGACTCCACCAGGAGGAACTCAGTCTTTGCTTAGTGTCTGGTGAAGGAGGTTGACACTCTCTGATTCTACTCCTTTTTGTTATTTTTATTCTAGATGGGGACACAGGTCGGCATGGCGCCTTCCTGGTCCCCCGTGGAGTGCCCGCCGCCGTCTTTGGGACGTTGCCTGGCTGCCTCCATTTCCCCCCAAGAAGATAAGTGGATCCGGGCTCGACCTGTTAGCTCCGGCATCCCACCAGCTGCTGGGACGCCTGCTGCCTACCCTCCTCCAGAGCACTGTTCTCCTGGATTGGAGTCAGAAGTCTGAAGAGGCGCATCCCTGCTGGTCTGGACATCGAGGGAGCATGCTGAGCAGATAAGTGTTGCAATCCCTCCCCCTCCCTCTGTGTCTATTTGTCTGTGGCTGCCTGGGTGAGCTTGAAGAAGGATCCTGATGGGGCACTTTCTTCATTTTGGCACTGGAGTACTGGCATCTCTTCCCCCTTAACTGTGGGCTTCAGCGCTTCTCTCGTCGGGCCTTGGCTGCTGCGCTCCCTCAGCGCCCGCCGGCAGGCCGCTCCTCCACGTGGTGTTTGTTTAAATCACGCGCGCGCTTATTTCCGCGCGCGTGCGCTTATTTTTGCGCATATTTTCGCGCGTGCGCTTATTTTCGCGCATATTTTCGCGCGTGCGCTTATTTTCGCGCATATTTTCGCGCGAGCGCATATTTTCGCGCGCACGCTTATTTTTCGCGCGCTTTTTTCGCGCCATAATGACGCGTTCGGGGAGGCGGAGCCTCGGCATGCCGCTCTGACTCTCCTTACACCGGAGACTCTGTTTGCTCATGGCCGTGCAGCTCCTCATCACTCTACTCCGTTTTGTGCCAGGCAAGCTGGTAGCTCAGTGGTACTGCTGCTGCTGCCCCATGTCCAGGCTTTCTGAGTTCAAAGCCCCTTTCAGCCTTCAAAAATTGTTTATATTATTCTAGATGGGGACACAGGTCGGCATGGCGCCTTCCTGGTCCCCCGTGGAATGCCCGCTGCCGTCCTTGGACGCTGCCTGGCTGCCTCCATTGCCCCCCAAAGAAGACAAGTGGATCCGGGCTCGACCTGCAGCTCCGGTATCCCACCAGCTACTGGGTCTCCTGCTGCCACCCTCCACCAGAACACTGCACTCCTGGACAAGGAGTCAGAAGCCTGATGAGGTGCATCCCTGCTGGTCCTGGAGTCGAGGGAGAAGTTTTGCAGGAGAAGTTCTGCAGGAGCAGATAAGTATTACCTGCATCCCTGCCTTACCCCCCTCCTCCACCCCTCCTCCACGTCCCTGGGGGCCTGCGGTCCCCGCTTGGGCATCTGCCATGTCCAGCGCGGCCGCTAAATTGGTCTTAGTCGCCAAGGCAACCATGTCCTTTAATCCTGTGGCGCTAACGACTCCATCTCTCTCAGTGGTCCCCACAGTGGGTGACTGACTACGAAGAGGCAGCGTGAGCGGCAGCATCCCACCTCGGATGTCTCCGTCTCTCCACCCCCCTCACCTCGCCGGTGGCGCTTGCGGACTGCTCTTCCCCCTCCCTAGGGAGAGTAATCCGAAGGAGAATTATCCGGCTCGGACGAGCCAGGTCCTTTTTGGACTATAGGGCATTTTCAAATCCTGTGACGCCAACCACCTCTCTAAGTGGTTTTCCACAGAAGACGCCCGACTACTAACGGAGCGTGAGCAGCAGCATCCCTCCTCGGATGGCTCTGGCTCTCCCCCCCCCCCCCCCCCCCCTCGTCTAGAGGCGCGTTCGGGCGACTCTCCCCTCCCTTAGGGAGCGCAAGTCTGAAGGAGAATTTCCGGCTCTGATTAGGTCATGGAGCGGGACCCCTCGCCTAAGCTCTCCACCAGGGTGGCTGACTTAGTGGTGACTGTCCGAGACACCTTTATTCTCCAAGGGGATTCTCCTCCTTCCACTGGTCAGGAGTTCCCCCTTTTTCCGTCCAGGCAGTCGGAGACTACCATGTTCCCGGTCCATGAGGGATTTTTCCGCGGTCATGTCCAGGGCCTGGGGTGGTCTTAATAAGGTTCTCGACCACCCAGCGCATGAATATACTTTCCTTTCCCTGCTGACGGCGAGGAGAGGTGTCTCCTCCCCCTAAGGTGGATCCTCCGGTGGCCGGATTAGCCAATTATGTGGCCCTTCCTGTCTTAGTCAGTTCCTCTTTCCAGGATGCTGTAGACAGACGCATAGACTCTCTTCCAGGTCCTTTTTTCGCTGGCAGCGCGTCCCTGTGACCTACCTTTCACTCAGCAGGGGTAGCCAGTGCTCTCTCGGTGTGGTTACAACACCACCACCAGGAACTGGCGGTACGAGATGAGGCTACTAACACACTGGAGTTGGTTCTCCAGATGTCTCAGGCTTCTAAGATTCTTTGCGAAGCTTCTAGGGACATTGTTTCCCTCTTTGCCCGCAGGTTGGCCATCTCTGTCACTCAGCGCGAAGAGATTTGATTGAAGGTGTGGGATGCTGACGCCTCCACCAAGCGTTCCCTTGCTAATCTCCCCTTTGGGGTTTCCAGACCTTATGGGGATCAGCTGGACGAGTTCATCTCTGCATGCCTTTTGCCATTTCTCATCTGGTAGGCCGTCGCCTGCTTCCTCCGCCGGGGGTCTCAGGTCGCCCGCAAAGAGCCCTTCCTTTGCACCAGCCTTCCCGGCACTAGAGGGCCCAGTCAGCCCGCCCTGCTGCTCCTAGGCCTATCACATGTCCCGATTGCGGAATCCCACCATCGATTCCTGCGCTTCGCCATTATGGGTCGACACTGTCAGTTTGTCGCCCTTCCTTCGGGTTGGCGACCACCCCGCGGGTCCTTGCCACGGTCCTGGACCGCTCATGGCGCTTCTTCGTACCAGGGGCATTCCTTTGCTGCCCTATCGGGACGATATCCGGATAGAGGCCCCCCTCTCTACCGCAGACCACGGACAGCGTCCGGATCACTGTTCAGACCCTGGAACGGTTCGGCTGGCTGGTAACTTTCCCAAACTCCTGCCTCTTCCCGTCCCAGAGGCTCTCCTTCCGGAGGGTGATTTTGGACACCTCGGCTGCCTAAGTATTCTACCAGCCTTCAAGTCCTCCCAGGTCCAGGGGGCAGTGTCGCATCTGCTGCGCTCCCCGTGCCTCTCCATTCGGGAATACTTGCAGGTCCTGGGTCTTATGGTAGCCTCTTTCGAGGCCTTCCATATGCCCAGTTTCACACTCGCCTGGCGCAACAGGAGATCCTTTACCTTTCAGCGGGTTCGGGCAGCTCTCCCTTGGTGGCTGTTCCCAAAGAACCTGAGGTCGGGGAGTTCCTTTCTCGCATTCTCCTGGACGATCGCCGCCACCGATGCCAGCATCCTGGGTTGGGGGGGGCGTTTTCCAGTCTCGCACGGTTCAAGGAATTTGGTCGGCGGCAGAGTCTCGCCTTCCAATCAACTTTCTGGAACTGAGGGCGATTTTTTCCGCTCTCTCTCTCCTATTGGACCTCTCTCCTTGCGGGCCTCCCAGTGCGGGTTCAAACGGGCAATGCCGCGGCCGTGGCCTATATCGACCATCAGGGCGGGACCCGCAGCCGGATGGTGATGCAGGAGGTGAAGAGAATTCTGACGTGGGCGGAGACGCACGTTCCGGTGTTGTCAGCAGTTTGCATTCCAGGAGTGGACAACTGGACAGCGGACTTTCTAAGCCACAACACGGTGGATCCAAGCGGGTGGTCTCTGCATCCAGAAGGGTTCGAGGAAATCTGCCACAGATGGGACCGTCCGGATGTGGACTTAATGGCGTCCGGGTTCAACAACAAGATCCCAGTGGTCCTTGCTCGCGCCCGAGATCCGGAGGCGTACGGATGGATGCGCAGGTGTCTCCGTGGCAGGACTTCAGCCTCCTCTGTTTTCCTCTCCTACCAAAGGGTCTACGCCAGTTCGAGGCGGAAGGGACTCCGACCGTTCTCATCACCCCAGAGTGGCCTCGCCGCGCGTGGTTTTTTCGGACGTGGCTCGGTTGCTGGCGGACGCCCCATGACCTCTTCCCGACGGACAGGACCTACTGTCTCGGGGCCCGTCTTCCACCGGAATTTGCGGTCTCTTCGTTTACCGGCGTGACTGTTGAAACCGCCATCCTGATAAAGATGGGGTTCTCGGATTCAGTGGTTAGGACCATGATCAGTCCGGGGAAGTCTTCTTCCTCCCGGATTTACTATCGTACCTGGATGGCCTTCCTATCCTTTTTTGAGGGTTCGGGGTTCCCTCCCCTTCGGTTTTCCATCTTGATGGTACTGTCTTTTCTTCAGTCTGGGCTTGTGCAGGGACTGTCGCTTAGTTCCCTGTAAGGTCAGGTTTCGGCGCGGGCCGTCAGAGGTCCCTTGCTCTTAAGGGTCCGGTGGTGACCTTTCTTCGGGGGTGGCGCATTCGGTTCCCCGTATGTTCCCCCTTTGTCTCCTTGGGATCTCAATTTGGTTCTGCGCGCTCTGCAGTCGGCCCCCTTCGAGCCTTTGAGGAGGGTCTCTCTGACTGTTCTCATCTGGACTTCCTTGTGACCATAGCTTCTGATACAGCTACATAGCGTAGTGATTAAAGTTCTGGGCTATTATGCAGTGGCTGTGAGTTCACGTCCCATCACAAGCTTTTAAGTCAGACTGGTGTCGGAGCTGGCCGCTCTTTCCTGTCAGGAGCCTTTCTGGTTTTCCACCAGGATTAAGTTGTGCTCCGTCCAGTCCCCTTCTTTTTGCCCAGGGTGGTCTCTCCCTTCCGCCTTGATGAGGATCTTGTCCTGCCTTCCTTTTGTCCTTCTCCGGCTAACCCCAAGGAACGCACTCTGCATTCCCTGGATGTTGTACGGGTCCTGGAGGTGTGTCTCGCGGCTACTGCTTCCGTCCGCCGTTCTTGGCGCTCTGGATCTGCTTGGCTATTTCCGCGGCTTGTCACGCTTGTGGTGGAGTTCCCCCGGCTAGAATTGCCGTTCTCTCCATTGGGGCGGAGGGGGCTTCCTGGGCAAGACGCAGTCGTGCCTCTGCGTCTCAGCTGTGTACGGCGGCCACCTGGTCGTCCTTGCATACCTTTGCAAATTTTTGTCAGTTGCATTCACTGGCTTCGGCTCATGCGGCTTTGGCCGCAGGGTTTTGCAGGCTGTGGTTCCTGTTTGACCGTTGGGGCGTTCCTCCTGGCGGTGCTGGTATTTTTTCCCACCCCATGGACTGCTTTTGGACGTCCCATGGTCTGTGTCCCCCAATGGAAAAAAGCACGAGAAAAGGAGATTTTTGTGAAACTCACCTGTAAAATCTTTTTCTCGTCTTTTCCATTGGGGGACACAGCTCCCACCCATTATTCCTGTTGCAGGAGGGGTCTTTAGTTCAGTTTTTCTGTTTCTGGTTGGACCTTATGGCTTGGTCCGATGGTTTCCATGATTTTTTCTTGCTCCTTCTCCTACTGCTTGTGCAACGCCTGAGTTCCTCCTGGTGGAGTCTGGGGGTATAGCCCGAGGAGGAGGAGCTCTTTCATTTGCATAGTGTCCCTCCTACTAATACCTCTAAGCTATACCCATGGTCTGTGTCCCCCAATGGAAAAGACGAGAAAAAGATTTTACAGGTGAGTTTCACAAAAATCTCCTTTTCTATTTTAATAGTTTGGACTTTTCAGACGTGGCAATATGTGATATGTTTGTTTATTTATTTATATATTTTATATGTAATTTATACTTAACACGTTCAGGACCTTGGACGAGTATACTCGTCCTGGAGCGAGGGTACTTAGCGCACCAGGACGAGTATACTCGTCCTGGCATTAAACTGTCACCATGTCTGCAGACATGGTGACAGCGCTGAGTGCTGGCTGTTACACACAGCCAGGCACTCAGGCTCAATGCCGAGGGGGGTCCTGTGACCCCCCCATATCGGCGATCGCTGCAAACCGCAGGTCAATTCAGACCTGTGGTTTGCAGCGCTTTTTGTAGTTTCTGATCCCTGCGGTCCCTGACTTAAAAATGTCCGAAGTTAAATTTTTTTTAACCCCCCCCCTGCACCCCTGAATGCATTTATGTGGCGGGGTGCAGGGGGCGGTTTGTGAGCGGTTTGTGAGCGTGGCGGTGCGGCAGTTGCGGGAGGCGGGCGGTGCGGCAGCCGCCCGCCTCCCGTTGAATTTTCATTGGTGGTCAGTGGTGTATACCACAGTGTCAGCACATCGCTGACACTCTGGTATAAACGGCTGACATCGCTGCGATGTCAGCCGTTTCACCCTTTCCATACCGCGGTCCGTACGGACCGCCGTATGGAAAGGGTTAAGTCAGGGAGCTCTCCCCCTCTGCCATCGGGGGGCTGCTGTGCCTTTGCAGCCCCCAGATGGATAGGGGGACAGAGGGAGGGAGCTCCCCTCCTTCCCCTTCCCCGTCTGCTCAGTTGTGGCTGCTGTCCATGGTCCATGGTGCTGAACAGATCTATGCTAAAAGCATAGATCTGTTCAGTGTAAGTAAAATACAGTACAGTACAATATATATTGTACTGTACTGTATTATACAGACATCAGACCCACTGGATCTTCAAGAACCAAGTGGGTCTGGGTAAAAAAAAAGTAAAACTCAAAAAACATTTATCACTGAATAAAAATTAAAAAAATAAAATACACTACGCATATTAGGTATCGCCGCGTCCGTAACGTCCTGATCTAAAAAACGGTCATGTTACTTTCCCCGCACGGAGAACGCCATAAAAATAAAAAAATAAAAACTATCAGGAAATTGACATTTTGCCCACCTTACTTCCCAAAAAAGGTAATAAAAGTGATCAAAAGAGTCGCATGTACGCAGAAATAGTACCAATCAAACCGTCACCTCATCCCGCAAAAAATGAGATGCTACATGAGACAATGGCCCAAAAAATAAAAAAAACACTATGGGGACATTATAACATGATTTTTTTTTTTGTTTCAAAAATTATATTATTGTGTAAAACTTACATAAATAAAAAAAAGTATACATATTAGGTATCGGCGCGTCCGTATCGACCAGCTCTATAATAATATCACATGAGCTAACCCCTCAGATGAACACCGTAAAAAATAAAAACGGTGCTAAATAAACAATTTTTTGTCACCTTACATCACAAAAAGTGTAATAGCAAGCGATCAAAAAGTCATATGCACCCCAAAATAGCGCCAATCAAACAGTCATCTCATCCCGCAAAAATCATACCCTACCCAAGATAATCGCCCAAAAACTGAAAAAACTATGGCTCTTGGACTATGGAAACACTAAAATATGTTTTTTTTTTTTGTTTCAAAAATGAAATCATTGTGTAAAACTTAGATAAATAAAAAAAAAAGTATACATATTAGGTATCGCTGCGTCTGTATCGACCGGCTCTATAAAAATATCACATGATCTAACCTGTTAGATGAATGTTGTAAATAACAAAAAGCGGGCGAACGGAGCGGCGCCCAGGAATAATAGTAGGTGCAGTGAGATCCCTGGGCGCTGCTCTAGCTCTACATGTCCTGCTAACTTAACTAAGTCTGAACCCATAAAAAAGCTCTTCCTATCATTGGTGGCGCAATGCGCCCTTCCTCCTCCCCTCTCTCCTCATTGGTGGCAGCGGCACAGGGGGAGGGAGAGACTGCTTCCTTCTCCCCTGTGCTGCTCAGGGAACATGAGCAAGCTGACTGAGAGCAGCGCGCTCATGTTCAGAGATACTAGACAGCGCAGCCCAGTATCGAAAAAATGGAAATCCCGGTATTGTAACGATACCGAGACAAAAGTATCGATTGGGTATCGAAATTTCGATACCCGCAACAACCCTTATTGGGTCTGTCAGGTTTTATTTATTTATTTTTGTACATTAATTGTTCTAACCATTAAAACACAAAGGCAACATGATGACATTTTTTTTTATAAAAAATATATATATACATTTTTTATCTTTTTTTTTTTTTTTAAAGAAGATTAGGTATACCATCTTCCCTGCTTTGAATAGTGTGATAATGTGGACTGTATGGATGAGAACTAGCTCTTCTATATGTGCTTGCTTAGCTAGCTAATGTTCCAGTGTTTAGCTCACCGTTAGACCATTAATATGTCAAGCTGCTACTCGTGTCAGCTAGATTTCTTTATTGCTCTACCTGTGTATATAACATTTCAAGCTGCAGCTGTTTTTTTTTTTCCCTCTCCCAAGTTTTTCAGATACATTAAAGTTATCCCCAGAAGAAGTCCTGACATTGAAGATGACACACTCAACCAGTGGACTGCAAGATTGCCTGAGTTATATCACTCAGGCTGTGTCTCATGGGGAAGTTCGTTCTGCCGTTGCTAGGATGAATTTTTATCTCCTAAATGACAGACTGGTTCTAAACTGCCTCACTGACTATAACATGTCCTCCTTGAAGTGTTTGCCTTGGCATACCGCATTAAGCAGGTGAGACTCGCTGCGCAATTTCTAATATCTGCTTGCTCTGCATAAAATATGCACGCACACGCGTGATGGTTAAAGTGGCTCGTGCAAGCAGATTTTACTTTCTGCGGTTCTTATTTAGGCTTTCAGGAGACCATAAATACGTCTTGTTTGAGTAAAGTATTCACTTGGGAACATTTCATTTCTGCAATAAATCTTTATGCTTATGGTTATCATCGCCATATATGCATGTGTCTTCATATTTCTACAACTATGCATTTTTAATCTACATATTCTGGTCGCCTCCCAATTTAAAGAGTTTTTGAAAGTATTGGAAATATTGAAACTCCAGAAAAGAAAATTGGGGGTCAGTCAGCACATCCCAGTGCGCAGGTGCATGTCGCCATTGCTGAAAGCCCAAAAGCAAAAAACAAACAATGCAATAGCACTCTGCAAACACAAATAATACAGTAAATACAATCGTGCCATACTTACTATAGAAAATGTAAAATGCTAATGCTGTGTTTAGTGTGTTATAAATGTGAGATTCTTGGCAAATACATTTTATACAAAAAATTTTGAGCCCGTCTGCCAGCATCAAGACGATTTCATTAAGACAGGAACCTAACACTAAATACCACATTCACTGGTGCCATACTGGCCTCCGTTACATTCAGGGAATGCAGTTTCCACATGCATGCCGAGCCCACATTATATTATACCTCTCATGGTGCCACAATGGCCTCCATTATATTCAGGTGATGGAGGCTCCACATGCATGCCAAACTACCCTTGACCCCGGCAGACGGGCACAAATAATTTTGTACAAAATGTATTTGCCAAGACTCTCACATTTATAACGCAGCATTAGCATTTTACATTTTCTATGGCACGATTTTATTTACTTTATTATTTGTGTTTGCAGAGCGCTGTTGCATTGTTTGTTTTTGGCTTTTAATTATTGAAAACCCAACCTTAAGATAGGTCCTCAATATCAGATTGGGGCTCCCAGCCAGTCAGCTGTTTGAAGGGGTCATTGCGCTCGGAGAAGCGCTGCGCCATTTTCTTCAGGACAGTGATGTCACATTCATCATTTACATGGCAGTTTACTATCTAAGCACAGCTGCTATACAATGTATAGCGCTGTACCTAGTAAACAATGAAGAGGCCGCAGTGCTACAACCAGCTGACCAGCCATATTTTCAGTGACCTATTGTAATGATATTGGCAGTCAAGTCCTGGAGACCCCCTTTTACAAAGCCAGAAGGGAAGCATTGACCAGACATTTAAGAATATACATAATCACCATTTGAAATTCAGCAGAGAGGCTCCTGAACCAGAAGTGCGTCCATAGTTACGTGAAAAGCTGCAAAAAGTGAAAAATGAAGGCAGCGCCCAAAGAGATAATGTTGAAAAGTAGTGTTCCTTTAATCCATATGTGGCAGTCCGATTTATATGCAACATTTCAGCTATAATTTAGGTAAGCTTAAGGTATAGCCAAAACGTTGCATGTAATTGGACTACCACATATGTATTAAAGGAACACTTCTTTCTAACATTCTCTTTGTGGGCGCTGCTTTCATTTTGCACTTTTGATCTCTGAGGGAACATTGGACATTGCTCCAATTGGGGCGCGCGCCTATTCCTCCTTTAGTGGGTGCTGTATTTATTAATTTATTTATTTTTTTAACGTGAAAGCTACAGCCAATCACTGACCTCACGGGTGACACGTGACTGCAGAAGCTGAATGATCATGCGCCATTCATGCACATGTCACCACTAAGGTCTATCACAGAAATATTCACAGGAGCATCCAACAGTACTGCAAAGTTCTCTGTTTTTCAAGCTTCACTTCTCTCATCTAATCACTTATGTATCAATTGGATATGATCAGGAAACGTTTTTAACCTATGAATATATACAGGAATGTTCCCATTTGCTTGGATTAAACTGAGAATAAAAAATAATAATAACTTTTCATTATAAAATAGGCTTTATTTACATGAGCCATTTGGTTACTATTTTTGTACAGCAGATACTATTAGCACAGTGGACCACGTTGATGTATAATGGGGTCATTCAGGTTTTTTCTTGATTTTTGACGGGAAGAATAGATTCAGCCTTATTATCACTGTGCATAGTACAAGTACAAAGTACAAAGCCGATGAAACACAAATTGCACGTGTGCATGGACTGCTGACAGAGGCCAGGACAAAAGAAGCCGACATTGAATTTCAACTTGCCCGACCGAGCCTTCTATCTACTGGCATAATTTTTTTTTTGGGGGGAGGGGGGGTGGTGCCCTAAAAGATTAGATTGTTACCTGAAATTGTCGGGTTTGGTCAATGATAATTTAATGTGTATGGGTGCCGTAAAGGGGTTTTCCAAGATATTTTTATTGATGACTTATCTTCTGATCGGTGGGGGTCCAATACACTGGACCATGCCAATCAGCTGTTTGAGAAGGCACTGATGCTTACGGTAGCTCCGCACCTTTTTTCAGCTTTGCCTAGGTCATGTGACATCACGTTCATGCCAATCTCAGCCACTGTACTTGGTGAGCTAAGCTAAGGCTGTGGCGCTACTGCCGGTACCTTCTCAAACAGCTGATTGACGGGGTCCGGGCTGGGTGTTGGACCCCCTACAATCAAATCAAAGGATGGGTCATCAGTTAAAAAAAAAATCTTGGAATCCCCAAGATGCCTGGAGTTTTGTATGTCTGTATTGAAAACATATTAAGATGCAGTGTATAAATCACAAAGATCTGGTTCTTTGGGCTTTTCCGAAAATACCGGAGTCTCCAGACCCTATTGAGGAAATTATTATTTCCTCTGTACTTACCCCGCTGTCACCCCCCCTATGCACGCAGACTAGCTGTGAGCTCCTCCACTCGGGTCCCAACCAGATGTGTTCCCGAGTCTTCCTGTATGGCTACATACACAAACCCTAACATTCTTTTTTCCGTGTTAAGACTTTAGTTTGCCGTGAAAATTTCCTTTGCCCCGAGCAGAAGAAAGGTTAATGTTTGTTCTTTTCCCTCTGTAGGTTTCTGCTGGTTCAACCAGCATGCGCTGAAGATGAAAAGCTACTAGCAGATGTGATAAGTTTCCTAAACAAGATCCTGAGAGAACAGAGTCGAAGCTCAGACTCGCAGGATCTCCAATGGATACTAGAGATGCTACTTAAACAAGTAAGAACAGTACCTTAGAGCATTGCAATTGCCACTTCTGACAGATGATACAGCATTAACATCCATGGCCAGTAAAGATAATTTAGCTGTAAAGAGTATACATTTATTTTGTTCACCTGCCAATGGAATTCTGATGGGAGCAGTGAATCTGTCTCGCACAATGCTCCGGGTCTCCATAAAGCAGCAAATACTGCGGCGAGAGTGACATTGTATGATAATCAGAAAACATTAGTATTTGGTTGCCGGCTCGCTGAGCCATTCATCCTGAGTATTCATACTACTCTTATTCGGCCTTACATTTATTTAGTAATGGAGGCCTGGATAATTGCACTTTTGTCGTTGCTGCTTATGTTTTCTCTGTCTCATGTAAATGTTACTGACTGATTGTCTGCCTGTCCTTATTTATAAAGGTTAAAGGTAGGTTAATAATGCACTTTGCGACTACTTAAGCATCTTATGTTTCTCTTGTGAAGTGACATGAGCGGCATTGCATTGTATGCTTCATACAACGCGGACGTTGCAAGAACATACAGGAATATATTGTATGACACATCTGCAGGAACATTACTACTGCAGGGCTAGCCCCTAAGCTCTGTGTGCTATTAAATCCCATTGGTAAATTATATGTTACCTGTGACTTATTCCGTTGCAGTGACACATGTATTGTTTCTATTTAAAAAGTATATCAGGTTAATGACTACCGTCAGGGATAGTGCAGCCCTAAAACGACCCGGACCCACTATCCCTACTTGCACGGTCACTCTAGGCACTGACCCCACAACTGGACGACAGTCCCTTTACTTCAAAACGTGAAGGGTTGACACACAAACTGGGACAAAGAAACAGACAAACACTAAAAGAGTAGTCAGATGGAAGGGTCAAATACCAGTTGGACTATGCAGTATGCCAAAAAGTCAGAACCAAAAAGTAGGGGAAGTCTGAGGACAAGAAATTCACCGGCACGAGCACAATCAGGTGCCTGCCTTTTATACTGAAGAAAAGCCGCTCATACCAGCGTGCCCGCACGCTGGGTGGAGCAGCCGGGCAAGCCCCCAGTGCACCTCATCATTGGCCTGGGGCTCCCTGGCAATCGGGCACTGCTGCCACATGGAGGCAGCAGCGGCTGGGGGAACCAAGATTTGCCAGGGTTAGAAAAGAAGGATCTGCTTTTTTTCCCCAAAACCAGTACCAAAACCAGTGCCATAACTTTCTGTGAGCTATGTCTTTTAATACATATTTTAAATCAAACCCTTCCTCCCTAAATCTCTCCTTTTTTCTTTGCGGACAAAAATGAGAAGTTTATAGCAAAGTCTCTGTTTGTCTCAGGTGCTCCACTATGTCCCCCCCTCCTTCTCACTCTCCTGTGTCTGGCTGTGCAGCAACTGGCTGGAGCAGGTGCCTCTCTCCTCTGCCCTGTCTATAGTAAGATGAAAAGAGCATCATGGCTTCTTTCACACTGTTCGTGGTCCCGCCACGCTGCATGCAGCGGTTTCTGTCCTGCCGAATCTGAAGCATGTTTGCTGGGTGGCTGCTGATCTAGACCCTATTATAGTCAATGGGGACGGCGGGAATTCAGGTAACACCTGGCAATGCTGGATCCAGAGAGCTCTAGCAGGTTGTCCTGTGCTGGAACATTGAACGGAAATGTGAAAGAAGCATAAGAGGTGCCCCCTTAACTAGCCACCAACTGAAAATGGAAGCAGGAGATTAACCCCTGTATTCTCTACAGGATCTAATTAAGGGTGCATTCACATGACCGTATTGTACAGTCTGCAAAACGCAAATCTGCAAAAAACACGGATGACATCCGTTTATTTGTGGATCTATTGTAACAATGCCTATCCTTTTCCGCAAAATGAACAAGAATAGGACATGTTCTATCTTTTTTGCGGGACTACGGAACGGACATACGGATGTGGATGAATGGGTCTGCGTCGTATATAAAAATGCGGTTGTGGGAATGCACCCTAAGATTGTTTCACGAGCATGCACACAATGCTGCAGAGTGACAAATAGTGAGGACAGCTTATATAACAGGGCGTTCACACTACTACAGCTTCACAATATGCCGTTTGTCACATATGCACCGTCCGAGCGGTGATCTGTCTCCACTCGACCAGTCTGGCATGTACCTTCCACTTCAGGCTGCAAATCGAGCATAACTCGCCTCTCAAATACACATCGCTACCTCCTGTCATTGTTGTCGAGGATACACTGATCAGTCAACACACAAGTACGCACTGACACCCAATTTTTCAGGCATCTTCGAAGAACTATTTACTTTACTTTAGAGCTACAAGGTCTAAACATTGCTGTTCTTTGAAGGCAGGGGAATACGTGCTTGGGTGTCTCATCTCACACGGCCAAGAGATGAACTCCCACAGTTCTGGTGCCCGCAATAAAAAACTAACAACGTTTGGCTGAAGACTGGAAATACACTTTAAAGGGGTACTCTGGTTACGGCAATATCCCCTATATATGGGATAACTGTTAGATCTATAAAATGTGACCGATGGGATGCCACCAGTTCAGCAGGTATATGGGATAGCTTGTTCTAATGATAATACCCCTTTAAGGCTAGGTCTACACGACGACATTTGTCGCGCGACAATAAGTTGCGTGACAGACAGGGCACAACTACACTGCAACATTTGTTGCGCAACATTTTGTTGCACCAATGTCGCACGACAATTCTCAAACTGATTTTCTGTGACCATGATTGACCTCCACTCCTTTTTTTGGGGGGGGGGGGGGTGACCCCTTGTGTGGATAGTTTGTGTTTTAGGGTACTTTCACACTAGCGTTTTTCTTTTCCGGCACTGAGTTCCGTCCTAGGGGCTCAATACCGGAAAAGAACTGATCAGTTTTATCCCCATGCATTCTGAATGGAGAGAAATCCGTTCAGGATGCATCAGGATGTCTTCAGTTCAGTCACTGAACGGCGTTTTGGACTGAGGAAATACTGCAGCATGCTGCGGTATTATCTCCATCCAAAATTCCGGATCAGTTGCTGGAATGCCGGATCCAGCATTAAATTTACATTGAAATGTATAAGTGCATAAAAAATACCGCAATGCCGGATCCGTCCTTCCGGTCTGCACATGCGCATACCTTTAAAAATGTGAAAAAAATTGAAACAGATCCGTTAGTCCATATGACAAACGGAGAGACGGATCTGTTCTTGCAATGCATTTGTGAGACTGATCTGCATCCCGATCTGTCTACAAATGCTGTCTGTTTGCATTGCCAATTGCCGGTGACGGAACTGCTTGCCGGATCACTCTACCCTAAGTGTGAAAGTAGCATTAGTATAGTTAACACGAAAGGGATTGTTGAAGTTATTATTATTATTTTTTTTATAGACCTGGAACCTATTAGAATTATTTTTTAAATTTTTTTTTATACTTACATCCAGAACCCCCCTGTTCCAATGCCACCACTTTTATCCTCCACGTCGTTGCAGTCATGGCGCCATGTTTTGGACCGGGAAGCATTCAGCCTTTCCCGGTACTAATGAGCTAATTCCATAATGGAAGCGCTCATTAGTATTCGCCCCATAAGACGCAGTAACATTTGTCCTCCACTTTGGGGGAGAAAAAGTGCGTCTTATGGGGTGAACAATATGGAAAGTATGACATATTTTTTTTTAAACCCTAAAACTTCTCTGCCTTGAAAAATTACTAAGAACTCTTATTGTTATAGTCTTTTGTAATATCGTTTGTTTTGGACATAGGTCTAGTGCAATGTCTAACATGCAAGCTGGTGAGCGGGAGGCAAGTTTTAGATCTCAGTTGACTAGAACACGTTAGCAGTATAATTACCAAAAACCTCTTATCGAATAAAAAAGCCTGGGCTTCTTTATCTAACCTGACTTCTCACTTATCATGAAGCTATAGAAGATGATAGATCCAATGATGTACTGCTTGTCAACTGGTGAATGCTACGTAGCACTTAGAGCTCTTCAGCTGCAAGCATTTGAGAACGTTTGGCTGCTGATATTGTGGTTTCTACAAAATCATTTGTTTAACGTTATTGATTTTATTACATTGTTATAAAAATGTGAAAAATATGAGCATATGTCTTTCTGTTTTATGGTTACATCATGGACTTGGCCATTTGTGGGAGCAGGTTGCAAATGTCACCTTGTCATTCACCGTTCTGTGCCATTAATTTCATTTGCTTGTGTATAGAGCACTGATGTCGATCACAACTTTTCATCATTACACGTAATATTTGGGCATCACCAAGGAACACAGTTAATTTCCATGTTACTTTTTAGAGTCCAAGTCCACTACTAGATCTAATCATCCAGAAAGAGCAAACGGCCAAGAAGGACTTGGATGATACACAAGCAGCTGTGAGGCAGCATCTGCAGAAAGAGCTGATGGTCTTTTTTAACACGCTAATGCTCTGCTTAACTTCAGTTACTGACCGGTAAGTGCCAACTTGCATTTCAAATCCAGCTTTTGCGTACGCCGGATTAGTCGCACAGGGCTTTAAAGGCATTTGACTTTTGTGTTGATTTATGGACCATTAAGATTGCTTACTTGTTTGTTTTTCGCCAAGCAGTAAATTAAGAACTGATCCTTTTGTGTGTAAGTGTAGTGACCCTTGTATCTTTTTTTATTTTTTTATTCCTTATATGCCAATTATGAGGCTTCATATTATAACGCTGCTCATTAGTCCTAGTAGATGTAAAACCACTATTTTGTTTTTGTTGCGGGCGTCTTATATCAGAGCACCTATCTGTTCTTATTAACTTCATATTTAGCGGTGACGTTCACTTTTGTAAGGCCTCATGCACACGACCATATCCGATCTGCGGTACACAGATCGCGGATCCACAAAATACAGATGCGGTCCTTTTTTTTTTTTTTTTTTTTTTTTTTTTTTTTTTGTGGACCCATAGATTTCAATGGGGTCCGCATTTTGCCAACCAGAATAGGACATGTTCTGTCTTTTGCGGCAGAAACATGCAGATGCAAAAAGCACACAGATGTCTTCCATGAGGTTTCCGCATTCGCATGTCTTATACTGGTCTGCAAAATGCATACCCATTGAAGTCATGGGGTCCGCAAAAGATACGGATAGGGTCATGTGTATGAGGCCTAACGGCAATTTTTGCTACATTGTGGCAAAACCAGTACATTGGATATTTTGGTGTAAACCATGATATGGCCACAACATGCAAATAAACCTCCATCTGTCACGTGAGAGGTACCATGGTCCCCTTTTAAGGTGATTCCATATTTTCACGAAAAAAAAAAGGAGCTTGCTTAAACTATTCATTTGTACAGAGATATTTTCTGTACAAATGCCCATGTGGGCCATGACAGGGCTCTGGGAGCAGCCTGCCACAAAACGCCCACGGTACCAATCCTCTTACCTACTGTATTTGAAAGGAAAGCCTTTGCTCAGGGATGGGGAACGTATGTAGAGCAGAAAATAAAATCTGTGGACTGTCTTCAAATGTTTTGTAGTAAAAGGAACACATCGATCCAATGAATACAGGTCCCTGTCCCTCACTGCATTTCCCATTATCACATTCTAATGTTCCAGGACAGTGCCCCATGATGTCTTCAGACCTTTCCATATGACAGGTTATAAAACACTCCTTGCTGTGGTCCGCATGACTCCCACTTTCTAAAAGAAACATTTCTAGAATCCTAGAGGTTGCATTACTGATGGAAGATGTTGGCTTCAGATGCACCATTCTTTTCAGAATGTATTTTGAAATGAAGCCTCTTTTGATGCCCCCCCCCCCCTAGGAGTAGGTGTCCCACAAAATAAAAAGAAAAGGCTTCTTCATTGAACCAAAAAAATGACAAGTTTGATGTAAGCGTGGGCGCCCCTTTTGAACTGGATATCATGTACTGAGACTATTAGATGTTCACCCTCTATTTGACGTCTTCGGGGAGAAAACTAGTAACGGACGAGGTTAACGTAATACTGTTAGATCAGAATCATGACTCGCGTTCTGAACCTTTTAGGGTTAATCTTATTTGTTATACCATGACATTATGTGCAGAATGCTAGAGCTTTATATTAGAGTTTTAATTCAGAAGACCTTTGGTGTATTCCTTATCTTTTCATCTACGTGATGGTATTGTTACCACTAGCACTACCACCTTTGTTACTACCACAAGTGACAAAATGCACATTAAAGGGCATCTGTCAGCAGATTTGATGCCGCCGTAATCATATTAAGCTGCAGAATAAGGACGCACAGTGAACGCTGTAATATCAAAACTCCAAAAACCTTGGCTATGTAATCAGAAAAATAAAAAAGTTATGGCTATAGGAATGTGGGGAGGAAAGATCAAAAATGAAAATAGGCCCGCTCTTTAAGGGGTTAAAGATAGATCATATTATTAGATAGTAATGCATCATTTAATACTTTTAAACTAAAGGAAGGTATGTATAATTGTTTGTATTATCATTTAAGGATAGTTCAGACAGTAGACGTTGCAAAGGCAAAATCCAGTGCGTATTCTACAACAGAAACTACCACGCCTTTTCAGTCTGAATGGCGCAGAGCAGTTTGTGTTAGCCCTATTTTACGGAGCGGACATCTGATATGGTTTCCAGTGGTGTCCATCTTGGCGTGTGCACGGCTATAAAGTGCAGCACAGTGGAAGACATATTCAGCACTACTGCTGGCGGTTTCCAAGCTCCAGAGGATAGGCCATCAGTATAAGATCAGTGCGGGTCCGGCACTCCCACTGATCAGCTGTTCCTTGCATCTTATATTCCTGGAACTAGCACTTTGAATGGATCTGCTCTTCCAGCTCCTTTCAAGGTGTCGTGCCCATTCTGGGTTCCTGCAGCTCAGCTCGGGAGTTGCGCTGCAGTTACATGGAACGGCCACTACACTTTGACTGGAGCTGTTACAGCTGCAGGAAATAGCTGCTCGTGGGGCTCCATAAGTCAGACCCCCGATGATCGGATATTGATGATGTATCCATAGCTCATCATTATCAGGAGCCTGATAATGTGTAGTGTTTTCTTTCCGTCGCTTGTGTGACTTGGCAGATAAACCATCCCCTGTAGGATTGTGCCGTTCTGAGCCTTGTAATGGCTACATTTTTCTCTGCTCGGCATTGTTCATAATTCAGTGCACATTGCTAGTTTTGGATAAGAAGATAAAAGGCAAAAACTTTATTAGGAAAGAAGAGCTAATTGTTGGGTATTACACTGTGAAGTAATTAATCCTCTTACGTTTAATAGTTGAATGCATGCTGCTAAGGAGTCTAAGACGTATCTGTTTCTGCAGCGCAGTATTGGCGAACAGAAAATCTAATGATCCTCACTCGGATGCCGGCTGTTCTCGTTTTCACTTCATTCTTAATAGGATTTTTCATGGTTGATATGTTTTCTAATGGTAATTAACCTTTAATGAATGTCGTATCAAAAATTAAGTTCTATCTATCCATACAGAACCTAGAAAGTTCATTACGCTTTTTCTTTTCTCTGCATTCACTTGGGGAAAGTGGATCTATCTCCATTGATACTTGGGTTTCCTCCTAGCTGACATAGGACTTGCAGCAGACGTCTTATGCTGCGTTCACGTCAGCGCTCTGTCCAGCTCCATTACAGGAGCAGAACGACGAAAGAGCTGCCAGATCCATTGCATGATGGATACAAGCGGCATCTAACGGACTACATTGGCTATAATGGAGTCTGTCGGGTTTCCGTCATGCAGCCAGCACTTTACCAAATGGCCTACTCTGCCATTTTGTCCTCTGACGCAGCATTTTTTATATTTTTTTATATGATTGGCATAATAAAGCATTAAATGGATAAAGTCATGCAATAATGGTATGCCTAAAACATGCTGTAACATGATCGGTGGGCGCCAACCTGGAGCTCAGTCCTGTACACAAAGGAAGAAGCACACTGAACTTATATAAAATCCTATAAAAAGCACATTTTATTATTGATTGAACGTTACCATATGATGGGACACCCCCACAAACCTCTAAGTCCAGGCCCCTTAGCATATGATGGAGGGTAAATTATAACTGTTTGCAGCGCAGTGGCCACAGGCACTACACCACAGTACATTTCATATTCACTCGTTTCTGTGCCATCGTAATGATAACTGGTCGGTGTTAACAAGGTGAAGATCAAAGATAATCGTTAATCATCAATTTTGATGCTGTATAAATAAATGTTATCATTGGCATGAATGATATGTGAATGCTGCTCGGTGAATTTTACACAAGGCGTTGCTGCCTAGTGCACATTGTGGTCCTGGTGATCTGCAGGATGGACTGTGCTCACCAGAATCTACTTACCCCCAAATAATAATAATAATAATGTACCGTGAATAAAAATGACCACCAGAAGATAATTCTCTGCAATAATACCACCACATTGTAACTGAAAAACGCTACAATACTATGAGTAGATAACGGCACCATACCCTAACTAAATAATGCCGCTCTACCGTGACTGGATAACACTACCATATTGTGACTGGATAACACCGCCATGTTGTGACTGGATAACACCGCCATGTTGTGACTGGATAACACCGCCATGGTGTGACTGGATAACACTCCCATACCGTGACTGTTAGGCTGCTTTCACACAGTGAGTGTTTTATCAGTCATTGTGCCAAAACTAGGAGTGGATCCTACACAGAGATAAGGTATAAAGAAACAATTTGCACCTGTTCTTGACCTGCACCTGGTTTTGGCTCACAAACACTGTGAATGAGGCCTTATAACAGGGGTACTCAACTAATTTTATTAAAGGACCACATACCTGGATCTGCAGTCAGGTAAATGTCCGAGCAGAATGCCAACAGTAAAGATAAACGCCACCCATTAGTGCCCCTAATAAGACTAATGCCCCCATCTCTGCTGAAACCCCCCCCCCCCCCAAAATCTTTCCTTCTCCGTTTGCTCGCTCCGCGGAGAACAGTCTCTGACTGGAAGCTCAGGACAGGACCTGCACTGCAGTGTGATGTCTTGCAGGTCCTGTTCTGAGCTTCCAGCCAGCAGTGAGCGTTCCCTACAGAGCGAGCAAATGGAGGAGTTTTTTTTTTTTTTAAATTAACACAAGTGGCGGTGGAGGTAAAGGCTGTACTAATGAGTGCTCTGGAATGGAAGCCTCATTAGTAACAGTCCGTACAGGAAAATACCAGCACCTGCAGGGCCACTAAAATACCGGCCTTGCCCGTGAGCTACTGGCCGGATGGCCACCCTAGCTGCAGTACAGATATGTATTTTTGTTCAATATCCAATCCTCATTATTGGTGGATTGTATGCGGACCCCTTCATGTCAATAGGGCCACAGTACACAATGTGCTCTCTGCATCTTTTGCGGCCCCATTGAAATGAAGGGGTCTGCATACAATCCACCAATTATGGGGATTGGATGTGGAACGAAAATACCATGGTGTAAATGGAGCCTTATCTTTATTTTACCATTACAGAGAGACACAGGCAAGATGGGAACACTCCACTGACACTGTGAAGTCCTTTCCTGCCGTCAGTGATGCGTTCCCGCCCTGTCTGGACCCCTCCCCCTCCCCAACTGTGGACTTGGTGGCAGCGGTGATGTGTGCTGCTGGAGAAGGATAGACAAGTGTCCTTTGGAGCTTGAAGCTCCCTTAAAGGGGTTATGCCATCATAATGATCACTGTTAAATCTGTTAATGATTTGACAGTGATCATTTTTGTAAATATACTTTATTAACAAATTCCCACCGATAAGGATAAAATTCATCCCCACTTACCTTATTGTTGTGACTCGGTCTCCCCTGGTTACGACCACCGCTCTTCTCCAAAATCCCGATGGTCGCGCTTGCCCAGAAGACTCCTTCTTTTCTCCCGGCCGGGCTGCTCGCTGTTCTGAACGCGCACGCTGCCGCGCATGCGCGACGGTGACTTCTTCCCGGCCAGAATAGTACAGAGCTGCGAACGCACACGCCGGCTCTGTACTATACTGGGCAGGAATAAGTCACCATTGCGCATGCGCGGCGGCGTGCGCGTTCAGTCCAGCCCGCGGCACGGCCGGGAGAAGACTTCAATCAAGATGAAGCCCGCCCCTAGCCAGAATCCAGGAAGTGAACGCGCGGTGGCAGCAGGTAAGTTTAAAAACGCAAAGTGGGATAACCCCTTTAAGTGCCACTGCTGCAAGGAGAGGAGGGACTGAGCGCGCGGAGAGAGACAGCTTCCTCCACGTGCAGGTGCCAGATGAAAGCGCTGAGTAGGACAAGTCTCGGTGCCTCCATGTGGAGGTACTTGTCTTTCAGCACGCTCATCCCCTTCCATCTGGTGCCTGCCTGGGGAGGAGCTTGTGCCCCCGCTCTTTCCAGCACACTGTCAGATTAGGAAGCAGCCTAAAGTGCTGCTTCCTATGGAAGGGATGGCAGGGGTCCAGACAGCTGGCGTCTCCGTCCGTATTTGGGCCGCGGTCCGCCAGTTGAGTACCCCTGCCTTATAACAACTAGATAACTGACTGTTGCTCTGCCAATCAGCTCTCAACTTCTGACTGCAGAAGGAGGAGCATTGCTTGGCTCCCTATCTCTTACAATCTTCTTCCTCCATCCAAAAAACGCTAGTTTTATTTCTAAGTACGGAAGGACATAGGGGATGGTATTGTTGAAAAACAATATACACTGTGTGGACAAAGTAGACACACTTCATAATCCCTGATTTCAAGTGTTTCACTCTGTCCCATTGCCACAGGTGTATAAAATCCAGCACCTAGCATGCAGGCTGCCTTTAAAAACATTTGTAAAAAGAATGGGTCATTCTAAAGAGTTCACTGATTTTGAGTATGGTACTGTAATAGGATGCCACCGTTGTAACAATATTCCATGATCAAATGTGAGTGGTGTTATTTCAAAGTGGAAGTGTTTAGAAACCACAGCAACTCTGCCACGTAGACTACATAATGTTACATAGAGGTGCATAGAGGGTCATTTAATAACCAGAAATATGCCTATATAAGGCTACTTTCACACTTGCGGCAATGTGATCCGGCGGGCAGTTCCGTCATCGGAACTGCCCGCCGGATCCGCCGATCTGGCTGTGACTGAAAGCATTTGTGAGACGGATCCGGATGTATTGCAAATGCATTGCAAGAACGGATCTGTCTCTCCGCTTGCACAAGCCGGAAGGACGGATCCGGCATTCTGGTATTTTGAATACATTCCTATGGGGAAAAATGCCGGATCCGTCATTCAGGCAAGTCTTCAGGTTTTTTTGCCGGAGATAAAACAGTAGCATTATACGGTTTTCTCTTTTGCCTGATCAGTTAAAACGACTGAACTGAAGACATCCTGATGCATCCTGAACGGATTACTCTCCATTCAGAATGCATGGGGATAAAACTGATCAGTTCTTTTCCGGTATAGAGCCCCTGTGACGGAACTCAGCGCCGGAAAAGAAAAACACCTGTAGTAATGGGACTGAATGAATCTCCTGAATTCAATGATTTAAAGAGATGCTTCCCACTCTCTATATGTAACCCGCTGCTTGAGCAAGGTCTTGTGACAGGACTGAAATCTTGCTGTCTAAACTTGGGCAAATAATTCACTGATTTTGAATGAACATCATCGGGTAGCTGCACCCCCCCCCCCCCACCCCTTTATATATATTCATAGGTTGTATATATAGATTATTGTTATATTTACTATAAAAATGAATAAGGTCTTTACATATTTTTATCAAAATCTGTCCCAGCAAGCTGACTTTTTTACAGATTAGACCATACACTATAATAAGGCCCTTTCCTTGGGCACACACCTCCAAGTGAACTCTGGGGACTTTTGGGTACGTGGGGGACTTGAAATTGGAGACCAAAGCTGAAGGAAAGGCCAGTCATTTTATTGTAGGGTCCCACCTAGTGATGAGTGAATTGATTAATTTCATCAACCAGAATTCTTCACCTGTGAGGGGCGCCCCACTGCCGCTTGATTGACAGGGCTGGATATTCAGTCCAACCCCGACAGTCTCACGCTTGCGCTATTGCTCTGTGTAGCAAGGGCGGTGGCTCCACTACAGGAGCAGCGACCCTGCACTGCTACACTTCTGGTTACTGGTGCATGAACAGTCACCGCTGCGGAAGCAGAGCAGGAGGAAGAGGTCAGGGCTGGTGGGATGTGTGGCGCGGTCAATGAAGAGGCCGGGGGGCTTCTTCAGCAGCTGGGACAGCCCCTCCCAGGTAAAGAACTCTTGTTTATGAGACAAATAATTGCTACATGGTTTAATATTTTTGATCTCTTTACATGAGCAGACATACTGCTGATAGAAAATAATTTTATGCAGGCATAAAAGATCTGATCAGTGCTGGTTCGTTCTCAATGACTGGCCCATGTAAAAGGCCCGCCGATCAGCTGACAAATGTAGTGGCTATAACCGTAATGTCATTCATAATCCATATATCAAGTGTTTGCAGAGTGCTAACAGCCACGGCGTACATGCTGACTTTGTTATTGGTGTGTGTATACTTTCTTTTTTTATTTTATTTTATTTATTTTTTTGAATTTACACTTCGGTTACCAAATTTTCCTGAATTGCAAAATAAAACAATAATCCTTATAAAATAAGTGAGTAAAGCCAGTCGGCTGGTAAGATTATTTGATTCAGCCAGTGTGTCAGGCTGCCCAATTTTATCCCATATTATTTTTTTTTGGACACTGAATCTGGCATTTGGTCAACAGGATCAGCCCATCTGTTGCAGTCATAAAGAATTTCAACCTCCGATTATAGGGAGAGTGTTGTCTAATGTACCGTCACATTGGGGAACATGGTACTGTTGTAAGGTCACTGGAAAACCTATACTTCTCGAGCCTGTATACAGAATAGATGAACGTAATGTATGCTTTATAACAGACATTGCAATTTGGCGTCCGCTTTGTTTGCTGCCGGAGAGTGGTCTGGAATACAGATCTCCGTACGTCATTAAACAGATGTGTTGCTTCCTCCGTGTATCGGCTTCATAGCATTACATCAAGATTTGGCTGCTAATTTAACTGTAAAATGACTACTGGTTTAGTGCAGGCTTGTGAGTCATATCCATTATCGGAAGGCTTGTTATATGCCGTTCGTTTTCAGAAATGCTGCAGTTGCGATTACTGGTCAGTGACAAGCTGTCATTTGGAGAAGACATGAATGTGTGGGGTCTCTTTATTTTCTGACATGACATACAGTTTGTGCTCGAATGTGCCTTTGAGGCGTCCGACATCAATGGCACAGAAACCCCGGAAATAATGGCAGAATGACACTTGGCTGGCCCAAAATAATAGGCAGAAGCTTGTCTAATGCCCGCTATGTCTTATTATTTATTTGCTGACTTGAGGAATTCTTCCAGGACCCCCTGTTCCTAAGTGGTTACTGATTAACCCTTTGTATGTAATGTATATTAGGAGTAAAATAGCTGGTTATGAATTAGATGCACCCTTACACCCCCCCCCCCCCCTCCTTTCATACTAAGGTCAGAGGCATGTGTGTAGCTGGTGCAGTTAGACGTTCCTGGTAAATGGTATTCAGTGCAAAGCTTATTTTCAAGTCTGACAATTCACAGCTTAGAGTTACCATGATGTTCCCTGGGGAACTAATTACTAACGTGTCACTGATTGGAAATGAGGGCTTCCTAAGACTTAACTTTTGTTAATAAGAATCTCACTGCCAGAATGACAAAATAACGTAAAATAATCTTCAAGTGTGTGTTGCTAAGACAAATGTGGGGAAACGGTGCAAAATAATCTCCCCTAAATGGTAGGGGGGGGGGGGGGGGTCCATTCACACGTCCGTAGTTCTGGGTCCACATCCGTTCCACATTTCTATCATAGGGGCCCTGAAATCCCACATCTGCATGGAGTATCCAAAGGCGAGGGCATGCGGAGAACAGCTCCGTGTCCTGGCTTCTAGGGAATGTAAGGACCAGTTCACACAGAGAGGTTTTTTTATTTTTTTTTACACTCATTTTGGTGCGTTTCTGCTTTGATATCAGCTCCAAGAAATGCCTCAAAAAGCCCCTCCATTCATTCCAGTGGGAAGCAGCACATGTTTTTTGTGCACATGGAATACAAAAGCAGCATGCCCTCTCTTGGGGTGGAATCTGCCCTGAATCGTTGAACTGAATGATTAGCATCAAAAAATTATCCATATGTGTCCGTACATTTTAGTTTTTTTGTGGACACAGATCCGCTCTGCTTTGTGCTAAAAATAATTTTTCCTTTCACACTGAACCTGTAATTTTCTGCTCTGATACTTGATCTGATCTCGGAACTCCTGACCGCTCATAAATACTCATTATTATAGCTAATAAAACTGATAAGAATATGGCTTGAATGAGTGTTTATGAGCTGTCAGGAATTCAGAGCTAAGGACTATATATCGAGCTGCCAGGACAGCAACATGGCAGACTTAGGCCTCATGCACACGACAGTATTGCTTTTTCAGTGTTTTGCGGTCCGTTTTTTACGGATCCGTTGTTCCGTTTTTTTGTTTCCGTTGTGTTTCCGTTTCCTTTCCGTTCCGTTTTTCCGTATGCCATATACAGTATACAGTAATTACATCGAAAAAATTGGGCTGAGCATAACATTTTCAATAGATGGTTCAGCAAAAACGGAACGGATACGGAGGACATACGGATGCATTTCCGTATGTGTTCCGTTTTTTTTGCGGACCCATTGACTTGAATGGAGCCAAGCACCGTGATTTGCGGACAAGAATAGGACATGTTCTATCTTTTCACGGCACGGAAATACTGAAACGGAATGCACACTGAGACACTTCCGTATTTTTTGCTGAACCATTGAAATGAATGGTTCAGTATATGTTCCATATACTGAGCTAAAAAAACGTCCAGTATACTGAACGCAAAATACTGTCGTGTGCATGAGCCCTTACTGTGAGACTGAAAGCAACGTAGTCTGCAGGTAGACTGAAACTTATCCCTATAAACCGAATGGCGAAAATGTTTAATAAAGGCACATAAAAAAATGTTTGTTTTTTTTTGCCCAAAATGAGTAAAATATAATCAAAAAAAATGTGTTCATAGCCTTTATGAAAGAAAAAAAAAAATGCCTTTCAGTACCATAACGTTTATTCAGTCTGACAAGATAATGAGATGCTTCTTTGTCTTCCTTTGGTTTTTTGTCTAGAACAGGGATGGCCAACCTGCGGCTCTCCAGCTGTTGCATAACTACAACTCCCAGCATGCTCACACTGCCTACAGCAGGGCATGGTGGGAGTTGTAGTGTTACAGCAGCTGTAGAGCCGCAAGTTGGCCATTTCTGGTCTAAAAGATTCTGCACAGTGTGGTACGGTATCTGTGTATAATGTAGAAAGTTTTCTTTATTGGACTACTTCCATGATGTTAGTGATTCTGAGAACCTTTGTGGACATGCCCTTATGGGATTAGCATCTTACTAGGACTTCAGATTTTCAGATGCTCAGTAGGACGTCAATCAAGGAAAAGTGGGCGCAATTACAACCAGGGAACCCCCAGAAGACGATCTGTGAGCAGCCCAGGATGCTCCTAAATATCTAAAATGAGCGGTTTCCACAGGGACATGTCTACAAATGTATTTGCAAGCGCTGTTACATCATGGCAGCAGAGTAATGATGAAAAATGTGCTGCTTTATGTGATGATATTCTCTTTAGTCTCATTGTATGCATTACACGCCTAAGATGCATATCAATGAAGACGTTTTTCTGCTCTTCTCCAGGAAGTGTCTGACTCTCGCTGGCTCTTTCCGGACGCAACTTTCCTTGCAATTGATTCACTGTTTGAAAGTGTCAGATGCTCCCCATTTTTATGGGCTTCCGTCACTGGCAAGAACCCTGAAAGGAATGGTTCATGTGACATCAATGCCAGGTTGGAGCACACACTGCAACTTAAGTGAACCGATGACCATCTGCGTGAAGGCACTGACCAGTCTTCTTGAGGTATGGCATTATACGTGGTTAGACATCAAACATGATCTTCCATTGGGGGGATTTATCATGAGGGAAATGTCTGAAGTCCGTTTTTCTTTGAATCTGCATTGGCCTTTGCACCAGATTTATCAAATTTTGCATGGTGTTTGTTAAATGTGGCTCATCTTTAAACCTAACCCTTTGGAATTCCCTAAAGCTAAAAGGTATTCATTATGCATCCCTATTATAGGTGTGTAGGGATGTGCATACCACGTTACCATGATTTCCTTGCTTAGTTAATAGTCATTATTTGCTACACTTTAAATACATATAAAACATAGGTACTTGGATTCGTTCTATCAGAAATTACAATACAAAATTGAAAAAGGTCCTACAGGTACTTTATTGATAAGGAACTTACAATTTTTTTGGCATTAGAGTAGAGCTTAAGAGCTCATTTGCATCCCTTTCTTCCCAGAATTCCTGAGGAGCATGAATGGCCTAGAAGTCTCCTCGCGCCAATTAAGGTGCTCTTTCCCCAAGGAGTACCTTCCAAAAGCTACTGTACGTTCCAGCCACTAATTGGAAGTTTTGAAGACTAGTTGGTCATTAGCGTCAAGTTTCCATTGAAGAGATTGTTTCATGAAAGCAACCTCTGTTGTAGGCCTCATGCACACGGCCATTTTTATTTTTCAGTCCACAAATCATGGATCCGCCAAACAGTTGCTGGCCGCGTGCATCCTGTCAGTTTCGATTTCCATTCATCAGAAATGTCCAATCCTTGTCAGCAAAACGGACAAGTATAAGAGTTCTATTTGTCAGCCACCCTGTACCAGTGTCTCTCTTTCTGGCAGGCCTGAGCCATCCTTTTATTACATGGGTGTCTATTTATCTGGTATAGTACATTGCTCCTGTTACTAAAGGAAAAAAGCTTGGTCGGCTGCAGTTTCCGAAACCCCCGGCAAACAGCTGAGTTTCATCTATGACTGATTGTTCTGGAGGCCATATTTTGGAAGGGGTTCTCTGATGAAACACCCCCTTTTAAACCATGCATTCTGGTGTAATAACTTCAACTCATATTCAAAGTATTCTTTTCCTAATAATTACTTACTGACCTCGTTACCCAACAGGACTATAGAGTATACTTTGGTTTAAAGTGGTATTGTGCTGTTTTATTTTATACTATGATGACTCCTGAAAGTCAAGCTACCCTGAAATTGTTTTCCTCTGTTATCAGATCATCTCATCTTTTTATGTGGAATGGGGAGGAAATGCTCTTTCCTATATGGGGAAGGGTGTCACGCAGAGCACAGTATTGTGCTTGCTTCACTTGTCCCATGAGATGACAGCTGAAGCCAGGAACACGGTAAGAGAAGGGAATTGCGCTCTTGGACGTGGGATGTGTGGTAAGAGCTATGTCTGTGAAGTGGCAGAGATGTAAGAATGGATTTTCTCGTTTGTCCTGTTTCATTGATGTATGGCGTGTGCTTTGCTTCAGCTTTTTTCCCTGTCTCATCGATTCTACACTAAAATAAGCTGTTCCTTCGACTATTGTGCTAACCATACAATTAAACAAATGTGGAAAATAGTATATTTTTCTGCGCACTGGAAAAGGATGCTTGTTGACAACAATGGTTGAGTGGCTTGGTTTACCAAAATATATTCATGCTTTAAAATCTCCTTTCTATCTGATTTTGTGCAGATGGCTGTTTGAAACTGTATCTCCTTTGAGGCACTGAAGCAAAATACCAATTAATTCCTCCTTATGGCGTACTTGTGCTTTTTTAATGTTCTACAGCTTTGTTTTGTTCTGTATTTCTTTGGATTTGTTCTTTCCCCCCCAGTAAATATTGACTAGGTAGCCACATTTAGAAATCTGCTTTTACGTAATGCATCCTTATTGGGTCATTTAAAGTTCACTTGAGCAGCAGCTGCTGGACGTTAATAGAAGCAACACACTTAATGCATGTCGTAGTAGAACACAGGCGTTCTTAGTCAGGAGTCTGAAAAACCAAGATGCGTACATGCAGTATACTAGTGGCCATGCTGGGTATTGCAGATTTTCCTATTCACATAATTGGCACCCGGCACTGATGCTGCTACACAGTAGTGTTCTTCCTCTTAGCTCGAGCTAGATGAGTGGCAAAATTAACTGTATTTTTTAAAGCTAGTCATCTTGTGCCACTCGCCTCAGAATATCTGAAGCCAAGAAGAATGGTAAGTAAGGGAAAATCTGTATGTCTAGTGTGTTACAGGAAAGAGGCCGTAGTGCTCACTAGCCTGCCAGGCCTCTTCAGACATCTGATCGGTGGGGTTCCAAGGGACAGACCCTCACCTATCCTATGTTTAGGTCATCAATATTAATATCCCAGAAACCCCCTTTAACCTCTCCCCAACCAGCGCTCTAGCCAACCAACGGCGCTGGCCATATCTTCAAATTTGGCGCCCTGCGCCAAACAGGCTACTGTCTACATTATAATGCCAATCACAGACCTTTATCCCCTCAGATGCTGAGGTCAATTGTAAAGCCCGAACAGCTTCCCTGCACGGAGATCAGGGTAGCCTTTCATTCTCTGTAATAGCCTGGGTCTCTCTGAAGGAACCCAGGCTAGTACATCTGTAGTTCCTAGGGAGGCCTGGTAATTCATTGCAGTATAAAGCACAAGCGATCTGAAGATAGCATATTCAAGTCCCCTAAGGGAACTTAAAAAAAAGGAAAATTAGAAGTAATAATAATAAAATGACATTAAAATAAAAAATAAATACTGCAGGCAGTTTACTGTCCACAAAATTTGTACTATTCAGATTCACCGATTTGTGATTGCTTTACCTCTAATGAAAGTCATACACACTCCAAAATAATTTCAATAAAAACTACAGGTCACCCCACAACAAACGAGCCCCCACTCTGTAGACATAATCTATAATAAAAAGTTATGCAGGTCAGAATATTTTGTTTCCAAAGTTTTTAGAGGTCAGTTTTGCAACTGCAAGCTACAACTTGTCCTGCAACAGACAACATATGTGAACAGAAAAAAATTAAATAAATGGCTCCGGGAAGGCAGGGAGTGAAAAACCCCCCGCAAAAAACTGAAAATAGTATATACATAGGACACCGTTAAGAGCGGGTTATGGGTCTGAAAAGGTATAGCATGTAATGTATGTATGAATGTAATGTTAAGTACACTATCATATAATCCATAGATTGTAATTATCTGTATTACAGGACTGGGTGCATCTTTGGTCTTTACCCTATGATCATGGTAATGAAGAGCAAGTCATGCCAAGACTGGGCTTAGAGTGGCTGATACCTTTGTGGGTAGACAGAGATCCAGAGGTTAGTACTTTAGGTATGAGGAATGTTTAAGTCCTTGACCTTTCGAATGTATTCAGTACAATGAAGTATTTTAGTGCAATGTAGATTATTATTGCTGCGGGTCTGACTCCCGACACCCCTGCAGACCAGCTGTTTGAAGGGGCCGTTGCACTTGGATGAGCACTTCAGCCTCGTCATAGCTTACTAAGCACAGTGTCCTACATTGTATAGCGCCTGTATAGCGCCTGTGCTTAGTCCAGTTCACTTGAATGGGAGTGAGTTGCAGAAAGGACATGGGACCAACAGACATGACGTCACTGGCCTATGAAGAGCCTTCCCCTTTAAACAATGATCGGAAGGTCTGCTAGGAGTCGGACCCCCACCAGTCTGATATCGATGCTCCATCCTGAGGATACTGTAGGTTGTCAATATTTAATTCTCAGAGAATCCCTTTAACAAATAATAATTTATATTTCTTATTATCTGTCTGCTGTTGCAGTAAAAATATGTCTGAGTTCTTTATTTAATAAGGCCAAGACCGTTTCTTCAATGAAAGTGTCTTATAAGATGTTCCATCTTTACTAGATACATTTATGATGTCAATTATAAGGGCTACAATATTCAATATGTTTAACATGTGAAGACTGAATTTGATTTTCCACCTTCTAATGACAAAAAATAAAACTGATGCCATTATCAAATGACCATATACTATACAAGGAGCACATTCTGTGGGTGGCTGTGATGGCGCGGTGTCTTGTAGGAGATGGCTACGGGTAATATATTTACGCACATTACATTCAGCCTGTTATCTGCAGTTGTGCTGCTGTTTTTAAATAAATGATGTGATGGCCTTCTGATGCGTGTGCTGTTCTTCCCTGCAATGCTCGAGGGAACCGTCCGTACAGAATGTAGAATGTATCTTTAATTTACTTGGTAATTAAATGTCATTGACTTGTTTCTGACCTTTCATGGTAGGATCAGCTACAGTGAACATCTGCTTTTCAATTTCTTGGTATTAAATAGTTTAATAAACTTAAAGGTATCATCCATTCAGTCAAAGGATTTTGAAGAAAAATAATAAAAAGCATTAAAATGCTGATCTTGTTGGCCGTAGTAGTTATTATCCGTATCGGGGGGGGGGGGGGCGAGAGGATTTAACATTTTTGGAGGGCTCTGCACAAATATTTGTTAGCTGACTATTGATTCTGCTAACGTATAGCTTCAAAATGTGGCTGACAACCATGCGCTAGTATAAAACTGCCTGTGATTTTCTGATGGATAGCATTCAAGCCTTCGAGAAGTCTTAATTGTATAATACTTTCAGGGGCTCCCCCCCCCCCCCTTTCTCTGCATAATAGACTGCACATATTTACTAATACTAATATTTAGACAGAGTAAAGTTAGACTAGATAGTCTAAAAATGCACCAAATTTATTAAAGTGGCCCATGTCGGAGGATAAATTTGGTACATATTTAGCACTACCTTTATGTTGTCTTGCTTTGCACCAAAATTTGGGACAACTTTAGTGCACATTAGGATGCAGAGAACAATAGACATGGCGATCCTAGTGTATTAGGTCCTAGAAATTGGTTGCAGAGAAGACAAAGTTGTTGCAGTTAGGCACAATACTATGCAGGGCATATCATTATAAGGCTGTTGCGTATCTCCCGATCCTCACACCGGTAGTACAGCAGTGGGTATAATTAGTAATTAGAAGAATAATGTGGTTCCTACAATCGCCCTGCCAAGGAAGTAGTCATGAAGCCAGGAGCTTGTAATGAGAGTTCACTTTATTGGGGCCGCGCGTTTCGGGAGTGGAATGCTCCCTTCATCAGGTCCAGGAGCATTCTGCTCCCGAAATGCGTGGTCACATCTTAAAGTCTGTCAGCCCATTTCGCCAATTAAACTGCTGCTAAACGTTTCTAGGTCACATATGCAACATACAGACCATCATTTTTTTCCCCTTTGCAGTGGTTCTTGGCACAGAAATTGAAGTTCTGATATGATATACAAAGAATGATAAAACACTTATATCCATTACATGCACCTGCATGCTACACCTCTCCTCAGCGCAACACCATCTGGCTCCTTCCTCCAGAGCGGCATGTGTTTGAAAAAGGCTATAGTGCCGAAACGTCACACAAAGTGTTACTTTGCCGCATTACAATAAATACTACAAACACCAAAGCAAATTTTGCTGGAGTTTATTGTATCATGTATACGGGGTGGGATCCCGACTCCACGCAGCACCACCTAGTGTGCCACACTGGTCTACTGTATCATGATGTACAAAGAATGTACCAGGTGCCCAGTGAGTTGTCCCCAGAACAACGGCAACTGTCTCGGCCCGTCTCTCCTAAGTCAATTTCCTCCCCTCCTGATTAACGTTTTCCTCTACTTCCAATGTCTCATGCCCACTATGAAAGAGATATGTCAGTTAAGAGCAAAGGAGAAGATCAGGGCTCGGATGATTAGAATAGTTCTTGGGCACTTGCTATGCAGGGGCTGCCCTCAGGGCACTTGTCAGGGTTGCCGTTTAAAGATGCATTTCTACAAAAATGCAATGCAAAACATGTTTGTTTTTTAATTTCAGGCACTTCTGGTCACTATTCAGAGTGTATTTTCACATACACAGACAGGGTTGAAACTGCAATTCATAGGGCCCCATAGCAAAATAGGATAGGGCCTCCACCACCTAGTGTGACAAGATTAAAACAGAAGCATAAGTAGCAATAATTAAAGAGGCTCTGTCAGCATGATCAACCCTATTAAACCAGGCATACTTCCTGGTAGGGCTTATCATGAAGACCAAACGATAGCTCTCTTTTTTCTGTATGCTAAACAGCTGAGTTTGTATTCATATGTAAATGAGCAAGGTGGAGCACCAGGGGCTGGGCTGAATCCTTGGAGCACTGCTTTGTAACGCCCTTTGTGCTCTGCACACTCCATCCTCCCCTTTATTGACATTCCTAGACATCAGCATGGTGAGGGCAGAGCTGTGTCCTAGCATATACATATATACAGGTCCTTCTCAAAAAATTAGCATATTGTGATAAAGTTCATTATTTTCTGTAATGTACTGATAAACATTAGACTTTCATATATTTTAGATTCATTACACACCAACTGAAGTAGTTCAAGCCTTTTATTGTTTTAATATTGATGATTTTGGCATACAGCTCATGAAAACCAAGATTTCCTATCTCAAAAAATTAGCATATTTCATCCGACCAATAAAAGAAAAGTGTTTTTAATACAAAAAAAGTCAACCTTCAAATAATTATGTTCAGTTATGCACTCAATACTTGGTCGGGAATCCTTTTGCAGAAATGACTGCTTCAATGCGGCGTGGCATGGAGTCAATCAGCCTGTGGCACTGCTGAGGTGTTATGGAGGCCCAGGATGCTTCGATAGCGGCCTTAAGCTCATCCAGAGTGTTGGGTCTTGCGTCTCTGAACTTTCTCTTCCCAATATCCCACAGATTCTCTATGGGGTTTAGGTCAGGAGAGTTGGCAGGCCAATTGAGCACAGTAATACCATGGTCAGTAAACCATTTACCAGTGGTTTTGGCACTGTGAGCAGGTGCCAGGTTGTGCTGAAAAATGAAATCTTCATCTCCATAAAGCTTTTCAGCAGATGGAAGCATGAAGTGCTCCAAAATCTCCTGATAGCTAGCTGCATTGACCCTGCCCTTGATAAAACACAGTGGACCAACACCAGCAGCTGACATGGCACCCCAGACCATCACTGACTGTGGGTACTTGACACTGGACTTCAGGCATTTTGGCATTTCCCTCTCCCCAGTCTTCCTCCAGACTCTGGCACCTTGATTTCCGAATGACATGCAACAGTCCAGTGCTGCTTCTCTGTAGCCCAGGTCAGGCGCTTCTGCCACTGTTTCTGGTTCAAAAGTGGCTTGACCTGGGGAATGCGGCACCTGTAGCCCATTTCCTGCACACGCCTGTACATGGTGGCTCTGGATGTTTCTACTCCAGACTCAGTCCACTGCTTCCGCAGGTCCCCCAAGGTCTGGAATCGGTCCTTCTCCACAATCTTCCTCAGGGTCCGGTCACCTCTTCTCGTTGTGCACCGTTTTCTGCCACACTTTTTCCTTCCCACAGACTTCCCACTGAGGTGCCTTGATACAGCACTCTGGGAACAGCCTATTTGTTCAGAAATTTCTTTCTGTGTCTTACCCTCTTGCTTGAGGGGGTCAATGATGGCCTTCTGGACAGCAGTCAGGTCGACAGTCTTACCCATGATTGCGGTTTTGAGTAATGAACCAGGCTGGGAGTTTTTAAAAGCCTCAGGAATCTTTTGCAGGTGTTTAGAGTTAATTAGTTGATTCAGATGATTAGGTTAATAGCTCGTTTAGAGAACCTTTTCATAATATGCTAATTTTTTGAGATAGGAAATTTGGGTTTTCATGAGCTGTATGCCAAGATCATCAATATTAAAACAATAAAAGGCTTGAACTACTTCAGTTGGTGTGTAATGAATCTAAAATATATGAAAGTGTAATGTTTATCAGTACATTACAGAAAATAATGAACTTTATCACAATATGCTAATTTTTTTAGAAGGACCTGTACACTACTTACTGTAGCCTCACCACATAGAGATATGCTTGGAATGCTAATATACATACTACTGCTTTATTCACAAACACGACATATGATCATAAATACAGCCGTAATATGTATTAGCTTTCTGAGATTGGAAAAACCACTCTTTTCTATATGGAAATGCCATTGCTTTGTGTTAAGTGCTCAGCCTTTCATGTAGAGATCCTAAGTTTAAGTCCTAAGAGACACTTATATATGTGTTTTTCTGTTAATTTGTCTTCTCATTTAAACCGTAATATACTATAATAATAATAAAAGGCCTTAATATATTGGGAATAGTGTGCCTTACGTGCACGCATCGTCAGCGCACGGCAGTGCCAGGAAAGGTAAGTATAAAGTGAGCAGGGGGGGTGATGTTTGAAGGGGGCACCTGTGATTTGAAGAAGCTGATGGCTCTAGGGGACATGGATGATCATGGGCTGGCAATGGCATGGAGGGGCTCATGGCGCTGGGGGAGTGGGGGTCGGCATGGGACATGGATGGCATAGAAGAGCTGATGGCACTGGGTGGGAGTCTGGGATACATGGCATGGAGGGGCTGATCTGATGGGAGTGGGGGACATGGTGGATGGCATGGAGGCACTGGGGAAGGGGGAAAGATGGCAATGGATGGCATGGAGGCACTGGGGGAGGGGGACATGGTAATGATTGGCATGGAGGCAGTGGGGAGAAGGACATAGCAAGAGATGGCATGGAGGGGCAGATGGGAGTGGGGGACATGGCATGGAGGGGCTGATCTGATGGCACTTGGGGAGTGGGGGACATTGTGAATGCCATGGAGGCACTGGGGGAGGAGGACATATGGCATGGAGGCACTGGGGGAGGGGGACAGATGGCATGGAGGCACTGGGGGAGGGGGACAGATGGCATGGAGGCCCTGGGGGAGGGGCACATGGCATGGAGGCACTGGGGGAGGAGGACATGGCATGGAGGGGAAGATGGTACTGGGGAAGTGGTGGAGATGGCATGGAGGGGCTGATGATATCTGATGGCACTAGGGGAGTGGGGGACATGGCATGGAGGGGCTGATCTGATGGCAGTGGGGGACATCACATGGCAATAGATGGCATAGAGGTACTGTGGGAGTGGGGGACATGGCACTGGATGGCATTGGGGGTGTGGAGTTGAAGGCACTGGGGTGGGGAAGAGCTGATGGCACTGGGGGGAACGGAGCTGATGGCACTGGGGGGAACTGATGCACCTGGGCTGATCGCACAGGAGGGAACGAAGGGTGCTGGGGACTGATGGCAGGGAGTTTGATGAGTTTTTATAAAGGAAGATTTTTTCTTATTAGGCTGGGTTCACACATGAGCGTTTTACAGCGCGTTCCTACGCGCTGTAAAACGCTCAACAGGCAAGAACCAATGATTCCCTATGGGAATGGTTCTCACCTGAGCGTTTTACAGCGCGTACGACCGCGCTGTAAAACGCCCCAAGAAGTACGTGAGCTTCTTTGGGGCGTCTTGTCACGCGTTCCCGTAAATAGACTTCAGCGGGAACGTGCGACAATGGGCGTTCGCTTGTCTCTGTATGCGCGTTTGCAAACGCCCGTACAATCGCGCATACAGAGCGCTCCATCGCGAACGCTCAGGTCTGAACCCAGTGTTAGAGTACTCGATTAATTGTAAAAATAATCGGTAGATACTCGATTACTAAAATAATTGTTTACTGCAGCCCTAGTAAGAATAATAGCACCATATATCAGAAAACCCACATTATAGCAAATTTATATAGCAAATATTGTTATTCCCCACAAAAAAGTACAGTGTTCTTGCATTTGATTGGGCCTCCTCCACCTCTGGGCGCCATAGCGAGTGGGATGGCCTTAGTTACGCCAATACAGATAGAGTCCATTCCTGAACTTTCCTATTTCCAACTTGAGTATGAAATGTATTTATTTGGTCATTTAAACTGCATTATACTCTGGAAGTTAGTTTTTTTTTTAACAATTATCTTTGGTACTTCTCAGACATACGGTAACTTTATGTAGATTGTACTTTTTTTTTTTTTTTTTCTTTTATAGCTTTATCTTAATAGTTTAAGAAATGGTAATGGTACTAGCAATTCAGTAATGCGTAGCAAAGTGCGAATCGTTATGAATGGCCCTAATTTTCTATATCAATGTATGAATAAAACTACCGGTAGTTGTCAAATATATTTTCTTCCTTGTTTGCCATTTCTAGGTGAGGTTTACAAGCCTGGCTATTGGATCAGCTTTGACATCCCTTACTGAAGGCTGTGTTATCTTGTCTGACAGCTGTCAGAATATTTCTGGAGGCTTATGGGGAACAGTGCTAAGTATCTTTGTGGACCAGTCTGAATGTAGCATGGTGCGCAGAGAGGTGAGTCATTCTGTTGCCTACCTAGAATGTGTGATTTTTTTCAATTTTTTTTTTTTTCTAATAATGACTTTATCTCAACAAATTTTCATGTTTTTAATGTTGTGAATGTTCACTTAATATTGCTTAGTTACTATTGCCGCTCTTCATGCATCAGAGGTGCGAAAAATCTTTAATATGCACAGGCATATTACAAAGTGTCGACACGTCTGGTGCTAAGACAAATGAGGCTAATTTATAGAATCCATTCAATCTTGACTGTGTCATTTTCGGAATATTCCAGATTTAGAAATCAGTCTTTTAAAGGGGTTTTGAAGTTCACTTCCTTTTCTTGATAAGTCAATTATAGAGTGGCCCCAGTGAGCGGCTACAATCTGTGGTTGAACATGGTAGCTGTTTTCAAAGGCTATGGAGACCTTTTGGGAGCCTTTTTTTTTTTTTTTTTTTTTTTTGGGTGGTGGAGGGCAAACCCCCTCTCCCTGGGCAGACTTGCCTGCTTTCTGGCGCTGGCTCCCTGTTGCGTTCCCAGGATATAAACAACCGTTGCTAGCCAGAGCTGTAACCTGCTCCCCTTGCGTCATATCAGATGGTCACGTGACTTTATAGAGCATCTGTCAGCAGGATCCACCCCATTTAACCATTTTGCCCTATAGGGTTGACCCTGCTGATTTAAAGCATACCTTTCTCTTGCAGGTCCATTAAGCTGTTACTCGGAAGTCATTTTTTATCATTGTGCAAATGAAGGCTGAAGTGCACTGAGAGGTGTGCCCTAGCCACTTGGTGGAGATTTCACCCTCCACTTGATTGACAGGCATCTGCAGCATCATCTGGCATGGCCTTGTGGAGAGGGGTCCACCACTGCAGAGAGGAGTAGCTAAGGTGCACCGATGGCTAGAGCATATTAATTAAACAGTAAATTCTTAGTAACAGTGTAATGAATTTGCTATAAAGGTGTCATTTTTATCAGCAGAGTCAGCCCTAACAGGTTAGGCTACTTTCACACTTCCGCGTTCGGGGTTCCGCTTGTGAGTTCTGTTTGAAGGCTCTTACAAGCGGCCCCGAACGGATCCGTACAGCCCCAATGCATTCTGAGTGGATGTGGATCCGCTCAGAATGCATCAGTTTGGCTCCGTTCCGCTCAGCTGGCGGACACCCGAACGCAGCTTGCAGTGTTCGGGTGTCAGCCTGGCCGTGCGGAGCCAAATCGATCCGTCCAGACTTACAATGCAAGTCACTGGGGACAGATCCGTTTGACATTGACACAATATGGTGCAATTTCAAACTGATCCGTCCCCCATTGACTTTCAATGCAAAGTCAGGACGGATCCGTCTGACTAACAATTAGACTTAGATCTTTTATTGAAATATAATGCAGACGGATCCGTTCTGAACGGATACTATCGTTTGCATTATAGGAGCGGATCCGTCTGTGCAGATACCAGACGGATCCGCTCCGAATGCAAGTGTGAAAGTAGCCTAATGTACCTGATTTAATCCTGATTGGGTTGAGCTTTCTGACAGATGCTCTTTATAGAGGTGTTTGGGGTGTAACAGGTTATTCCCTATCTACAAGATAGTGGATGACTATTAGATCAGTGAGAGTCTGACTGCTGGGTTCCCCCCACTGATCATGAAAACGGGGACCCCGTACCCTGTGAGGGCCTAGAAATGAATGGAGCATGTGCACTGGTGCTTCATTCATCTTTATGGGAGTGCTGAAGATAGCCCAGTACAAGTGCTTAGCTATTTCTGGCAGTCCCCTAGAGATTAATGGAGCGGCACATGCTCGACCTAGCACTCCATTCATTTCCCTTTAAATGCTTCTAAATTTAGCTTCAGTCTCCAGCCCTTCTCTCTCCTCTCCTGAACTTAGGGTACTTTCACACTTTCGGCAGAGGTTTCCGGCAGGAAGTTCAGTCGCCGGAACTGCCTGCCAGATCCGGCCATCCGGGCGCAAACAGATGGCATTTGTCAGACAAATGCATTGAAATATCGGATCCGTCTCTCCGGTGTCATGCGGAAAAACAGATCCGGTATTTATTTTTTTCACAGATTTAAAGGTCTGCGCATGCACGGCCTGGAAGAACGCATCCGTCAATGCGGCAATTTTAATGCCGGATCTGGCACTGATACAGTTCAATGGAAATAAATGCAGCTGTATAATGCATGCTGCGGTATTTTCTCCGGCCAAAAAACGTAAGTGGGACTGGACTGATGCATCCTGAACGGAATGCTCTCCATTCAGAATGTATTAGGATAAAATTGATAGTTTTTTTCCCCGGTATTGAGTCCCTAGGACGGAACTCAATACTGGGAAAGATAAATGCTAGTGTGAAAGTCCCCTAACTTCTAAGCTGATTTAAACTTTGATTAAGTCATAACATCAGCTTAGAAGATCTTTGAGGAGAAAAAGGGGACAAGCTGTCAGATGATCTCTTTGATTTCGCCGTGAACAGCATTCTGCAGCCTGCTATATACTGTGATACATAAAAGTTGCAGAAGCCAAACAATACATCATTTCCAATAAACCCTGTTGCAGGATAGTTTTTTAGACAAAAATATGTTCAATGAAGTTAAAAAACTAAATAATAATCTTAGTTTCCATACCCTGCAGGACCACCATGGGGAAATGAAGCATTGCACATCAATAGGTCATCTATGTAACGTATGGACATGCTAGGTCCTCCACAGAGAAGCTCTTTGTAGCCATTCTCCACACAGTTAGGCCTCATGCACATGACCATGTCTGTATTGCGGTCTGCAAACCATTGATCCACAAAATACGGATAACATCCGTGTACAATCTGCATTTCGCTTACTCCCATCACTAAGAATTACTTTTCTTGTCCACAGTACAGACCAGAATAGGACATGTCCTATAATTTGTGGAACAGACACATGGATGCGAACATCCGTTTGCTATCAGTGTTGTTTTTTATTTTTTTTATTGAGGACCCATAAAAAATATGTCCGTGTGCTATCCGCCCCAAAAAATGGATGCAAAATATGATCCTTAACCCCTTAGTGACATTTGACGTAATAGTACGTCACATAAAGAAGTGACTTTGCACAAATTGACGTACTATTACGTCATGATGATCGTGCGGGCACAGGAGCTGTGCTCCTTCGATCAATTCAGGGGTCCATGCTGTATCTGCCGGTATAGCTGTAAGCGCCGACCCCTTATATGCCACGATCAATGCTGACTGTGGCATAAAAGAGGATTGCACAGGGAGGGGGCTCTCTCGGCCTCTCCATCGGTCCCGATGGTTGCCATGGCAACCCCAGGCCCCTCAAAGGCCTCAGGGTCTGCTGTGTACGGAAGCCTGTGAGACCCAGCCCCCATGTGAAACATTTCAATGTAGTACAATACAGTTTCTATTATGTAAGCCCCACAAAGTGACTTCATAACTGGTCCTTTAAGAAGCGGGTTTTGGAAATTTTCGGAAAAATGTTCAAAAGTTGCATATAAAATTCTAATCCATCTAACATCCAAAATGATGCATAAAGTAGACATATGGTAAATGTAAAGTAATAACTATTTTATGAGGTATATCTGTCTTAAAAGCAGAGAAATTTGAAATTTTCTGTAATTTTTGAATATTTTTTTTATAATTAAAGGTGAAATATATCAATTCGGCTTTATCACTGTCATGAAGTAAATTGTGTGAGTAAACAATCTCAGAATGGCATGGATAAGTAAAAGCGTTCCAAAGTTGAAAAATGGCTTGTTCTGGAGGGGTTAAACATAGCGGTTTACATTTTTCTAGAAATCTTTTACATACTATGGACCATTAAAAACTCTTAAGCTAGATATTTCAGAATGCTATAGACTAAATTAATAGGCACTGAATTGTATTAAACCAGATAAATCGAAACGATTAATCACCTTCACTGTGTAGGCTGTACTTTCAAGCAGTGGCAACTAGATGGCAGTAGTAAGATCTTATTATTTTTTTGTTTCCAGGCTGCATTTATTCTGCAAAACATGCTTGTTATCCAAATGTCTGAAAATGCAGAAGACTCTAAAGAATCATCTTTTCAGGTTAGTAGCATGTTATGTTTCATAACGTTCTCAAAAAAATAGCAACTATCTGCTTTGCTAATAATAATATATATAATAATAATAATAATAAGTCACATTCATTTGCAATGCAGCAATCTGTATACCGTAAATTATGCCGAGACACATTTTTGTTGCTTCATAGTATCTTAAATTTTTACTTCTTTGCTCAAAGAGGTAAAATAGGCATTAACTTGATGTTACAATTGTGCACCTAGAAAAAGGCTTGCAGAACTAGAAGCAGCCATCATCCTGCAGCTTACACAAACCCAGAACAATATTAATAGCTTTCAGGCATACAGAGCTCAGAGGAAGTCGGCTAAACGTGGTTTATTTCTAACATTAAAAGTGTTATACAACTCCTATAATGGCCCCCAAACTGCCCGGGCACCTCATACAGCTTATACTTACCCCGCTCCCCGGCACCTGCATCGCTCCTGATGCCCGCAAGGCTGCCGTGACGTCGGGGGAAAGCCAATAGCAGGCCACGGTGGGAACGAGCCTCTCTAGCGTTACCCACAATGGTAGGGAGGCTCGTCCCCGTTGCGGCTTGCTATTGGCTGCTACCCCCGTCGCCGAATGTTTTGATCCAAGCTATAGGTATAACCTGTATGAGGTGCCCGGGTGTTATAGGTGTTGGATAACCCCTTTAAAGTGGTTCTACAACTGCAGTGATTGCAGTCTGTATGTGATTTAGTGTCTGTTTTATCATCAGAACTCCCATAAGTCACAGGTCTCCAGCTTTGAGCTACCACCAACCAGACACAGCGCCCATCTTTATTGATTTGGTGCTCTAGGTGTTTTTTTACTTTCCAGTCGCCATTCAGCCCATCTTCTTTAATACTAGGGCTGCTATACTAGATTACTAAAGACGGCGCAAAGAGCGACCCTGTGTCAGATAAGATCTGGAAGTCTCTGTGGTCAAACCCATACCAATCATAAGTACAGGATTCTCTGAATCAACAATGCCTATCGAGCAATTCTTTTCTTCAGTTTACTATATCTTCACAATTTTCTTTTGGGTATAATTTACTATTTTTTAATCTATTAGTGACCAACCTATTAGGGCCTTAATAACACCAGAAATCTTTTCATTGGAGTAAAGTAGGCCTTTGCTAGACTCTTCTCATAATGGATTATCTCTTGAAAACAAAGGGGTTGGAATGTTTAAGTCCGACAGCCTGATCCTTCTGTTCGGTGGGAAATGTTGGGTATGGCCTTTGTACATATTACATGATCCAGCTAGTCTAATGTTTATGGCCAGCGTAAGGGTTTCATCCAGCCTAGGAGCCAACAACCCAAGAGCTCTTAAGCTGTGTCCCATAAATAAACCCAAAAACCGTGGACAGTTGGGGGGTTGGAGGGGTGTTCATCCAATGTGGCCTTCTGCAATTGCATGTACCAAGTGTCAATAGTGCCAGACAGGCCCCAAGCTACTTCATCTTTGGTCCACTTGATTCTTTTGGAGGCTGCATGATCAGCAGAAAATGTGGAGACTAACATGTTTACCATTTGACCCTTTAAGTCAACCAAGTCCGTGCCTTTATAGGTGATTTACACTCTACTGCAAATTGATACATACATTAAATCTGGTGTAAAGGAAAACTGGTTTAGTTGCCTATAGGGATCGACCGATTATCGGATTTACCGATATCGGCCGATATTCAGGATTTTGAACGCTATCGGTATCAGCATTTATTTTGCCGATATTCCGATAGCGTATGGGGAACACAGATCGCGCTGCTGACAGCGCTCTCAGTGTTCCCCTTAGCAGCACAGGGGAGAAGGAAACAGTGTCTCCTCCCCCCTGTGCTGCTGCTGCCGCTGCCACCAATGAAAGGACAGGGGACAAGAGGAGGGGAGGAGCTATGGCCACTGCGCCACCAATGAAGCTTAATCTCTCATTTATTCATATACAGGAGGCGGGAGCTGCAGGATCACATAGCCGGCTCCCGACCTCTGTGAGCTGTAGCTGCGATCTGCGGTAGTTAACCCCTCAGGTGCCGCGGATCGCAGCTACAGCTCCTAGAGGTCGGGAGCCGGCTATGTGATTCTGCAGCCAGCTCCCGCCTCCTGTATATGAATAAATTAGAGATTAAGCTTCAATGGTGGCGCAGTGCGCCCCCCCAAGCCCAGTATTAGACATTGGTGCAGTCCGTCCGTCCCCCCAACCCCAGTATTAAGCATTGGTGGCGCAGTGCGCCTCCCCCCCCCAAGCCCACCCAGTATTAAGCATTGGTGGCGCAGTGCGCCCCCCCCCCCCCTTCCAGCATCCCCTCTCCCCTGCTCCTCCGATCGGAGCCCCAGCAGTGTAATGCTGGGGCTCCGATCGGTTACCATGGCAGCCAGGACGCTATTGAAGCCCTGGCTGCCATGGTAAGCACAGAGCAGCAGGGACACTGTGAGCTCCTATTCACCCTGATAGAGATCTATCAGGGTGAATAGGACAAGGGTTCTAGTCCCTACGGGGGCTAAAAGTTAGTAAAAAAAAGTTACAAAAAATAAAATAAAACACCAAAATATTAAGTATAAATGAAAAAGAAAGAGATTTACAAAAAAAAAATACACATTTACAATAAACATTAATTTTCAGCAGATTTGTGGGAATTTTTAATTTTTTTTTCAAAAATGAAAATGCCCAGAATATCGGTATAAATTATCGTCTATCGGCCTGAAAGTTCACAAGTTATCGGTATCGGCCCTAAAAAATCAATATCGGTCGATCCCTAGTTGCCTATAACAACCAATCAGATTGAGCCTTTCATTTTCCAAAATGAAAGGTCAAATCTGATTGGTTGCTATGGGCAACTAAGGCTACTTTCACACTAGCGTTCATAGGTCCGTTCGTGAGCTCCGTTTGAAGGAGCTCACGAGCGGACCCGAACGCCTCCGTCCAGCCCTGATGCAGTCTGAATAGAGCGGATCCGCTCAGACTGCATCAGTCTGGCGGCGTTCAGCCTCAGCACGGACAGGCGGACAGCTGAACGCTGCTTGCAGCGTTCAGCTGTCCGCCTGGCCGTGCGGAGGCGAGCGGATCCGTTCAGACTTACAATGTAAGTCAATGGGAACGGATCCGCTTGAAGATATCACCATATGGCTCAATCTTCAAGCGGATTCGTCCCCCATTGACTTTACATTGAAAGTCTGAACGGATCCGCTCAGGCTACTTTCACGCTTAGAATTTTTTCTAAGTTATTAATGCAGACGGATCCGTACTGAACGGAGCCTCCGTCTGCATTAATATGATCGGATCCGTTCAGAACGGATCCGATCGAACGCTAGTGTGAAAGTAGCCTAAGCCAGTTTTGATACATTTCCCCCATAGTCACAGGGCTTATATATATTTTTTTAAATTTTATTCCTACTCTTTTTTTTTTTTTTTTGTATTAAAATAATTATTTTGCTTCTGTACATCCAAACAACAGCCAACACCGTTGATAAGGAGCTGTCCTCTGCCATAGACCATTCTTTTTGTTAAGCTTCAATTACACAGATCTAGCAGCGATTCTGTTTGTCTTTTAGCAGTCGAGCACAAAAACTGCTTATGTTGATATTTCTCTTAATAACTATGCAAAGTTCCAGCCTTTTCACTTTCTTGATTTACATTTCCTTGCAATAGAGATCGCTTACTCTGCACTTGTATACCACACAAAGTAGCAGAACCTGTGTTATCTAATTCTTAATTATATTGCTAACGTTATTTTTGGCAGCATTCAGTAAAGTATAACAAGAATGAATAGGAATTTAAAGCAGGCCCAACATTGTTTGATTGTTGTAGTGTTCAAATGCTGTGCACCGTTATAAGACGGGCTATAGAAATGTTGACAGCCTCAATAAACAGACTTTTTTCATGGAGATTAGTAGAAGTTTGATGTATACAAATATACAGGGCCGGATTTAAAGTTTATGCACCTAGGCACTTTAATGCCGCCGACTTCTCCCCTCCCTCCTCCCATGATGTCCATACAATTTTTTTTTTATTAAATAGTTTTTATTACAATAATGAAATATGCAATAAAAACCTTGCAACAATCATAAAGTAGGGTTTGCAAGTTAAAAACCTAAATTCCGCCCCCCCTTAGGTTTTTAACTTGCGGACCCTACTGAGTTCTTGCAGTGTTCTGTGTGCCTGATACCACAACATATGATACTTTCAGGTCTATTTAACCTTGGTGTGTATTCCCCAGACATGGGGGCCAAGTAGTTATCAGGCATCTTTTGAATTTGTCTATACAACTGGGATTATGATGTATAACTGAGCGGTGTTAGTGCACTCCCGCCAACTCATACACCAAAGTGACCCTTTATATACAGTAAGCCTCATGGGGTACAGTGTTTTTAACCCTATAGGTAGCTCACAATATATTATTTAGTTTTCTAAACATGAATAAGTAAAAGTTATGTTTTATTAGTCTAGGACAAGAGTGGTTAGATAGCCGAGTAGGCAATAGTGTTAAAGTAATAAATAAACCCTTCCCAGATAGGGTCCTTGTTAGTAAGTAGTTCCCTAATAGTAGGCACATCTGATCTTATCCATCTTCTAGCCACTAATATGCGAGCCACAAAGAAGGATTTATACACCATAGTCTGGTTCATTCTCGATAAGTTATGCAGAGTTTCGCCTAACACGCAAAAAAAATATCGAGAAGGATAACTTAAGTCCAAAAATGTCTCCAATGATTTCAATAAGACCCTGCCAAAATGGTTGTATCTTAGGACAACGCCACCACATATGGATAATATCACATCTTAGACATACGGCTGTAGCACCCATTGAAAATGTTCTTTAACTAGTTTAAATATTACAACTAACTGTAAATATCGGAATACACTGTCTATCATCACCTACATTTACTAATAACTTTTCCTTTGACTTCAGTGCTCCATCCTTAACATATTGTGATAAATATAAAAAAAAACTTTTATTATCCAATATTTAGCATCTTCACCACAAGTGTTATCCCCAAAAGATAATTATACCAAAAGGGGGTTATTCGAATTAACCTCTCCAGGCCCAAATAATGTTTAAACGTGACCCAGGCTTCCACCATGGATTTAACCAATGGGATCTTATATACTTTTTTGTTATATAACTAGCTGATGACCCAGCGTTGCTCGGGTATTTATTTATTGCAATTTTATATTAAATATCAGTGACTTTCACAATGGCCATCCCTTTAACGGTGACCGCCCCTTTTACATTGGTTTCCATGGTGACCGCCCCTTTAACAGTGACTTTCACAGTGACCGCCCCTTTAACGGTGACCGCCCCTTTTACAGTGACGTTCACAGTGGCCTCCTATTTAACAGTGGTTTTTACAGTGGCCGCCCCTATAACGGTGACCGCCCCTTTAACAGTGACTTTCGCGGTGGCCACCCCTTTAACGGTGACCGCCCCTTTAACAGTGACCTCCACGGTGCCTGCCCTTTTAACAGTGAACTCGACAGCAGCCGTCCGTTTAATAGTGGCCCCTGCCCCCCCATGCATGTAGCAGTGTAGTTGTGCCGTCATACATCATATGACTGAATATTTCAGGAACTGCGAACTGCTAAAACTGTGATCAGTTGTTATGGCAACCTGGCAACCATTAGCAATGCAAGGTTGAACACCAGACAATAAAGCTTCATATCAGGTACCTCCAAACCTCTGTAGTCGTAAGCCCTGGTAAACCAACTTAATTTTTTCCTCACTCTCTTGCCTGCCCACAAAAGATCATTAAACAATTTCTCAATTTCCTTAAAGGGGTTTTCTCATCTCAGACAATGGGGGCATATCGCTAGGATATGCCCCCATTGTCTTATAGGTGTGGGTCCCGCACCTATATCAAGAACGGAGCCCCGAAAGTAAAGAAGAGCGCACTGCATATGCGCAGCCGCTCTCCATTCATTTCTATGGGGCAGCGCTGGCTCGGCTATTACCGTCTGCCCCATAGAAATGAATGGGAGCATGGGCCGCGCATGCACACGGCACTCTCCCATTCACTTCTATGGGAGAGGCGGGGATTAGCGCTTGGTGGTCGACGGACCCCGGGAAATTTGTGGTCCTCCAGCCACAGGGCTCCCCGCGCCGTTCTCGATATAGGTGTGGGTCCCAGCGGTGGAACCCGCACCTATCAGAAAATGGGGGCATATCCTAGCGATATGCCCCCATTGTCTAAGATGGGAATACCCCTTTAAGAACAACTTTACCTAAGCAAGTGGGGCAATTTTTTTTATAACATACAATAGTTGAGGTAGAAAAACCATTTTAATTAGGCCTATCCTATCTGCCTTATTTATGGGTAATGTCTTTAATCTTATGAAACAATGGATCAATATTCAATTCAATAAATCTAGAAGCATCTTTAAAATATCCAAAGAATAGGCAGGACTCCAAATATGGTGAAAAAAGGTGATGACCCTTTTATTCCCAGGCCTGGGAATAAACGGGTCATCACCTTTTTTTTTTACCATATTTGGAGTCCTGCCTATTCTTTGGATATATTGTATAGAGGAATGGTTGCCTACCTTCCCTAAAGACTTGCACCCAATTTTACCTTTTTTCACTGTGCTGTTGTTGCATTTTTGTTTTTAGAAGCATCTTTAGCCATTTCTAATCCTAAATATCTAAAATTGTCCATACAATTTAGATAGCTGATGGCCAACTATCCCTCACAACCCCCCCATATGCATACACGCTTAAATGAAAGCCACAATGAAAAAAATATATACAAAACACCATAGGGCAGATTATACTAGGTCTGACGTTTCCTACGCCAGTGTTACTGGAGTTAGGTGCGTCTAATTTATTAAGAGGCATACACCTCTTAATAAATTGGGTGCCTCTTTCAGCAGTCCATGCAAGTGTCTGCTCACTAATGGCATGTCCGTGACAGTGTCACGTCACACAGTGACTCCCACTTCCTCCTTGGCGGCATTGGTGTCTGTCACTGAGTGTGACTGAGCTGATCGGTGGGGCATCAATTCTCGCTCGCTGCTGCTCCACCAATCTGTTTAAAGGGAACCTGTCACCGGGATTTTGTGTATAGAGCTGAGGACATGGGTTGCTAGATGGCCGCTAGCACATACGCAATAGCTCTGTGTGCTTTTATTGTGTCAAAAAAAACTATTTGATACATATGCAAATTAACCTGAGATGAGTCCTGTCCCTGTCTCCTCTCACGTACAGGACTCATCTCAGGGTAATTTACATATGTATCAAATCGTTTTTTTTTTTTTTTTTTACACAATAAAAGCACACAGAGCTATGGGGACTGGGTATTGTGGATGTGCTAGCGGCCATCTAGCAACCCATGGCCTCAGCTCTATACACAAAATTCCGGTGACAAGGTTCCTTTTAAAGGGAGTCTTTCACGCAGATTCACCCTATTAACCTAATAATAACAGTGTTATGTCCACGGCATCCCCCCTATTAAAATGGTGCTTACCGTTTGTTTCTTGCTAGCATCGTTGTGCAGAAAAACACTTTTAATCCGCATGCAAATGAGGATGTGAAGATGCCCAGGGGCGGCGTTACAACGGCTGGTGCCCAGGCCCCTGGGTCATTTCCATACAAAGGCACTCCCCCTCTGCCACGTCTGCCCGCCCTTAGTCCCTCCTCCCGCCTGTAATCCTCCGCTAAACTGCGATGCCCCGGCCCGACAGTGTGCACTCAATGTGCACGAGCCGATATTGCATTCATCGGCGCATGCGGTTACGGTAAGCACCGTTTTAATAGGGGGGGTGCCGTGGACATAACACTGTTATTATTAGGTTGATTGGGTGAATCTGCGTGAAAGACCCCCTTTAAGACTTAGCATTGCAATGCAGTTGATAGTGAGGAGAATTGCTCCTCCTCCTCTGCCTTGTTAATGCTGCAGCCAGGGCTGATTCTAGCTTTTCTGTTGCATGAGGGGAAATTTGACATGGCACCCTCTTTTCTGTGCCAAAATCTCAATCCAACCCCTCCCCACCTAAAGACCTATTTAGATGGACGTTTTATACTGTGCAACAAAACACACATGAAAACTGTACACTAAATATCTCACATCCAGTAATGTCTCCTCCTCTAATGCAGATGTTCTCTTTCCTCATCTTCTCCATTCGGCCCAGACTGCCATTACAACTTCTTTCACCCATGTCTTGCCTCTCTATTGTTTGCAATGCAGACATCTTAGATTCCTCACTTTCCATAATACTCCCCCTCCTTGTGCCCCAACAGTGTTTTCCTGTTACTACTCATTACTGTGCCCGCTGTGCTTTGGCTTGGCTGCTCTCAGAACTCTGTAGAAATAAATGGAGCATGCTGGGAGTCGTAGTTTCACCACAGCTGGAGTGCCAAGGTTAGCCATCACTGGACTAGGGCATTTCAAGTGAAGTACTACTACGTTATATACACGCAATATTACCTCTCAGGTAGTGCACTCTGTTGCTTCCCCACCTACTTCCTGCATTTAGTGGAGGACCAACCTGCTCAGTAGCTTCCCTGCTCTCCTCCTCTTATTGCCAGTTAGTGATCTCAGACTCTGAAATGGGCCTGACATCTTTTTATTCATTTGTCTGTACCTTTAAATTTATACAGTTTATATAGTTATAGCTTTCTCTAGACTTTGGATAAAGAAATTGGGGACATTGCATACCATAGTGCTATTTATTAGTAGAATCGCTGGAGTTGTGGAGGAACTATTTTCTATGAAGGGGATAAATACAGGAAAGCATAGCTTCCTCAACTGAGGAGGAAAGGGTTAACAAGAGCTTGTGGCAGTGCACTCCTGGGAGATGCAGGTGCTTGACGGTCACATGTGACGAGAGCTGCGGTATACAGTTGTGCTCATAGCTTTACATGCCTCAGGCAGAATGTTCTGATGACATGAGTGATCAGACAAAGCACATCTGTTCTTTCATGTGTTTTCAAACTAATCTATTATTTATCACAGAATAGTCCAATCATTTATTAACCCTCTAATAGTTTTGCCCGTTTGCTGCTTGGGCTTTGAGAAAAGGACTTAATAATGTAGGCCCCTTTCACACTTGCGACAGGACTGATCCAGCAGGCTGGTCTCCCTGTCGGATCTGTTCTTCCGCTGTTTCGCCGTATATCCGGACCGCCGCTCCGTCCCCATTGACTATAATGGGGACGGGGCGGAGCTCTGGCGGTGCACAGCGAAAGCCGCCGGACTAAAAAGTCGCACAAGCAGGACTTTTTAGTCCGGCGGCTTTCGCCGTGCTGCGCCGGAGCTCCGCCCCGTCCCCATTATAGTCAATGGGGACGGAGCGGTGGTCCGGCGAAACAGCGGAAGGACGGATCCGACAGGGAGACCAGCCTGCCGGATCCGTCCTGCCGCAAGTGTGAAAGAGCCCGAAGCTGGAGCAGAGCTCAGACAAGCAGGATGAGGGGTGAGTCTGCTTAAGCTGCTCGCCATCGGTAGTAGTTAGAGAAATGGGCTACCAAGACCAGAATTATCTCTACTACATCGGAAGATACAGCTGTTTGAATTTCGGTTCGGAGTAAAAGCAGTGAAACCTGCTTTTACTTTTACTTTCACTTTCAGCTGCATTCGCTGTCAACCCGATTTCTAACAGTTATAACTCCTGATGTAGTGGAGATATTCAAGCTTGAAAACACTGTTCAAACAAGACCAGGCCCAGATCTCTAGCTGCTACCCATCTCGAGATATGATTAAAACAGCCCTCCCCTCTTAAGGCTTCATTCACATGTCCGCAATTTTGTTCCGCATTTTGCAGAACGGAATTGCAGTCCTATTAATTTCTATGGATCCGGAATTGTGGACCAGCACTTCCGGGTCCGCAATTCCGTTCCTGAAAAAAATAGAACATGTCCTATTCTTGTCCACAAATTGGCTCTTTAATGTTTTTATGCTGTGTTTTTAATATTTTCTTTATTGGCATGTGTTATAAACTACAAAAACAAACAGTAGAAGAGTATTATTTTTTATTTTTTTTTCTCCAGGGTCCAAACATACACGATGAAGAGTCAGGAATACGTCTAACAGGAAAACCTGCAATTAAAACCCTTTTGAGAGATTACCACTTCTATGAGCACGTGAGCCACATGGCCAAGAACTGCTATCTTGGATGTTTTACTTTTGACTTGGATCATCCCATGGAGGCATGCAAAACCCAAGAAAATGTTAACTGTAAGTATTCTTAACCTTTATTAAATGATTATATCCGCTTAGCATTTAAAGGTCAGTAAATGAAGAAAGAATTAAAGCATATGCTGTAAACATGTAACCTTTCTAAAGCCTAATAGTCTGTTCAAAGTGCTATCCATTTGAAAGTCAAACCTAAAGGGCCCTCTAACTGTGGCACACCATATCATCAAGGTTTTCCCGAAGCCATGCCGTTTTAACTGTTTGTTTGTTCTCTGGGGAGTGTTCGCTTCTTTTGAATGTAATGATATCCATTCGGATTGATCTTTGGATGTGCCATAGATATATGGGAAAATATCATCATTGATGTCCAGCATGAAAGGGATTTGTAGAGTGTTAGACTCCTGCAGTGCCAAACAGTGTAATTGTGTTTGTGCGCAGAGCAATATCAAAGACTTTGCCAGTGTAATCTTAAATGTATTATAGAGATATCACAAGATCAGGCTCTGTTTACATGTTTTTTTCTGTATATTTGGCGTGCACTTTGGGAAAATAGCCCTATCTTATACAGTTGCATATGTTGCCCATTAAATAGTTAGGGATGCTGGACATGGGTCCATCAAGTCCAACCTATTAGCCTACCGTGTTGCTCTAAAGCAGGGATGCCCAACCTACGGCCCTCCCCAGCTGTTGCAAAACTACAACTTTGTACAAAGTTGTCGTTTTGCAACAGCTGGAGGGCCGCAGGTTGGGCATCCCTGATCTAAAGTAATGCAAAAAAGCCAGTTGCCCCTTACTGAGGTTTACAAATCCCTTACTGATTTGGTATTACTTTTAAAAATAATAATAAAACCCTTTTTGTTTTTTTTTTAAAGTGTTTTGCAGGTATAAATTATCACAACCTCTTGAGGTTTCATGTAAAGTAGCTGTTCACTAGATTAACATGAGCCCGGAGGTGACATCATTGAATTTGTAGGTGTAAAGACTGATTTGCTAATCCTGTAGATGGTGCAAACTTACGGCTGTCCAGACCTGCGTTAGATTACCTTAAGGCCCCTTTCACACGAGAGAATTTCCGCCCTGGTGCGATGCGTAACATGAGCGCATAGCACCCGCACTGAATCCTGACCCATTAATTTCAATGGGTCTGTGTACGTTTTTTTCATGCATCTTTCCTTGCGTTGCATGAAAAACGCAGCATGTTCTATATTCTGCATTTTTCACACAGCCCTGGCCCCATAGAAGTGAGGAGGAAAAAGAACGGGGGGCGCCAAAAAGGCGTAGCAACTCAAAAAGATCATCAGCAAGGTGATCTATGTATTGTCAAGTAGAATGTATTTAGAAATATTATCCCAGAAAGGGGTGAAGAAAACAGTGTGAGGGACCAAACCAGTATTGAACAAGGTGGCCGGTCGAGTACATACACTGAAGTGTCCGTTTACAGTGAAGTTCAAACATACAAAGTTGTATCATTCAAGAGAAATTAAAAATGAGATACACTCACTTCACCAGGGAGGGGGGCGCAAGATAAACTCAAGACACTTGCTGCCTTAGCCTCCCTCGCTGAGGTCGCATGTTAAATGGTCCGCAACCGGAGAACTTCCAGAGATAACTTCAAGAAGGATGCTTTAATAATGATAAAAAGCTTGATGTGTTTTGGGGTATTTAAAATAATAAATTCCTTCTTCAGGAGAAAACTGGCATACATACAGACGTGGACAAAATTGTTGGTACCCTTTGGTCAATGAAAGAAAAAGTCACAATGGTCACAGAAATAACTTTAATCTGACAAAAGTAATAATAAATTAAAATTCTATAAATGTTAACCAATGAAAGTCAGACATTGTTTTTCAACCATGCTTCAACAGAATTATGTAAAAAAATAAACTCATGAAACAGGCATGGACAAAAATGATGGTACCCCTAGAAAACACAGAACATAATGTGACCAAAGGGACATGTTAATTCAAGGTGTGTCCACTAATTAGCATCACAGGTGTCTACAACCTTGTAATCAGCCATTGGGCCTATATATATGGCTCCAGGTAATCACTGTGTTGTTTGGTGATATGGTGTGTACCACACTCGACATGGACCAGAGGAAGCAAAGGAAAGAGCTGTCTCAAGAGATCAGAAAGAAAATTATAGACAAGCATGTTAAAGGTAAAGGCTATAAGACCATCTCCAAGCAACTAGATGTTCCTGTGAGTACAGTTGCACATATTATTCATAAGTTTAAGATCCATGGGACTGTAGCCAACCTCCCTGGACGTGGCCGCAGGAGGAAAATTGATGACAAATCTAAGAGACGGATAATCCGAATGGTAACAAAAGAGCCTAGAAAGACTTCTAAAGAGATTCAAGGTGAACTTCATGCTCAAGGAACATCAGTGTCAGATCGCACCATCCGTCGTTGTTTGAGCCAAAGTGGACTACATGGGAGACGACCAAGGAGGACACCATTGTTGAAAACGAATCATAAAAAAGCAAGACTGGAATATGCCAAACTACATGTTGACAAGCCACAAAGCTTCTGGGAGAATGTCCTGTGGACAGATGAGACAAAAATCGAAGTTTTTGCCAAGGCACATCAGCTGTATGTTCACAGACGAAAAAATGAAGCATATCAAGAAAAGAACACTGTCCCTACTGTGAAACATGGAGGAGGCTCTGTTATGTTCTGGGGCTGCTTTGCTGCGTCTGGCACAGGGTGTCTTGAATCTGTGCAGGGTACAATGAAATCTCAAGACTATCAAGGAATTCTAGAGAGAAATGTACTAGCCAGTGTCAGAAAGCTTGGTCTCAGTCGCAGGTCATGGGTCTTGCAACAGGACAATGACCCAAAACACACCGCTAAAAACACCCAAGAATGGCTAAGAGGAAAAAATTGGACTATTCTAAAGTGGCCTTCTATGAGCCCTGACCTCAATCCTATTGAGCATCTTTGGAAGGAGCTGAAACATGCAGTCTGGAAAAGGCACCCTTCAAACCGGACACAACTGGAGCAGTTTGCTCATGAGGAGTGGGCCAAAATACCTGCTGAGAGGTGCAGATGTCTCATTGACAGTTACAGGAAGCGTTTGATTGCAGTGATTGCCTCAAAAGGTTGCGCAACAAAATATTAAGTTAGGGGTACCATCATTTTTGTCCATGCCTGTTTCATGAGTTTATTTTTTTACATAATTCTGTTGAAGCATGGTTGAAAAACAATGTCTGACTTTCATTGGTTAACATTTATAGAATTTTAATTTATTATTACTTTTGTCAGATTAAAGTTATTTCTGTGACCATTGTGACTTTTTCTTTCATTGACCAAAGGGTACCAACAATTTTGTCCACGTCTGTATATCATGAAAACTCACATTTTTATAGTGTCACTCGTTGGCCGATTTGGTATCTGGCGTTTAGGGATCGACCGATATTGATTTTTTAGGGCCGATACCGATACCGATAATTTGTGAACTTTCAGGCCGATTCCCACAGAAAATTCCCACAAATCTGCTGAAAATTAATGTTTATTGTTAATGTGTATTTTTTATTTTTTTTGTAAATCTTTCTTTTTCATTTATATTGAATATTTTGATGTTTTTATTTTTATTACTTTTTTTTTTTTTAAACTAACTTTTAGCCCCCTTAGGGACTAGAACCCTTGTCCTATTCACCCTGATAGAGATCTATCAGGGTGAATAGGAGCTCACACTGTCCCTGCTGCTGTGTGCTTTGTGCACACAGCAGCATGGAGCTTATCATGACAGCCAGGGCTTCAATAGCGTCCTGGCTGCCATGGTCACCGATCGGAGCCCCAGCATTACACTGCTGGGGCTCCGATCGGAGGAGCAGGGGAGAGGGAATCCTGTGGGGGGCGCACTGCGACTGGGGTTGGGGGGAGGGGGGCGCACCACTGCTTAATACTGGGGGGGAGGGGGGGCGCACTGCGCCACCAATGCTTAATACTGGGGGGGCTTGGGGGGGAGGCGCACTGCGCCACCAATGCCTAATATTGGGGGGGGGGGGAGGGGGGCGCACTGCGCCACCAATGTCTGATACTGGGGGGCTTGGGGGGGCGCACTGCACCACCAATGAAGCTTAATCTCACATTTATTCGTATACAGGAGGCGGGAGCTGGCTGCAGGATCACATAGCCGGCTCCCGACCTCTATGAGCTGTAGCTGCGATCCGCGGCACCTGAGGAGTTAACTACCGCAGATCGCAGCTACAGCTCATAGAGGTCGGGAGCCGGCTATGTGATTCTGCAGCTCCCGCCTCCTGTATATGAATTAATGTGAGATTAAGCTTCATTGGTGGCGCAGTGGCCATAGCTCCTCCCCTCCTCTTGTCCCCTGTCCTCCCATTGGCTGGAGCGGCAGCAGCAGCACAGGGGGAGGAGACACTGCTTCTTCTCTCCTGTGCTGCTGCTGAGGGAACACTGAGAGCGCTGTCAGCAGCGCGATCTGTGTTCCCAGGACATTATCGGAATATCGGCAAAATAAATGCCGATACCGATAACGTTCAAAATCCTGAATATCGGCCGATAATATCGGTAAATCCGATAATCGGTCGATCCCTACTGGCGTTTCCTCGTGGTGGAGCACAACTTCCGGTCATGTGACATCGCACGCTGGAACGCATGTACAAAGTATCCACATAATTAGATTTATATATATTTTCTACCAATATGTTTTGGATCTATGCATTTTATGTATGTAAAAATCAAATTATATTTATTTTATCATATTTATTGTTTTTAATATCTGTGATCTATATATATATATATATATATATATATATATATATATATATATATCCATCCATAGAAAAAGTCAGGCAGCACTCCCTTGATATACAGCTGTAGCTGTAAGGTGCCCGCGGTGGTCCCTCGATTTAGGAAGTAAACGGCAAAGAAAATCCGCAGCACTCCTTGAAGTATAAAAAAAATGTGTAGTTTTATTCACACATGTCAAAATTAGACAACGTTTTGGTTCTCTCACCTGAGAGAACCGAAACGTTGTCTAATTTTGACATGTGTGAATAAAACTACACATTTTTTTATACTTCAAGGAGTGCTGCGGATTTTCTTTGCTCTATATATATATATATATATATATATATATATATATATATATATATATATATATATATATATATATATATATCGTATTTTTCGCCGTATAAGACGCATCGGCGTATAAGACGCACCTAGGTTTTTGGGGAGGAAAATAAGAAAAAAAATATTTTGAATTAATTGTGGTCTGTGGGTGATGCACTGTTATGGGGGATCTGTGGGTGACACTTATAGGGGATCCTCTCTGGATGGCACTGTTATGAGGATCTGTGTATGACAGTTATGGGGGGGATCTGTGGATGACACATATATAGCATCTTATCCACAGATCCCCTCCATAAGTGTGGGGGTCGCATTTGCTTTTATAATGGGGGTGGGGGTCGCATCTGCATTTATAATGACAGCGGGGCCCGTGCAGTGACTGTATTCTACTACACGGGCCCCGCTCACTGTATAATCATATCCCTAATACCGTAGTTAATTGTTGTGTTCACTGCATGTAAAAGCATAATGTGCGATGATGAGCGCTGTCTATTACTTACAATTAGAAGCGCTCGCCGTTCGGAGCAGAGAGGAGGCAGGAGGCAGGCCGGGAGGACGGGCGCTGGCAGTGTGAGTCATACGTCATGCGCCCACGCCGCCCACGCCGCCTGCTTACATACATAAAATGCATAGATCCAAAACATATTGGTAGAAAATATATATAAATCTAATTATGTGGATACTTTGTACATGCGTTCCAGCGTGCGATGTCACATGACCGGAAGTTGTGCTCCACCACGAGGAAACGCCAGTAGGGATCGACCGATTATCGGATTTACATGAATGAAGCAGGCGGCGTGGGCGCATGACGTATGACTCACACTGCCAGCGCCCGTCCTCCCGGCCTGCCTCCTGCCTCCTCTCTGCTCCGAACGGCGAGCGCTTCTAATTGTAAGTAATAGACAGCGCTCATCATCGCACATTATGCTTTTACATGCAGTGAACACAACAATTAACTACGGTATTAGGGATATGATTATACAGTGAGCGGGGCCCGTGTAGTAGAATACAGTCACTGCACGGGCCCCGCTGTCATTATAAATGCAGATGCCGCCCCCAGCCCCCCCTCCCTCACAGCTGATACACCCGCCGCACGGCATTGCGGCGGGTGTATCATTGAAAACTAAGCAAAATCGGCTACATTCGCCGTATAAGACGCACTGCTATTTCCCACCCACTTTTGGGGGGGAAAAAGTGCGTCTTATACGGCGAAAAATACGGTGTATATATATATATATATATATATATATATATATATATATATATATATATATATATACATTTCTATTTATTTTCTGAATTATTTCAGATATTCAGATAAATTACTGATGGTTAAAATAAATGAATATATATATATATATATATATATATATATATTACATTGGACATAAAGTCTACACACCCCTGTTAAAATGTCAGGTTTCTGTGATGTAAAAAAAATGAGACAAAGATAAATCATTTTAGAACTTTTTCCACCTTTAATGTGACCTATAAACTGTACCACTCAATTGAAAAACAAACTGAAATCTTTTTTAGGTGGAGGGAAGAAAACAAAAAAAATAATAATACTGTTTAAGAAGTGTGCACACCCTCTTATAACTGGGAATGTAGTTGTGTTCAGAATTGAGCAATCACATTCAAAATCATGTTAAATAGGAGTCAGCATACACCTGCCATCATTTAAAGTGCCTCTGATTAACCCCAAATAAAGTTCAGCTGCTCTAGTTGGTCTTTCCTGAAATCTTCTTAGTCGCATCCCAAAGCAAAAGCCATGGTCCACAGAGAGCTTCCAAAGCATCAGAGGGATCTCATTGTTAAAAGGTATCAGTCAGGAGAAGGGTACAAAAGAATTTCCAAGGCATTAGATATACCATGAAACACAGTGAAGACAGTCGTCATCAAGTGGAGAAAATATGACACAACAGTAACATTACCAAGAACTGGACGTCCCTCCAAAATTTAATGAAAAGATGAGGCCTACAGCAACATTAAAGGAGCTGCAGGAATATCTGGCAAGTACTGGCTGTGTGGTACATGTGACAAAAATCTCCCATATTCTTCATATGTCTGGGCTATGGGGTCGAGTGGCAAGACGAAAACCTTTTCTTACGAAGAAAACCATCCAAGCCAGGGTACATTTTGCAAAAACACATCTGAAGTCTCCCAAAATCATGTGGGAAAAGGTGTTCTGGTCAGATGAAACCAAGGTTGAACTTTTTGGCCATAATTCCAAAAGATATGTTTCGGTGCAAAAACAACACTGCACATCGCCAAAAGAACACCATAACCACAGTGAAGCATGGTGGTGGCAGCATCATGCTTTGGGGCTGTTTTTCTTCAGCTGGAACTGGGACCTTAGTTAAGCTAGAGGGAATTATGAACAGTTCTAAATACCAGTCAATATTGGCACAAAACCTTCAGGCTTCTGCTAGAAAGCTGAACATGGAGAGGAACTTCATCTTTCAGCATGACAATGAGCAAAAGCATACATCCAAATCAACAAAGGAATGGCTTCCAGAAGAAAATTTTAGTTTTGGAATGGCCCAGCCAGAGCCCAGACCTGAATCCGATTGAAAATCTGTGGGGTGATCTGAAGAGGGCTGTGCACAGGAGATGCCCTCGCAATCTGACAGATTTGGGGTGTTTTTGCAAAGAAGAGTGGGCAAATCTTGCCAAGTCAAAAATGTGCCATGCTGATAGACTCATACCCAAAAAGGAGTATGAGTGCTGTAATAAAATCAAAAGGTGCTTCAACAAAGTATTAGTTTAAGGGTGTGCACACTTATGCAACCATATTATTTTATTTTTATATTTTTTCTTCCCTCCACCTAAAAGATTTCAGTTTGTTTTTCAATGGAGTTGTACAGTTTATAGGTCACATTAAAGGTGGAAAAAGTTCTGAAATGATTTATCTTTGTCTCATTTTTTTTACAGCCCAGAAATCTGACATTTTAACAGGGGTGTGTAGACTTTTTATATCCTCTGTATATACACCCTTTATTTTCATTTTTCTTCTTTTTTTTCACTCTTCTAGACTATATATTCTAATGCGTTCAACGTTGAGACGCAAGTTTCCCATCCCGATGCGTTCCACGTTGGAATGCAAAGCTGTAGATTAATTAAATCTGGGCTAGCATCTTTTTACTCCTCCCCGTCTTTTCCTCTTCTGATGTATTAATACTTCCCCTTTTTTGATTCAGAATGCATCATGAGAATATTATTTATTACATTTAAGGCCTCTTTCACACTTGCGTTGTCCGGATCCGGCGTGTACTCCACTTGCCGGAATTACACTCCGGATCCGGAAAAACGCAAGTGAACTGAAAGCATTTGAAGACTGATCCGTCTTCAAAATGCGTTCAGTGTTACTATGGCAGCCAGGACGCTATTAAAGTCCTGGTTGCCATAGTAGGAGCGGGGAGCAGTATACTTACAGTCCGTGTGGCTCCCGGGGCGCTCCAGAATGACGTCAGAGCGCCACATGCGCATGGATGACGCTTGGGGCGCCCTGACGTCACTCTGGAGCGCCCCGGGAGCCGCACGGATGGTAAGTATACTGCTCCCCCGCTCACTTTACCATGGCTGCCGGGACTTTATTGTCCCGGCAGCCATGGTAACCATTCAGAAAAAGCTAAACGTCGTATCCGGCAATGCGCCGAAACGACGTTTAGCTTAAGGCCGGATCCGGATCAATGCCTTTCAATGGGCATTAATTCCGGATCCGGCCTTGCGGCAAGTCTTCAGGATTTTTGGCCGGAGCAAAAAGTGCAGCATGCTGCGGTATTTTCTCCGGCCAAAAAAGTTCCGTTCCGGAACTGAAGACATCCTGATGCATCCTGAACGGATTTCACTCCATTCAGAATGCATTAGGATAAAACTGATCAGGATTCTTCCGGCATAGAGCCCCGACGACGGAACTCTATGCCGGAAGAAAAGAACGCAGGTGTGAAAGAGCCCTTAGTTGGACATTTGCCGTCTTGTTTGACCTATTGATTTTATGTTTATTTAATTATGTGGATACTTTGTACATGCGTTCCAGCGGTGGAAAGCAATTCCAGCGTGTGATGTCACATGACCGAAAGTTGCACTCCACCACGAGGAAACGCTAGATACTAAGTCGGCCAACGAGTGACACTATAAAAATGTGAGTTTTTATGATATATGTATGCCAGTTTTCTACTGAAGAAGGGGTTTATTATTTTAAATACCCCGAAATGCGTCAAGATTTTTACCATTATTAAAGCATCCTTCTTGAAGTTATCTCTGGAAGTCCTCCGGTTCATCATTTTTGTAAGGACGGGCTGCGGACCATTTAACATGCGACCTCAGTGAGGGAGGGTAAGGCAGCAAGTGTCTTGAGTTTATCTTGCGCCCCCCTCCCTGGTGAAGTGAGTGTATCTCATTTTTAATTTCTCTTGAATGATACAACTTTGTATGTTTGAACTTCACTGTAAACGGACACTTCAGTGTATGTACTCGACCGGCCACCTTGTTCAATACTGGTTTGGTCCCTCACATTGTTTTCTTCACCCCTTTCTGGGATAATATTTCAAAATACATTCTACTGGGACATTATATAGATCACCTTGCTGATGATATTTTTGAGTTGCTGCGCCTTTTTTTGGCGCCCCACGTTCTTCTTTTTTCCTCCTCAATAATTCACGCAACCGCACACGTTATGGTGGGTCTTGCTTGCTCTTTCTTCAGTGGGTGCTGCCTATTTCTCTATCTTGTCCCGAAACTTCTAGAATGGTGTTCTTTGGCACCCTGTCCCTTTCGTCATATCCTTCATTCTACCCCTTCACTTTCCCTTCCATTCCCCTCCCCCACCTTTCCTTGTTCCTGCCCCTCTTCCTTCTCCATTTTTACTCCTTTTTTTGATCTCTTTCTTTCCCCATTGGGCTTCAGTAAAAAACACATTGAATCCACAAGCAAGTGCGGGTGTGATGCGTTTTTCACTGATGGTTGCTAAGAGATGTTGTTTGTAAACCTTCTGTTTTTTATCATGCGCGTTAAAAAAAACACATCAAAACGCATTGCACCCTCGCGGAAAAACCTGAACGCAATAGCAGAAAAAACTAACTGAATTTGCTTGCAAAATGGTGCGAGTTTCACTGAATGCACCTTGAACGCATCCAGAGCCAATCCGCCATGCTTGTGTGAAAGAGGCCTATGGGTGCATCATCTTAGACAGTGCCCCTTTCCCATTACACCACACCCCTTTCTAATAAGTCACACACATTTAGGAATAGGTACCGAAACGTAGATGTGCCAAATTGCGCCAATTTTCTGGTGCAATTTTAAGTCCAAATTTCGGTGCATTCACTTAGTAAATGTGGGCTACTGTCTCTGTGTGATGTGTATATGATCTCAATTTCAGGTTCTGAGGATTCGCTTTATGTTTGGCATAGCGCTCCCAATGTTTCCAGCACATCTGGCTCAGAATCCACCTTAAGCACAATAGTAAGTAACCCTTAGGTTCTCTCTCTTTTTCTTGTTGAATTATATTGAAAAACCGATTTAAAAGGAATGTGCAAGAATTGTTGGCTTTTTGGCAAACCCCCACATACTGCGGGAGCCGCAAAGGGAAGCTTACTTACCTGCTTCCCAGTGTGTCATGCTGTGACCATTAGTCATGACGCAAGGGGAGCCTGACAGCGCCGCGGCCTATGATTGGCTGAGACGATGTAAAACTGGATATTGACATCACTGGAGCCCAGAGAAGCGTTGCAGACCTGGAGGGGGAGAGGGAGCAGGGAAGTAAGCTTCCCTTTGCATGTCCCACAGAATGGGGAGTTTGCCAAAAACCCTCCCATTCCTGCACAACCCCTTTAATGCCAGATTCAGAAGGCCGGTTTAATTTCCGTCCTCTAGACTTCCTTATGGCATCCGAGCGCGTCTGTTTCTTACCTGCCCCATTAGAGTCTCGGACTGGAATCGGACAAGAATGGTACATGCCTGCCGCTAGTTTCTTCATGGACCAACGGTTAAAGAGGTTATCCCATGATTAATGTAAAAAATTAAAATCAGACATCACGTAGTACATGACAATACCTTGCTAAAAGCTGGAACCAGCTCTGTACCACACATGGATCCAGAGATTCCCAGACTCATTGCTCCAGTTGCTGTGCTAGAATTTTTTCAAGCTGGTAGCTCACGAGGGTGTCCTTTCTGCTACAGCTCTCTCTCACCATCACAGCTCAGTAGGAGTGTCCTTTCTGCTACAGCTCTCTCTCACCATCAGAGCTCAGTAGGAGTGTCTTTTCTGCTGCTCTCACCATGTCATAGCACAGGGAAGTGTGCCTTCTGCTGCAGCTCTTTCCCTGTAATTCTCATAACTTCTAACAGTAGATCCAGCTGGTGACATCTGAAGGTTGGAATTGATCATGTGCGACCACCTCAGTGAGGTGGACAGAGAAATAAGGAAAAGACCAAACAGAAGGTGGCGCTTTACAGATGCATTTTATTGAATAAGTCAGTGGCTGTAGTACATTTTTTATTACATCCTATTACAAAGGTATTTAGATGCAGGTGCTGATTATAAAATATAGAATATTTTTCATGGGACAAGCCCTTTAACCATCTTCTCCTGCTCCCTGTTGTGTGCTGGTGTATCCATACTTGGGTAGGTATTGTCGTTGATTTAGTGATACGTTTATGCATGTTTGTGAAGGACCTCTTTGGCATGTAGCGCTCTGAATCCATTCATGTGAAATTGGAGCTTTTGTTTTAAAGTTAAAGAGGTTATCCCATGATTAATTTGAAAAATGTAAATCAGACATGATATAGTACACGACAACCTCTTTCTAATAAAGCTAGAACCAGCCCTGTACTTCACATGGGTCCAGAGATCTCCCCATTCATTGTTCTGCTAGATTTATATCAAGCTGGCAGCTCAAAGGGAGTGTCTTTCCTGCTGCAGCTCAGGAGGTGTATCCATGCTCTACCTATCACAGCTCAGGGGGCGTGTCCATGCTCTACCTATTACAACTCAGGAGGAAGTGGAAGGATGAAACTGAGCATGTGCAGCCATCTCAGTGAGCAGAAATAAGAAAAAGATAAACTGCAGGTGGCGCTATACAGATTTTGACTTACTCGTTGGCTATGCTTAATTCTTAATTACAGGCAATTACGAAAGTATCCAGATCCAGGTGCTGGTTTGAAAACTACTGAATATTTTTTGTGGGTCAAACCCTTTAAAATGGTCAGATTATTGAGCTTGATTGAAATGATAGAACTTTCTAGCTAAGCAAATCATCTCATGTTGTAGATGTCTACTCTTTTCCTTTTTTTTTTTTTTTTTTTTTTTTTTTTTTTTTTTTTATATTTTCTTTTTAAACCATCATACATAAACTAATGAAACAGATTAAGCTTCTTTTGAGAAGTAGAACCGCATTTTAAATGTTAAAAGTCAGTGTTTGTCAGTCAGCAGCTTTCTCCAGCCTTTATCAGAGTGCCAAGGAAGATAAGCAGATGCCAGGCTGTGACATGGTGACAGGGCAATCTGTTGTTGAACACACATCCTCCAATGAGGAATGGAATTAGAAAAGAAATGTCATGCCAGTACACATGCCGGCTTTATTAATGGGTAATTCATTACCTGCAAAGTCTGGTGGGTGTAAATCCATAATCTCTTATAGATATATTGAAATTGACATCTGCTTTTAAAAAAATTTATTATATGTGTTTTATAATTATTAAAGCCCATCATTTTTATAGAAAAAATACTGCATACCATTGCCATTAACATGTCTGTTGCAATGTGAGATCATTTTTATGATGGTCAATACTAGGGATGAGTGAATCTATTTGCATAAAACTTTGTTGTAATACTGTACGGAGCTGGACCTGCGTACAGTATTGGAACCGAACCAATAACTCCGGCTCATCGGAGCCAATACATTCTAAGTGGTACCTTGGAACCGAACCAGAGGGAAATGTTTTTTTTACAGTACAAATTAATTTATGAAGTTATTACGCAAAGTCTCGCGAGACTTAGCGAAGCAATAACTTAGGCTCATCGGAGCCAATACATTCTAATACTGTACGGAGCTCCTGCTTCGTACAGTATTAGAACGAAGTTTTATGAGAATCGACTGGATGTTTCATCTGAAGTTGATTCTCTCATCCATAGTTAATACCATCAGTGGGATAAGCTAGCTGTCAGCCAACAGCTATTTCACATACATACACGGCTTGGCCGAACATGCAAGTGTATGAACGGGGAGAGGGGAGAAAGCTACTGTCCGACTCCTCTAGCGCTGACCTATCTCACTAAAATCAAAAGGATCGGGTAGTTGAAATCCAGTTGCCCAATATCTCATCTCCCTTGTTGACTGACATTGGCAGAGAGTCAGGAGGCTCCCATGCAGATTAGATGGTTGGCTAGTCCAGCCAAACTCAGAATGTTCTGCCGACATTTGTCTAAGGCCTCGTACATGCGACCATTTTTTGCATCTGTGTGCAGTCCACATTTTTTGTGGATTGCACATAGACCCATTCATTTCTATGGGTCTGCAAAAAGAATGCATAGCATGTGGATGTCATCCGTGTGCTGTCCGCATCTGTATGTCCATTCTTCAAATTATAGAACATGCACTATTCTTGCCCTCATTTCTAGTGATCGGGGTGATAAAAATGTGGATATTGCACATGCTGCGTGCAGCGTTTTTTTTCCCCGCAGATTCTCAACATATTTGCCGGGTTGCAGCCAGATCTCTGCCGGTCCCCATTATAGTTATTTGGGCCAGACAGAGATTTTCAAGCTTCAGGCAAACAGAGAAATCTGGAACAGCCTGCCGGATCCCTAGGGCTAGTGTGACCCTAAGTTCACACCTGAGCGTTTTACAGCGCGTTCAAACGCGCTGTAAAACGCTCAACACGTGAAAACCAATGCTTCCCTATGGCCCTGGTTCACACGTGAGCGTTTTACAGCGCGTTTGAACGCGCTGTAAAACGCCCGACGCATAAACAAGTTCATGAGCTTTTTTTGGGGCGTTTGTCGCGCGTTTGGGCCATAGACTCATTGGACAACACTGCAGTCAATCACACAAACGCGCGTCAAACGCGCGTTTACTATTGCAAAAAACGCGCATAAAAACGCGCAACAAATACGCGCGTTTTACGCGCGTCTCAGAAAGCTCAGGTGTGAACCCAGGGTGAAACTAACCTTACCTGCCTCCTCTTCCTGGAGATTGACAAATTCAAGGGGTTATCCAAGAGTCAGACAGACCTCCCAGAGTGGCGGACCTGCGGTGGAGTTCTTACCTGATCACCGCTGCTGAGTTCAATGTCTAACACTCCCGGGCTGGCTCTTGCTCTCCCTACTGCATTGACATCAGCATCCATCGACGGGGGGACACGTGACTGTGATTGGCTGCAGCAGTGACTTGCTCCCCTTGCTCAGCTCCTGGAAATCTAGAAAACGACACGGTTTCCATGACTCGAGAGTTACAGAAAAAGTGGAGCACTGGCCACTCGTCCAGTTCTGTAACTCCATCCTCCCAGGTTGGCACTAACTGTGGGTAAATCCTGTTTCTGCCTTGAAAGGCCAAGATGGGACAACCCCTTTAAAGACCTGAGTTCCAAACATATTTTTCCAGCTTATGGGAGATTTATCAAAACTGGTGTAAAGGAATACTGGCTTAGTTGCCCATAGAAACCAATCAGATTCCACCTGAAAAAAAGCTCTGCAAAATGAAAGGTGGAATCTGTTTGGTTGCTATGGGCAACTAAGTGAGTTTTCTCGACACTGGTTTTGATAAATATCCCCCATATGGTTTAATGGCCAACCCCTTTAATAGAGATAAAAAAAAAACTTGAAGCTTCTAATTTCTTTACCTTTTGTAAATTATGATTCCTATTACTTCAGCTTCCAGAGCTTAATAAAAATGAAAGTCAAGTCCAGCCTGCAATTAAGTCACAGCATGATTTTAATTGTTTTCTATTGATCAGCGGTAGTTTTTCCACAGATCATATTACTAATGATCTGATCTACACGTAGGGTGAATGGGATTTTTAATTTCTCCCTGTGAGTGACATATGTTCATTTCATTTGTATGTAACGTATTTGCAGCATCTCTCAATTTTGGGCTCTGCACTTTTTTTTTGTCTTAAAGCAATATGTACATCTTCAGAAAGGACAACTTCTCCATTCTGTAGATAGCGGTGAATTTTTCCTTTTCCATTAAAGGGGTTGTGCCTTAAAGGGAACCTGTCACCTCAAAAACGCATAGAAAACGGCCAGCATTACCTCATAGTAAACCCCAGTCTGTTAATAATCATATGTTTGATCCTTTAGTCTGATGCTCCATAGGTTAAAAAAAAGATGTTTTAAGCGCTATCTTGCCATTCAGCTTGAAGTCAAGGGGGCAGCGGCTTTCTTGCTTCTAGTCAAGGTAAGCACGCCCCCTAACCGTCCCCTGTCTTGTTAGATTGACAGCCTGCAGTGCGGCCGGGATTGCATAAGTCTCGCGCATTTGTAGTGCGCTGCTGAAACCCGGCTAACAGCGGCAGCTGGAGACAGGAACGCACCTTACCAAGGAGCGCACTGCGCATGTGCGAGACTTATGCAATCCCGGCCGCACTGCAGGCTGTCAATCTAACAAGAGAGGGGACGGTTAGGGGGCGTGCTTACCTTGACTTGAAACAAGAAAGCCGCTGCCCCCTTGACTTCAAGCTGAACGGCAAGATAGCACTGATGGCGCTTAAAACATCGTTTATTGAACCGATGGAGGATAAAACATATGATTATTAACAGACTGGGGGCTACTATGAGGTAATGCTGGCCGTTTTCTATGCGTTTTTGAGGTGACAGGTTCCCTTTAAACTCTTCCTCTAGCTCCCATTCCTCCTTGGATTATTATTATTTTTTTTCTTCTAATTTTCCTCATGTGCAGTTTTCTCTTATCCCCCAGGTTTGAATTCTGCTTCCTGGTTTGTAATGTGTCTGCTGTCCCATCATGCCTTAGGGCCAGGGTGGATACAAATCAATGATTTAAAAAAAAAAAATCTAACAAATGCTTTTTGAGGAAAATATATTACCATCCAAAGGTTATTCCATCATGAAACAAAGATTAGTTTTTTAATTATGTAGAATAAGGCTGTATATGTAAAAATTTTTGGGTAAATAAATTCCATTAATCCATTCACAATGTCATGCTCTTCCAGAGGTTTTTGTAAGATTATTGGGCAGTTTCTCTGCCTACAAGATATTATCACAGATGCTTGGTTTACTTTTGCAGTTCTCAAAACTGAATTTGACTCAGCAGAGATCACATGCCTCTTCTTCACAGCAAAAATGTTATAACATGAACAGAGTTGAGAAAAAAAACTTAATCCTAACTTCTACAAACCTATGAATACAGAATCAACCTAATCAAACTAATATGAAAAGTTGTTATTCTAAAAATCTTCATCTACTTGCATATTATAAGTTATACCAGCAAGAATTAGTCTTTATGTAGAAAACTATGATTTAAATCAAGCCTTACTGACTAGTGATTCAAATTGTGATTTAAATCAGTTTGATTTAAATCAAATCCACCCTGCTTAGGGCAGTGATTTGTGTCCTGACATCAGCAGCCGCACCCAATGTTCTTACCTATGAGGTTTCCTACCTCCCTACGTTATAAGGCTCCAATGCAGGACGTAACCAACAGCAACTTAAAATGGACACTGATTTGCCACAGGGTGCAATGGTAGGCTAATAACTTTTGAAAAAATGGATTTTTGATAACATGGTGATATTTAGGGACAGTGATATCGGTTGGGCGGGATACATTTATATTAGTGACAAGTAACGCAAAATTGCCAGTGGTGCACTTCATTGTAGGACAGATGGATTTTTCACACCAGCAATATTTGTCAGTCTCTTTCCTTTTGACCAGACTGATTAATTTCTATTTTAATTACAGTTTGAGACTGAAGGTGAACACATTAAGGGAAAGCAGAACTTCATGGGAGTAAAATGACATTGCCTTTATAAAAAGTCATGATATGGCTTCCTGCATTTAAGATTGTGGTTGCACCCTGGGGCTCTAGTTTAAAGGAAGGGGACCCCCATAGATCACAACAACGGGGGCCTGTACACCGTGGAGCCCCCCAAAATGAAGGGAGCGGCCAGCGGGCATGCACTCAGCCACTCCATTCATTTAATTGGGTATTCCAGTGATAGCAGAGCACAGCGCTTGTCTGTTTCTATAGAAATGAATGGAGCAGCCGTGTGCATGCCCAGCTGGTCGCTCCCTTCGTTTTGATGGGATACACAGTCCCTGTTCTTGTGATCGGTGGGGGTCCCAGCAGTAAAACCCCCACCAATCTAATAATTATCTCCTAATATAACTAGGATACCCCTTTACATTTGGTTCATTTTGCATTCACAGCCTGTTTTATGTTTGCAGATTCTGACTTCATCTACAAGCAGTGCAGACCACATGGTTCCCATCTGTGCGTCTTCTATCTTGGAAAATGCAACTAATCAAGGGCTAGATCAAGGTATGCATGTAGTAACTATTCATAGTGTTGACCTGTTACTTCATTCTTTCTTATACTTTATGGCTTTAGGAACCATTACTGTCCGCTGCAATGTTGACGGTACAGGGTAGTTAACAGAAAAGCTGATCGGGGTGAGGGACCAAGGCCGATTGGTTAATGATGGCCCATCCTGAGAATAAATATGAAAAGAGTATTCAGGTAGTAACAAGCTATCCTAAGCTAGCCCTTAGTGGGAGTCCTAACGCTGGGATCCCACACTGGTCACGAGACTGTAAACCCCATACCTTATGTTGCCCCCTGAAATGAGCAGAATAACAATCAAGCTTGTCCCATTCATCTCTATGGAAGTTCTGGAAATAGCTGAGTGCTGTATTCAGCTATCTCCGAAATTCCCATAGAGATGTATTGAGTGGAAGAGGGATAATGTGCTCCAGTCAAAAACCCCCTTTAATTAATACTGATGCATGTTTTTTGGAACCAAAGCCAGACGTGCATTCAAAAAGAAAGGGAAATAGAAAGCACATCCTGCGGGATCCACTTCTGGCTTTTGCTTAAAAAACTGCATAAAAAAATAAATAAAAAAGCTGTGTAGCAAAAGACCCTTACATTTCAGCTTCAGACAGTGCCTTAGTAAGTGGCACATCTTGCTGCATGTAAACCATCTGCACATACTTTATCCAGCACTGTTAGCACATAGCACAAATATAATGCAAATCTGAAAACGTACTTTATCAAACTGATGTAGTAACTAGTGATGAGCGACAGGGGTCATATTAAAATTCGCGAATATTCTATTCTGTATTCTTTTTTTTTTTACTCGAAAATCAGCGAGGTAATGATCACGTAATATGCGAATATTACACAATCAATACAGGCGTGGGTCAAAAAGGAATATATAGCACTATAGAATATTTTAGAATATTCGTAATTTTTTTCCATCTGAAGTTATGATTCCTCTTGACAAGCAACTTAAGCAGGGAGGGATCATAACTTCAGATGGAAAAAAATGACGAATATTCTAAAAACAAATATATAGCACTATATTCAAAATATTAGCGAATTCTCGAAGTTGCGATATTCACGATAAATATTCGTAATTCTAATATTCGCGCTCAACACTAGTAGTAACTTACTGTAACGTTTCCATTTGGCGTACGATATGTGCAGTTAATATTTTCATGTTTTACAAGCCTCAGATAGATGGTGGAGAGCAGCATTTAGTTATACATAGGACCCACTTGCATTCTTTTAATCTGATATGGATTATCCTTTGTCTTTTCTCTGCAGGTCAGAACAGTAAGGCCAGAACAGCGTCTCTGAGCTCAGAGGAGATTTGCACTTCTGTGTGCACGCCTGACCAGCGATCCCTAGTCACACCGTCTCTCTTGTCAGCTGTATGTGGGTTACTGGAGAATCTGCTTGTAATGAATCCCGAAGATGTAGTCAGTGCCGTAACTGACAAACATCTGCTGACAGATCTGATTAGGTACAAGGACGGATTTATTGTTTCATAGTCAACTAGCGTAAAAAATATCATGAATGTGTTTTTATTTTATTCAAAATTGCCTCAGTGTGAAAAGTAAAATACTTGGATGGCTATTATTTTTGACATATGAATGTGTGTGTGTGTGTGTGTGTGTGTGTATATATATATATATATATATATATATATATATAATCACAGCACTCCAGGGATGTGAAAAAAGTAGTAGATTTATTCCTCTGTATCCATAAAAACAAAACGTTTCATCTCTTACCTGGGGCTTCAAGCGCACAATGCACAAAAGCTCCAGGTAGGATCTGAAAGGTTGCGGTTTTATGCTTGGGACTATTATGTTCTGGATTGCATGCGCCATACTTTCAGTACTGTCTCTTTCTTTTGGATGTGTGTGTATATCTATCTATCTTTATATATATATTTATATAACAGACTGAACTGGATGGACATATGTCTATTTACAGCCTATGTTACTATGAAATGTGGAAAATGAAGAAAAAACATCTGAAAAAACTAATGTGATTGACAAAGTATAAACTGCTTGGTGGTGCTTGGTTAATGATCATACAGGCGAGGTGGTGCACCCATTATTTTGGGTTCTGCAGCGAGGCCGAGTCACAATACTGCGATATAGGTTCCCACTCTGGCATGGTATTGGTCATACAGATACTGGATATCCTCCAGTGTTTTTTTTATTCCAAGCTCTTTCAACATGGACCTGTAATTCAGCCAAAGTGGTTGTTGGCTGCAGTGCATGAGAGATCGGTCACCCCATCCAGTCCCAGATATTCTCAATATGGGAAAGCTCTGGCAATCAAGCTGGCTAGGTGAGCTGCCGGATACCCTGAGGAGCATGTTGTGTAGGGCAGGCATTATCTTGTTGGGATGCCATGTCTCCTGAGTCCAAAAAGGCAGCACAACTGGTACCACGATATCCCGGACATACCAAACGCTGGGGTTCCCTTTACAAATACCAGACAGGAATGGTATGATAGCTAATGGTGCCCTACATCATGACACCTGGTGTTGGTCCTGTGTGTCTCCACTCTATGCATGATGGCAGAAGGCTGCCATATTAGTCACAGCAGGGGCTGTGTACATGGAATGGTGGAAGCAGAGGAGCTGTTGCTTAAACCTGGTTTCACACACACTTTTTTTTAATGATATATATTTTTTTTTTTCACGCAGCCAGAAAATTGTGTATAGTGATTTTCAGAAATTTTTGCATGGCATGTGTTGCAGTGCATTTTGTGCATTGACATAGCGGTAGGGATGCATTATTTTCAGGTGTTTGTCCTCTAGGAATTTAAAGGAATTGAAAAATGCCAGTAAACAGTTTTTTTTTTTTAAAGCGCTAAAAATGCCCCCACAAAATAGCTGAGAAACCCATGGCATTTTTATACTAGGGAAAAAAACACAAACAAAAAATGATGTGCGAAGTAAACCCAAAGAGATATTCTTGCCATAGCAATTTGCAGCATATCTCTAGGATCTGCCATAACTTACTTATTGGTCGAAGTTCAACTGTTGGGACGCCACAATCTCTACAACTCTATGCAAGCTAAGGAAGCACAGATTGAGGACTGCCTGGCTCCCTTTTCTTGTTTAAGCCCCTTACTAAATGCAAGATATTGTTTTTTACCACTTGGCAGGCATTAAAACATCCCTGCCAACAGCAACAAATGGAGCAAAAAATAACTAATAAACAGCTTGGTAGTCCCCTGGCGCCAGTCATCTTTGGTACAATGACATCTCTGGTATGATAACTAGGCCATAATGACAATGTCACCATTGTATTGTCCTGCCACATGGTCGACTAGTCTGATGAATGCCTTGGGACCTTACATCGCTATGGATAATATGTCACTTCAGCAGTCAGCTTTTACACAGCATAGCCATGTATTGTCGCTGTATCAGAGCATAGTGAAATTGTGGAGGATTTTGTTCAGGCTTTTTTTTTTCTTTCAGTTTCACTGATTGTATTTTATGTGATTGCTGAAACTGCACCTTATTGCTTTCAAGATAGGGGTTGGATAGAGCATTATGTGTGCTGCTATTGTGCACCAGAAAATAACGTGGTAACATTCTGGCTTCCTACATATGCAATTTACAGTACCTGATAAATGGCCAGTCAGCCCTTAGGTCCTTTGGACCACTTGTGGAGCTATAAGGAGCAAAAAAACTAACAAACTCTGAAGCTAATACATGGTTGTAATAAAATGACACTTCCTTCTCCCTTGGATTTGTGGGGCTTACGCAGCTTGAACTCGCAGATCAGTCATATATAATATAAAATCTGATTTTAAAGCATGCATGTCATTTTAAGTGACTTTTCAGAGTAATCCACCGTGTGTGTATATGAGGAATAACACTATATCTGGCCATTATATGACATGTATATGGCATTTTCACCAGCTTTGACCTCTGAAGGCTCCATCTCTGATTCTCAGTTTTCCCTGAGTTAAAGACTAGCTGCATTGATGTCTTCTACGTACCGAACATAGAGAAGAGGAGATCCCTGCAAACCTGTCTTTCAGTAGCACAACCTCAGAAGCAGCAGTAGCATGGAGGAAATTATACAGCAGTATTGAGCAGTGTAGTTGTGAATCCAGCACTGGGCTACAGATAGAAAACTTGAGAGGTTTTTCCAGCGAGAAAAAAAAAAAAAAAAGAGCCAGATCGTGAAAAAATAACAAATACATTTCTGACGCTGCTCAGTTCCCTGCTGAGCGTCTCCTGTCTCCGCTTAACACTTCGGAAATGCTAGGAAAAAGCCCACTCATCCAGTCAGTGAAAACCTTTTTACCCAGAAAAGCCTTTTATAGAGCCTTCAGCAGCATCTGTGTGTGTCCTTGCCTCTCACTCTGCAGATGCTTGTTCCCCTCCTCTTCAAAGACTTCTGTAGGAGCATGTAACCTGATCCATCAGTAAGTGGATAACCTGTCTCTTCTCTCTGTTTGCAGTAAATTTAAAGGGAATCTTTCACCTGGTTTGACCATATTAAGCAGTCACCATTGCCATGTTTAATAAAATACCTTATTTCCTGCAGTGGTCTTCTTTCTTCTCTTCATGGTTTTATTTAGTTAAAAAAGCAATTTTTTTATTATGCAAATGAACTTCAAAGGTGCCCAGAGGGGCGTGATTCATCACCCTTTGAGCCCAGTAACGCCCCCCTGCAGTGCCTAGCCCGCCTTAATTAAGAGCCCAAGCACGCCTCCTCGTTATGAACTATCGTCCCACAGCCTAGTTTAACGGCGCCGCCCCCTTCGAGACGTCAAGTAATTCATTCACCTGGAATCTTCATTCCATCCGCCGGATATATCGCGCAGGCGCAATACCACCTACTGCCTGCGCCTGTGCGATCCAATAGCTCCTGAGGGCAACAGCCTCAAAAGTGTCACTGGGCATACGCCGAGCCCAGTGTTGTCTTCTTATCGCTGCTGCCTCTGGGAGCTATTGGATCGCACAGGCAGTAGGCAGTACTCCGCCTGCGTGAGATTTCCGGCAGACGAAATGAACATTCCAGGTGCGTTGCTTGAATGAATTAGTTGACGTAGCGGAGGGGGTGCCGTTAAACTAGGCTGTGGGACGATAGTTCATAACGAGGAGGTGTGCTTGGGCTCTAAATTAAGGTGGGCTAGGCACTGCAGGGGGGCGTTACTGGGCTCAAAGGGTGATGAATAACGCCCCTCTGGGCACCTTTGAGGTTCATTTGCATAATACAAAAATTGCTTTTTTAACAAAATGAAACCATGAAGAAAAGAAAGAAGACCATTGCAGGAAATAAGGTATTTTATTAAACATGACAATGGTGACAGCTTAATATGGTCAAACCAGGTGACAGATTCCCTTTAAGAGTAAGTGATCAGTGCTGGAGCCAGTGGGAGGAGAAGTGGCTCATCAGTCAAAAAAGAGGCATTTTTCTCTACTAAGATATTTTACAAAGTCTCTAATATTCACTTTTGATTTATGCCAAGTTTATTGAACGACAGTGCCTAATTTAGTCAATTATATTTGTCCCAGCCTTTGGCAATTTAGTAAATCCAGCTTTGTTAGGGGAAATCTGTTCTGGCAACATAGATGGCTCATTACATGATTACACCTACATGAAAGTGGTTATCCTTAGGATAGGTCATCGATATTAGAGTTGTGGGAGTTTGACTCTCGGGAAGCCCACTGATTACCTGTTTGAGGGGGCTGCCAGCTAGATAAGGTAATGGAGAATATAAATCTATATCTTAATCCATTTGCCAATAATAAAAAAAAGCCTATAACACATTTTCCTATAAGCAAAAATCCCTGTTCTTTGTAGTTATATGTATCATTTTTTTTATTTTAATTTTTTTTATTTTTTTTCCCTTTTCAGGAAGTTTCACTTTTCCAAATCGATTTTATAGTTCAATGTGAAGCTTCTCTAGAAGCACAAATGTGCAAATGTCATTGTGGTTTTATTGCATGGGTAGGAGCTGGATGACGGAAATGATAGAGCCCAGGGCAGCAATTCTTTAAATATTTCAGTGTGTCCTTGCTGCATCTGCTGTGTAATGTAATCTGACCATGTAGAAAAAGATCCTGATTTCCCTTTGTGTCCTCTCATTTACAGTCTCATAAAGCCAGCTGTGCTAGAAAGATGTTTTTCTGATCTCAAGACTTCATTCACCCCTGAAGGTCGTGCGAGAAATGTAAAGTCACAGGTCAGTTTTCCTTCTGGCACATGGGCTAATCCTATTAGCACTAGACAAGGGAACTGTGGGGAACTGTTTGACTTTCCATCGGGCAAGGTAGATGACCATATCAATTTTGAATTAGTGGAATTACCTGTATCACAGCGTAGTAAAAAGTATATTTTTCACACATATTGGTCACACAGCGGGGCATTTACTTTTTACTGCATGGGATTTCTTTCAGCGATTTAAAGGGGGTTTCCAACTTCGGCAAAATAAAACATGTATGGCAGGGCTGCATACTCGCATGTGCCTCCTGTGTCATTTTTCTGCACAATTTGTGAACAAACTGGTATTTCTGACTCCCTCTTGGCACCGTTATCTGTATGTGCCACATCTTATAATCAGGGTGAGACCCTTCATTGTACTCTTCTTCAGTGTGGAGTCCTAGTCATTCCCCCTTATATGGGAGAGCGACCAGGAGCCCAGATTGAAGATTGATTGCTTACAACGGAGGAAATGCCACATGGTCTGTGATGATTTGTGAATGGGGCGTTGCACACGGGAGGATCGGTAACATCAGTGAGCAAATGAACAGAGCCCACAAAATGAAGGAGAGTGAACAGCACATGCGCAGCCACCCTCTATTCTCTGTTATGGGAGTGCCAAAAATAACTTGCTCTGCTATTTTTGTCAGCCCCATAGAAATGATTGGAGCAGTAGATCCACTTATACGGTGTGCTTCCAATTCATTCCTATGGGAGCATATCACTCGTCTATTTTCAGCTCCCCCATTGAAAAAATGGAGGACGGCTGCGCATGTGTAGTCCACACTTACACTTTGTGGGCTCCGTTCTAGAGATGGGACCTGCATCTATCAGACATTTGTGGAGTATTATAGCGATATGCCACCAATGCTTGAGATAACTACCAATGAAAGGCCTACTAGTAAGGGAACCTGTTACATTGAATATTTGGCCTGATCTGCCAGCAAAATGTTATAGAGAAGGAGGAGCTGGGTACATGTGTGAAAAGATTTAGCACAACTTGTATTTTATTCCTTTAAATCCCTGCTCTGTCTATGCAAAGAAGGCTGTCAGTCCCTAAGTAGGACCAGATGCTTGACTCCTTAGCATATAAAGCGCTGGGATTTAAATGAATGAATGAAATGCAAGTTATACTGAATCTTTTCTTATATACTATATATCCGTTTGTTCAGTTTCTCGTGCTGCTCTATAACATGTTGCCCATAGATTGCACAAAAATCACAGAAAAAATGTAAAAAACTGAAATAAAAACATCGATATGCACGATATGATAAATAAACATGCAGATGTCCAGGGCTGCATTTATAAAAACAAATCACAGAAAGCAAATAATAATACACTAATAATATAGATGCAAGCATTATATATGAAATAAGCCCTCATTCTGATATAATAAAATCTGAGACTCTTAGCCAATACATTTTGATCAAAACACATCTGTGCCCTACTACCAGTGCCAAGGTGGTCTTAGTCATTGGGCATCTATGTTCAGGAGCGCAGACTCTGCACATATAGTCTGCTGCTCCTAGTCCCCTCCATGGGCATCCAGCAACCAATGAGAGGAGCACACACACAGCTATATATACCACCCTAATCAAGGCGGTCTGTTTGATAGGAAGGGCAAAAGTGCACAAGGAGGCTACTCCCAGGATAAAATAGAAGGACATTCACACTTGAAGGTGCCACTCCATAGATTGCACAACATTTCCAAAGTGACAGGCCCTCTTTAATTTGTGTAATTGATTAAGGGGGCTTTCCAAGATTTTTCTAGTCTCAGCTTCTCCTGTCCTCATTGGTCCGCCATACATAATTAATTTGACCACTGCTGCTAATCACTGTCCTCAGCAGTCATGTGTGCATGAATGCCACCTGACCGCCGACGCGAACACGTAGTAGCAGTGTCCACGTGTACAATAGACTCATCGCTGCATGACCGGATCAACAACACTGGAGCAGCTGGATATTTACAACGTCAGTAAAGATTTTTTCTTTATTATAGACAGCCCCCTGCCCTGTACCAATTTTTTAAAATCATGGAAAACCCCATTAAATAAAATGTATACAGGGTGGGCCATTTATATGGAAACACCTTAATAAAATGGGAATGGTTGGTGATATTAACTTCCTGTTTGTGGCACATTAGTATATGTGACGGGGGAAACTTTTCAAGATGGGTGGTGACCATGGCGGCCATTTTGAATCCAACTTTTGTTTTTTCAATAGGAAGAGGGTCATGTGACACATCAAACTTATTGGGAATTTCACAAGAAAAACAATGGTGTGCTTGGTTTTAACGTAACTTTATTCTTTCATGAGCTATTTACAAGTTTCTGACCACTTATAAAATGTGTTCAATGTGCTGCCCATTTTGTTGGATTGTCAATGCAACCCTCTTCTCCCACTCTTCACACACTGATAGCAACACCGCAGGAGAAATGCTAGCACAGGCTTCCAGTATCCGTAGTTTCAGGAAGTTAATATCACCAACCATTCCCATTTTATTAAGGTGTATCCATATAAATGGCCCACCCTGTAGTTTAACTATATCTCAAGATATAACTTTATAATGAAACAAAGATAACTGGGCACTCTTAGGATATCTGGACCATTAGAAATGTATTAACATATAATAGCATGAATAACTGTACGTGCTGACAGTGATAATATTAAAATATAAAATAGATAATATCTCGTATGAATATTCGGCAAATATTTGTATGGGAAAGTCTCGTACTAAATAGTTGCGATAAACCAATGTCCTTTAACAACGTCCCTTTCGATATGTATCAGGGATATCCGAAAATAAGCAAATCAATTAACAAACTCGAGCGGCGTCCCGCTAATAGCATCCACCAGCGGCGTCCCACTGGAATATTAGTGCAGTTTTTAAATAGCTGGATAATAATCGCTGGATAAAATCGAACGGTCTTGCCATCTCCCTTGATAAGTCGACAAAGATGCCTAGCCTAGACAGGACCCCAAATCTTGGACCCCTGGGCAAGCTGGAGATTTGACTGGAGAGTTGCAAAGAAAGAATCATCTGTCACACGAAGGGCATATTTGGAAAAGAACTTGCAAGGCCTGATTCCATGGTGAAGGCCTTACTACATTGTGCCAAACAATTGCCTGTGTGCGAGTTTATTACAAAATATTGGTCTGCAAACTCAGAGGACGATAACTTAATCTTTGTCGACTTATCAAGGGAGACGGTAAGACCGTTCGATTTTATCCAGCTATTATTATCCAGCTATTTAAAAACTGCACTAATATTCCAGTGGGACGCCGCTGGTGGATGCTATTAGCGGGACGCCGCTTGGGTTTGTTCATTGATGTGCATTGGGACTTTGCTTATTTTCGGATATCCCTGATACATATCGAAAGGGACGTTGTTAAAGGACATTGGTTTATCGCAACCATTTAGTACGAGACTTTCCCATACAAATATTTGCCGAATATTCATACGAGATATTATCGAATATTCCATTTTATCCCTCAAATTTTTATTTTTAGTATACCATTTTCCATTTGTCATATTGTATTACTGCATGTTGTGTTTTATGGTTTAGCAGATAGGTATTTTATATGTTAATATTATCACTGTCAGCACATACAGTTATTCATGCTATTATATGTTAATACATTTCTAATGGTCCAGATATCCTGAGAGTGCCCAGTTATCCTTGTTTCATTATATTGTTCTTTTTAGAGTGGACTGGGTGAGTCCACTCGACTGAGTGCACCTCTTGGGTCAATAGCCAGTCCAGTGCGTCACATGTAACTTGACAATGTTTTTTGCCAAATTCTGATTCATGAATTGTACAAAATGTGTGACTTTCCTGGAATATTTTGTTATATATTTATCTTAATAGAGCCATTAACGGCTATGGACACTTTTGGGACAGTTTTTATGATTGCATTTTACTCATTTTGGGCTAAAAATCACTTTTGCAATTGGTCTTTGTTAAACATTTTCAGCAGTTTTTGTGATACAGGGGTTAGATTACAGTCTATTTGCAGACTGTCACTTACTGTTTACTTTGGGTGTCATCAGATGATGGCTCATGTAGAGCTCTTATGTCCCAGCCTCATAAACACTCATAATAGCTAAATTGTTATCAAAATGAGTATTTGAGGTGGTACATGAGCTGTCATCCGACTGGACTGGAGTAATCAGGTGACAGTGTCCAAATAGACTGAATTTAAACTGCTGCAAGTTTTCAACATACAGTACAGCAACATACAATTTTCAACATATCTGTAGTTTAACCTTTTCTTTTCTGTGTTCCTAAATAGGTGCTTATTTTGCTGCAGTACCTTTCTGCCTTGTCCAATTTTCTGCAGTCTTGCTTGCTGGTCAATACTAGTTTGCTGCCAGAAGACGAAATATGCTCCTTATTGGCCACTTTGTTCTCATTGCTGTTTATACAACACAAGAAAGCTTTCGGTATGTCGTTTAGTGTACTTTTTAGTATTTCAGCCTTCTAAAAGGACACAAGCTTGTTGACATTAATATACGTAGCTGCCTATACAGGCTTGTAAATGGAGATCACCATATACAAGTTGTCCATGTCCTGTAGCTGTCAATATTGATGAGCATAAGTGAACAATAATCAGTAAGATCAGAATACATATCAATTGTTGGGGGAAAATTTTGACAATGCATATGTTGTTTCCTATATGTTTTTTTTATTAAATGGGTATAGTCAGACTTTAAAGGGGTTGTGTCACTTAAGCACGTGGTAGTTATCATGTAGAGAAAGTTAATACCAGGCACTTACTAATGTATTGTTATTCTCCATATTGCTTCCTTCGCTGGCTTTATTCTTCATACCTTTTTTATTTTATTTAATTTTTTTTTTTTTTTATAAATCAACTCTTGATTTTGGCGGCTTGCCCCTTTCAACAATACCAGACACAACCCATGGACAGGAGTGTTGCTGTTTTTAGAAGAAATCAGATATGTTTTTCTAATCCTGGACAACCACTTTGTGCACCCATGTTCCTCCACTAGCCCCTCCTTGATTGACAGGGCCAGGCTAGATGACTGTGCAGGAAGCTAGCCCTGTCAGTCAAGAAGTAGAGTAAGGGGCCGATAGAGGAAGCAGGAAGACGCAAGAAAAGCTTGGGTCTGTCCTCCGTGCACTTAACTGCTCATTTGCGTATGATTTAGAAGTACTTTTCTTCAGGCTGAAGCAGCGGACTGCTAAGTGAAAGGTATCATTACTTTCAGCTCAGCTAGCCCTAAAAGACACTGTGCCTGGTTTAGCAGTGAATTTCCTGGTCACAGACTTCCTTTAATGATATTGGTGGAGATGAAGAAAGTATAGTCATCATGAATAACTATAAAACTATGAAACATAAAATAAAAAAACATGAAGTGTGAAATGTTGGAGAACCAGGCATTTAGCTCACATCAAGTGCATCCTTTTAAACTAGCCTCTACCTTGACGATTCTCCCTATTACTATCCCTCTAATGCAATATCTTCCTAGCATCAAATGTAATAGTAATTTAAAGCCCTCAGTAATGCACCATTAAGTTTTCCTGCAATTGTACTTACTCTACAATTTTATTCAAATTGGCAAGTTTGTTTTCCTCCCTCTACTAAGTGCGGTGGAACAAAAATTAATGGGAAATCTGCAGTGTACAGCAAAAGGAATCATTCCATTAATGGATTTAAGAGACAAAATGTGCATGTTAAAGTTTTGCGGAGCATTACCCTCTGGATGTTGCAGTAGGTTTTGGCGAGCAGAGTATAGTAAGTGTGTGTGTGAAGAATCCACAATGTATTTATACTGCGATCAAGCCTAGATATAGTGCACATCTTAAAATATATGGACACCTTTAATATGGGAACAAATGTTTTTACATGTTAGTTGTTGAGTAAAAACTTTTTTACTAACTTTTATTCCTTCATTCATTTTCCGACCCCCTGATATCCAGTTTGCAATCTGCTCCTAGTTTCAGACTTTTCTCATGTTGGTGTATCCACCCCATTAATACGGTACATGCTAGATATGAGGTCTGTGTGTCCAGGATGCTGCTACCTTGACTAACTCTCACATATCAGAACAGCTTCATTCCTCTGCTGATTTCCCCCCTTCTTCTGTCACTTCTACTTACTCTTAGGCCCCTTGCAGACGAGCGTGTCCGGATGCGTCCCAGTGCATTGCGGCAAACTCGCGCGAGTAGGTACGCAATTGCAGTCAGTTTTGACTGCGATTGCGTTTCGTTGTTCAGTTTTTATTGCGCGGGTGCAATGCGTTTTGCACGGACGTGATAAAAAACTGAATGTGGTACCCAGACCCAAACTTCTTCACAGAAGTTCAAGTTTGGGTTTAAGGTTGTGTAGATTGTATTATTTTCCCTTATAACATGGTTATAAGGGAAAATTATAGCATTCTGAATACAGAATGCATAGAACAATAGGGCTGCAGGGGTTAAAAAATAAATAAATAATAATTTAACTCACCTTTATCCACTTGTTCGCGCAGCCGGTCTCTCTTCGGTCTTCTTTTGTGAGGAATAGGACGTTTGATTGCATCACTGCGCTCATCACATGGTCCATCACATGATCCATCCAAGCAGCCTTTTGTGTGCTTTCCCCCTATCTACAGCCACTGTGTGCTGTCCTACTAGGATGCTTTACCCCCTCTCCACTCCTTAATATTCCGTATACAAACTCCTCCCTCTCCCTGCAGCAATGTTTAACACTGAAAAAGGAAAGGAGGTTGTCATACACAAGAGCAATGCTTTGATGGATTTTGTCAGATTCAGCAGATCCTCCAGCTAGGTAAACAAGTTATGGTGGGTTGGGTTCACATCACGTTTTTGCCATCTATTTAACCTACTGTATACTTTGGGGAAAAAATTGATACAAAAGCGTAGCACACCACGTTTTTGACCCTGCAGAGACTGGTAAAAAAAAAAAAAGGAATACCGCGGCACTTCCAGTAAAGTGACATGTGCTTTTTATTCACCAATTAGTGGCAACGTTTCGGTTCACTATTCCTCAAGCTGTGATAAACAATGGTTCCGATACAGATATATAAAGGGGTACAAATATCAATCAAATAAACAAATTAACTGTAAAAAAAAGTTCAGTGCAAAGGTGTCCCTAGTATATCATTACTCTGGAGAAGTTGTATGTGAGGCTTAGATCTTAGTCTCCAGGGGAGCCTCTGTAGGCATTTAGGGGGTCATTTACTAATCTGAAGTACATCTAAATTAGGGGTATTTCACGCGTAGATGTCGGCTCAACGGTCTGCGACTTCTCCCTGCTCAAGCCAGGTCTAAAATTGTGGCGTGGACGGGAAAGGGGATGGGCCGGTAGGCCTGTGCCATTCATCATTTTCTACGCCTGTTTGAAAGCTGTCTTACATTTAGACTGGCGCTGGATTTGCCAAAGTTATGAAGAGGCCTGCGCCAGCTTAGAGCTTTATTAAAACCGGCATCTAAAACGTGCCCCTTAGTTTAGACATGTACATTTCTGTGCCTGAGATATTAAAATACATTTTAGAGCTCCCTCATTGCAGACAAGAACCTGTTAGAAAAGTCACTGACAAACATGTTAGTGATGCACAAATAATGGGTTATGACTGTGATAATCTAACCTTTACCATTCTGGTTCATCAAGGACAGTTTACTAATTATCATCTACATTGAGCAAACCTGTAAACAGTTACTTACACAGCTAGTGTTCTTTATAAAGCTACTTTCACACTTGCGTTTTGGGACGGATTCGTCATGGATCTGCAAAAACGGATCCGTTACAATAATACAACCGCATGCATCCGTCATGAACAGATCAGTTTGTATTATCTGTAACAAAGCCAAGACTGATCCGTCATGAACTCCATTGAAAGTCAATGGGAGATAGATCCGTTTTCTATTGTTGCCAGATTGTGGCTCAGTTTCGTCAAGCGGTGTTCAGCCTCCAGAGCGGAATGGAGACTGAACGGAGGCAAACTGATGCATTCTGGGCGGATCCTTTTCCATTCAGAATGCATTAAGGCAAAACTGATCTGTTTTGGACCGCTTGTGAGATCCCATGACGGATCTCACAAACTGAAAGCCAAAACGCCAGTGTGAAAGTAGCCTTACCTAAGCTGCATTCAGACTTCCATTAGTTGCCAATGAAGTTAGTAAAGACCTTCAAAAGACTCCACTCTAACAGCAACCTACCTACCATCAATACTCATTGTAGGAATATGCCTTTATGTGACCAAATGTGCTATTAGGACAGATGCTTTCTTATTTTGCTCAGTGTTTCATTACATTTGGATGGCTTTTGGAATGGAAAGAAATGTTTTATTTCTTCGTTGTCTGTGCATGCACTTTATACATGACTATCAGTAGATATTGTGCATTATTGGTTTAATGGAAAACGTTTCATTCTGTAAGCTTTGTTTATTGTAGTTTTCACATTAAACAAGTGGTAAAAGCTTTTATTCCTTTATGTCCCATCTTTTATGCAGCTTTTTGTATTTATCCAGATTCCTAATGTGGTCATTGCAGATGTTATTATTCTTTTATATTATGTTTGTGTATTTTTATTTCAGATATCGAGCTAAAAGCTGCAATTTATAAGTCATGGACAGACATATTTTCATTTTTAACCATCTTGCTAAGAAAAAATGGACCAGGTGTTATCTCTCCCATAACTGCAGCCTTGTCGAAGTGTGGGATTGCATTTTTTGGTACGCTTTTTTTTCTTCTTTGTTAAATATATACTGTGTGTGTGTATATATGTGTATATATATATATATATATATATATATATACAGTATATAAAAAGGTGTGTGTGTGTGTGTGTATATATATATATATAATATATATAATATATATATATACAGGTTTCTGTGCTGTAAAAAACTGAGACAAAGATAAATCATTTCAGAACTTTTTCCACCTTTAATGTGACCTATAAACTGTACAACTCAATTGAAAAACAAACTGAAATCTTTTAGGTAGAGGGAAGAAAACAAAAAAGAATAATGTGGTTGCATAAGTGTGCACACCCCCTTTTAACTGGGGATGTAGCTGTGTTCAGAATTAAGCAATCACAATCAAAATCATGTTAAATAGGAGTCAGCATACACCTGCCATCATTTAAAGGGAACCTGTCACCTCTACTATGCTCCCTTCATTGTCGGCGCATGCCCAGTGACGACGATGAAGCTCCTGCCCTCAGTCTCCAGCAAATCGCACTGGCACAGCCCTCAGTGGGTACTGCGCCTGCGCGAGACTTCTCTCGGCCGTCAGGGAGGGGTAGGAGATGGATGAGACGCTGTGGGCGGTTAGGGATTCAGGAGGGGGGCGTTACTGGGCACACAAAGTGGAACATAACGCCCCTCTGGGCACCTTCAGGGTTAATTAGCATAATTATAAAAGTCGTTTTTCAGTAAAACTACTGGACGGATTACAGTATAGAACAGCAAAGCCAATTCAAGGTAATCTGTGGAGCATGACTGGTTTAAAAATCTGAATTTGTGTTATGAGAGGTGACAGAAACCCTTTAACTCTGCCAGCCCCTGAACGTCAGGTGCCTATTTCACATGGAAAGCTAAAAACTAAAATAAACTAAAGTACGGTATATTACAAAAATTCATTTAAAGTATAACTGTTGTATTTTTTGTTGTTGTTGGGAGTATTGGATTGTGGTGATTAATATCACCTTGGTGGCCCTATTTCAACTTTTCACTGTGTATTCAATTACCCCTTAATTCCACATTTTTGTTCCCTGTACTGCCTATTTTTACCTGTGCTTAACATAAGGTTGCTAGGCATGGTCCGTCTATCTGTTGATAGACTGAGCATGCAGCGTGCAGGCTCACATTACTGACAGCCAGGGACTGTAAGTAAATGATTAAAGCCAGGTCCTCCCCAGCAGCTGATAACAGTGCCTGGGCTGTGTGCACTTCTCCCTGTCCCTGCGCTTGGCAGACGCTCCCTCACTCAGCAGAGCTGAAGAATGCAGAGTTGGAGCACCGCAGACCAGGGAAGGGAGATCTGCCGTCTGCTCAGTGTATAAATGAAAGCAACATGTGGTAAGAGGACCCCTTTGTGCTGCAGGAAATTAACCCCTTTAGGGTGGAGGGCTCTGGTTACTGACACTTTTGGGGGGCTATTGTTACTGGCTAGTGAGGGCAGGCAGGATTAGCCTCAGGGTGAGGGCAGTGGTGGCCATCTTAACTGAATAGTGAAATTGCAGTTTTATGCAGACTGGTTGCTAAGGGCTGAATCTTATTAAATATGGGGTAAGTCAGTCTAATAGTAACTGATTCTGGAATATCATGTTATTAGTAACTACATATATGAAAATTGAAATTAGGGTCTAAATGTGACAGTTATCCTTTAAGCACATTTAGAAAAGGTTTAGTCAATAGTTTAGGTACTTATGGGGTAATTTATTAAGACCAGCATTTTAGATGCCAGTCTTAACTCTGCACTGGCGCTTGATGCACCTAAGTTACGAAAAGGCATCGGCCTCTACATAACTTGGACGCATCCACTGCCGGCCTAAATCTACACCAGCTCCCGTGCTAAAACAGGCATAGAAAATGATAAATGAAAAGGGCCGGCCCGCCCGCCTCCTTCCCCGCCCATACCACGTCTTCTTTTTCTGAGAACTGGCATACATGGCGTGGAAGGGGAAGAAGTCACAGATTTTGCCACAAATCCACTTTGCAACTGAATCTGCGAGAGATATATGCCAATATTTATAAGTTACCCCCTTTATCTATGGCTACACAGAGGGAGTTAAGTAGCACAGAGTTTCTGTCTGTCTGGACATCTGTTAGTTATTTATGCGTGACCAAACGACTGGAACGATCTTCACCAAATTTGGCACACAGGTACATCAGGTGTCTGGGAAGGTTTTAGACCGAGTCTCAGCTCTCTAGGATGTACCGTTTCTGAGAGATTCCCAAAAAATTACCTGCATTAGCCAATACAAGCCTGCAAGGGTTTCTCTTCATATGCCAACTGCCATACACACGGTCACATGTCCGGGCCCCCCGCCGATCAGCTGTTTGAGAAGGCAGCGGCGCTCCAGCAGTGCCGCGGCCTTCTCACTGTTTACCGCCGGGCCGCCGGCCCACTGACATCACGACTTGTATCAACTAGAGTGGGCGCGGCTAAGCTCTTTTCACTTGAATGGAGCTTAGCCGCGCCCACTCTAGTTGATACAAGTCGTGACGTCAGTGGGCGGGCGGCCCGGCGGTAAACAGTGAGAAGGCCGCGGCGCTGCTGGAGCGCCGCTGCCTTCTCAAACAGCTGATCGGCGGGGGTCCCGGGTGTCGGACCCCGGCCGATCAGAAGCTGATGATCTATCCAGAGGATAGATCATCAGTTAAATGAAGGTGCAGAACCCCTTTAAATATTCAGTCATATGACGTGTATCTGCCAATATAAGTTCACATTTAATTTACCAGGTTTTCACACAGGATAGGATTAGATACAAAGCTCAGCAGACAGTATCACACAACATAAGGTTAGATGCACAGCTCAGCAGACAGTATCACACAGGATAGGATTAGATACACAGCTCAGCAGACAGTATCACACAGGATAGGATTAGTTACACAGCTCAGTAGATAGTATCCCACAGGATAGGATTAGATACACAGCTCAGCAGACAGTATTACACAGTATAGGATTAGTTACACAGCTCAGTAGATAGTATCCCACAGGATAGGATTAGATACACAGCTCAGCATACAGTATCACACAACATAACGTTAGATACACAGCTCAGCAGACAGTATCCCACAGGATAGGATTAGATACACAGCTCAGCAGACAGTATCACACAGAATAGGATTAGATACACAGCTCAGCAGACAGTATCCCACAGGATAGGATTAGATACACAGCTCAGCAGACAGTATCACACAACATAACGTTAGATACACAGCTCAGCAGACAGTATCACACAGAATAGGATTAGATACACAGCTCAGCAGACAGTATCCCACAGGATAGGATTAGATACACAGCTCAGCAGACAGTATCACACAACATAACGTTAGATACACAGCTCAGCAGACAGTATCACACAGAATAGGATTAGATACACAGCTTAGCAGACAGTATCCCACAGGATAGGATTAGATACACAGCTCAGCAGACAGTATCACACAACATAACGTTAAATACACAGCTCAGCAGACAGTATCCCACAGGATAGGATTAGATACACAGCTCAGCAGACAGTATCCCACAGGATAGGATTAGATACACAGCTCAGCAGACAGTATCACACAGGATAGGATTAGATACACAGCTCAGCAGACAGTATCACACAGGATAGGATTAGATACACAGCTCAGCAGACAGTGAGGCGGGGTGCTGTAGAGGTCACGGTTATGGGGGATACTGTCGATATCTTTTAACGACACACAGAAAGATTAGATGAAATATACCCGTGTGAAGCCGGGTCCTTCCGCTAGTATGTTATAAATTAGACATGAATAATTAATATTAAAAACTATTAATTGTAGAACTTTGCATGTTTTTCTTTAAAAATTATGTCAAACTTTTTTTTTTCTAGATACCATTTCTGAATGCTTAACGCTATCTGAAAAATATTTGCATCTTTACATCGCCAGCCTGCAATTTCTATCAGTGCTTCTAGCAGAAGAAGGAATTCGGCAACCATATCAGTCAAGCACAACACTCACTTCTTTATTAGATGGAAACAGAATGGGAAGTAGCCTCTGCAAAATAATTTTACAGGTTAGTGTTTGTTTTCTAATACAGTGCATGTAAGTATAATACATATGTTATACTGTAAGTACATGAGCCCAACATGGCCACTTCACATTCACTACCAGTATATTAGTGTGTATTGGAAATACACTGTTTGCTGAAAGAAGAGCCAAACAGATGATATATAACTGAAAACCATGTTATTTAGACTGTGGGAGAATTCTCTGACATGATGGCAGTGAGTTTCTTCCTCCTCATAGTGAGAGCTTTTGAGGTCTTAGACATGGAAGACGTTCCTCTTTTCTGTCTCTGGTCTCTAAGGAATTCCAGTCGTAACAAACAGTGAAATTTGAAAGTAGCTTTTTTTCTCATGGATGGTTGGTTCAGCAGTTTACAGGTGTTGGAATTGTGGCAATCCAGAATATGTTTCCAATCTTTGAGCTTCTCCCTTAACCAATTTGTAAATGTTTGATATTTGATGTAGACATATGAAGAGAAATCATCAGAGGACCCTCTCAGACAGATCAGCGGGAATTGTTTAATTCTTCTGTTGGCCATCAGCAGAAGCGCCCAGGCCTACAGCCTACAAGGTGAGATTCTGTCATTATTCTAGGAGGCTGCACAAAGGATTATAATAGAAGAGACGCGGAAATCACATCATTTATTTTTTGCTCCATCTGGAGCGCCCTATTAGTGCTTTATCATACCACTTGTAATGTGCCACCCACAGTGGCACACGTTTCCCACAACGTGGAAGATTTTTATGTGCCAAATCCCTGTGGGAACTCGCCTAAGGGGAGTTTTACACAGCGTTTTTTAAAGAAACAATTCCGATTTTGTGGCAGTTTTTAGAGCCAGTGAGAAATATAAAGGAAGGACGTCTACTTTCTGTTAAATCCACTTCTGGCCTTGGCTCAAATAACTGAATTTAAAACGGCAGAGGTGGTATTCAATTAATGAGTCTGAGACCACCCTAAAAAATGATTTCCTTTTTTGTTGTTGTAATTGAGAAAAGCTTTTTAAAGAAACAGTTCCCAGAACTACTTCTATGCACGTCTGCAATGAGAACACAAGTTGTAGGATATGATTTGACAGAACACAGGTTTTAAGTGCAAGATGAGACCTGCATCTTCTTCACATGTAATCTGTAAATATAATATCATTTGAGACACCCCAAATTGTGACATTGGTCATAGAAAGTCCATCTTCTCTTATACAAGAAAATTCCCAAAGGGGCAGATTTACTGATACTGTCTGTAAGTAATACAGTCTTAACGTGCACCTGACAAAAAGGAATTTGCCTCTTGGAAATGGGAGATTTACATCTATCTCCATATTTCATCCCTTTTTATTCTGTTCCTAGACCATTGCCTTTGTTTCCTATATATACCCGCTCCAGTCCTTCATACACCCCAGGAGTAACATACAACCCTTCCAGATACTTATATATAAAAATACTTTAGTGTTAACATAGAGGTGACGAAGCAATAGACATTACATGAAGATACAAGCCATTACATAGTGGACACAGCCGCGCACAGCTGACGGCTTTCCTGTACTCCCTGGATACTATGCAAATGTGGCTAATAATGTGTATGTATATACAATAAAGATATATATCTAGATCCCAACGACATACTGTCTACTGGATCTAGACTGCTAACCAATTCACATCCAGTACATATAGAGACTCATGCATTAATAGCATGTATAATCTACACATGCATTGTGTTGCATTTAAAACACGCCTCCTTCCTGCGAAGCCATGCCTCTTTGCAATAAGCCACACCCACTTGTTGGGTGAGATGTAAAAAAGTTAGGATAGTGTGTAAAATACTTGATCAACACCGAGCAAGGCATGTACATGTTTCCCATAGTACAACTAATCTGTGTAGCCTGGGAGTTATGTTCCTTAAATGGGTTTTCCTGGGATTTTAATATTGGTGACCTATGGGATCCAGCACCTCTGCTGATCAGCTGGTTGAAGGCCGTGCTCCGTGCAAGCGCAGCCTTCCCTTCATTGTTAACCTGCTTGCCTTTGACAGCGCAGAGGTGAGCAGGTGTAATTACAAGCCGTCGCATTCATTTCAATGGGACGGCTCCTCCCTATTCAAGTGTATAGGAACGAGCCGTCCTATAGAAGTGAATGGGACAACTTCTTGTAGTTACACCTTCTCACCTCTGCGCTGTTGACGACAAGCAGGTAAACAATGAAGCACGGAGCATCTCCTTCCCTTCAACCAGCTAATCGGCGGGGGTGCTGGGTGTCGGACCCCCACCGATCCGATATTGATTACCTATCCTGATGTTAGGTCACCAGTATTAAAATCCTGAAAAACCACTTTAAGTACATTCTGGGGATATTATTGTTGTATTAGAGGTTGGGAATCTAGATGTCATAAAGATTATTCCCACGCTTTCCCCCAGTGCCACTCTTACCTTTATAGACGTTATGGAGAGATCCTACATAGATCCTACATATGTAGGGCCAATAGTAGCTCTCTTCAGTGTGGATTTTGAAAAGGAAATGGTCTAATTTAAGAAGAAAGGTTCTATGAATTTTTTTTCTTTTTTGTTCCCACCTGTTCTTCTAGCTCACCTTATTGATACCTGCATGGAGAAGATGAAACATATTCATGCACAGTTAATGCTGGAGTCACTAAGACCAGGGAAGTCTTCACAGAAAAAAAAGGTATTTGCTGAGATACAAATTGATCAGCATTTTGGGTTTAAAGACCTTGACAATGTATGTAAGTACATGTGATACGTAGACTCGGCAGATGATTATTTGTATTATTTGTAATATCTCTTACTAACTACTGGATGCATTGTATAAGCCTGCAAACAGGCTTCCTGAGGAAGTAATGAAGGAAGCAAGTATACTGAAGATCGAGTTGTGGTTAACGTTCGAGGCTTGTTCCCTTATCAGTCATGACTACAGGTTTAGATGTGCTGAATCAAAGACACCCTTTCTGCAAAATTTCCCCTTTTGGGGAATTTGCCGCATTCTTATGGTCATGTTTTTTTTTATACTGTAACCAAATATATTGGGGGGCCACAGATCAGGTATTAGGGTGATACCAAGATAGAATGATTATCTTTATGTTGTATGAACAAAATGCTAATTTTCTTCATTTTTTAAACTAATCTGTGGGCACCTAGATTCTGGCTTTGTGTCAGAATGTGACGTTTAGAGAAACCTAACCCCATGGGCATAGCTAGAGTCCTAAAACATCTGGGGCACAGTCCTTTGATTGCAGCGGTGCACATCATCGCTTCATCACAATAAGCAGGCACAGGTAGGGAAGACCGAAAAAGCTGGAATGACAGGGTATGCAGCAGGGGAATAACTGTTTTGTGCATTTTTGTGTTTTTAGTGGAATTTTTAGCAGAAAGATGAACTTCAGATTTTTACCTCAGACTTTTTTGGGGAGGGGGAGGTAAAGAAGCTCCCTGTTCCTGATTTACTAGTCCTCGGTGTTCTTGGTGGCTGTGGCAGTTTCCCTATGTACATAAATAATGGATTTATTACGGACTTCACTCCCTGGAGATTTGGACCTCTACACCTACATAACACGTCATCGGCACAGAACCAGGATGCTGCTCTTTCCTGTGCTCCATGATTTGTAATCTGGCCGCAGCTGGTCCAGAGCTCCCAAGGGTGTTGTAAGGAATAAATCTATGGGAAGAGGAGTCAAGCAGGAACACATGATGCTGCCCCAGGCAGGGCTAAAAGTGGCAGCGGTGAGCACCAACACAAGTAAAGAAATAAAGTTAGTTCAGTAATTTTGAAAATGGTTCGGGTCAGCAGTTTGAGGCTTAACACTTATGATCCAGGCCAAAGGCTCCAGATCTAAATGGCTACTAAGGCTACCTAGCTTTACCAGGGGTATGGCTTACAAGAAAAGTGTGGTCTATGGTGTGAAATTAAATGCCAAAATTGCTTCTCCGTTCTGGTGTAAATTTTTTCCTTAAAGTAAGCCAACCAATAGTTGGTACAGAGTTAAAGGGAGTCTGTCACCACAATTTCACCCTATACACTGCTTACATAGCGCTGTAGCATAAATGTACATGAGTCAAATGGTACCTTTTGTTCTGACATTGACCTGCAGCAAAAACACAGTTTTATTCATATACAAATGAGGGCTCGCAAGTGCCCAGGGGTGACGTTTGGGCTGTACGTGCCTAGGCCGCTCTGCCTTCTTCTCAGATAACTCCTCCCCAGCCTCTTGCTTGGCCCGTCCTGTAAGCCCCGTCATCTAATGTACTGGCCAAGATCCCGTAAATGCGCAGTCCAGGCCCGGGCATGCGCCGGCGGGATCTTGGCCAGTACATTAGATGATGGGGCTTACAGGATGGGCCAAGCAAGAGGCTGGGGAGGAGTTATCTGAGAAGAAGGCAGAGCAGCCTGGGCACTTGTGGCCCCTCATTTGCATATGAATAAAACAGCGTTTTTGCTGCTGGTCAATGTCAGAACATAAGGTACCATTTGACTCGTACATTTATGCTACAATGCTATGTAAGCAGTGTATAAGGTGAAATTGTGGTGAAAGACTCCCTTTAACTGAAAGTGTGTGTCCTTGCAGCACATTTATCACCCAGCCTGAGCCCCTGTGATAAGTCTGGTGCAGGTCTAGACAGCCAGTCTAAGCGTACACCATCTATAGGATTAGTAAATCGTCTGGAAACACTAGGTGAGAAAAGAATAGAAAGTTCTCCAGCATCCATCAGTATTGATCGTCTTTATTGTAGATCGGTATAAACGTACATACTGCAATCTTCACCACCCTCCACCACAGGTTAACATGTTTCAAACTCGAAAGTTATTAGTCATAACCAGAGTTATGACTAAGTAATGACTAAGGCTACTTTCACACCTGCGTTCGATCGGATCCGTTCTGAACGGATCTGCTCATATTAATGCAGACGGTGGCTCCGTTCAGAACGGATCCGTCTGCATTATAACTCAGAAAAATTTTCTAAGTCTGAAAGTAGCCTGAGCGGATCCGTTCAGACTTTACATTGAAAGTCAATGGGGGACGGATCCGCTTGAAGATTGAGCCATATGGTGTCATCTTCAAGCGGATCCGTCCCCATTGACTTACATTGTAAGTCGGAACGGATCCGCTCGCCTCCGCACGGCCAGGCGGACACCTGAACGCTGCTTGCAGCGTTCAGGTGTCCGCTCACTGAGCAGAGCGGAGGCTGAGCGCTGGCAGACGGATGCATTCTCAGTGGATCCGCCTCCACTGAGAATGCATTAGGGCCAGACGGCTGCGTTCAGGGCCGCTCGTGAGCCCCTTCAAACGGAGCTCACGAGCGGACACCTGAACGCAGGTGTGAAAGGAGCCTAAGAACTTTCGAGTTTGAAGCATGTTAACCTGTGGTGGAGGGTGGTGAAGATTGAAGTATGTACGTTTATACCGATCTACAATAAAGACGATCAATACTGATGGATGCTGGAGAACTTTCTATTCTTTTCTGTTTATACAAGGGACGAGTCTGGTCCTCTCCGTGCACCGAACGTTTATGCGGAGCTGGATATTTTTCTCCTTTGGATTACAAACATTAGGTGAGAATTGTAATTAATCCTGGATTGTCACATGTATGTTCAAGCCATTTTTTGTAATGCCGGAGTACTATAATAGACCTCAGAAATTGGATTTTGAAACAAATGTTTAACTTTGTAAAAAAAAAATGTTGGAGATTTCTATTCTACTATTACAGGAAGAAAATCTTTGCAAGGAGTTAAAAATGAATATACAGCTTATGAGGAACTGTATTTACAAAAATGAAGAGTGCAAAGTAAGTACCTACTGGTTAAATGACTTGTATGAGGGGTGGACACTATGCTTAAAAGGTAACAGTCTAGCAGAATGATTGACGGCTTTTAAAAAAAAAATATATATATATATACTCTAGTGCTCTGTTTGGGCAGAAATATGTGATCTGCTCATAAATGGCAGTGTCTAGTAAAGCTTTAGTTTTGAAAGAGTAAAGCCCTTAGGGGGCAATCTTTAGCAACCAGAGGTCAAAAACAAGTTTTTTAATCAGATTAGATGGTCCCCTCACAGAGTTGTGCCTTCAGTTTGAAAACTTACCTTCCCCGACGGACAGACCAAAGCACATCTGCACCACTCTTTGAGCGCAGCAGGCGTGATGACGTCACTACATCATGCATGCTTGCCCTGAACTATGTCAGTAGGTGAATGGTGAAGCAGGGAGCTGACGGCTCCCTGCTTCACTATTGTGTTCAACTGTATCTGCGTCCAGAGGAGAGAGGGACATGCAGAGCTTCAGAGAGCGGTCACCAAGTTGAGTACCCCTGTTTTAAGGGGTGGTTTCCCAAATTTGTGTTTCACTTCTTTGTAACTCTTTTTGACTTGTGCAAAAACTAGTGATTTTCCTACACTTTTCAAAAAAAGAAAATTGGCTTAGACAGAGCAGGGCCTCGTGAGATTTATACCATACAGTTGGCATAAATTATGGCTGAATCAACACCAATTCATACTTTAAATCGGCCCCTGACTTTTTTTAAATATATATTTAGGAAGTATGAAAATATGAACTAGAATATAGAATTGATGGTTATTATTGTTCGTATGAATCTGACTTTAACATGAGAAGGAATATAGAGGTGATTAACAGTTTTCCACCCGCTACATGTGCATTGCATCTGTATTGACAGTTTTATACTCCGTCTTTTAGATGATATGTTATCAGTTTTATAACAGGCTGCTGGAAACAAAAACACGTGTTACTTAATCATAATGAAAATCATTGCTTCGGGCTGTAGAAGAGTCACATAGTATCTATTATAAGTGCAGTCTCTTCACTGCAAAATATCATTTCATGACCTGGTTATAAGGATGGAATGTAAGCGGCCTTGGGACTTTGCACACGTACATGACCATGACAAAAGTATCACAAATTTGCAGAATTAAAATTTAACAGCAAGTTCTGCCACATAGTACTCTGTCACCTTGTGCTTTGAGCGTCCTCAGATAGAGCAGAGCAGATGGATATATACATTTGTGGAAAAGGATTCAGTATGATTTGTATTTTATTCTTTTAAATTCCCGCTGTTTCTTTGATGAGAAGGCACACTGGACTGCTAAGCAGTCGTTCAGGTTCTCAGTAGGACCAACCACTAGATGATGAGAATTAGCAGGGATTTGTAAATGAAAAAGGCAAGTTATACTAAATCTTTACCTACAAAACGACATGGTCATTTTCTTAAAGGAGTTGTTCCATCTCACAGTTTTTACGGCGGAATGGCAGTCAGTGCCAGCCCCAGGTGGCCGAGCTCATGGAAGCAGCAGAATGGGTCGGCGCTCTGCCGTTTCCATAACTCTCTCATTGTGTTGAACGGAAGTTACAAAAACAACGTAGCTGAACAAGCTATGCTGCTTCCGGAAATCCCAGAAACGGTCAAAGGCTGGCATGCTCAGCTGTTTCTGTACGTCTGGCCACCTGGGTTATGCGCTTAGTTCTATCGGCAAGGTGGGACAACTCCAGTAATAATAATTATTTGTAGCTTATTTTTATTTTGTGCGAGTTAAAAAATAGAAGAGGAAACAAACTCTGGTTTTCCAAATTTAACACAGCATCTTATGTGAGGACAGGGAGTCAGATTCTTTATGTATTCCTATGGGAGACTCACTGTCAGTCTTGTAGGAATAAGTAGAAAAGTAACTGACTTCCTGTCCTGTCAGTTGGAGATCAGACTGCTGGTGACATGACACAGCTGAGCATCAAAAGGGAGGGGATAACTCACAAATACAGTCACTGGTAAGAAGATTACCTTAAAGGGGTTGTCCGGGTTCAGAGCTGAACCCGGACATACCCATATTTTTACCTCATTCTCCAATGCGCTCCCTTGCCCTGCGCTAGATCGCGCAGGGCACGGGCTCTTTTGTTTACAATAACACATTGCCGGGCGGAGGCCTCCACCTGGCAGTGTGTTTGGTGACGTCACCGTCTCTGATGGACGTGCTTTAGCGCTGCCCTAGCCGTTTTACATCCTTTTTTTTTCAATCTTGCATACTGTCTTATAATTATTGTAGGGTTTTTCAAACTCTAAGAACAAAATTGTCATCTTGAGGCAAGCTGGACCATAATTTTGTTTCAATGAACTTTTCCTTTTGCTAGGCAGCTGCCCTGGAGTCTCAGTTTGCTTCTGTGCTGTATTCTCTTTGGCCATGGCTTTTGATGGATGACACACTCATGCAAGGTGCTTTGCAATTACTTTGTGTCTACACTGCAAACTTTCCCGCAGGTAAAGAAACAGATGAACAAATTCTCCATGCCCATATATCCATCATGCCTACATTTCATTTCATAGCTGTAACTGAAAAGATGAGTGTTTCTTAAGCCTTCCATTTTGCTTATATATAGATTTTTGCTTACATACTATAAAACACTACATTCAGTTGTCCTTGTAGGACATCCTGTGACACCATTTCCTACAGTAGTTTCCCTATTTTTTTTATTTTTTATAATGAGCCTTTTTTAATGTATTGCTTGAGAAACTTATTATGAGAAGTTTTCAAACATCTGTTCAGAAGGAGCTATTCTAATTATCCATTTCACCCGGCCTGGGATCGGCATTGAATACTTTGATCGGCAATTAATACATTTTTTATGAAGTCTGGCTTGCCAGAACTCCATGGGAACATTGTGGATCTCCGATAGAGTGCAATGATAAGGAGGATTGCATCTTCAAGTCACCTTGGGCTTAAAAAAATATGCTTGTTTCACAAGGAAAAGTTAATAATAATAATAAAGTACATTGCAAAAATGATTTCCATTACATTTTTATTAAAACCTATTCTAAATGTATCTCTAGGTTTAGGTAAACTTTAAATCCTCCTTATTAGGATAAAATAGTTGTTAGAACAGCGCAGTGTGATAAACTGTAAAGACTGCCAGACATATGTAACTTTAAGAAGAAAGATAGTCACTGCAGTTTACTTCATCTGCAGAGATTTGTGTCTACTTGTCTGTTTTACTAAAAGGTGTTTCTTTCCCCCATTGTGAAGCTTCTAGTTCCTTATGCTGCACTAACACTGGTGTAATGTCCACCACGCCATCACAGAAACCTCCAACAGGCAACTCCATACTGCAGAGCGTTCTAAAGATTGCTGCAGACCCATCTCCCTGCAGCAGCCTTGTACAACAAGGGGCATTTGGTCTTCTTTCTAATGTTGCTGATACCCAAGACTGCAAGTGTATCATTCAGAAGGTATGGAAAATGGAGAGATTAAAATGTAATATGACACAACATATCTACTGGTAGCAGTCTTGTTAATGGCTGAAGAAACCAAGATTGAACTTTTAGGTCTCAATTCTAAGTGTCATGTCTGGAGGAAACCGTGCACTGCTCATCACCTGCCCAATACCATCCTTGTGTCTAGTGAATCTTGGTGATGGCAGCATCATACTGTGGCAGTGTTTTTTCAGTGGCTGGGACAGTGAGACTGGTCAGAGTTAGGAGAAAACTGAACGGAAGAAAGTACATAGATATTCTAATAATAATGATGAAAACCTGATCCAGAGTGCTGTGGGCTAAGGTTCACCTCACCTCAGTCTGAGGTGCAGAGCACTCTGGATCAGGCTTTTATTAAGAATATCTCTGTACTTTGCTCCATTCAGCTGTGACCCTAGGCACACAGCCAGGAGACAACACAGGAGTGGCTTTGTGAATGTCCTTCAGTGGCCCAGCCAGAGCTTTGACTTGAGTCCAATTGAACATCTCTATAGAGATCTGAATATTGGTTGTGAACCAACAGTCTCCATCCAGCTTGACAGAACTAGAGGGGATCTGCAGGGAAGAATGGCAGAAGATATACCCAAGAAGACTACAGTTAAGGTTTTTGATGCCGTTTTTGAAGCCAAAACCAGGAGTGGATTGAATAAAGTGGAGAAGTTGTGTTTGTCCTTAATACTTTCTCTCCTCCTAAGATCTATACATGATGTTGGCTTCAAAACCTGCATCAAAAAGCCTGAACGCGTGTCCGCACCCTTATCACTGCCGAGGGTACTTCAACTAAGTACTGAGTAAAGAGTCTGAATACTTATGTGTATGAAAGATTTAAGTTTTTCCTTTTCAAATAAATTAGCAAAGCTTTCTAACCTTCTGTTTAGACTTTGTCATTATGGGGTATTGAGTCCAGATTTATGGGGGGAAATTTGAATTTTTTTATTTTTATTTTAGCACACAGAGCAACATAACAAAATTTTGAAAAAAGTGAAAGGGTCTGAAGACTTTCTGAATGCATTGTACTGTATATGCATCCTTTTGTGAGTTACAATATTGGCCTTTGTAGGAATTAATTCTGTAGACAGATACAGTACCTTGTACTACAGTACATTCCAGAAGTGCACTTCACTATGAAAGTCTATTGTCCGGAATGAGATGCCAATTCTGTATAATAGCATATGGTCCCAAAACCAATTAGCTTGATTGAGAATGCAATTTGGTTATGAATGAATTTGTATTATGTTTTTCTAAATTGTTGTCTTTTTCTCATTTGCAGAGTAATTTTTTGCAAAACTTTTTATCCCTCTCCTTGGCAAAGGGCAACAACAAGAGCTTTAATGTTGTGGCTAATCTGTGGCTGAAATTTTTGTGGAATTTGTCGCTGGGATGTGACGGTCAGATGATGATTATGAAGCTGAAAGGAAGCTTAGACTTGCTCCTGGAGCTCACAAAATACAAGCAGAAGGTTACATTCTCCACTGCCTTGCTTATTTTACATAACATCTGCTTTAATCAAGCCAATAAACCGAAGATACTTTCCAATGGTAAGGAGCCATCAGGAAGTGACTGATCTCAGAATTAGGCTACATGCACACGACCGTTGTTTGTTTTTGTGTCCGTTCAGTTTTATTTGCGGATAGGATGCAAAAAATCAGTATGTCTATTACGTAGCCCTACAAAAGAAATAGAACATGTCTTATTCTTGTCCATTTTAGGCATTGTTACAATAAATCCGCAACAAAAAAATGGCATACGGATGTCATCCGTTGTTTTTTTTTGCGGACCGCAAAACACATACGGTCGTGTGCATGTAGCCTTAGATGTTTTTTTTTTTTCTTTTTCCACTGACTTTCAGACCATTTTTTATGCAGTTTCTATAATATGGTGTTAGTCTGCCAGCAAAAGCCGCAAACAGGAATTCTTCCTTGATATTGATCTAATTTAACACAGTCCAATTACAGAGGACATAGTGGAAGAAACTCTGCATACATAATATGTTGAATGCTATTAAAGAGAATCCGTCAGGGTAGACAGACTCTGCTCCATTTAGAAGACTGTGTGCTCGTGACCTGAAAGCACAGGCTTCCAGCGTAGTCTTCAGTACGGAGATATGCTGCTCTAATAGCAAGATGTGTTTTCCCACTGATTCCCCATACTGTGCAGGTATGATGGGTGGACAGCTCTGTCTGTCCTGACAAATTCACTATAGATGTAAATGAGTTCTCAGTTATGTAAGTAGTTAGGCAAGTATTTTACTTTTTACTTGAAAGAACGTTTACCTGGCCCTGTCTATATCCATCAGGAGTAACCAGCTTGAATTTATGAGATTAAATGTAAACTGTCCTTGTGTACATATAGTCTTAATTTATATGGCTTTGTGGCAGTTACAGTTACATCCTGCCAAACCTCCTTGTTCCCTTGTAATGCCCTCAGTTCAGCCCGAGTATAGACTAGGGATGTCCCAAAAATGTCTGCAACCAGGCAGACATGACTGAAAAGTACAGATAAAAGCCTCGCCTTATAGTAGAAGAGGTAAAAGCAGATTAGCAGAAGGCAGGCCATGTCATTCCAAATCTTTGGAGGTAAAATTCCTAATGTACTTAAAGGGGTTGTCCCACGAGAGACGGCCAATACAGCAGTCTTCCTGTCTCGCTTTACTAATTTTGCCAAGGATAACCATGTCCAGTTAGCCATTTGGTATAGTAATGCATGGCAAACCTTCAGTTAATTAGTTGTCTATGTAATACATGGGTTGCTGAAGCCCACCACAACAGAAGTTGCCTTTTCCAACATCCATATGATCTAATATTGCATATGGACAGGGATTGTCTTCATGAGACAACCCCTTTAATGGTTTATAACAGTGATGCCCAACCTACGGCCCGCGGAGCCGTGTCATACGGCCTGCGCAGTAACAGGACTTTATCAGCGCAGGGCGCGCTGCGAACGGCACAGGCAGCAAAGCGATGCTGCCTGTGCCTGCAATCTCCCCGCCCAGCCGCACCTCCTAGCTAATTTATTCATTGCACTTGCCTCTGTGAAATTATAGAGAAGCGCCGTAATCTCGCACAGGCGCACTGGCAGAGGCATCGAAGTGCGCATGCACCGTCTTCCTGGCCTCTGCCAGTGCGCCTGTGCGAGATTACGGCGCTTCTCTTCAATTATACAGAGGCAAGTGCAGTGAATACATTAGCTAGGAAGCGGCTCTGGGTGGGGAGGAGATCTGTGGATGACACTGAGAGGGATATCTGTGGATGACACTGAGAGGGATATCTGTGGATGACACTGAGAGGGATATCTGTGGATGACACTGAGAGGGATATCTGTGGATGACACTGAGGGGGGATCTGTGGATGAAACTTAGGGGGAATCTAGGGAGGGGTGTGGGGATGTTGAGGTGGGAGGTCCTGGAGGGGTGTTTGGGTGGGAGGTCCGATAGGTATGTTGGGGTGGGAGATCTGGGAGGGGGGCCCATAATTTTTTTTGCTATGGGGCCCAGTCATTTCTAGCTTATACCCTGATATATGCCCCCTCACAGTAGTTATGCCCAGATATGTGCCCCCTCACAGTAGTTATGCTAGATATGTGCCCTCTTCACAGTAGTAATGCTCACTCGTGCCCCCTCAGTCGTTATACCCTGATCTGTGCCCTCTTCACAGTAGTTATGCCCTGATATGTGCCCTCCTCACAGTAGTTATACCCTGATATGTGCCCCCTCACAGTAGTTATGCCCAGATATGTGCCCCCTCACAGTAGTTATGCCAGATATGTGCCCTCTTCACAGTAGTAATGCTCACACGTGCCCCCTCTCAGCGTTTGCATTTCTTTCTGGCAAAGCTACCTGGTTCTGGCCCGCGAAAATTATACCAAGTCTAGTGCGGCCCTCAGACGAAAAATGGTTGGGCACCACTGGTTTATAACAATAGAAGGTTCCATGAAAATGTACAGGTCTACCACCACTACATGCTATGGAATGTAAATGTCTTCTTTGCACTTAGTACCTGACTAATGGCTCATTGGCACTTTCCTTGTTCTAGATAAAATTATGAGTGTGCTATGTGCCTGTCTGGAAAATGAAGACCCCAATGTTCAAAGAATAGGGGCTTCTGCATTATGGGCTTTACTTCACAATTATCAGAAGGTAGGTGCTATATGAAAGGAGAAGGTGAAGTGCTCATTCTTTAAGAGTGCTCCAAAGTCTGTCACAATACTGTGTAATAGTTTTTGTAACTTTTTCATATCTGTATAGATCTGCATTTAAATGTATGAACAGAAGTCAATAATTGCATAGATACTTTTAATATCCACATAATTCCTTATTTGCCTGTTTTTGATGACGCATAAATGTATCTTATGATCTTATATTTGTACAGTGTTTTTACTATTTTCATCATCTTTTGATATTTTGAAGACAGACAAATAAATGTCCCTTAGAATTCAGTGAGATTGTGGATGCTGTTTATGATGATGGTAGGCAAAGAGGTATATTTTTTAGCACAGAGCTCATCCAATATTTATTCCTATCCTCTCGATCTGATGACATATTTAACAGCTCAAAACCACATGTCATAGATACATTTTTTGGTCATTGGGTTGATTTCAGTATACAAATCTTTTTCTTTAACTTATGCTCATACCATATCTCCTACTTGTTGCTAAAAAGTGACTGTAGAGGATAATTCTTTTGTTTTAATTCTTTGTTGCTTTTTGATTTATTAGGATTTGTCCCAATTAATATTTATAGTTACCGTATGTTAAAATATCCATTTAGGCTAATCAAACGGGTAATTTTTACATGGGAGCTTAAAGAGGTTGTGCCAAGTTCAAATTTATCTCCTATCCACAGGATTGGGGATAACTAGATAATCAGTAGGGGTCTGACCACTGGAATCCCCACCAATCCTGAGAATGGGGTCCCCATGCCATGATCTGATGGAGCATCAGGTCGAGCATGCACCGTGCTGCTCTATTCAGCGAGTATAACGCTCTGCTATTTCTGGTGGTCTCGTAGAGAAGGAATTAAGGGCCGGACACTTGCTTGACCGATCACTCCATCAGATCGGGGGAATGAGACCCCTCCTCTCAAGAGCCTCAGCGATGTGACCCCCGCCAATCAGTTAATTATCCCCTATCCTGTGGTTAGGGGGTGACTTCAAAACTTGGCACGACCATTTTAATTGAATTTTCTTTTATTTATTTTCGTTAATAGGAGATTTGTTACACAGGATTTGTTCAAATCACAGATTACATTTATTTTTCTGTCTTAGGCAAAAGTTACTCTGAAGACTCCATTGTTAAAAGGGAGAATAGAAGACACCCTATCTACATTAAGGAAAAGTAAGTGAAGTAATGGTGATATGTTTTTGTGAATATTTTATAAATTGAGCTGCAGTTTTCAGAGGATTTCTACTATGATTTTTTTTTTGCTTTCTTGTAAGGTTATGTTGTTCTATTTGCTTTCCTGTGTGAAATATTCACTTGCTAAATTTCTCATCAAATGTACTCTATAAAGCTTCAGTTTTCACACTAACCATAGTAACCATTAGGGATGAGCGAATCGACTTTGGATTAAATCATCCTAGGTCGATTCGTATAAAACTTCGTTTGAATACTGTATTAGAATGTATTGGCTCTGATGAGCCGGAGTTATTACTACGTGAAGTCTCGCAAGAGGACCTTGGAACCGAACCCGAATTCAGTACCGTAAATAGTTTTTTACACTAACAATTTATTTCTCAAGTTATTACTTGAGTGAAGTAATAACTTTTGGCTCATCAGAGCCAATACATTCTAATACTGTACGGAGCGCTCGCTTCATACAGTATTCAAACAAAGTTTTATGCGAATCGACTTTGGATATTTCATCTGAAGTCGATTCGCTCATCCCTAGCAGCCATCACAAATAAGCAGGATTTCCTCCTGTAACTAAAAAGATCAGTTCATTAGTTTAAAAAAAGAAGTTACAGTTTTATCTTAAGAGATATTGGCAATTTTCTAATCTGAAAATCAACATCATATTGAACACGCCCACAGAATTATTTGAATTCACAAACCATATTGGTTTCTCAAGTGTGGAGACCTTAATGCCACGATGTGTTTAACAGTCGGCTGAGGAGCTGCTGCAAAAATGACTACCAATATGGGAGTGGACACCTTTCTATTAACCACTCAGCAGATCCATTTAATAGATACCCCCAAAAAGACTGCAAACAGATACCAACCGGAAGGGCATCCAATTTACATAGACTCAAGTGTTACAAAAAAAAGTATCCGTCAATGTCCTTTTATTTAGGGATTCTCGAAAGAAGAGTTTACCATGCTTTTATGTGCAGCAAAAAATAAATTAAAAGACTAACTTCCCTGGCATCGGTGGTTGATAGAAATATAATGGTTCAAGGAAGTTTAGCATTCCTATATCTCTGCAAGTAAAAATAACATTACTGGCAACAACAAAAAAACAACAGTAGCTTTGATTTACTAAAATGTCTAATTTACAGTACTTCTAATCATAAAGGTATCATTATGTAAGATAATGCTTTGTGGGTATTTTATGAACTTCTTTGGTCTTAATGGGGTTGTACAGTACATTTAACAATCTGGAACAAGAAAGTGGATGTGAAAACGCGACAAACTATTACCTGAAAAATGTGTCACAACTGGCATTCTTTCCAGCAGTGATAATGTTGCAACCACCTGGACGTGACCACTGCAACCAATAAGCAGGTAGTGATTGGCTGCAGTCATGACATGCGGGTGGTCAAGTCATCAGAAACCAAGATCTCGGAGATTGTTAAATGTCCTAGATGACCATTTTAAGCTGCTAATACACAGTAGAGGCCACCAGTGTCACCCCTTAATATTAGGGTAAATGAGTATCAACACATTGATTTGTTGTGGATAAGTTCCTGGCATATGTGTCTTCCCATGTGATGCATGAATGTTTATCTGGAGGTCAGGGAAGGTAGATGGTTGAAATTGAGCTACCAAGAGGGGGCAGCTTTCTCGTGCTTAGCGTCAGCTGAAGACATGCAATGCTATATTTGTTGCATTATAGAGTCAGGCTGAATGCCAAAAATGTTCCCTTAGTAATCTGATGCCTACTCTATATATCCAGGATCATGTGTTTCTAGAAAGTATTATATGATGCACTTCAAAATCATTAGAATGATTTGTGGTGTGGGAAACATGGTGCATTGGCTTTAAGGATAATTATCTACTGAGAGAGATTTCTACATTATGTTCATCTATTCACAGATGGATCTGCTTTTGAAGAAAGGCTTGAAGTGTATCATTTGAAATGTCTGGAGAATTTGGAGCTTGCTCTTGCTAGTTGAAAATGATGAAGAAGACTTCAACCAAGCCTGAGCTTGATCTGCAACATGGTTTCTGTCTTGTGCTATGGGAGGAACTGCTGTTGTGAGCACCTAGAACTATCAGTATACAGTGGCATGGGATTTCTTTATATAATATTTAACTAGTTTCACACACCATACAAAGTTTTACATCTGCATGAGACTTTTAAAGGGAACCTGTCAGCTCCGAAACACCCCCTGAACTAGAGTAAGAGGTGTATAGTGTAAGTGATGCTGAATCTGATTATGCAAGTTTTATCTTCATACTCCCTTCCATTTCCACGCTGTGCTCCCACAAGCCAGCAGTAAAATGTATTGAGAGGACTCTTCTTTGAGTCCTCTCCATTATGTGAGTGAGCATCGGAGTCCTCTCAGTGCATTTTACTGCTGGTTTGTCAGAGCACAGAGTCAGACTGTAAGTGAGTATGAAGATACAAATTACATAACCGGACTCAACGTCGCTTACGCTATACACCGCTTACTCTAGTTTGGAGGGTGTTTCAGAGCTGACAGATTCCCTTTAATGAAAGAAGAATATCTGTCATAATTTAGGGTAGCACAGCATGTTGCAGCACAAGAAAGCATTTCTTATATGGAAACTGTAGGAAATGATATTTTCCGACTCCTGTGGAAGTCTGTTACATTCCATTATGTTCCACGTAAACCAAACAATGTACTAAAAGTACAAAAAGACTGTTTTCTCTTTCCACGAGCAATAAAACTAAAATCCTGATTGCTAGAAGAATTACCACCTACGTCTAGAAATCTCTGCCTATACTTTCAAGGTAGTGACAGGTGATACATTCTTGGTATGGAAGGTGGAATTGAAAAATGAAATTAAAAGCTGTTGGTTGTTTTCTTTCTCAGTCTTTGAGCTCAGAAGAAATACTGCCTCTGAAGGTTTGTTTTTCTTGTCTTTTATATGTGATACACGTTTCTGTGTGAGTTTATATTAGCAATGCATTTTTTGCTAACTTAATTTGTAAGTATGTATTTATTGCTATAATAAAATCATCTATGACGTTCAGTATCAGTTTATTAAATTATTTCCTCCAATTTCCTCCCTATGTTATTATTGGAGTCGAGATATATATATATATATATATATATATATATATATATATATTTATTTATTTATCTGCCTCTCGTTCATTTTATAAGTTTAGCCTTTCATTGTCTTTGACTTAATTTGTGCAATTAGTTTTCACAGTGAGAAAATTTATTTTAAATTAGTCTTCATTAAAACTTAAGTGAGCACTGCTTCAGGCATACATATTAAGCATTTCAGTTCATAAGAAGTTGATGAATGATGCTCTGTCAGTGATGAGAAACAATGAGTTTTATGCAGATAGTGCAGATATAGTGTCTTGCAAAAGTATCCACACCTCTCCTTCCCCCCACACACACACACCCTTGTGTTTTTCCTGTTTTGTTACAATACAACCTAGAATTTTTTTTTTGGGGGGGGGGGGGGGTGATTTGCACCATTTGATTTAACCTTTTGAAGGTGCAAAATATTGAATTTTTTTTGGAATTAGGAAACAAAAACACAGAAATGTAAAGAAATGTAATATGCATTAGTATTCACTTCCTGAAAGTCTATATGTTGTGGAGCCAACTTTGACATAAGTATAGCTTTGATGTCCTAGGCTCCAATAGAAAAGGGCTACCTAGGCCCTGGGGTAATGACTAATGTCCCCAAAAAATTGGGCTCTGTGTCTTGTCCGCATCCGTATGTCCTTTCTGCGGCCCCACAAAAAATGTCCTATATATGTCTGTTTGCGGATAAATATCACTGTCACCCCCCTAAAAAATTTTTTCATTTTTGGGCGATTTATCAATATATAGTGCTCATACCCTTTTTCGTTCAGTAGTTTCTTCAAAAAACACACTTTTATAATATGTAAATTACCTCTCTTCCAGCAAGTAGGGCGGCTACTTGCTGGTAGCAGCCGCATCCTCTTTTCAAATAAACGCCCCCTCCTCCTGTTGATTGACAGGGTCAGCGAGCGCTCTCGTCTGGCTGGCCCTGTCTGCATTCTAAATCTTGCGCCTGTGCCAACTGAAGACCGGTACAGCGCAGGCACGAGATTTAGAAACGCAGATAGGGCCAGCCAGAGGACGAGAGCGCTCGCTGGTCCTGTCAATCAACAGGAGGAGGGGGCGTTTATTTGAAAGGAGGATGCGGCTGCTAGCAGCAAGTAACCACCCTACTTGCTGGTAGAGAGGTAATTTACATATTATAAAAGTGCGTTTTTTGAAGAAACTACTGAACAAAAAAGGGTATGAGCACTATATATTGATAAATCGCAGTATAAGGTTTTTAAGTTGCCCAAAAATGAAAAATTACTTTAGGGGGGTGACAGAAGCCCTTTAAAGAAGAAACGGCGGCATGCACTTGACCGGTATCCATTTTTTGCAGACCGCAAAGCGGATATGGTGATGTGCTTGAGCCCTAAAATGTAGTCATTTTGTATGGTGATATAGCTATCTACATGATTACATTCATAAACCAAGTAAGGAGCCAGAGCACAACAGGTGAACCTCAAAATCCCAACACACCATTGTTAGTTTAAATTAAAAAGTGTCTCTACATTGGTAGTAATGGTCAGCAGTGCACTTAGGCTGGTTTCACACAGGTGTTGCGGGAAAAGATGCAGGTGCGTTGCGGGAACATGCACGATTTTTCTGCGCAAGTTCCAAACATTGTAATGCGTTTTGCACGCGCGTGAGAAGAATTGCCATGTTTGGTACCCAAACGTCTTCACAGAAGTTCGGGTTTGGTTTAGTTGTTGTGTAGATTTTGATGACGTCGCTGCGCTCATCACGTGGTCCATCACCATGGTAATGGACCATGTGATGAGTGCAGTGACGTCACCACATGTCCTTTTCCTCACAGATGAAGGCAGAAGAGAAGCCGGGCTGCGCAAACAAGTGGATTAAGGTGAGTTAAATTATTTTTATTTATTTTTTTAACCCCTCCAGCACTATTGTACTATGCATTCTGTATTAAGAATGCAATTATTTTTCCTTATACCCATGTTATAAGGGAAAATAATAATGATCGGGTCCCCATCCCGATCGTCTCCTAGCAACCATGCATTAAAATCGCACCGCATCCGCAATTGCTTGCGGATGCTTGCAGTTTTCACGCAGCCCCATTCACTTCTATGGGGCCTGCGTTGTGTGAAAAACGCACAAAATAGAGCATGCTGCGATTTTCACGCAACGCACAAGTGATGCGTGAAAATCACCGCTCATGTGCACAGCCCCATAGAAATGAATGGGTCCGGATTCAGTTGCGTTCACCTCACGCATTGAACCCGCGCAGAAATCTCTCCCGCGTGAAAGGGGCCTTAGTGTCAAAACACCTGCTTTACTACAAAGGAGTGATCTTACAAAAACGCAGGCATTGTCCCCTTAATAATCTCCTTGTAACCTCCTCATTGACATTCCTTCGTGTTTGGATAACCAAAGGTTGCTGTAGATAGCCACACTGTAGCTCCTCACATTTTCAGATCTTGGAGACACAACCTTGGGCAGAATCATTTAAGGTAAAAGAACCTGCTGTATCTATTCAGAATACTTACATGATTAACAACTAGTATAAAACATATAGTAAAATAGTAGAAAATGTCTCGGAATGGAGACCCAACTAGGTTTGCCTCCCAATGGATTTTTAGTTTCACCCTTTGTGCTCCGGGTCCCTACTTGGTTTATGGTTATTAATTTATGTTCAGTTTGCAGAGAGGAACGAGACCCGTTTGGGTAGATATTTGTGTTTTTATGATTACATCGTTGTTCTGATAAAAGAAGTCAGTGCAGTACAATCTTATAATCCTACTTTCCTATGGGGCTGGGTGAACTGTAGGCCGCCAAATACAGTGTATCAGTTCCAGTTGCAATTACTGTTCCTTCAATCCCTATAACTTGCTCTATAAATGGTTTGTTTTTGGGATGGATGTTATACAAAAATAGAAGTCTAAGATGATGAAATACACGTGGTCCAGCAGAATTTTCTTTTCTTATTTCTTTTTATTTTCAAGTAAAAGACTAAATTAAATTTCTGTGAATAGTTTGAATATCTTCAATATGGTCACTCTTTATTATCCATGTATTGATATCTATACTTGACTACACAAATACCCACTACTATTTAAATAAAAAAAAAGCAGAACTCCTCACTAAAGGACCATCTTTTCAGTAGATATTTGAAGCAGAAGTTGCTAATAAGACACAAAGGTCATAAGTAGAGTCACCAGCTCCTTGAGGCTAAGAAGTCTGCCTGTGGGAGAAGGGGAGTCTCAGAAGTTGCTGATTATTTCTTTTTATTGCTTTGAACTATGTGAATGAAAGATCATCAACTCTCAAGCCTGGCAAGACAGAGAGACAATACTGTCTGAGCCTTTAACATTTTGTGGCCATCACATCATACTGAAGCATGAACACAGGTCACTATCAAGAGTCTGTGAACCATTTTACATACACATGCAATACCAAGTATTAGTAAGCAGGTACAAAAATGTGAAAACTATAACTTAGCATTTTTTTATCTTAGTATTTCTTTAATGAAACTTTGGAGCCAATGATAAATCTCCCCCATATTTTTTACTGTTATCTCCCCCTGCTAGGGATGTTAATGCATCAACTGGTATCTTTAAAGTGGTATTCCAGTTAGATAAAGTTAACCGCCATCCACAGAACTGTGTACAAATGCATCCAAGCTAACCTTGATGGTTAACGCATTAAATGGTATGGAGCTGAAGGTCAAGCATGCACACTGCCTCTCCATCTTCTTCTGTATTGGAGAAGCCAAGCATTTGTACTCTATCTCCAGCATTGCCATAGAGAAGGATTGTAGAGACCGTGCACATGCTTAACCGGCCCCTCCATTTTCATGATTGGTGGTGGCCCCAGTGGTCGACCCCTACCAATCTAGTAGTTATTACTCTGTCCTATGCATAGGGGATAACTTCATATAACCAGAATACCTCTTTATCATGCCTAGCAGAGAGTAAATATCACATAAATGTATGCAAAAATACAACACAGAATTTTTATTTTTGATTAAAGTTTTCCAGGGACATACCAGGGAATACAAAAACTTGAAATGCTACTTTGCTTATGCTGACATCATTTCATGTATTCATTGTCTCCTGAAGTCATGTAATATCACAGGGACATCAATAATTTCAGTTTGTAAAGTAGGACCAGATCAGATTCACTAAGCTAGGATAGTAACAGTATACGTTTTGGGAAATTGCTCGGTTCATGCCTAAATAGAAGGTTAAATAAAATAAAATAACAATAACTTTATTGATAAATATCTAAAAAGAACTGAGTCAGGTATAAAGGTTATATTGCAGCCACACTGGGAAAGAAGCATATGTTGCCCAGTGATATTGTGCTGCTGGTGTGCTTCAAGCGTTCAAGATATACAGCTGTGGTGCATCAGTCATCAGGAGCTTAGGTAAGAAATTGGTGGACTGATAGTAAATTCAGTGTCGGCCGCAACTGATGGTGTTCGGTTGGCCAGTGATCGGCACTCTGGTAGCCGTAAGGGCGCGCAGTCCATAGCTTGGATTTTTAAAGAGAAATTGCCCCCTGTGGTGTGTGTCTGCCCTTCAGCCAATTGGGGGAAGTAGGAGTGGACATCAGCCAAACCTCCCGATCTGACTTGCAGGCCTTGTCTGACTGATATTCACAGAAGGTGTGCACAATGTGCTCATGTCTAGGGAGGAGCTTCAAAGCGGACATTGTCACCATGGATACCAGTAAAGTTCGGTTAGGATCCCATATTACTCTAAATTAGTGCCGTCCTGCCAGACCAAGACAGATCGGCTCAGATTACCTGAACAAATACAACCACTGCTATGGCGCATTAATAGACCGAGTGGGATACCAGAACATTGCTTGTTCGCGTTCGCCACGGCGGGCTAACATATGCGATGTTCGGTCCGCCCCCTATTCGTCATCATTGAGCAAACTTTGACCCTTTACATCACAGTCAGCAGACACATTCCAGCCAATCAGCAGCATACCCTCCCTCCCAAACCCTCCCACCTCCTGGACAGAATCCATTTTAGATTCATTCGGAAGCTGCAGTCTTAGGGCTCATTCCGATGGCCGTATGCTGTCCGCAAAAATGCAGATCCTTTTTTTTGCGGACAGTTCAGCATGTTCACAAAAAACGGATTGTATTCCATTTATTTGCTGACCCATAGACTTCAATGGGGCCATGTCCTGATTTTCACTGACAAGTATAGAACATGTTTCATTTGTTTTGCTGAGCCGTTCAATGGAAGATAAGGCCCCATAGAAGTGAATGGGACAGCATCTAATCCGCAAAAAAAAGGATCCGCATTTTTGCGGACAGCATATGGCCATCTGAATGAGCCCTAAAAGTTAAGGTGGAAAGAGAAGGGGCCCCAGCAGCACAGAGTATTTCTGGAGTGTGCCAGTTGTGTTGGAAAGGACAGACAGGATTACTGGTTCTCAAAAAGCTTAAAATCAACGTTGAAAAATATATGGCATCAGAGGTGTGTGAGCAAAGGTTTGTGAGGATGCCTTCACAATAGGATGGGTACGCCATCCAGGGCAGATTGTATATGTGGGCGACATACAGAATATAACCAGGAAACATATTGAAGAATGGGGACAATTCGATCTGATAATTGGTGGCAGTCCTTGTAATGACTTATCTGTGGTCAACCCACACCGGAAAAGCCTTTATGGGGGCAGTGGACAACTGTTTTATGACTTTCCACGATTACTCAATAAAGTATTGCCTAAGACGGGAGAGAATCTGCCAGTATTCTGGTTATTCGAAAACATGGTTGCGATGGATAAAGCATTCCAAAAAACTATTTCTATAGAATCCTGTCAAGATTGATGCAAGTACGGTATCGGCTCCTCATTGAGCCAGATACTTTTGGGGGAATCTTCCTGGCATGAACAGGCCTCTAGTAGCTACAGACAACAAGAAGACAAAGCATCAATATTGCTTGGAGCCCAGAAGAGTCGCAAAGTTCATCAAGATTCAAACCATAACTACCAGCCCCTAGTCTCTTCATCATGGACAACATCACGAGTTCCCAGTCATCATGGATGGGAAGGAGGACCTCCTGTGGTGCACGGAGATGGAGGGGGTCTTCGGATTCCCCCCGCACTATACGGATGTCTCAGAAATAAACCGCTGCTCCCAACAGAAGCTCCTGGGAAGGTCATGGAGCGTCCCGTTCATCCAGCATCTATTCTCCCCGCTGAAGGATTATTATCAAAGTGTGTAGAAGCCACACAGAGCCCCCATGCTGCAGATTTATCATGGAGACACCGGATTTTATAATATTACATTATTTTATAAAGAAAAGAAAAAATGAAGCCCCTTCGTCACCCTACTCCCAAGTGCGATCAGCTACATCATCATCATCATCGAGTACTGTCTGCAAGTCACTGATGTCCTCAACCGTCTCTGGGTCAGGAGCCTGACCGCTCGCAAGACCAGTGTCACGGTGGGGAGTGGGGGAAACTCCCCACCGTATAATGTAGGAGAACAGTGAAGCAGCTAGTCCTGGACACCGGGAAAACGAAGCAGGTCACCTCCTAATGCCGCCCTAATTCTGGCCCTGACTCCTAACCATATGAGCAGACCCAGATGATAGGTGGGCTCATACACAGTATCCTAGGACACTCAGTCGCCATGAAGATCCCTGCAATGAGGTTAGGAGCAGGAGACAACCTGTTCATCCCAGACACTGAACAGGAGTCTCCACTGACCTAGCTACAAGTAAAGGGACAGCCAGTGAACAGCCACTGGATCGGCAGGTAAGAGCCCATAAATAACATGCACTTACCTGCCGCGGCCACAACAACCCTGAGAGCTGCTCACCGACTTGTGATTCCCCCTCCGGGGAGCCCGGAAACCCCCCTCCGGAGGGAATGCGACTCACAGGGGAAATGTCTAGTGAACATGCTGGAAAACAGACATCCACATGCCAGACATGTAATAACAACTAGACATACAACAGACCCAGCACAAAACCCACACCAAACATAGATGCAAAGGAAGGTAAAGACATAGGGAACATAGGGGAGACATCATGGACATTGATGTCTAGCTAGGAGGCCCTTCCATTGGACAGATGGTATATCCAGGATAAGAGCAGCACTCCAGTTCACACAAAGGCTGAAGGGCCACTGACCTCAAGCTCACAACACAACATATAAAGAGCCAAGAGGCCACACCCAAGACACACCTAATACCACACCAGCCAGATAATAAACCCCTCTGGCACCAGACAGGGAAGGATCCAGGGGAAAGGAGGAGCCACCTACATGCTGCAACAACACGTATATTTTTATTTTGCCACTAATGCAAGACAAAAAGGGCTTTAGAACATATAACTGCACTGATGAACGGCAAATATATTTTCCTTTTGCCACTGATACATGACAAAAAGGGTTTTAGAACATATAACTGCACCGCTGAATGGCAAATATATTTTTTCTTTTTCCAGTAATACACGCCACAAAAGGCTTTAGAACAGATAACTGTACCGCTGAATGGCAAACATATTTTTTCTTTTTCTACTAATACAAGCCCACAAAAGGCTTTAGAAGATATAACTGCACCGCTGATCAGCAAATATATTTTTTATTTTTCTACTAATACACGCCACAAAAGGCTTTAGAACATATAACTGCACTGCTGACCAGCAAATATATATATTTTTTCAACTAATACAGGACAAAAAGTGCTTTAGAACTTATAACTGCGCCGCTGAATGCCAAATATATTTTACTTTTGCCACTAATACACGACAAAAAGGGCTGTAATTTTAGCACTTAACCATACAACGGCTAATAAGCCCTTTTATTCCCACAAATACAAGCCAAAAAATTATTTAGAACATATAACATCACCATACAAGGGCACATAAGATGTATAAATATTTCCTTGTAATATACCCTGTTAATGCCTGTTTAAAACAGAATTTGCACCCTAATAAGAATGGTTTGCTGGAATTACAGAGCTGTATAATGACAATTTGGAATCCCCAGTCAAAGCAGCAAGGTGTAATAGGATTGTTCCTATCACCCAAGCTGTAACCTTCCCTACTGAACCCTGTTCAACATAAATACTGTGGAATGATTCCACCCTATCCTTTCCCTATACCTTGAATAATCTTGCCCTGCACTTGTAAATGGCTTTTTTAGCACTGTCCCTAGCACCTGCTGACGTATCTCCCTGCACTAAGTACACTGGTAAATGGCAGAATCTAAGATGGCTGCTGCTATTTATAGGGCTGTGACATCACAGGGCTGGCTTGCTGCTGATTGGCTGCATGCATGGCATTATGGGTGATCCCGCCTTCCCAGAGTTCCTTGATCCATGTCCAAACACGTGCAGCAGCCATTTTTGGAAAAAATGTGATTCGTTTCCACGAAGCGCGAGGAAATTCGGCTTCGATGCAAATCGAATTTTTCCTGACATTCGGATCGAATTTCACTTAGTCAGCTTCTATTTGCTTATCTCTAGTGGTCACACATGCTAGCTGCCACTCTGTTAAACAGTACAGGGCTGCCTGATATAACCCAGTGCTTGTACTCCGCTATCTACACAGTCCCATAGAGTTGAGTGAAGTAGCAGTGTGAATGCAGAACGGCCACTCTATTCAAATGGGAGAATCCCATTCTTATGATTAGACACATCCCCATTCCTGTGGATAGGGCATACGTGTCCTGGCACCACCCCTTTAAAAATCATCTAGAATAAATAGCTGGAAATACACTTTCATACTATAGGTACTCAATGGTCAAATTTGGCTGCTAAAGTTGCAGGCATGTAGGAAAAGCAATACTAAATAATTTGGCGAAAATATGTAAAAGTTTTAACCTATATCTGCATGGTTTAACATGAGTTTAAGTTCTGTGGTAGACTTTTACTATGAGTTTTTGAGTCCATCCCCCTGACACAAGCCTTTCCGTATCTTTATTTAAGCTAATTATGGAAGCCAGTAAAGGAAATGAGGTTGCTGTGCACAAGTCAGAAGCTGTCTTTATTTTCCTCTTTCTTCGAAGTGTGAAGATCCTCGACTTGAAAAGATGAACATAATAATTTGTCTGTTCTTCTTGCACTTGATTGAATGTAAGATTTTATATATTCATGCAATTCTCCATGTTACGTTATGTCTATGCATGTTGTGGACCTTAAAGTGTAGAAACGTATAGCTGTTTTGTGTTTTTTTTTCTAGCTGTTCATCTTGAAGAAATAGTGGATAGCACTTTAATACTCAGACGTGCAATAACTTTGGACTGCAAGTATTCAGGCAACGAAACGCTCATTCAGGCTCAGTGGTCTAAGGTCAATGGATCGTTGGAAGAAACAATGTGTACTATTCACAAAAGTTATGGAAAATATATTTCACAAAAGTACATGAATAGACTTTCATTTGTAGCAGAGAATTCATCAGATCTGTCTATTATCCTGAAAGAAACATCAAAAGCAGATATTGGGATCTATGTCTGTTACCTGGCTGTGTTTCCGATTGGATCCATAAAGAAAGTAATAGCGGTGCAAGCAGGTAAGATATGGAAACCTCAGGAAATCCTACTCTATAGTTGTATTTAGGTTTCTTTTATGCTTTCTTTACATACAGAACTTTTGTGTAGTGTGTTAAAGGGGAATCATTTGTTCATCAGATTTCTTGAGCAATGAATGGTTTCTCCCTCACCCTTGATTGACAGTGATACCTGGAAGTCTAGAGGCGCATGCGCAGTTGCTGCTCCGGTATCAGCAGCAGATCCTCTGCGCTTGTGACGCTATGCGGAGCAACGTTGTAGGCATGAGATTGACAGGGCTGGGTGAGATATCCAGCCCTGTCAATCGAGGGGGAACCCCTCGCTTTTCAATAGCTCTGATAAACTAATCAATTCATACAAACTGATTCGCTCATCTCTTGTTGTCATATCAGTTTGCAACTATACAGTGACAGAAGGCTGTATTACAATGCTCAATTATCGGGCAGGACAGGTGATCTTCGACGAGAAAAGGGCTCAACGCCACTCGTTTTGTACTGGACCATTGTGGTAGTAATCATTCTTCCCCTATTTAGTTATATTGATTATTGACAGCACATGCGGACAATAATCTGGCTTCTTTTATTCTGAATAAAAGATGCAATAAACTTTCAAATGAGCATATGTTTGTCATCTAAAATGCCGCACAATTACACAGTATAATGTATATAAGTGGCTCACCCGCTGCCTGCTCTGAACAACGTGCTCTATCTGTATGACTCACCCCGTCACAATAGGATTAATTGTATAGAACTATAGATAGGCACTCTTCATTTGGAACAACCCAGAGACATTAGTGTCTTTAAATAATGTTTAATGTTACACGTTCCCTAAAACTATCACCCCAAAAAATTATATATATTAGCAGCAGACATAAATACAGCCATACTGGATGTTGATGTAGAATGACACATGTTGGTTTTATTGGTTTTATAAGTGATGTATTTTATTTTATTTTTATTTTAAGTTAAATCCAATTTTTGGGGGTGATATTTTGTTTTTAGGTGATATTACTTAAAGACACTAATGTCTCTGGGATGTTCCAAGTGAAGAGTGCCTATCTATAGTTATATACAATTACACAGCCAAGTTATTGGAAAATGGTGTCCTTATTAGTGTTGATCGAGCATGCTCGGCCAAACACCAGTTCAGCTCGAGCGTCTCAATGCTCAGCACATGGTGGTACTCGGCCGAGTACCGCATGTGCACGAGCGCAATGCTCGAGTCTCCTCCCTGCACGTTTCTTGGCTGCTACGCAGCCAATAAGCGTGCAGGTGAGTACTGCCCTCACTGTAATGTCGTAGCCATGTTGGTTACTGGCATTACAGTGATTGGCTGGCTGGAACGCATCATCTCTCTAAACGCATAACCTCTTATAGGCTGCTGCGGACAGCGCTACGGACAGTTAAATTATCAGCACCACATCGCCTGTGTAAAGTGTGCGCATCCCTAAAATATCAGTGACATCCAGTGTACTTTTTCCGTAGATGGTGTCCGCTGTGGACAGTTAAATTATCCACGCCACATCTCTTGTGTAAAGTGTGCGCATCCCTAAAATATCTGCGACATGCAGTGTACTTTTTCAATAGACGGTGTCCGCTTCTGACAGTAACATAACCAGTGCCACATCTGCAGTGTAACGTGTGCGCTTCAAAAATGTATCTGTGACATACAGTGTACTTTTTCTGTAGACGGTGTCCGTTTGTGACAGTGACATTTACCAGGGCCACATCTGCAGTGTAACGTGTGCGCTTCAAAAATGTATCTGTGACATACCGTGTACTTTTTCCATAGATGATGTCCGCTTCTGATAGTGACCTTACCAGGGCTACGTCTGCAGTGTAAAGTGTGTGCTTCAAAAATGTATCTGTGACATACGGTGTATTTGTCAATAGCCAGTGTCCGCTTCTGACAGTGACATTACCAGGGCCACATCTGCAGTGTAACGTGTGCGCTTCAAAAATGTATCTTTGACATACAGTGTACCTTTCTGCGTAGACGCTGCGGACAGTGACATTACCGGTGGTACCTCTCCTGTATAACGTTTCCTCATCCCAAACACCTGTGACATTCTCTGTAATTTTTTATTTGCTGCTGGTGACAGCATTGACGTTATCTGCGGGATATCTCCTGTGTGACTTTTCCACATCCCAAATACCTTCTTAAATTTGTTTGGGCATTACACTTCCAAATCCTATGCTACTGTATGACAGACTTTCGTGTGACAGACTTTCAATCATATATAGCATTTAATATGAAGAAGACGAGCAGTAAGGGACGGGGCAGTGGCCATGATGCTGATTGTGCACATAGAGGCCGTGGTCCTGGGAGCGGTGAAACTGTGCCTACTGCCAGAGCACAAGAAAAACAATCATCCACGATACCTAGCTTCATGTCCCAGTTTGCAGGGCAGCGCAAAACACCACTCTTGAAGTCAGACTAGTACGACCAGGTGGTATGGATTGCAGCAGATAATGCTTCCAGTCGCTTAAGCACCACCCTGTCTTCCACCAAGTCCAGTCTCAGTAGCCAAGAGTCTGCTCAACCCAATCCTCACCCTGATCCTCCTTCCTCCCACCATGGAGACTCTGGGCAAACAAGTTTTCCCACACTCGGATATTCCAAGGAGCTCTTTTCAGCGCCATTCCTTGATTTGGCCCTCTCGACAATCACGCTTGAAGATGGACAGATCTTGTGCCCTGATTCCCAAACTCTTGAGCATCCACAATCACAAGAAGATGATGATGGGGAACGGCAATTACTGTTTAATGAGGCTGATGATGATGAGACACAGTTGCCAATAACTCAACGGCAATTACTGTCTCAAGAGGTTGATGAAGAGGATGAGAAACAGTTGTCAATCACTGAGGTAGTGGTTAGGTCAACAGGTCAGGAAGATGAGCAGAGTGAGAAAGTGGAAGAGGAGGTGGTGGACGATGAAGTCACTGACCCAACCTGGAAAGGTGGAAAGCCAAGCGAGGACAGCAGAACAGAGGGGGAGGGATCTGCTGCACCGCAACAGGCTGGAAGAGGCAGTGGGGTGGAAAAGGGAGAAGGCAGGCCACACCAAACTGGCCCACAACTGTTCCCCGGAGCACACTCTTGCAGCTATCTCCCTTGCCAAGGGGTAGGTGTTCTGCAGTATGGCGCTTTTTTGAGGAAAGTATGGACGAAGAAAATAATTGTAATTTGCAACCTGTGCCATACAAAAATGAGCAGGGGTGTGAACACTAGCAACCTCACCACCACCAGCATGATCCGCCACATGGCATCAAAGCACCGCAATAGGTGGACCGAACGCCTGGGTCCACAATCTGTGTCTGCGGGTCACTCCACTGCCTCCTCTTCCCTTGTGTTTCATGCTGGCCAATCCTCTGTTGAAGGTGCAGGTCCGGATGCCTCCCGCCATGCACTTGGACCTTTGCAAGCACCATCAGCGACCACATTCACTTCTGTGTACCAGTGCAGCATACAAATGTCCTTACCCCAGGCATTTGAACGCAAGCGCAAATACCCAGACACCCACCCGCAGGCCATAGCACTAAATGCGCAGCTTTCAAAATTACTGGCCCTGGAAATGTTGCCATTTAGGCTTGTGGACACTGAGGCCTTCCGCAGCCTCATGTCGGCGGCCGTCTCGCTTTAAGTAGTCCCCAGCTGCCACTATTTTTCAAGGTGTGCTGTGCCCGCCTTACACCAACATGTGTCCCGTAACATCACACGTGTCCTGACCAATGCAGTTACTGGGAAGGTCCACTTAACCACAGACACATGGACAAGTGCATTAGGCCAGGGACGCTACATTTCCCTGACTGCACACTGGGTGAATGTTGTGAAGGCCCGGGAGCGAGTCGTACCCTGGGATGGCTACCCGTGCTACCGACGCCAAAAATTGCGAGCCCTACGTTGATCAGAGTTTCTGCCAGCACCTACGTTAGTGGCTCCAACCCCCACTTCTCCTCCTCCGCATCCTCCTCCACCTCAGAATTATCCACGTGCAGCACCAGTCAGTCATCAGTCGGTAGCTGGAAGCAGTGTAGCACTGCAGTGGGGAAGCGTCAACAGGCCGTGCTGAAGCTTATATGCTTAGGGTACAACCTACACAAAAGACTATTAGCCTTCATTCAGGATAAATACCACAATCTTTATTAGATACACAATTAATACATATTAAAACATATGGAAACAATTTGCAGCAAGTAGGACTCTCCAGATGAGGATCCCGAGGAGGCCACATTGCCGGCTGGCCACAACAAGTGGAAAAACTTAACAATGAAACAATACCACTTGTAGTTGCCCCTTGTACACCCTAAATATCAAAGGGGAGAAAAAACAACAACATTAAATACGGTATAAAATAAGGGCAAAGTGGAATAACATAAAATAATGATACCACGTGTAGCACGCAGACTCTGCAGCCTCCTCCTCCCAATGCCGTTTCGGCTCAAAGGATTCTTTCGAGGATGTAGATCGAATATCACCTCCTCCTTTTAGTGCCACATAATTCAACCAATTAGATACACATGTAAGGCTATTACCTATTATATAATCATACTATGTGTAGGCGGATAGAGACAGAACTGCGCCGGAAGGAGCATCAGCGCCGTGTCACCATGTGACCCATAGCACGCGCATCACATGACTCACACTCAAGGGAAAACATGGCCGCATGTTCCACGCTGGAGCGCACAACCAGCGAAGCCGAGCTATGATGCGGCCAGCTTGGGGCGGGCAGGCCCAAAACACTCCTGCTGTACAAAAACTAATTGTCAGACAAAAAAAAAACACATCACAATCGTAAAAGCTCTGTGATCAGAGGCATAATACATACAAATTTGACTCATAATTGTGAAAAAAACATATTGCGACGATGATTAACATGATTGTAAGTGACTGTATAAAAAAAAGCTAATCCTGATCAATTAATAATAATTACACTCCAATAATTAGTTAAAAAAGGGGGGAATAAAATAGAACTAAACGCATACATGATTAATATATATATATATTTAACATCAGTATATGCACACTCAACCACAATGTCAGTGTGCATGACCCTAACTAACACTATAAATACAGTGCTAAATATTATAAAACATAAATTGATAACTCAAAACTATAAAGTGCAACATGCAGTGCTACCAATGTGATAAAGTGCCAAGTGCAGTGCATGAAAAACAATGTGTAGTCCAAAATACACACAAACTAATCCACAGTAAATATGTTACACAAAAATTATAATACCAGCAAAATCAACTATATAGTATATGTGTAAGTTTGTGGAAAGTGATAAATGAGAGAGTGTATGAAAAGTAATCCAATAAGGGATCAATTCATCCAGTGTATGAAAAACCGTCCACAAATTGCTGCTATCCGGCACATCATCCAGATTGATTCACCATAAATTGGTAAGTATGTCTCCATCTATTCTGTTATCTCACTCCATCGATAGGTTACAGGTATCTCGACAGCCAAATAGTAACTATAATAAAAGCAAGGAATTAAAAACAATTAAAAACAAAAAGGACCGGAGGAGCGGCGTGATGACGTGAACACAGCACGTCTCGCTCTCCCTCGCTGGCCTCCTCCCTCCAAGCTCCCGGCACATCCGAACAGCTGAATAGCTGATGCCGCACAGCTGACGCCGAAGCGCCGATGTACTGAGCGGCGTCTCTGTGCTGTACTTGGGTTGGCTCCTGGATCACCTTGCTTGCCGCTCGTGGGTGCCTGGTTGCTGTTGCGGCGGATGCTGGACACTCTGCACGGGACCCTCCGCCGCTTTCCTCCTGCTGTCGGTCCTCTCTCCTGCTCTGCGTCTGGACTCAGCTGCTTCGCTATTCCGGGGACCTCCCGTCTCCCCCCCTCGCTGGCTGGCTCATCTCTCGTCCCGTCTCTGCCTCTGGATCCGGCGGCTTCACTGCTCTGCCTGCTGCTTCTCCTCAGCTGTCTCCCTGCAACCTGGACTGCCTGCTACTCTGCTGACACCTGGCGATTAGCGAGAGCTCCCTGTCTCCATTTCTCCTCTGGACACGTGAGAATACAGCCCTCGTTGACTTTATTTTTTTCTACATTGTTGGTTTCTGTGTTTGCTGGGAGGACGTATTTTTGCTAGATTTTTTCTGTTTCTCTTTGTGGGGTGGTAAAGAGGAATAGGAGAGGTGGAGAGGAAGGGGTTAAAAGGAGGAAAAAATAAGGCGAGAAAGAAGTAATAAGGAGATATAAAGGAGAGTATAAGTTGGAAAAAGGAAGGAAAGGGTGAGGTGCGGAGAGGCGGGGGAGGGGGATAAAAAAAAAAAAGGGGAACATAAAGAAATTTAAAAATTAACAAAAAAGGGAGAAAACGAGGGGGAAAAAAGGGAAGAGAATGGCCCCAAAGCGGCGATCAGTGGACTCCTCGGTAACTAAATTGGGGTCTAAAACACCAGAGAATAAGATCGACAAGTTTTTGAAATCGCCCTTCCTTAATGAAAAAAATTCAACTAAAACTAAACTCTCTGCTAACGTGAAGAAAAATGCTAAAACACCCCAGTTTGAGGAACCCTCTGAGGACGGATCAATGGAGGCAGACCAGGAAGCGGTAGAGGAAGGTCTCCCTGTACAAACGCGAACAGAATATGATCCATCTGTTTTGGATAAAATCCTTTGTGCCGTGGAAAACAACGGCTCTCTGGTGCAGGGGATGTCCACTCAATTGGGTTCAGTGCAGAGCGACATCTCTTTAATTAGAGAAGACTTAGTAAAGATCCGTGACCGAGTCCTCAATGTGGAAAAAACTGTTGTTTCCCTGCAAACCGAAATAGCCACCTTAAAATCTAAAACCTCGCTTCTCGCCTCAGAAAATCAAGTGCTACAACACAAGCTAGAAGATCTTGAGAATAAGTCAAGGCGGAACAATGTCCGTATAATTGGTTTTCCAGAAGGGGCTGAAGGCCGGCAGTTAGAGGAGCAACTCAAAGATGTGGTCATGCACAATCTAGGCAGCGATAATTTTTCTCCTATGTTTCAAATAGAAAGAGCCCACCGAATGCCAGGAGGAAAACCTACTCCAGGGAGGCCGCCGCGCACAATTTTAATGAAACTATTACTGTCTGCTGATAGAGATATGATATTAAGAAGAGCCAGAGAATGTACACCCATTGAATATCAGGGTTCTAGGTTGCTCTTCTTTCCTGACTTTGCGCGGCAGACTCAGGAAAGAAGACGTAATTTTATAGAGATAAAGAAGCGCTTGGCGCTAAAGGATATCAAATATTCTCTACAGTATCCAGCGAAATTAAGAGTGATCCATAATCGGACTTCCCTGTTTTTTGAGACACCACAACAAGCGTCAGACTGGATTGACCAAACGGGCATTTGAAATTGTGTATTATCATGTTCGAAGGGATGGCTGGGAGGTGGGGCTAGGTTGGGGGAGAATGGCCGGAGGTTAGAGGTTTGCTGACTAGATCGGGCGGATCAACGGAGAGGGGGGATGGGAGGGCGGGGGGGGGGGGAACCCACCTTGCAGGCCGGGTTTTTTTTTTTTTTTTTTGACTGATGTCTATTAGAATTGTATCTTGGAATGTCAGAGGGCTCGGGGAAAGGGTTAAAAGGCAAGCTATTATGGATGCAGTAAAAAGATACCTTCCAGCAATTATTTGTATAGTAGAAACTCATCTTACTAAAGAAACCCTGCGCCGTCTGGCAACGGGATGGCATTCTCAATCTTATCACTCCACCTTCAGCGGATCTTCCAGGGGCGTTTCAGTCCTGATTCATAATTCTGTAGATTTCATCCTTATAAAATCTCATATAGATGATCAGGGTAGATTTATTTTCCTACACGGTAAGCTGTATGGCCACAGTTATATTCTGGCTTTCTTCTATATACCCCCTCCATTTTCAATGTACCCATTGACTCAGCTACTGCTTTTTGCTGAAAATAGATCAGAATGTCGGTTAATCCTGATGGGGGACTTTAATGCGGTTATGGACCCCAACAAGGATAGATTCACTTTAGATGCAGATCGGGGGAGGAACCCTTGTAACTCCTTGTTGCCCCAGTTTTGTTTAGAGGTAGGAGTGGTAGATATATGGGAACATCTCGGCGGAGGAAAGAGAGTATACTCTTGTGTCAGTAGGGGGGGGGAGCAATGTCTAGGATTGATCTAGCACTCACCAATGAGAGCAACTTGAGTAATATCAGTAAGATACGATACGGAGTAAGAACTGTTTCGGACCACTCACCCGTACTAGTTGAGGTTCGCACTGGGGAGAATAAGGATAGAAGGGGGCTAGGATTCAAGCTGAACCCATATTGGCTCGCCATTATGGAGAATCCTCAGTCTATTAAACTACTGATATCCTCCTTTTGGGAGGTGAATTTTCCCTCTGCTAACATCAACATAGTATGGGATGCCCTGAAAGCATATCTGAGAGGGGTCTTTATAAGTGAGATTGCTGCAGCAAGGAGAACATTTAGGGGAAAAGAGGAGGAATTGGCTAAGATCGCTGTATCTACAACTGAGCGTTTTACCAGCCAACCCACGGAATATAACAGGGAAGAGATGCAGAAGGCTAGCTGCTTTTTGGAGAAGTATTTAGTAGAGAAAGCAAACCATAGAGTATTCTTTAAGGGGCTCAAATGTTTTTCAGAGTCCGGACGTCCTGGTAAGCTCTTAGCAAGAATAATCACACAACAAGATAGGAAAAATCAATCTATCACTTCAATCTGTAACTTAGAGCGGGAAACTATAACAAATCCAGAGGGGATCAGGGATACCTTTCTACAATATTTTGCTCAGATATACAGATCCTCTTCCGGTATGTCACCCGAACTGGCGATGCGGTTCTTGGAGAGGATTCCACTTTCTACTTTGAATGAAGCTCAAATAGAATTTCTGGAAGAGGAGTTGTCTCTCTCTGAGCTGAAGGAGGCTCTGGGGTCTATCTCGGGGAGCTCATCGCCAGGACTGGATGGCCTTCCATATGAAGTTTATCGTAAGTATGGGGAGACGATCCTCCCCCAGTTGCTAGAGGTGTTTTCCCAAGCAATACAGGGAGGGGGTTTACCATGCTCTATGATGGAGGCTCTTATTGTTTTAATTCCAAAAAAGGATAAAGACCCGGCAGAATTGAGCTCCTATAGACCAATTTCTTTATTAAATACCGATGTTAAGTTATTATCAAAAATTTTGGCTAGGAGGCTCTCGCGGGTTATATCCACTATTATCCACTCAGATCAAAATGGGTTTATGCCAAAAAGGGGCACCCATCACAACCTACATAGGCTATTCATGAATATTCAGTCCCCGGGGAGCGGCGCCCGCTCCATCCTGTCGGATGCTATTAAAGCCTTTGACAGGGTGGAGTGGACCTTTCTCTGGGAGGTGATGAAAAAAATGGGCTTTGGCCCAAGATTCTTGGCGATGGTACAGCTCCTATATAACTCCCCAGTTGCTAGGATAAGGATCAACGATATGACAACAGAGAGCTTTACATTAGGAAGAGGCACCCGTCAAGGCTGTCCTCTTTCCCCCCTGCTATTTAATATTTACATTGAACCCTTAGCGGCTAGTATTAGGCAGGATCCGAGGGTGGCTGGTTTTGGCACAATGGGGAATTATGATCGAGTATCACTTTATGCAGACGACATTTTGATTTTTATGCATCAAACAGACACTACTCTTCCTCGCATAATGGACCTGGTTGGTCTCTTTTCCGGTCCTTCCGGTCTGGAGATAAACTGGGAGAAGACCGTCCTTCTCCCTATAGACGAACTGCGGGGTGAATGGGATAACCAGCTAACGATCTCAGATTCAATAAAGTACCTGGGGATAACAGTTTCTGCCAAACCCCAGGAATACCTACAACTCAATCTGCTTCCCTTGCTGATAAAGCTGAGGGCTAAAATTAAGATATGGCAAAAAATCCTGTCAGCGAGAGCAGACAGAATTTCATTAATAAAAATGGTAGTGCTGCCCCAGGTTCTTTATGTCTTGCGCAATTCGCCTGTATGGATTGTAGATAAGTACTTCAGATTGATAGAGCGGATGCTTAATGATTTAATATGGGGGAGGAAGCGTGTGAGATTGAAGGTACTCTACTTTTCTATGCCCTATAATCGGGGAGGTTTTAACCTCCCCTATTTTAGGGGCTATTTTGTGGCCTCTCAACTTTGCTTGTTTAATGAGTAGGAAAATAGCCAGTTCTGCAGTAAGGTGGTGAAAGATTCAGGCTTTGCGGATTTTTTTACAGTACTTGAGTCTGACTATTTGTCAAATGTTCTAAACGGGTATACACTTTTCTGCAGAATGGCTATAAAGTCTTGGCGAAATATAAGGAACTGGTGTGGAGCTAGGGCATCACTTATTTGCACTCCATTATGGCATAATCCAAAGCTTTTGAATTTAAATGATTTGAGTTGCAGCCAGTATTGGAGGACCAAGAATGTTCAGTACCTGCATCAAGTGGTCAGTGGTGGACACATTTTGCCCCTTGCAGAATTAAAGCAAGGGGCAAATTTAGGTGAGGTGGCTTGGTATGCATATTTTCAACTAAGGTCAGCACTTTCTAGCACTGCGAATCGCTATCTTTTTACTATAGATACTCCTGAATTTTTACATGATTTAATTTGCAAGAAAATTGTCACGAGAATTAAAGTATCTCACTGCTATAGACACTTAATGAAAAAGTTTTTTTCGGATGTTTTTTCACCAGGACAGAGAGCCTGGTCATCTTTGCTCTCAGAGACGGGCTCTCCAAACTGGGAGAATATAGGGGAAAGTTTAGAAATAAGTCTCGCATAATTTTAACCACACTGTTGTACAATTTAATATTTTGCACAAAATATATGTGACACCTATATGGTTATATAGGAGAGGACTTAGAACCTCCTCTGACTGCCCACGCTGTGGTGAATCCGAGGCAGATCATTTACATTTGTTCTGGGATTGCCCAATGGTGAGCAGGTACTGGAGATCGGTTCAAACCAATCTGGCTCGTAAACTCAACATTGTTGTTCCTTTTACTCCCAGGATATGGGTCCTGGGAGATTTATCGGAGGTTAATTACCAACCTACAAATGGCCGATTGTTGATTAAGGTGATGTTTCTGGCTAGGCTTCTCATCTCCAGAGCATGGTTTTGCTCTTCCGCTCCAGACTGTAATAACTGGCTGGGTTTGGTTGAGAAGGTGAAAAGCTACGAGAAGATTTTGTACAATCAAAGAGGATCCTATTTAAAGTGGAATAAACTGTGGAAAGATTGGGACACGATTAACTAACCAGGAGTTTTTTTTGTTTTTTTTTTCATTTTTTTTTGGCCTGCAAGGTGGTGGGGGGGGGGGGGGGGATGGTGGGGGGGGGGGGATGGTGGGGGGGGCTTTGGGGAAGATCCAATTAGTCCGGCTTCTTTTTGTATGCAATGTATTAGTGTAGAATGTGAAGTCATAATGGAGTATTGAAGTATCTCTAGAAATGTTGGAGGTTGGCAGGACTCACCGGCATCAGATATTGGTTAATTTTTTGACCTACCTAAAATATTGAGTAATACATGGGTGAGGGTTCAGGGCTCGGGATCTTGGGGGGTCCGGGCATCGGGCGCGACCCGGGGTGCGGCTTTTCCTGTCGGACATGAGCTTCAACTACGGGCAGTGATCTGACACATGTGTGGGTTGGGTGCGACTATCTGTCTTCTCTTAATGAAATGGAGTCGGTGTTGGGTTGTGCTCTCTTAATGAGACAGTGCTGGTTGGTTCTGTTTTTCTCTTCAATTGCCGGAGATTGCTGAGCGACATTTGACTCGAGTCCTTTTTTCACGAGACACCGTGATAAACACATGCGAGTTATGCTTAAACAGGGCATTAATATTCAACTTAACCACACGGGGATGAGGCAGTAAAACACGCGAGTGGGCTTTACACCACTGTGATAGAAGACTGCTGGACCCCCCTCTGTTTTCCTTTGGTTCTACGGAAGTGTGCGATTAAAGATCGCTGTGAGCTCGCCCCGCACGGTGTATGTGAGCACCAGATGATTCGCCACACGAGTGTTGATCCTGTCGGTGGTGCTTACTTATGTTTGAGGGAGGCCGTATGAGGTGCGTGTTCGCTGCCTGGTGGGCCGCCCGGGCTGCGGGCCTCTGTTTCCTCCCCATATAGAGATAATAATATTAAATAAGATGTCTTTGTCTATCTGCATTATTAAAGCTTTTGATGCCGGGTGGGTCCTGCTTTCTTCCCAGGAAGTGAGACCTCTATTTGATTTAGTTAATATGCATATAATTATGGGCACTTGCATGAAATTATATCTAACTATGGTTAAAAAATTAGAACTGACGGACTTTTGGATTTTATAGTACTGTAAATGGAATATCGGTATGTAGTTTTGTATGATAATAAAAAAATATTATTAATAAAAAAAAAAAAAAAAAAAAAAAAAAAAAGGACCAGCAGCAGACAAAAGGAACAGAGAATGCACCAAAAATAATAGTATGTACTACAGGGTATGCACCACAAGGAATTATAAGTACGGTGAAAATGACATATCTTCATTCAACCCTCCAGATGCCATGCAGTCAAGTTCATAAATCCATCTTACCTCTTTTTGAGCCAACAGTTTCCTCCAGTTGCCCTCTCTCAAGGAGATGAACAGACGATCGATGCCCTTAACTTATGAAAATCTTTGAAGTGTCTGGGAATAGATTTCAATTTACTTACATCATTTTCCTCTCTCGCCCCCTATATACCCAGAACATATTCACGAATATGTCTCCTAAGTTCTCTTGAGGTCATGCCAACGTAAATACATTGGCAAGCACATGATGCCAGATATACTGCATGTAATTGTCACACCGGTGACAGGTTTTAGAAGGTCTGAAAGATTATCTGCACATTAGATACAGATAGGAGTTAGGCCAGGAGCAGGGTTTTATAGGTGGTGACCCTTTTCCTTTCCTAGCGGTGAGGCCTAGTGTCTTTTCCCTTCCTTCTTGTTGTCTTTTAGTGTTCTCCCCTACTACATCCTTGACAGTAATATTGTGAGTAATCGTATACAGTTTTCCAGATTTGCCAGGGTTTGAAAATTGAGTGGCTTTGTCTATGTTTGTGCAAGCTACACACTTCCCACATGGGGAAAAAAACATTTTGGGCCCTTAAACCCAAAGATCATAGATGGGTGTTCACCTGGGTGGTAGCTCCTTACTAAGATGTCCTTTAGGCATTTGGATCTCCTATATGTAATTGATGGAACTTCAGGGAGAACTTTTCCCAAAGTTAGATACACCTACCAGTATTTCGACAATGCTGATCGCATCTTTATCTATTGAGGATTATTTGTGGATATAAACCGCACCTTATCATCATATTCGCCTGTCCATTTTTGGCGGACTTCGAGTAAGTTATCTATACTGGTTTCTTTTGCTCTCTTATAGCCTTGTCTCGTACATTTCACCGGATTTCCCCTCTGATGGAACCTCTTGGAGAGATCCTGAACCTGTTTTTCAAACCATTCTTCTGTAGAGCAGATACGTCTAAGTTGTAGGAACTGATTGTATGGTATATTATGAATCAAGTTCCGGGGATGACATGAGTTGGCATGCAACAGCGCATTGGTGGATGTCTCTTCTCTGAATAGATCTGTGGAAATTCGCCCATCTTCAGCAACTGAAATTCTGATGTAGAGGAAATCCAAATTCCATTTATCGATCCTATAAGTCAATTTGATGTTCAGATCATTATTGTTCAATGACTTCATCAACTGACCGAATCCAGCCTGTGGGCCCTGCCACACGATGAAAATATCATCAGGTAACAGGCCCACATGTGGAGCCCGCCAATCAAGGAATTCGAATCGGTAAGGAAAATCTTCCTCTCCCATTGCTGTCCCCTGGAGCTGCAGGTAGAAGACATCCTTAAATAAAAAATAATTGTGGGTGAGTATAAACTCTAACAATTCCAAGATGAACCCAGTTGTAAACCATTCAAACGGCGCAAAATGTCAATTGTGTCCTTTAAAAAAGATGGTAGTTGCTAAACTAAAGGTTTTAATATGAAATAGATCAACATACAAGCTGGCTCACATAGATTGCCCATGCCAGAAACAATTTTGCGTCCCGGCGAGCATGTAGCATGCATGTAAATTTTAGGAAGCATGTACAAACATGCTACTCTTGAATGATCCGGAATCAAACATTTGGCCTCCTTGTCAGTAATAATCCCATTCTCCTCTGGCTTTCTGCACAATCTCAAATTGTTCCCCAGGATTATATGTGAGATGCTTATAGCATGAGGCCACCTTCAGTTTTTTTGGGGGGCAACTGGTTTATCACACCAGTTGCAATTAGTTGTTCCAATAGCGTTTGTCCCTCTGTATAGCTGCGATATCTCAGCAAAATCGCACACAACTGCTGCACAATACAAATGCACTACATATAAATTATATTATAGGTATATCACACCCCTGCCTCAATCAGTTTTTTTGGGGGGGCAACTGGTATATCACACCAGTTGCAATTAGTTGTTCCAATAGCGTTTATCCCTTTGTGTAGCTGCAGGATTTCAGCAGAACTGCACACAACTGCTGCATAGTATAAATGCACTATAATATATTCTGTGGATAGGGGATAACTTGAAACAACCAAAATACCCCTTTACCTGTGACAGAGTAATTAATATAAATAATATATGTGGAAAGGACAGAGACAGATGAGGTATCTTGAAAATTCAGGTATACACATTACGTCTCAGGATTCCTAATGGGGTTGTCTGAGATAATTGAAAATAAGATTCCTAATTAGTGATGAGCGGCAGGAACAATTTATGAATTTGCAATATTTCGTAAATATTTGGTAGAATACTCGTCACATATTCGCACATTTGCGAATTCTATATTATTTTCTTGATCGCGAAAAATCTGCAATGTAATATTCGCATAATGGGGTTAATCAGGGGTTAAAAAGCAAAAAAAACATACCTCATCCATTTGCTCGCGGAGAGGCTGTCGCTGTCACTGATGACGTCAACACCCCCGGCCAGTGTGATGACATGGTGATGTCACACATCAGCAAATGCGAGATTTGGCACGTTTTCTTCAATCAAGACGGCTGCAACAGCCTCTCTGAGAGCAAATGGATGAGGTATTTTTTTTTTTTTTTTTTTTTTTTACTGCTTTTACAGGAAAAATTGATTTGTTACCACGAAGCGTCAGGAAGTTCGGCTTTGTGAGTAATCAAATTTTTCCCAAAATTTTGATCAAAGTCCATTTCGTTAACTTTGATTCAGTCAACACTATCCAGCCCTGTCACTCAAGCTTCAGATTAGCACTTCTTACCCTGAGGGGACAGCCTCTCACAGGTGAAGAACTCTACTCTACTTTGGACAGATAGGCGGAGTGCGCAACCAAAATGTAAGCAGTCGCACACACATTGAGGTTTGGAAGCCAAAATCGGGAAGAGAAGTCATGTCTGTCCTTTCTACTTTCTCTGCTTTTATAATCCGCTCCTGATTTTGGCTTGAATATATGAATTATACCTGATTGCATTATTGCTCTATGTACTATACCAAGAGATCTAAGGTTGTTAGCATGCATTTTTTATCAAATTATGTGCGCCCACTCGCCAAAACAAAATAATTTATGTTTGTTCATTTGCTGATATAGTTTTATGGCATATTTGTATCTATTAAATTATGGAAAATAATGCTATTTCTGTGTAAATGATCAGAAAATCAGTAGAGCTTTAATCTCTTGAAAATATCATAAGAGCAGTCGTATCTAACATTGGCTCCACATCATGCCACTATAAATTGAAATACCTTTATAGTAGCAGTTGTTCTCTTTTTTGTTAATGGAAAATGCAGTTTAAGATGAGAACAGAATAATTAAATACATACAGATCTACAAAGGAATTGAATTTACAAGGAACGGCATGAAGAATGATTTAGGAGGCAAGGTGTAAATTATGCGTGCTACAGAATTTCATAAACAAAAGGATTGTTTAATTAAAGAAATAAATACTTTCCTCCGTTAATCTTTCTCAGGCTCTAGTATCAGCAATTAGATGGATATCTAAGTGAACTGACTTATGGCCTGTACTTACCAAAACAGATGAATATTCTGCAGTATCGCCGCAGTCATCATCTTAGTTGCACAGGATGCCGCTACTACTACTTTTTCACAAAGCACTTTTTTGGGGACTGAGCCCCCCCCCCCCATCTTTGAACCCATCAGATGCGACATTCATCGCTGATTGCGGTATCTGGGATCATTATAAAAGCATTTTAGTGGTTGGTCATAAAAAACAAAACTAAATTGTACTTACCACATCCGTTTGGGCATGAAGAGGCCGCCGTGGCCATCTTGCTTGATAATCCAGAGCTACATCTTGCGCTGCACATGATGTTTTGGCCTCATGTCCGCCGGTATGGTGAAATCATACGTTACCGCGCACAAAATTTTGCGTGGGATCTTCAAGCAAGATGGCTGTGGTGGCCTTTTTACACTCAAATGGATAAGGGAAGTATGATTATTTTTTTTACCACCATTTCATGGAAAATGTATATAAGGGGCTCACTCCACTCAAAGTATGAAGAATCATATGCAAAGTGCACTGACAACTCCTTTAACCCTTGGGCTAAAGAAGAATATATCAGTATTGGGTTATCGAAGCACATACATCTTCTCGAGGCACATTTTGGTCAACCCTTTTGATCAATTTATATGTAGCATAGGGATCATGTACTTGCAGGGAGGTCGGTAATGACACTTTTAGATTTCCAGGTAAATAGTGGTTTAATTTTCTTACAGCACAACACAATGCAGGACCTCTAAGTTAAATTTTACTTGGGAGTAGTCACGGCACATAAAGCATAAAAAAAAAAGACAAAGAAACACCTGTCCGTCTGGACTCTGACTAATACAGAGACTGTCTCTCACCTATACCATCAGCTTGTCTGGGAGATCAGACTTAGCACATCTACATAGTCTCAAAGCCAGCCTACCCTGACACTGACTGGGGATCTGAGGCCTGTATTTATTTATCTGTAATAATCCCAGTAGCTACACCTGGATCTCTTCAGGCTAGGGGGAATAGCCATACTGGAGTAAGGGTGTGTATTGGTAGGTCCCACTACCAACCTATCTACCAGTCCCAAAAAATCTAGCCCAGTTCAAAGGCTTAAATAACCGGTCTCAGCCAACATAACTTTTGGGATTCTCTTATCACACCCAGCTGAGGATTCTGGGTGCCCTATAACCTCTTCCAGGACTTTACCATACACTTTGTTACAGTAGATTCTTAAAGGGAACCTGTAATAGTAAGTGGTTGCCAAGAACCAGCTTTAGAATTGATACAGCCCAGGCCTTGAAAAGAGTCAAATCTACTTGGGAAGAGTCCCTGCCCATCTGCTGATGATTGGCAGTTCTCTCCTAGAGAGAAAGGGAGAAAACTAGGTAGAAGCCGGTCAGTCATCAGCAGGTGGGCAGGGAGAGCAAGAATTCATGAATAACCATGACTCTTCTCAGGTGACTGTGACTCTTTTCCAGGCCCAGTCTGCAAGGATAGTGATGTTGGTTCTCAGCAACCAGTTACTTTTAACTTTTAAATGACAGACCGCTGAAATCAACTCACCTGTCTCTACTTTATGCTGCCTTTAGTATGGGCAGCATAAAGTTAATGATAGGTTCTCTTTAAACATGTTGATCAAGTTGTTCTTTTGCAGTGTCAGAGGATTTATGTGCCTTGAGAGACGACTTATACGTTATACTGATATACCTAACAACATTGTAGTTGGTAAATTCAGGAACATTTAAGTACCACCCCCAGCACATAGGGTCCCCACAAAAAATAGGGTACCAGGAGACTATCCCAGACCGATACTGGTGAAATGCCTACTATCTAAGGACCGAGATGGAATATTAGCCGATGCTAGAACCTCGGAAAGATACTATATACAGGGGGTAAAGATTAAACTTTTTCCAGATTATTCATATAGTACTAATGTACAAAGAAGAGAGTTTATATCGGTAAAAAAAAGACTAAGGGAAGCAGGTATAAAGTATAGCCTATTTTTTCCAGCAAAATTAAGGGTGGAACACAATGGCAAGTTCGTTTTCTTCCAGACTCCGGAGGAAGTTAGCGAATGGGCGGACGGGGAGGGTCTCTGAGGCTGGGGGGGAGGTGGTGATAGGTGCTAAGATGCTAAGATATGGAGTCGCCCGGACTGCCGACCAGCAGAAGGGGGGACTATTTGGATGGGAGGGTATGGAGGGCTCGGGGGGGTGGGGCGTGGAGAGAAGTTTTTTTTTTTTTTTTTTTTTTCTTTCCTCCCCTTCCTGGATAGATGGTTAGGGTTCTTTCGTTAAATGTGAGAGGGCTCCGTGAGAGGGTTAAAAGGTTTGCTATCCTTGAGTGGATAAAGAGGTTCCTGCCAGCCGTCGTCTGCCTCCAGGAGACACATTTAGATAAAGAATCAGTAAGGTGGTTGGAGAGGAGATGGATGGTGGCGGGATATCATTCGGTATATACTACCTACTCTAGAGGGGTCTCGATTTTGATACATAACAAGATTAAATTTGAGGCTCTGGCATGTGAGGCCGACGATTGTGGCAGGTACCTCTTTCTACACTGCTACGTAGAGGGGAAAAAAACCGTACTCGCAAATATATATATTCCACCACCATATAAATCAGATGTTTTGTACCAATTGTATAGATTTATGTTGAATAAACAGGAATGTATGTTGATCGCGGTCGGAGACTATAATGCGGTTATGGATCCACTCAGGGATAGGATGTCTAGTGGAAGGGGAGGAGCACAAAATGTAGAGTTATGCAAATTAGTGTATGAATTCAATTGGGTAGATGTTTGGCGGGTGCAGAACCCAGATGAAATTAATTATTCTTGTTACTCAAAAACACACCAAACCTGGTCGAGAATAGATATGATTTTGGGAAACAAAAATTTAATATCTCAAAATAAGATTAGGATAAAGTATATACCCATGGCTTTATCGGACCATAGTGCAATGGTAATGGAGTTGGACCTGAATAAAAATAATACTTTGCCGTTGTTTAAGTTTAACCCCCATTGGCTATTATTAATCTCAGATAAAGAGAGTATAATAGAAGAGTTGAAACTTTTTTTTATGGAAAATGATGGCTCTGCCGGTAGACTTGTGGTCTGGGACAACTCTAAGGCATTTTTGAGGGGATTACTGTTCAAAAAAGTAAACTATTGGAAAAAAAACACTAGAGAGAATGGGAAGGCATTGGAAAAAAAATTACAAGAGGTTGGAATGGTATGTATGAGACATCCTACTGTACTTAATAAGAGAGTTTGGGAGGAAGAACAAGAAAAGTTGAGGTTATATCAATTAGAAAAAAGCAGGAAAGAATTGCTCCTTCAGGGGATTAAGTTGGCCTCGGAGGGTGAAAAGGTCGGTAAAATATTAGCAAATATAGTGAGAAATCAAAAAGGGAAATCATGGATTGGCGCGATTAAAGATAAAACGGGAAAATTACTCACCGCACCTGAAGATATAAAAAAAAGTGTTTTGGGACTATTTCCAAGAGCTATATAAGTCCAGGGTACAATACTCAAAACAAGAGTTAGATTCCTATCTAGATAAGATTGCTTTTAATAGGATATCTGAGGTCCAAAAAGAATTTCTGGAAAAAGAAATAACGGTGGCAGATATAAATTCAGCTCTGGGCAAGGTTAAATCCGAGAAAGCACCAGGTGGAGATGGGCTCCCCTTTGAAATATACAAAACCTTTGCACAGGTACTAGTTCCAGAATTAAAAATAACATTGGATGAGGCTCGAAAATTAGGTGATCTACCGAGCTCTATGAAGGAAGCAATTATTATACTAATCTTAAAAAAGGGGAAGGAACAAACAGACCCCGGCTCATATAGGCCTATATCCCTCTTGAATACGGATGCAAAAATTCTGGCAAAAGTTCTAGCAGACAGGCTCTCTAAGGTTATTAAAGAAATAATAAATAAAGATCAAACAGGTTTTATACCGGGTAGAACAATATATTCCAACATAAGAAGGCTATTCCTTAATATTGAAGCTAATAGATCAGACGCAGGGGAAAAAGCGATACTCTCATTGGATGCTCAAAAGGCGTTTGATTGCATTGAATGGGAGTATCTATGGGCAGTATTAAGGAGATTTGGTATAGGGGAAGGATTTATAAGGTGGATTCAGCTAATCTATTGTAACCCCAGGGCTAGAGTGGTTGTGGATGGGAGCCTATCCCCCTCGTTTGCCCTATCACGCGGCACAAGGCAGGGATGTCCTCTCTCCCCATTGCTATTTGCAATAGCAATTGAACCCCTGGCAAATATAATAAGAAATGATAGGGAGATTAAAAGTTTTACATACGTGGGTGGAGAAGAAAAACTGTTGATGTACGCAGATGATATTTTACTTTTTTTGCAAAACACCGGGGAACAGTTTAATAAAATAACAGAGATAATAGATAAGTTTGGTTTTTTTTCCGGTTTAAACATTAATTGGGGTAAATCACACATGTTATTATTAGGAGAGGGGCAACTACAGAGAGATACACGGGTGCACGTTTTAAAAAGGCATGAAAACTTTAAATATCTCGGCATACAAATCTCCGGGAACATAGAAGAATATGAAAAATTAAATATTCTCCCCTTAATAAAAGAACTAAGAACTAAAATACACATATGGAAAAGATTACCACTGTCAATGCAGGGCAGGGTGAATTTAATAAAAATGGTCTTCCTCCCAAAGATACTTTACGTATTGCAAAATGCCCCAGTAAGAATACCAAAAAATACTTTTAAATTATTGGATAGACTAATGGGGGATTTTATGTGGAAGGGTGCGATTCCTCGGATAAAGAAGGAAGTCCTTCAGCTCCCAGTGAAAGAAGGAGGATTAGCGCTTCCTAATCTATTTTTCTACTATTTAATAACACAATATGGGAATATAAAGGATAGCTTAGATAGCCAGGTGGGTAGACAAGAATTAAATAGATGGGGATGGAAAGAAAAATTTAATCACTTAGAGGTGTTGGAGTCAGGTTTTTTTGGGCAAAAAAATACTAGTAATAGGATATTCAATTTGTTAGAATACGTATGGGGGGAAATTAAGAAACTATTGGAGATTAAAGGGTTTTTGAAATATACACCGATATGGAAAAATCTTAATTTAAAGGAATTGGAAACAATAAGAGATTATATAGATTGGGAAAAAAAAGGAGTGAAATACCTAGAACAGATTTTTGAGGGAGATAAGCTGAAGGACTTCAATATAATGGTGTCGGAATTTGGGATCCCCCATAGGGACTTGTTTAAATACTTCCAGCTTAGGAATGCATTGCGGATAGTGGTACAGGGGGATAGGTACCGAAGGGAAACATCAGATATGTTGGACAAGTTTGTTGCAGCAGGGGAGGGAGCTGGAATAACTGCAAAGAGATATAAGATCTTGATGGAGGAAAAAAGAAAAATAATTACAATGCTTGCCGTGAAGAAATGGCAGAAAGACTTAGATTCCTTCACAGAGGAAAAATGGAGGGATGCCCTTAGAAATTACGCGACAATTTCGGATAGGGGTTCGCACAAGATCTCACAATTTTTTATAATACATAGACTACATCGTTCTCCATGGATGTTAAAAAGAATGGGAGTGAGACCAACAGATAAATGTTTAAAATGTTGGGAGGAGAGAGCTGATTTGATACACTGTTTCTGGAGGTGTCCCAAGCTTCATAGATACTGGACAGAAATTATGGAAACTGTGTTTTTGTTACTGAAGGTCCGAGTACCAAATGACCCAGTAATTTGTATTTTAGGGGCAACCGAACATTTGAAACTGAATAAAAATATACGATTGGTTTTGAATAAAGTATTATTTCAGGCCAGAATCCTGATACTTAGGAAATGGATAAAGGTAGATCCACCGACGGTGGAACAGTGGAGGAAAACAATAGACAAGTTAATTAAAGAAGAAAGTGGGACGAAGAATTATACTAAAAAATTCCCAAATCTCGACCAGGTCTGGAAAAATTGGGTACTTTAGTTTTTTTTTTTTTTTTTTTTTCTCTCTCTTTCCACGTGGGGGGAAACGGGAGGGTGGGCGTTGGGAGGTGGTCGGGAATGGGGTGAGGGAAAGAAAGGGGAAGGGAAGGAAAAAAAAAAAAGAGAAAGAATAGAAATGAAAGATGAATAGTAATTACTATTTGTTAATAATTTTTCTTATGTACTGTTGGGATAATGTTTTGCTATGGATGTATTTATTGTACGAAATCGAAATAAAAAAGATTTAAGTAAAAAAAAAAGTACCACCCCCAGGAACTCCCCAAACCTAACCAGGGCTTACATAAGTCCCAACCATGTTTGCACAGGGACAGCCAAAATTTGTCTTTCAAACTTAGGCACAATCCCTTCAGGACCCTTGGCAGCTAGCTGTGCTAACCTGCTTGAAATTTGTGTCTTAAACTATGTGAAAATATAATACACTAATAATAGCAATTAACCACATTAAAGGGGTTTTCCCATCTCAGACAATGGGGACATATCGCTAGAATATGCCCCCATTGTCTGATAGGTGCGGGTACCATATCTGGGACCTACAATGAAAACAGAGCCCCGAAAGTAATAGAGGGTGCAATGCACATGTGAAGCCACCCTCCATTCATTTCTATGAGGTCGCAGAAAATAGCTGAGCACTGGCATCAATGCAGGAGTTGATTGGATGCCATAGCTGTCGGGTGCTTGCTGTTTTATACAACAGAATGGACTTTAAACCTTTGACTTTTAAGTAAGTGTAAAAAAAAAAGTCAAAACTAAATTCAAATCATCCCCCTTTACCCATATTAAAAATAAAAACAAACATTAAAAATAATGATCATTAGCGGTGTTATGAATCAAAATATGTATCCCATATGGTGAACAAAAAACAAAATGGCCATTTTTTTCATTACTTTAATCTCTTCATATCAAAAAAAAATTTTATAAAAAGAAAGTGATCAAAAAGTCATTCACACCTTCACTTTTCAGTTATGTTGGACAGCCCCTTTTAGAATTATTTTTCATTGCTGACTGCTGAACTTTTCTAATCTTATCAATGAGTCATTTAAAGTTTGCTTGAAATAATTGCTAGATTGAATATAATTTCTAGCACAAATGTAACATTTTAGATGTTTAGTCTTCTCCCTACTATACTATTATCTGATCATTATATTTGATCTCTTCTTTTTAATGTAGAGCAGCCGGTAATTGCTGAAGCTCCACAACTTCACTGAAATAATTAGAATGGTTTCAATGTAACAGAGAAAAAAGGTGGAAAGTAAAAAGGATAAATTTCTGAATTGTGGACAAGATGAATTTGCTAATGTCTTTCTGTGTTATAAAGCAAGCAAGTTTTAGTGAACCATTAGGTGACCCACAAACCCACCGGAATAAATTAGAGATCGAAACTTTAAAGGATGAACTTTACACGAGAACTCCACAAATCTACAAAAAGTTTTAATTTATTCTGCAGCTTTGCTATGAAAAAAAAAAAAGTTACATAGGGTCATTTCTGGATTTATGCTGATTGACATTAACAGAACTATTCCGTCATCTTGTATTGTTTTCCTGTGAAGTATGTAGAGATTGCTTTGGGAAAATAATAGCAGAAGCCGGGTTTTCATGATTATGAGGGAAGCTATCTTGCCTGAGCTGTTGTTAACAGCATTTAGAGTTATGCTTTATAGCAGCCAACATGGTACATAGACACGATGGTCTGGAGGGGAACTTACTGATTTCTATTGAAGAGTTTTCTAGGCATGCTTTGTGACTTGAGCGGAGGTCAGGAGGGAGTAGATAATCTGTGATATCACCTAGTGAATGGTGGATCCTATTTTATCTATTGTCTGTTATCTGTTTCTAATCCTGCCTGTAATAATAAGGAGATGACTGCTGAAAAGTGATCGGTACAGAACAAAAGTGGGGACTACTATTAGGCTTAGTGGCCATTGTGAAATTATTATATTTTTTTAAATATACATGACATAGAAAATGAAATGTAAAATTACCAAAAATTAGGGTAGATCCCATTCAAAGAGGCTGAGTTCTTTTTGATAAAATTGTATACTAATGCCTCATGTACAGCATGCAACAGGTAGGTAAACGATAATTTGCGCTGAGAAGCGATGTTAATAATGCTGAGAAGCAATTATTAGATAAAAGCATAGTATTGAGGATGTGCGATCACTCTTTCACTCATATATTTTACAAATTACCAAAATTATTTAAAAATGAATAATTTATATATTTATATATAAAAACTTAATTTAAACCATAAATCACTTTCTGACGACATATTCCCTTTAACCTTGTACCTTTTTTGTGCCTAGCTGGTACTGAAATCTCCATAAATATAACGATTATAATTTTTTACATCCAATTGTAGGTAAAATAAAATGTTTTGGAACAAACAATGTAATAAAAAAATTCACGTAATCAATTGTACCATAGAGGTAAGGTTTCCTTCTCTCCAATAATAGCAGCTATGGGAATGGGCAGACAGTGACAGATATTTCCAGCAATATGAATGTTTTTACTATGGAGTTGCCAGTGATTTATGTGAACATTGGTCAATTCTGGAGGCTCCTATAGTTTTTCTGAATTTTGAAAACATGGCCGATTACTTCCAAAAATAGCACTGCATGTTGTGTGTAGTATTGAAACTCATCCCTAATCATTTCAATGGAGCTGAAACTGCAATACCAGACACAAAATATGGACATATGTGTCACTGTATTTGGGAAAAAGCAGTCATGATTTTCTAATCACGCACAACCCCTTAGTGAAAGGAATCCAACAACAGAGTGACTCATTTAGGCTATTAATCCCGCTTATATTTTTATCACAGTTGTTTTTCAGTTTAAAAATAAATCTTAAAGTTAGAGAAATATAGTTCACATTATGTTTAAGCCCCTTATGACTAAGCTCCAAACATGTACGGTACTTGGTCCTGGGTTTTAATCCGGAGCGCCGTACATGTACAGCACAGGGTGAAAGCTCCTGCTTCTGCAATCTACCAGGAGCAGGGGGGGGTCCATGGCCGTCAGTGATAGAAGACAGAAACACTCTATTACCATTTATGTTTTCTTCCTTCCTCTGTGCCTAGTGATCATGTAACTGCTGGATGTCTTGGGCATAGGAGTGCTACAAACCCTCATCAGCTCTGCCTTTGCATGCCCCAGTTACAGTGGAAATAGTGCAAAATACAAAAAAAAATGTAGTTCTAATATTTAATTTTAAAATATATTAATTACCTCTTTGGGGACATATTTTGTGCCAAAAAAAAATAGAAGTTAAAAATAAAATACAAATACCATATTTTTCACCCCATAAGACACACTTTTTCCCCCCCTAAAAGTGGGGGGAAATGGCAGGGCGTCTTATGGTGCGAATGCTGCCATTTTTACATTGTAGTCTGTGATGTACCAACGGGGAGAGAGGAGGCAACTCGTGGCAGGGCCCGGTGCAGTCACTGTACTCTAATACACCGGGCCCCGCACACACCAGTATTCAGATGTAGGCAACATGATATGTTAACTGTAGGCAATCCATATTTAAACTACAAGGTAGTGCAATCTGCGTACCGTAGTAATTACTATTGAACGCCCGTACTTGCAGGCAGGCTGGCCAGTCACTCACTTCCTCACTATGCATGCTCTGCCCACTTTATTAATAAAGCAGGTGGAGCCTGCTCCGCGAGCAAGTGTGTGACCGGTTAGCCTGCCTGCAAGTACGGGCGTTCAATAGTGAGTACTAAGGTACGCTGATTGTGCTACCTTGTAGTTTAAATATGGATTGCCTACAGTTACCATATCAGTTGCCTACAGTTTATATCTGAATACTGGTGTGTGCGGGGCCCGGTGTATTAGAGTACAGTGACTGCACCGGGGCCCCGCAGAGATTTTAACACCAGTTGCCATCCCCACTTGTATTAGGGTCACTATTTACTGTACACAGGGGCACTGTTATGGGGGATACCTGTGGATGATACATATATAGCATAAGATGCTATATATGTGTCATCCACATATGCCCCCATAACAGTGTCATCCACAGATCCCCTATAACAGTGCCATCCACAGATCCCCCATAAGTGCCATCCACAGATCCCCTATAACAGTGCCATCCACAGATCCCCCTCATAACAATGCCATCCACAGATCCCCCCATAACAGTGCCATCCACAGATCCCCCATAACAGTGCCATCCACAGTTCCATAACAGTGCATCATCCACAGTTCCATAACAGTGCATCATCCACAGATCCCCCATAATATTGTCATCGACAGACCACCATTAGTTCAAAACCCACCAAAAGCACACCTTTTGGTTCAAAATATATTTTTTCTTATTTTCCTCCTAGATGCGTCTTATAGGGTGAAAAATACGGTAAATGAAAAAAATATTAAAAAAATAAATGAAAAATATAATAAAATACAAATAAATGGAAAAAATTACGAACACAAAATGGGGAACCCAATTTAATCATTTATTTTGGTGTCAGTTTGCATGTTCGAAGAATAAAAGAGCTATAGTTTGAAAAAATGACTTGTTTTGCATAGTTTTCCCTTAATAAAACAAATTACAAACAGCTAAAAAAAATTATAGAAAGCCCAATGTGTCACATTAAAAAATGTTTAAAAAATTACTTTGGTAGTCCAACAAATAAAAAAGTTACAATCGTTAAACCCCCACTTGTGCTTGATCAGGCCTAGTTAATTTCTGTATATTCAAATGTCTTACATAACTCCTTACTAAAGTGATTATATGATGATTTTTTTTACACTTTATATACTTCCATTCTGTTTTTTCTTTGTAGATGATTTTGGTCCTATTGTGCCTTCATCTCACCAGACCTTTAAAGAAAACACTGACATCACATTGAACTTCCTATACACCTTACTAGGACATGTGAAACAAGTGACGGTGCAAAAATTTACAGATGGGAAGATGGAATTAGTTGCGCATTGTGAACATCTAATGAATGGAAGGAAACTGTTATCATACGGTATTGATTTTAGTAAGCACAGTTTTTTAAACTGTTCAGACCTTCAAAATATTACTCTAACAATCCCTCAAGCTGCCACCACTGATGAAGGACTCTATCAGTGTAATTTTTGGTTGGATGACAAGAATCATACAATTTCCATAGAAGTGCACTTACAGACCACAGGTAAGGTTATTTATCTATTCAGTTTTGAGAATACCTAACCACTTTTTTTAACCACCTCAGCCCCCCTAGCTTAAACACCCTTAATGACCAGACCACTTTTTACAATTCTGCACTACACTACTTTCACCGTTTATTGCTCGGTCATGCAACTTACCACCCAAATTATTTTACCTCCTTTTCTTCTCACTAATAGAGCTTTTATTTGGTGGTATTTCATTGCTGCTGACATTTTTACTTTTTTTGTTATTAATCGAAATTTAACAACATTTTTGCAAAAAAATTAAATTGTTCACTTTCAGTTGTAATTTTTTTTTAAAAACGACATCTACATATAAATTTTTCGCTAAATTTATTGTTCTACATGTCTTTGTTAAAAAAGATGTTTGGGTAAAAGTTATAGCGTTTACAAACTATGGTACAAAAATTTGAATTTCCGCTTTTTGAAGCAGCTCTGACTTTCTGAGCACCTGTCATGTTTCCTGAGGTTCTACAATGCCCAGACAGTAGAAAACCCCCACAAATAACCCCATTTTGGAAAGTAGACACCCTAAGGTATTTGCTGATGGGTATAGTGAGTTCATAGAACTTTTTATTTTTTGTCACAAGTTAGCGGAAAATGATTTTTTCTTTTTTTCTTACAAAGTCTCATATTCCACTAACTTGTGACAAAAAATTAAAACTTCCATGAACTCACTATGCCCATCACGAAATACCTTGGGGTGTCTTGTGGGGTAGTTATACTGCCCTGGCATGTTAGGGGCCCTAATGTGTGAGAAGTAGTTTAAAATCACAATGTGTAAAAAATGCCCTGTGAAATCCGAAAGGTGCTCTTTGGAATGTGGGCCCCTTTGCCCATCTAGGCTGCAAAAAAGTGTCACACGTGGTATTGCCGTACTCAGGAGAAGTTGGGCAATGTGTTTTGGGGTGTCATTTTCAATATACCCATGCTGGGTGAGAGAAAAATCTCAGTCAAATGCCAACTTTGTATAAAAAAATGGGAAAAGTTGTCTTTTGCCGAGATATTTCTCTCACCCAGCATGGGTATATGTAAAAAGACACCCCAAAACACATTGCCCTACTTCTCCTGAGTATGGTGATACCACATGTGTGACACTTTTCTGCAGCCTAGGTGGGCAAAGGGGCACATATTCCAAAGAGCACCTTTAGGATTTCACAGGGTATTTTTTACACAATTTGATTTCAAACTACTTCTCACGCATTAGGGCCCCTAAAATGCCAGGGCAGTATAAATACTCCACAAGTGACCCCATTTTGGAAAGAAGACACCTCAAGGTATTCCGTGAGGGGCATGGCGAGTTCCTAGAATTTTTTATTTTTTGTCAAAAGTTTGTGGAATATGAGACTTTGTAAGAAAAAAAAAAAACTTGTGACAAAAAATAAAAAATTCTAGGAACTCGCCATGCCCCTCACGGAATACCTTGGGGTGTCTTTTTTTCCAAAATGGGGTCCAGCCCAAAACCTGGCCTGGACGTGGGGAACAGCCACCCACCCTGCTCTTTGGCTGCTCCCAATAAGAACCGGCCCGGAGCGGCTTTTCAGCCACACTAAGAATAAACAGTGTCAGCGAGCACTAGCTGTGGCTGACACATAAAATAACCGGTTCTTATCTCACCGAGGCCAGGAACCTCGGTGACACGTACCTTCCGTCAATGACGGACCCTTGCACCTTCCTACAGGGGTTATCACCCCCCTGTAAGGCTCCATTCAGACATCCGTATGTGTTTTGCAGATCCGATCCATGGATCCGTGGATCAGTAAAACACATACGGACGTCTGAATGGAGCCTTACAGGGGGGTGATCAATGACAGGGGTGTAATCAGGGAGTCTATATGGAGTGATCAGGGGTTAATAAAGGGGTTAATAAGTGACAAGGGGGGTGTAGTGTAGTGTGGTGCTTGGTGCTACTTTACAGAGCTGCCTGTGTCCTCTGGTGGTCGTTCCAAGCAAAAGGGACCACCAGAGGACCTGGTAGCAGATATATTAGACGCTGTTAGGGGTTAAAAAAATCGCATCTACAGCCTGTCAGCGAACGATCGCCGCTGGCAGGCTGTAGATCAGCTCGCTTACCTGCAGTTCCTGTGAACGCCGATGCGTGACTCTGCCTGGGACAGCCGCCTCCGGACCGCGATCCTGCGTTAGGCGGTCCAGAGGCGGTTAATCACTGTATTCCAAAAGCCATAACATTTTTATGTATTCAGCATCGTGGCTGTATGTTTGTTTGTCAGAAGATTAGTTTTATTATTAGGCCTCATGCACTTGACAGTATTAATGTTGCAGTCTGCAAAATACAGACACAGGCCATGTACATCCCACACTTTCCTTGGTCCCTATGATAGAAATGCTTATTCTTGTTCCCAAAGTGGACAAGAATAGAACATGTTCTATTTGTGGAATGGCCACACAGATGCGGACAGCATGTGGACGACAGTTTTTGCGGCCCAATAGAAATGAACGGGTCTGGGTCCGAACCTCATAAAATGTGGATTGGACCAAAAGTACAGTCACAGGCATGAGGGCTTAATGACATTGTGGGTACATATAATGTACCCAATAAACTTTTAGTAATCTTTTGGGGAGGAACAATTCTTCTGTTGTTTTGGGGATCAAAACTTTTATTTAAATACTGTATACAGCGCTGTTTTTATTTCAGACCCAACTTCTGCAGAGATGTGGTTCATTTACATATAATTTGTGTAGTATAAAAATATTTTCTTCATTATTTTTTTTAATCATATTTTTCTAAATAATTTTTGAGGACTATTGATTTATTTAACCTTCTGCCGTCACACTAACGCCGAAAGGCGTCAATGCTGCGGCGCTGCCAGGTCACACTAACGCCGATTGGCGTCATCTCGCGTGAGCCGAGATTTCCTGTGAACGCGCGCACACAGGCGCGCGCGCTCACAGGAACGGAAGGTAAGCGAGTGGATCTCCAGCCTGCCAGCGGCGATCGCTCGCTGGCAGGCTGGAGATCCGAATTTTTTAACCCCTAACAGGTATATTAGACGCTGTTTTCATAACAGCGTCTAATATACCTCCTACCTGGTCCTCTGGTGGTCCCTTTTGTTAGGATCGACCACCAGAGGACTCAGGTAGGTCAGTACAGTCGCACCAAACACTACACTACACCCCCCCCCCCCCCCGTCACTTATTAACCCCTGATCACCCCATATAAACTCCCTGATCACCCCCCTGTCATTGATCACCGCCCTGTCATTGATCACCCCCCCTGTCAGGCTCCGTTCAGACGTCCGTATGATTTTTACGGATCCACGGATACATGGATCGGATCCGCAAAAAGCATACGGACGTCTGAATGGAGCCTTACAGGGGGGTGATCAATGACAGGCGGGTGATCACCCATATACACTCCCTGATCACCCCCTGTCATTGATCACTTCCCTGTAAGGCTCCATTCAGACGTCCGCATGATTTTTACGGATCCATGGATACATGGATCGGATCCGCAAAACACATGCGGACGTCTGAATGGAGCCTTACAGGGGGTGATCAATGACAGGCGGGTGATCACCCATATACACTCCCTGATCACCCCCCTGTCATTGATAACCCCCCTGTAAGGCTCCATTCAGACGTCCGCATGCGTTTTGTGGATCCGATCCATGGATCCGTAAAAAATCATGCGGACGTCTGAATGGAGCCTTACAGGGGGTGATCAATGACAGGCGGGTGATCACCCATATACACTCCCTGATCACCCCCCTGTCATTGATAACCCCCCTGTAAGGCTCCATTCAGACGTCAGCATGCGTTTTGTGGATCCGATCCATGTATCCATGGATCCGTAAAAAATCATGCGGATGTCTGAATGGAGCCTTACAGGGGGGGTGATCAGTGACAGGGGGGTGATCACCCTGATTACCCTGATCACCCCCTGTCATTGATAACCCCCCTGTAAGGCTCCATTCAGACGTCAGCATGCGTTTTGTGCATCCGATCCATGGATCCGTAAAAAATCATGCGGATGTCTGAATGGAGCCTTACAGGGGGGTGATCAATGACAGGGGGGTGATCAATGACAGGCGGGTGATCAATGACAGGCGGGTGATCACCCATATACACTCCCTGATCACCCCCTGTCATTGATCACCCCCCCTGTAAGGCTCCATTCAGACATCCGCATGATTTTTTACGGATCCATGGATACATGGATCGGATCCACAAAACACATGCGGATGTCTGAATGGAGCCTTACAGGGGGGGTGATCAGTGACAGGGGGGTGATTACCCTGATCACCCCCTGTCATTGATAACCCCCCTGTAAGGCTCCATTCAGACGTCCGCATGCGTTTTGTGGATCCGATCCATGTATCCATGGATCCGTAAAAAATCATGCGGATGTCTGAATGGAGCCTTACAGGGGGGGTGATCAGTGACAGGGGGGTGATCACCCTGATTACCCTGATCACCCCCTGTCATTGATAACCCCCCTGTAAGGCTCCATTCAGACGTCCGCATGCGTTCTGTGGATCCGATCCATGTATCCATGGATCCGTAAAAAATCATGCGGATGTCTGAATGGAGCCTTACAGGGGGGGTGATCAGTGACAGGGGGGTGATCACCCTGATTACCCTGATCACCCCCTGTCATTGATAACCCCCCTGTAAGGCTCCATTCAGACGTCCGCATGCGTTCTGTGGATCCGATCCATGTATCCATGGATCCGTAAAAAATCATGCGGATGTCTGAATGGAGCTTTACAGGGGGGGTGATCAGTGACAGGGGGGTGATCACCCTGATTACCCTGATCACCCCCTGTCATTGATAACCCCCCTGTAAGGCTCCATTCAGACGTCCGCATGCGTTCTGTGGATCCGATACATGTATCCATGGATCCGTAAAAAATCATGCGGATGTCTGAATGGAGCCTTACAGGGGGGGTGATCAGTGACAGGGGGGTGATCAGGGAGTCTATATGGGTGATCACCCCCCTGTCATTGATCACCCCCCTGTCATTGATCACCCCCCCCCTGGTAAGGCTCCATTCAGACATTTTTTTTGGCACAAGTTAGCGGAAATTTTTTGTTTGTTTTTGTTTTTTCTTACAAAGTCTCATATTCCACTAACTTGTGTCAAAAAATAAAATCTCACATGGACGCACCATACCCCTCACGGAATCCAAATGCGTAAACATTTTTAGACATTTATATTCCAGACTTCTTCTCACGCTTTAGGGCCCCTAAAAAGCCAGGGCAGTATAAATACCCCACATGTGACCCCATTTCGGAAAGAAGACACCCCAAGGTATTCCGTGAGGGGCATATTGAGTCCATGAAAGATTGAAATTTTTGTCCTAAGTTAGCGGAAAGTGAGACTTTGTGAGGAAAAAAACAAAAAAAATCAATATCCGCTAACTTATGCAAAAAAAAAAAAATTCTAGGAACTCGCCAGGCCCCTCATTGAATACCTTGGGGTGTCTTCTTTCCAAAGTGGGGTCACATGTGGGGTATTTATACTGCCCTGGCTTTTTAGGGGCCCGAAAGTGTGAGAAGAAGTCTGGGATCCAAATGTCTAAAAATGCCCTCCTAAAAGGAATTTGGGCCCCTTTGCGCATCTAGGCTGCAAAAAAGTGTCACACATGTGGTATCGCCGTACTCAGGAGAAGTTGGGGAATGTGTTTTGGGGTGTCATTTTACATATACCCATGCTGGGTGAGAAAAATATCTTGGTCAAATGCCAACTTTGTATAAAAAAATGGGAAAAGTTGTCTTTTGCCAAGATATTTCTCTCACCCAGCATGGGTATATGTAAAATGACACCCCAAAACACATTCCCCAACTTCTCCTGAGTACGGCGATACCACATGTGTGACACTTTTTTGCTGCCAAGGTGGGCAAAGGGGCACATATTGCAAAGTGCACCTTTCGGATTTCACCGGCCATTTTTTACAGATTTTGATTGCAAGGTACTTCTTACACATTAGGGCCCCTAGAATACCAGGGCAGTATAACTACGCCACAAGTGACCCCATTTTGGAAAGAAGACACCCCAAGGTATTCCGTGAGGGGCACGGCGAGTTCCTAGAATTTTTTATTTTTTGTCACAAGTTAGCGGAAAATGATGATTTTTCTTTTTTTTTCTTTTTTCCTTACAAAGTCTCATATTCCACTAACTTGCGACAAAAAATAAAAAATTCTAGGAACTCGCCATGCCCCTCACGGAATAGCTTGGGGTGTCTTCTTTCCAAAATGGGGTCACTTGTGGCGTAGTTATACTGCCCTGGCAATTTAGGGGCCCAAATGTGTGAGAAGAACTTTGCAATCAAAATGTGTAAAAAATGCCCTGCAAAATCCGAAAGGTGCACTTTGGAATATGTGCCCCTTTGCCCACCTTGGCAGCAAAAAAGTGTGACACATCTGGTATCGCCGTACTCAGGAGATTGCAAAGTTCTTCTCACACATTTGGGCCCCTAAATTGCCAGGGCAGTATAACTACCCCACAAGTGACCCCATTTTGGAAAGAAGACACCCCAAGGTATTCCGTGAGGGGCATGGCAAGTTTTTAGAATTTTTTATTTTTTGTCGCAAGTTAGTGGAATATGAGACTTTGTAAGAAAAAAAAAAAAAAAAAAAATCATCATCATTTTCCGCTAACTTGTGACAAAAAATAAAAAGTTCTATGAACTCACTATGCCCATCAGCGAATACCTTAGGGTGTCTACTTTCCGAAATGGGGTCATTTGTGGGGGGTTTCTACTGTTTGGGCATTGTAGAACCTCAGGAAACATGACAGGTGCTCAGAAAGTCAGAGCTGTTTCAAAAAGCGGAAATTCACATTTTTGTACCATAGTTTGCAAATGCTATAACTTTTACCCAAACCATTTTTTTTTTGCCCAAACATTTTTTTTTTATCAAAGACATGTAGAACAATAAATTTGGCGAAAAATGTATATATGGATGTCGTTTTTTTTGCAAAATTTTACAGCTGAAAGTGAAAAATGTCATTTTTTTGCAAAAAAATCGTTAAATTTCGATTAATAACAAAAAAAGTAAAAATGTCAGCGGCAATAAAATACCACCAAATGAAAGCTCCATTAGTGAGAAGAAAAGGAGGTAAAATTCATTTGGGTGGTAAGTTGCATGACCGAGCAATAAACCGCTAAAGTTGTGGAGTGCCGATTTGTAAAAAAGGGCCTGGTCACTAGGGGGGTATAAACCTGTGGTCCTTAAGTGGTTAATAAAAAGGACACCCATACCCCAGATAGGTCCTAATAAACCATTCAAGGGGAGAGAGGACTTTTTTGCCTCAAATATTTCAATGATTTCTGGTACCAGTACCTCCTGAGAACACTTGATTGGTGGTGTAGTGGGTGTAGAACCCCCTAATGATTAGTCATGAATATCTAGAGCCAAGATGACCCCTATAAGATCTTTGAACCTGAAGCACAAACTCAGAACTACAGTGACTGGGATGAGTGGCTTGTTACTGATCAAAGAGTCTCCATTGTATTATTCTTATTGTGTTTGGGGTGATTTAATACAGCATTGCATTAACATCCCAATTCCCCTTAGTACTTTACTTATTAAGTGTTGATCATTGCTAAAAGGTTAGTCCGGGTTTAAAACAAAGGGTCCTGGCTCCTGCTTCTTTTTACGAAATGTGCCATTTGCTCGTTCATGGTTTGTGTCTGGCATTGTATCCGATTCCTATACAAAACCCTTTTTTTCTATACTTCAGGAACGTCTTTAGGTCTACATGACCACCTCTTAATGTCATGAACGACTCCATTTATTCAAAGCCCCCTTGTCTATTAATGGAAACTTTATGTTATTAATTTAAAAAATCTGGTTATAAGTTAAAACAGTGACATTCCATTTGTGGTTTTTGTTTTTTACCAGCCATGGTAATACATTTGCTAATTCATAAGAGTGAGTAACATATTTACAAAAAGTACTCTGTCATCCTCCATTTCTGAGATACTTTCCTGAACCACTATACTTTGGTCTTGAGAATTATGAATCACCACTTTATGTCTGAACCTGAACTTTTAATATTCTCTGTTTTACTACATCAGAATTTGAGTCACATTTTTACCATTTCTGAGTTTACCCATCTAAACACAAAATGTACAAGTGTCAATATGTTTAGGTCATACAATAGAACTATCGAATGTGCCATATATAGTAGCTTTCAAAAAATGGCAACCAATTGTTGGTGGGTTATGGCAACCAATTGTTTAGTATAGTGAAACAAAATTCAAACAATGTGTATAGAGAGGCTGAGCACTCTCCCAATGGACGCACAGAGACTATTCAAAAATTATTGTATTTATTACACCAATATATAGATAAAAAATATATAATAAATAAAATGCACAATAAAAAATATTCTTATAAAATATACATAAATGTTAAAACTGTTCAGATTAAGAGCATAAATAATTGAATGGCGGTGGCATGCAGAAGAATACTATATGCAACTTGGATGAGAAAATATGTCCTGATTGGAAGGAAAGAAAAATCGATGACACTTCGATATTTAAATCTTCGACAATGTGAAGATAAATTTTCAACAATGTGAAAGTGAATTTTATATAGATAAATTTTCGAATAATTGTCCAGACTGAAATTCGATATTTACTTTCGATTCTTTTATCGATTATATTGTATTCAGTCAATATTCCCTGTATGGCAAAACACACACTCTTGTAAAAATGCCGTCTGACTATAGCACACAGTGGCGTCCCACGTGGCTAATGGAGTCAGATTCGGCGGTACCTGTTAGTAGCAGTTCAGCAGGAGCAGTGTGAGCGAAGTGGCCCTCCGTGTAAAGATTCTTTAATGAGAAGATTTTGATTATAACTCTATCAGTTCAAGGGTCGGAATCATCGCTATGTGCCAGAAAAGTTCATCAGGGTAATAAGGTCGATTTAAGTTGTTAAATTCAGGACGTCCATCAGCTGATGTGCGGGTCTCTTGAAACCAGACGCGTTTCGGGGTCTTTTCCTAGACCACTGAGGAAGGGGCTAAGAAAAGACCCCGAAACGCGTCTGGTTTCAAGAGACCCGCACATCAGCTGATGGACGTCCTGAATTTAACAACTTAAATCGACCTTATTACCCTGATGAACTTTTCTGGCACATAGCGATGATTCCGACCCTTGAACTGATAGAGTTATAATCAAAATCTTCTCATTGAAGAATCTCTACACGGAGGGCCACTTCGCTCACACTGCTCCTGCTGAACTGCTACTAACAGGTACCGCCGAATCTGACTCCATTAGCCACGTGGGACGCCACTGTGTGCTATAGTCAGATGGCATTTTTACAAGAGTGTGTGTTTTGCCATACAGGGAATATTGACTGAATACAATATAATCGATAAAAGAATCAAAAGTAAATATCGAATTTCAGTCTGGACAATTATTCGAAAATTTATCTTCATAAAACTCACTTTCACATTGTTGAAAATTTATCTTCACATTGTCGAAGATTTAAATATCGAAGTGTCATAGATTTTTCTTTCCTTCTAATTAGGACATATTTTCTCATCCAAGTTGCATATAGTATTCTTCTGCATGCCACCGCCATTCAATTATTTATGCTCTTAATCTGAACAGTTTTAACATTTATGTATATTTTATAAGAACATTTTTTATTGTGCATTTTGTTTATTATATATTTTTTATCTATATATTGGTGTAATAAATACAATAATTTTTGAATAGTCTCTGTGCGGTCCATTGGGAGAGTGCTCAGCCTCTCTATACACATTATAATTTTCTTTTGACTGGGTGAGTCATTAGGCTTAGCAGCACCCATTCATAGTCACAGGCGATAGAGAGCCACCATACTCTTTACATTATCAAAATTCAAACAATGATAGAATTATTTACCGTAGTCTGTTTTTCTTGTTTGCAAATCAAAAGCTGTCAGTCTAAAGGGTGCATTAGACTGTCCGATTCTCAGCCAGTTCATAGTTAACGAACGTTCGCAGGACCGCTTGTTACCGACGATCCGGCAGTTTTATACCTCATTTACACGTCAGTGTTTTGGTCAGTGATTTCCATCAGTGATTTTAAGCCAGAACCAGGTGCAGCTCTAAACACACAACAAGTTATACATTATATCTCATGTCTGCAGAATCTGGATGTCTAAAAAAGCCTAAATGGCCCTGTAGGTTCACATCTGCAGCACAAACTCCAGTAGAGGAACAGACTACTGAAGTTTACCATATAGCGCAATTTGCTTATTTTCATTGAGTTAATCCGAGATAGCATCTCTTAGAAAACCATCAGTTCACCAACTACGGATGTTAAACTTACCAGCCTATTGTCTCTGGGCTCTGTTTTTGTACCATTTTTTAGTACAGGCATCACATTAGCTATGCACCAATCCTCTGGAACACTCCCTGTCAATATGGAGTCCTTAAATAACAGAAATAAGGGTCTGGCTATAACATTACTTAATTCTCTTAGGATACAGGGGTGTATGCCACCTGGTCCTGGCAGTTTGTCTATTTTCATCTTTTTAAAATGCAGCTCCACTTCTTCCTGGGTCATACAGGGCACATTTAATGGGAAATTTACTTTTACATTCTGCATTTCATCTGACAGTTTATTTTCCTCAGTGGATACAGTAGAGAAAAAAATATTTAATAACTTTGCTTTCTCCTCATCGCTGTCTGCAACTCCCCCCTCATCACTTTGTAGAGGGCCGACAAGTTCAGATTTATACTTTTTACCATTTATATAATTGAAGAACATTTTTAGGGTTAGTTTAATCTCTTTGGCAATGAATCTCTCTGTCTCTAGTTTGGCTGCTTTTATTTGTCTTTTATATATTCAATCTTTTTCCTTATAGTTTTTCCTCGCTACCCTCCTGTTTTAGTGATTTATATGCTTTCTTTTTGTGATTTATTGCTTTCTTTACAGTTCTATTTATCCACATTGTTTTTTTCTTGTTCCTTACCCTTTTATTCCCTTAAGGTATGTACCTCTCACAATTAGATTTCAGGATGATTTTAAAATTATCTAATTTTGTGTCTGTATTTTTATTTTTGAGGACTTTGTATTTGCCAGCTGTCCCCCAGCATGCACATCTGTTGTTCTGTCAGGTCTATTGGTTAAGGCCCCATGCACACGGCCGTGTTTCACAGCTGTGTGCGGGCCGTGGAACCGCGGCCTGGATCCCTCCTGAGAGCAGGAGCGCACGGCGTCACTGGTTGCTATGACGCCGTGCGCTCCCTGCTGCCGGCACAGTACAGTAATACACTGGTATAGATCATACCAGTGTATTACTGTACTGTGCCGGCAGCAGGGAGCGCACGGCGTCATAGCAACCAGTGACGCCGTGCGCTCCTGCTCTCAGGAGGGATCCAGGCCGCGTTTCCACGGCCCGCACACAGCCGTGAAACACGGCCGTGTGCATGGGGCCTAATATTAAGTCCAGTATGGCTGTCCCTCTGGTCAGGTCCTGAACCAGTTGGGAAAGGTAATTATCTTTGGTTATTGCCAAGAACCTGTTTCCTTTATGAGATCTACAGGTTTCAGTTTCCCAGTCTATATGTGGATATCATGATTTGCCGCCTCATATATTTCATTTAGTAGTAGATTTTTTTGTGGACTCTGGTATACAGGTAAAACTCGAAAAATTAGAATATTGTGCATTCATTTATTTCAGTAAAGCAACTTAGAAGGTGAAACTCATATATGTGATAGACTCATTAAATGCAAAGTGAGATATTTCAAGCCTTTATTTGTTATAATTTGGATGATTATGGTTTATAGTTTATGAAAACCCTAAAGTCACAATCTCAGGTACCCTTTGCTCAGGGGGTATGGATTAATTAGCTGACTAGAGTGTGACACTTTGAGCCTAGAATATTGAACCTTTTCACAATATTCTAATTTTAATTTGCATTAATAAAACTCCTTTTAAGTTGCATTACTGAAATAAATTAACTTTTGCACGATTTTCTAATTTTTCGAGTTTCACTTGTATTAGGTGTCTTATAATATACTCATATCAGCATTTTATTATTGTTTTTGCCACCATGTATTTTTACCCATAGTAACTCCACATGTTCATGTCACTCACTTATATCGTCCCAGAGTGTAGGCTTTCGACAGGACATATATAAAAGCAAACCCCTCCCCATCTAATATACTACTTTTAGTACTAAAGCCAATCTGCTTTTTGAATGATTGCGACACTTGTGCAAGCATTGTTTCCTTTTCATAGTTTGCTTCAAAGGAGTTGACATGCAGGTAAACTTTGAAAAGGAAGCAGCACTTGCATGAGCACAGCGACCCCTTCAAACGGCTGATCGGGGCAGGGAGGTTGCAGGAGTTGGACTCCTGCCAATCTGATATTCACCTATCCTAAAGTCTTCAATATTACACCACTGCACAACCCCTTTAAGTTTCATACAATTTTGTTCAAAGTTAGTACAATTTTTTTTTTTTGTGGGGAAGCACAAAGAAAATCCAATCTGCTATTTTACATATATATAAAAAAAAAATTTTTTCAAATTAGTTCAAGTAGAATGTGGTAAATGTTAATGGTCTTACTTCCCCTCCCCAAAACCTTATTGAACAAATTAATATTTAAAATACCCAAAGGGCTGTATTATGGTCAGTTAGTATAAAGCAGGGCTTAATACGATAATTGATACTATTCATTTTACTGTTTTTAATGTTATGGCAGATTTTTTTAGATCCATCTCAGGATGGGGGTGTGGGGTGTCTGACACCCCACACCCCCACGATCAGGTTTTTAATTATAGCTCCAGCATCAGAAGTTATCTTCAAAGCAGTAGCACTGCAGATACCACCTCTATCCACTACACAAGGATGGCGCCGGAGCTACAAGTTAATAGCTGATAGATGGGGATGTGGGATGTCAGACTCCTTTTTGATCTGATATTAATTGCCTATCCTGATGATAGGACATCAGTATTAGGGCTGTTTCACACGAGCGGATGCCATGCGTGACATCCGCTCCGTGAATGACAGCCAAGACCCGATGCGGACTGCAGAAGCACGGAGCATTAACATGACGGATAATGCTCCGTGCCTCTCTGTGACCTCTTTACTACGAAATCACCGTAAGATAAAGTTGTCACTGTGATTTCGTAGTAAAGAGATCACAGAGAGGCACGGAGCATTATCAGTCATGTTAATGCTCCGTGCTTCTGCAGTCCGCATCGGGTCTTGGCTGTCATTCACGGGGCGGATGTCACTCATTGCATCCGCTCGTGTGAAACAGCCCTTAAAGTTCTGGACAAACACTTTAGCTTATATTTAATACATTTGGGAGGCGGTCTTGCAATCATGACCAATGAGGAGACAGGTTATGGTACAGCCGGCGCCATGACACTGGTATCCTGCAGTAATACCAGGCCGGACACAAATCAGCACAAGGTCGGGATGACCAGACCATCGTGCGAAAGTCTCTGTGCAGATGCAGACGAATCTGCGCATTTCCATAGGATAGATGGCGACCATACGGCGAACAATAATTTTTCCACAACAGTTCCCCCCTTTTTGCTATATGTCGTCATTTCAGCGGCTTCCTAACACTACAATGTACATGGGAAGGAATAATGCAAGTCACCCGTACTTATTAAATGGTAAAACACTCGGTAACACTGACATGGAAAAAGATCTAGGAATTTTAATAAACCGCAAACTAAGCTGCAAAAAACAGTGTCAGGCAGCTGCTGCCAAGGCAAATAAGATAATGGGTTGCATCAAAAGGGGCATAGATGCCCGTGATGAGAACATAGTCCTACCACTTTACAAATCATTAGTCAGAGCACACATGGAGTACTGTGTACAGTTCTGGGCTCCAGTGAACAAAGCAGACATAGCAGAGCTGGAGAGGGTCCAGAGGAGGGCAACTAAAGTAATAACTGGAATGGGGCAACTACAGTACCCTGAAAGATTATCAAAATTAGGGTTATTCACTTTACAAAAAAGACGACTGAGAGGAGATCTAATTAATATGTATAAATATATCGGGTCAGTACAGAGATCTATCCCGTCATCTATTTATTCCCAGGACGGTGACTGTGACGAGGGGACATCCTCTGCGTCTGGAGGAAAGAAGGTTTGTACACAAACATAGAAGAGGATTCTTTACGGTAAGAGCAGTGAGACTATGGAACTCTCTGCCTGAGGAGGTGGTGATGGTGAGTACAATAAAGGAATTCAAGAGGGGCCTGGATGTATTTCTGGAGCGTAATAATATTACAGGCTATAGCTACTAGAGAGATATCGTTGATCCAGGGATTTATTCTGATTGCCTGTTTGGAGTCGGGAAGGAATTTTTATTCCCCTAAAGTGAGGAAAATTGGCTTCTACCTCACAGGGGTTTTTTGCCTTCCTCTGGATCAACTTGCAGGATGACAGGTCGAACTGTATGGACAAATGTATTTTTTCGGCCTTATGTACTATGTTACTATGTTACTATGTTACAATCACTCAAACCAGACCGCCCAAAGTTTAAGATCTACTTCGGCCAGTACGTCCAGGGGCACAAAGTTGACACCGGTTTGCCATTTCCTTAGCGGGCTGAGCTGTTGGACTGTGTAACAGCTCCGATGTTCTGGGTATGTACGGGATCGGGGATGAAATGGTAGGTTCCCGGAGGGCCATCCATATTGCGGTACGATTTCCCTGGGTTTGGTTTATGTGCATAGGACCAGTCAGGGGTGGTCTTACGAGGTTTGGGAGAATCCTGGTCCTCCTCATCCTCATACTCTGGACAGTGGCATGCTACATGACCTCTCTGACGGCAAAGGAAACAGACAGGACTAGGATATTTATTCCCTTTGTTTATCCTTTGCCTAGGATGGTTACTATGGGCACTTAACTCAAATGCTGTCATGATTTTGGCCGACTTAGTCTCCTTCCTTGCATGCAAGTCCAGTTCTATGGCCTGGATTGTTGCCATGAGGGAGTGAAAGTCCATGGAGTGAGCTTCCGGCCGTGCCATCATTAACCTATCCCTCAATTTAGGCACTAATCCAGCCAGGAATTTGGCCTTCAACATCAGGTGGATTGGAGATATGGGTTGTGAATTATTGGGGACATCTGGACCTGCCTCAAACCCTGCGTATGATACCCCTTGTTTTAATCTCCGCCAGTAGACTGAGGCATCCTCATCTGGACCTTGGATTGCTGTCATGAACTGGAAGGGGGACACAACACTGTACATGGTAGTCATTTTGTCTGTCAAGTGTTTGCAAAATTCCTTACCCCCTGTCGTGAGTTGCTCATGTGTATACCACACCTGGACATGATGTCATCTGCAACATCTTCACCTACAGCCGCTCTGAGGATGCGGGTACAATCTGCTCCACTCATCCCATAGCTCAGCTGATTGACATTCATTTTCTTGGCAAACACACGTGGATTAGTCCTGTGATCCAGGAGGTCATTCAAGATCTCCCTGATCTCCCCTGCGGTAAAAGATACGTGCCAGGTGATACGGCTCGTAGGGTTTTGTCCGGGGGGTCCCTCACATTCTTTTACCCAGACTGGAAACACCCCGGGAGGTGGACCAGCCTCAGCGGGAGGCCTCTTAGAAGGTGGTAGGTCACTGGAAGGGGGTTGGAGAGGCTCTGCCACAGTCACCGTTTCCCCCAGATTGGCCAAAGATGGATACAAAGGCTCTATTTTTTGAGGACTAGCTGTTGGCTCAGAGTCCGAAGCTCTAGGAGTTGGTTCAACTGGAGATGTTTGCCTGTTCAGGCTTGCATCTTATTGCCACAATTTGGTAATGAGTAATCTCCGACTACCATCAAACGTGACTCAATAAACCTCCCTGAGTCTGGCCCTCAACTGTTCCTCTTGATAGCGCCTATAATCCCCCTCCAGGCTCTGTTGGAAATCATCCCTTTCTAAGGCCGCTATGCACTCTGGTTTGGGTTTATTGATTATGGAGATGCCTTTGGCTTCACATAGTGTGACTAAATCGGATTTCCCAAGGTGTCGGTAATCCGTTTTATCAGAGACATCGGTTGCCGTTCCCTGAGTTGGTGGTGAAGATGGAGACAGAGCGGCTGAGGCTGCTGGTATGGCCTGTGTAGCCAGTAGGTTTAAGCCTGCCTGCAGCTCGGTCTCATCCCTGGTTTTATTGGACTCCGTAGTTTTAGTTGAACGGGAGTACATGACAGTGTTAGTTTGCACAGTCTGGGACTTTTGAATGCCCTGTTGCTGGAGCTTGATGGATTCATGCAGCCACAATTCTGCCTTCTGGAGGGAACCATGACTTTGGAGTCTAGTGGGGAATTCACGGACAAACTTTTCCCAAATCCAGACCTCAAAGGTCCCTTCTTTGGGGATGGTCCACTCTGAACCTACAGTCCATTGGTGCCAATCTTTGAGGGGCTTAACAACTCCTCCTCCATAGATGGATTTCATGTGCTGCTTGGCTGTCCTATAGTCAGAAATGGTACCCTTCTGTTCCCTAGATTTGCCTACACCCATGCTTGAGCCTTCTAAAAGTAGGTGCGTCCACCTACAGTGTCCCGCGACACACGCTTGGACTGTCCCGCGACACACGCCTGGACGGCTGCTACTCCCCTTCATTCGCCTCTGAGTTGCCCTAGGGTTTCTGGCACCGACACATGGACTCCGTTCACCCTAGTTAGACCTCAGGAAAAGGAGTAGCAGTGTGAGGAAAAGGGCTCCCGCCGACACACAGCGGCCCTCAGAGTCTCCTAATGAGATATACCAGCCTCAGTTTTGGCTCTGAATAGTGACCTGACCACAGGCTAGGGCTTTCAATTGACCTGGAGTGGAAACTCACACAGCTATTGGTATGCCCGGGTGATATTTATCACCTTGTCTCCTTAAAAAAAAAGCTCATCAACTCACTTTCCTTTGCCGATATGATTCTATATAGTCAAGCTGAACAGCACATGAAGCCCTTTTTTACAGTGACTGATCAAAAACCTCTTGCTCAGCAGCAACCCTTGAATTCAGACAGTAGTTCCCACACAATATCACAAGACCCCCAGTAACTAAAGAAAGGTCTTCCAACAAAATAAGATATATATATATATATATATATATATATATACACTCACCTAAAGAATTATTAGGAACACCTGTTCTATTTCTCATTAATGCGATTATCTAGTCAACCAATCACATGGCAGTTGCTTCAATGCATGTAGGGTTGTGGTCCTGGTCAAGACAATCTCCATTCTCCTGAATGTCAGAATGGGAAAGAAAGGTGATTTAAGCAATTTTGAGCGTGGCATGGTTGTTGGTGCCAGACGGGCCAGTCTGAGTATTTCACAATCTGCTTAGTTACTGGGATTTTCAAGCACAACCATTTCTACGGTTTACAAAGAATAGTGTGAAAAGGGAAAAACATCCAGTATGCGGTAGTCCTGTGGGCGAAAATGCCTTGTTGATGCTAGAGGTCAGAGGAGAATGGGCCGACTGATTCAAGCTGATAGAAGAGCAACGTTGACTGAAATAACCACTCGTTACAACCGAGGTATGCAGCAAAGCATTTGCGAAGCCACAACACGCACAACCTTGAGGCGGATGGGCTACAACAGCAGAAGACCCCACCGGGTACCACTCATCTCCACTACAAATAGGAAAAAGAGGCTACAATTTGCACGAGCTCCCCAAAATTGGACTGTTGAAGACTGGAAAAATGTTGCCTGGTCTGATGAGTCCCGATTTCTGTTGAGACATTCAAATGGTAGAGTCCGAATTTGGCGTAAACAGAATGAGAACATGTATCCATCAAGCCTTGTTTCCACTGTGCAGGCTGGATGTGGTGGTGTAATGGTGTGGGGGATGTTTTCTGGGCACACTTTAGGCCCCTTAGTGCCAATTGGCCATCGTTTAAATGCCACGGGCTACCTGAGCATTGTTTCTAACCATGTCCATCCCTTCATGACCACCATGTACCCATCCTCTGATGGCTACTTCCAGCAGTATAATGCACCATGTCACAAAGCTCGAATCATTTCAAGTTGGTTTCTTGAACATGACAATGAGTTCACTGTACTAAAATGGCCCCCACAGTCACCAGATCTCAACCCAATAGAGCATCTTTGGGATGTGGTGGAACGGGAGCTTCGTGCCCTGGATGTGCATCCCTCAAATCTCCATCAACTGCAAGATGCTATCCTATCAATATGGGCCAACATTTCTAAAGAATGCTATCAGCACCTTGTTGAATCAATGCCACGTAGAATTAAGGCAGCTCTGAAGGCAAAAGGGGGTCCAACACCGTATTAGTATGGTGTTCCTAATAATTGTTTAGGTGAGTGTATATATATATATATATATATATATATATATAAAAAAGCAAAAAAGAAGGCAGCACTCCAAGTAGTGTAAAAAGGTGGACGGTTTATTCACCCAACCAGCAGCAATGTTTCAGCTCACTCTATGGAGCCTTTGTCTAGCTGAGTAACATGTACAAAGTAGCATACATAAATAGTGGCAGTGATTGACACAATTATAAATTAATTCATAATACAATAAAGTGCAGGTATTTAAAAATTACAGTTGTATTAGTGATATAATTCATCCATAATCATAGTATGAATCTGCTAATACATAAATATCATCATAAAAATTCCATAATATAATTCATACAGTGTAAAATTGTCAATAGCTTACATAATTAATAATCAGTGTAAGGTGAACAGAAGTGATAACAATATACTTAATTGAAAAATCAAATAAAAAACCTTTGAATGGATCGATATTGGTTGAAGGAACATGGTGGAGACTGCTGGCGTCCGGAAAGAACAACGGCGCATGCGCCGCTTAGTCTATCATCGTGAGATTCACACGACTTCTGAGCAGCCCAAAGACCACAACAAAGATGGCCACCGTGGAGACGTTACCTCAGGGCGCATGCGCAAGTCGGCACAGCCGCCCATACAAAATCAGCGACATCTATCATGTCAGAGAAACACCGCAGTACATAGCAGAACAGACTGGTCCATAGATCGGGGGCCAGCGGATCAATGCCAGTCACCGAAAGGACATCTGTGAGAGCAGGGGGCCGCGGCTGTCACACCGCCACCACCCCGCACCCCAGAGCTATCAGCACACCCACTCCGTGTCACCTCACCACATCGTGGGTGGTATCGTGCAGTAATACCAGGCGGGGCACAAATCAGCACATGGTCGGGACGACCAGACCATCGTGCAAAAGTCTCTGTGCAGATGCGAACGCGAATGCGAACGAATCTGCGCATCTCCATAGGATAGATGGCGACCATACGGCGAACAATAGTTTTTCCACAAGCTTCACTAGTTGAAAAATATTATTTTGCAAATAATTACTGCTGTTTTACTGTTTAAATTCCACATTCCCTGATCTTTTTAAATTTCTTTTTATAGATCATACATTTAAAAGAATTACTATAATAAAGTACAACAAACAGTAAAAGAATAGAATGGAGGACAAGAAAAGGTCCTTCACTGTTTTCTATTTTTTACATTTCTATCTAATGGTATATTTTTCATTAAAGCTTGATTTCCATTTTTCATCTCTAATCGCTAGTTTCCATGTTATGGATTAAGAAATAATGATAAATGACAGATCAGTTTCACATGCCATGATAGCCATTACTGATAATTGTTTTTTAAAGCTTTGTATGGAATGTTAAACTTTTGAGAAAGGTTGGACATTTAGGAACTGCTTTAAAAAAAAGTAAAATTCAGCAGTCTATTGTATTATTGTCTGAAAATTCTATCATATTATTAATGAGGAAAATAATAATATATAGCAGGGATGCTCAACCTGCGGCCCTCTAGCTGTTACAAAACTACAACTCCCAGTATGCCTTAAAAGCTGTAGGCTGTGCAGGCATGCTAGAAATTGTAGTTTGCAACAGCTGGAGGGCCGCAGGTTGGGCATCCCTGGTTTATAGCTTTCCAGTAATCAATTGCTAAAATAATAATGTATTCTATGCAATTGCGAATTAAACTTACTTAAAGAAAGGTTACTTTTTTTTTTCTAGATGTGCTAGGATGGAATTCATGGTATGAGCTTGGTACTGCCATTCTGACATTAAGGAAGCTCGAGTATGAGGCCTCATTCAGATAAAGCAGCTGGGAAAGTTGGAGATAAAGACAGCACCTTAAATAACATACCTCTTGTAGTCAATGATGTATTTAAAGGGATTCTGTCACCTCCCCTAAGCCAAAAAACGATTTTAAAGCAGCCATGAAGCACAGCTTACCTGGATTAGGCTGTGCTCTTTGATCTTGAAATCCGTCCAGCAGTTACTGCAAAAAAACGACTTTGATTGATATGTAAATGTGTCCTGAAGGTGCCCAGAGGGGCGTTTTTTTCTTCTTAGAGAGCCCAGTACCGCCCCTCTTACAGTGCCCAGCCCGCCTTCCTTGTACTTTCTAACCGCCGCCTCCAGCCTGCCACAGCCTCTCCTCCCCCTCCTCCCCCTCCCTCACGCCGAACATACTCTCGCACAGGCGCAGTACCCACTGAGGGCTGCGCCTGTGCGATCAGCAGGAGACTGAGGGCAGCAGCTTCATCTTAGTCACTGGGCATGCGCCGAGCCCAGTGACGTCCGATGCTCGCTCTTCCCTGCTGACTGAGGGAAGAGCGAGCATTGGACGTCACTGGGCTCGGCGCATGCCCAGTGACGAAGATGAAGCTGCTGCCCTCAGTCTCCTGCTGATCGCACAGGCGCAGCCCTCAGTGGGTACTGCGCCTGTGCGAGAGTTCGTTCGGCGTGAGGGAGGGGGAGGAGAGAGAGGAGAGGCTGTGGCAGGCTGGGGGCGGATAGATAGTGCAAGGAAGGCGGGCTGGGCACTGAAAGAGGGGCGGTACTGGGCTCTCTAAGAAGAAAAAAACGCCCCTCTGGGCACCTTCAGGACACATTTACATATCAATCAAAGTCGTTTTTTTGCAGTAACTGCTGGACGGATTTCAAGATCAAAGAGCACAGCCTAATCCAGGTAAGCTGTGCTTCATGGCTGCTTTAAAATCGTTTTTTGGCTTAGGGGAGGTGACAGAATCCCTTTAACTCCTGATTAAGGATGAGCAAAGCAATCTTCGGATCTTGAAAACCATTTTAAAACCTTGGTTCTGAAGTCGTCTTTGGAATTGAGGTACCAATCAGTACCAAAGCTGACTTCAGATACCAGTTTTAAAAGAGTTTAAAGTTTAATAATCAAATGCCCAAGTTATTCACCTAAGTCTCATGACATTTTAATTCTGTATGTATACGGATCTCTGTACAGCATTAAAATGTAGTTTGGAGTGAATTGACTTTGGATTTTGGATTGGAAGCTTGCTTTGCTCATCCCTACTCCTGATAGTGTGCAGGTGAATAGTTTCTGGGCAGCAGAACGTCTGCTGCCCAGAAGCAATCATTTAAGTGCCTGCACAAACAATAGGATCACCCCATGAGCAAGCATTTTGCTCGTTCATTGGGTGATTGGCAACACCTTTAGACGGGCAGATTGTCGGGAATTGGGTTTTGCAGAAACATTCATTCCTGATAACCAGCCCATTATTGCCCCGCTTAAGGGTCCATTCACACGTCTGCAAAATGGGTCCGCATCCGTTCTGCAATTTTTCAGAACAGGTGCGGACCCATTCATTTACAATAAGGCCGGAATGTGCCGTCCGCATTTGCGGATCCACACTTCCGGATCCGCACTTCCATTCCACAAAAAAATAGAACATGTCCTATTCTTGTCCGCGATCAAGAAAAGGTATTTTTTATGAGAGTGCCGGTGATGTGCGGTGAGCAAAATGCGGAACGCACATTGCCGGTGCCCGTGTTTTGCGGATCCGCAATTTGTGAATCCTCAAAACACATACGGACCTGTGAATGGACCCTAGATCCACCTTTACACTTTGCTGTCTGTGAGATAAGAGACTTTTTTTTTTTTACAGAAGTAGTACCAGATTTGTTTTTTTATATTTGTAAATGTGGGTTTACATGACGGATTGTCGGGCAGATTACAGGGATGAAAATTTCTACGAACGCTCATTCCCAATAATCTGCCCCTTCTAAAGGTTCCGCAGATCACCTGATGAACAAAACAACCGTCGTTCATCTGGTGAAGCAGGCATTTATGCAGCCAAGTAAATAATCTTTTTTGGGCGCAGATCGTGTTGTCTGAAGAACACTCTGCTGCTCAGAAATATTGCAGAAGAGTGGACGAGCAATCGCAGTAGCATTCTTATACTGTGGAGATGATTCCTGCATGTAAAGGCAGACATGCGCCCCCACTGAACGAGCAGCTAGTTGTCCTTTCCGACAATCGGTTCCTCCTGGGGCCATGTAAACCTGCCATTACATAGTGTATTGCATATTGTAAGCTGCAAACAGGGGTGCAACTATAAAGGGTGCATAGTTTATGGTAACACACTGTGTTCCTTGGCTCCATTTCAATATAAGTAAACATCAAACATATAAATGGCACATGGTAAGATATGGGTCCTATTACATACAAGGTAAAATAGGTGAATACAGCTAGATGTATTATTTTCCCCATTTATTTCACTTTAATAATCCAAGACAATTTATATTTGCTAACATAATATGCTTATTTCCTCACTGCCTCTGATAAAAGACAGAAGACCTGATAAATGTAATATCTCTCACCTATTAAATGATTGTCAGCTGTATTGTTATTCTTTTTATATATTTGATTTAGGATATTTCAACCAAGACCAATGCTTTTCCATTTAAACTGCCAATTACACCAAATAACATAGGCTTGATTTGCTTCACTGTTATTAAAGAAATTAATACATCTGGTTTACTCATTTTTCTTCTATTTACTGGCCTGTAAATATATAAAAAAATATTTGCGGGCATGAAACTAAAAGTGTAATGACATAGGAAATGTATGTATAATAATTACTATAATACAACATTTTCATTTATGAACATGTTAAAACATTTTTTGTTGAAATGATTATAGGCCAATGGTCAAATATTAAATATACAGTATTATACACTCTTGATTATTATCTTTCCATTTGAGGCTTTTAAACACAACTTAGCATTTTCCTCTGTTTGTATTGTACATTACTTCGGCCATTCAAGAGGCAATTATGATTCTCTGCTGAAAATATGATCGAAGAATCTTAAATGGAGAACTACCTGAAACATAAGCAATAACCTGTGGTTGAGTCAGTCCTCATTCACAAACCTAAGAGGGTTTTCTAGGATTTTAATACTAATGGTCATTTCTCTGTCCACTGTGTACTGGATGGAGCTGGTAACTCCAAAACTGCTCCCATTGAAGTGAATGGATGGAGATGTGTAGTAATGACGTTACTCTAAACTAGCTGATTGGTGGGGATGTGTGGTGTCTGCCTATGATCAGTCTGACATTGTGACCTATACTGAGGATAGGCCATCAATATTAAAATCCAGGAAAACCCTTTCAAAGAGTACCTACAATGAAAAATAAAAACTTCAAGGCATTCTCAGAGCCTCTTGTAGACTGCTTTTTGTGGAGCCGTTACCTTTAAAGTTCAGCCGTTTGTGCTGCAAACCTCCCCTGCAGAAAGAGAAAGAGCCTGAATGAATAAGTGCCTCTGCTGCTATAATCACCTGACTTTATTAGCTCGCAAGTTTTACAAGCCTCCTTGTACATTACCCTATATTGAAAATAATGGAGTGTGCATCCTTCAAGTTAATGAAGCTAATAAATAGCACAGCACTCATTTTTTTAAATTCTGGATTTTCACACTGAAATGCATAGCCTAAGAGAATTTTAAGTGAACTATTAGACATATGCTTTAATTAATACTCTTATCTTAAAAATCTAATCATATCATTCAGGTGAGCAATAATGTTTTTTATTTTCCTGACTTGCAAAATAAGTGAAACAATACAGTATGTTTCAATCTATAATTAACAATCTCATCAATATTATTTTCAATTGTATAATTTGATAAATGAGCAATAATGGTCTGTCTGAGATTACAACAAAGGATCCAGAAATATAAATATTTTCCAGAAAGAGCACTGTCTTGCACAGCATCTGATATTGCAGCTAGTTGTATTCGCCTTAACAGGGTTGAGCTGTCATAAAAGGCAAAGCCCAAAGACAATATAGTTGCTATTTATAGAAAACAAAACAACCTATTTTTCAAATCGCAGACTTTTTATTGCAGATTTAGAATATTTGTCTGAAATAAATATAGCTGACACACAACTTGGGGACACAAATGCATTTTTAACCTCTTAGTGACATTACTAATTTTAGCCCTAAAGGAGTTGTCTGACCATACAGTATATATTGATGACCTATTATTAGGATAGGTCATCAATATCAGATCGGCGGTGGTCTGACAGTCTGCACCCCCGCTGATCAGTTGTTTGACAAGGAAGCTTCCTTGTCATTACACTATGCATCGTCTCCTGTGGAGCGGTGGCATAATGTAATCACTTGAATGCAGCGAGTACTTGTAGTATTTCACTGCACTTCCGAGACAAAGTGCTGTGTAATGAACAGGAAGCGGCACTCGCTTGGAGTGCTGTCTCCTCTTCAAGCAGCTGATCAGCGTGGTACCGGGTGTCGGACTCCTGCCAATTTGATATTCATGACAAGTGTTCAGCAAATCAAAGTGAAACAAATTGAATTCAGAATTTCATGAAAAATGTGATTTGCCATAAATATGAATTTGCTGTTGCTTCGTTGCAATTAATATTTTTTTTCCCTAAAATGTTGGCTACATGTGCAGATTGCCATCCCCTGTGATGTCACAGCCCTATAAAAGCCTCATTCTGAGTGGGCTTCGCCATTTTACTGTGAACTAAGCATAGCGAGAGACATGGCAAGTGCTCAGGACAGTGTTTTAGCAAACATTTGCTGCACCATTCATAACTAGTCTGTTCTGTTATACATAGGCTTACTGTGCATCACACTCATTGTGAACAGGCAGTCTAATATATAGGCACCTTTACCTAGTTCATCTGCTGTGCCTTTAATAATTAATCTGTTCAGTTAAACATAGATTTGGTGTGCATCAGACTTATTGTTAACAGGAGGTCAAATATACAGTGAAAGTGCATTTACCTGGTTCATCTGCTGCACCATTCATAATTAATCTGTTCAGTTATACATAGACTTAGTGTGCATCAGACCCATAGTCAACAGGCGGTCTAGTATATAGGTACATTTACCTAGTTCATCTGCTGTGCCATTAATACTTAATCTGTTACATTATCTGTTACTTTACTGTTTCAAGTTACTGTACACTTTGGCCATCAGACAGTTGACTGGGGCCTAACAAGGAACGAGGAGCTGTCACTGTCATCCTCTGGTCATGTTTTGACCAACAATCCAGCTGTACTGGAATGGTTGACTCGCTCTTCAACATCATATCAGGTTACAACAGATACACACATCCAGGAATCGGTGGTTTCCTCTGACACGACACATAGTTGGCATGGACCAGGAACAGTCTCTGTGCCCTTACCTGTCTTGCCACTGCTCAGGAAGTACTGCATGCTGCCGGAGAGGCTCTGCTTTTCAGGGAGGATGAACTTAGTGAGGACAGTCAGCAGCTACAGGCCAGCACAGACTTGGACGAGAGGTCCATTTTATCATCCCTTAGGCGTGCAACTAGCAATTATGACAGTTGGGTGGGAGCCTGTGTTGCGAGACAGTAGTGGATGATGATGTAGCCAATCACATGTGGGAACCAAGTGAAGAGGGGGCATCATCATTATCAGGGGTAAGGGTGGCAGCAGGCCCATGGGACAACAGCAGGGTGGCAGCATGCCGATGAGCCAGCAGGGTGGAAGCAGTGGTAGATCTGGAGCCAAACGCATCGGGGGTAGACCGTCTGCTACTCAGGAGCCTACCTGTCAGGAAACAATAAGCGGTGCATGGTTTCATAAAGCCAGCGGCAAGTAGTGGTGGCGCTAAAATGCCATACTTGGCGGTGTGGGAATTTTTTATCAAGTTGCTGGAGGACATTACTCTGAACATTTCTGAGTGCTGATGGCTGGTGCCCACCAAAGGTGTAGAGTCCAAAGCCTGATGGGTCCCACCAGGGAGGAACTGCTCCACGTCATCATCCAAGAAATGGAATTCTGGCTGTCTCATCGCCAACTACAGATAGGAACCATGGCCACCAATAATGGAAAGAACATTTTGTCTGCGCTCCATCAGGGAGGGCTGACCCATGCACCCTGCATGGTGCATATCTTCAGTCTGGTTGTCACCCGGTTCCTGAAGTCTTTGAGCCAACTGCAAGACATATTGAAAATGTCAAGGAAACTGTGCCTGCACTTCAGCCATTTTTCCAGTGCAAAACACGCCCTCTTTTACCTGCAAACTGCAAATAGCAGAATGGTGTTCCCCTACATTGCCTTGTATGCAACGTTTCCACACAATGGAACATCGTGTTCCACATTTTGGACCGACTGTATGAGCAGAGGAAACCGAAGAGGGATTTCTTGATGATGCAGACGAACAGGACTACTCCCTGGTGTAACTTTGACTTTAGACAGTGGCAGCTCATGTGTGACACCTGCCGTTTGCTCAGGCCCTTTGAGAAGGCCACTTTATTTGCCAGTCACCAGGACTATGGGATGAATGATGTCATTCCACTTCTTCACAACCTGGAGGGGATGCTTGCAAATCTGACTGGTGAGGGGACAGAAGACGTGCCTACATCTCACAGCCATCTGAGCCCTGTGGGGGCTGCTCACACAGGAGGAGGAGGACATAAACACCCCAAAATTCTATACAGAACTAGGTAGAGCATGAGAAGCTAGAGGGCAATTATGAAGATGACACAGTTGACCCTTACAGACCATGGCAGCATGCAGTGGAGATGGAGGTAAGGAGTCCCTCCGAGTCCCTTGCGCAAATGGCCAGATGTATGCTGAGTTGCCTGCCTAGTGACAGCTGCATTATCACCATTCGCCGGAGGAATGACTGCTAGCTTTCCACAATGGTAGACCCTTTCTACCTGTCCAAAATGAGGGCCATTTTTACACCTTCTGACAGGTATGAAGGCTGGGCAGCCAAACTTGAATTGCGGCCACAACTTTGCTGCTTGACCAGTAGTTCTGCGCCTGTTCTGTGTTTTTGACCGGCACCTGCTTTTGGGCTGACAATAACTGATGAGTAGAGTTGAGCGGACACCTGGATGTTCGGGTTCGAAAAATGTCATGGAAAGGGCTAGAGGGCTGCAAATGGCATTAAAATGTGGTTAAGAGCATGGCAAGTGCTCTGCAAACAAATGTGGATAGGGAAATGACTTTAAATAAAATACGTAAAAAAATCTTGACCTAGGAGGACGAGGTCCATATGGAGTAGGAGGTTGAGGTGGCGGTGGATGTGGCGATGTAGGTGGAATCGGCGGTGGAGGAGAAGGTGGTAGCCTACACTGCTTTTTGGTTTTAAATGTATTTTTATTTTTTTAAATTAGGGTATACCCCACAACATTGGGAAATATAACCTGTGATAACCCCCTCCAGACAATACACTAGCTACAGGGCACCTCCACCTCCAAAGCTTAAAGCCATCAGTCAGTTCATGTAGGCGTGTGCACACATACTGCCCCACCATGTTGCATGTCACCGTGACGTCCACGATCCATTTGGATATCTTCTCTATCAACTTTCTATGTTCTTTTCTGAGCCTACCATGTTGATCACGGTTAAATGTCAAATGTCACCCAAGAATGTAACAGACAAATTAGTGATTTTTTTTTTACCTGTCTACTAGGTATAGCAGTGGTATATCACACCCAAAAATTGGTGAATTTCACCCGAATTTGTAGCAGACAAATTAGTGAAATGTTACCTGTCTACAGGAGTAGGGGTATATCACACCCAAAAATTGGTGAATTTCAACTGGATATGTAACAGACAAATTCATGATTTTTTTTTACCTGTCTACTAGGTATAGCAGTGGTATATCACACCCAAAAATTTCGTGAATTTCACCCGAAAATGTATAAAATACAAATAAAAAAAAATAAACTTGATTTATGAGATGGAGGTCCATATGGAGTAGGAGCTTGAGGAGGCGGTGGACATAGAGGTGTAGGTGGAAGCGGCGGTGGAGGAGGATGAGGTAGCCAACACTGGTTTTTGGTTTTAATTATTATTATTATATTTTTTTTATTAGGCTACATTCAAAAAGAGTGTGAAATATCCAAAATACAACAATGAGCAATTGCGCTGTAGTATAACAATGGCTGGTTAAGGCCGGAATACATGTCTATTCTGCACAAGTTACGGACAAGTTCTGTGGGATCCATGCCTGGTTCATTTTAATGAACGTGAGCTTGTCCACATTGACTGTGGACAGGCGGCTGTGCTTGTCTGTGATAACTCCCCCATCCGTGCTAAACACACATTCAGACAATACACTGGCTGCAGGGCAGGCCAGCACCCCCAAGACGTAAAGGGCAAGCTCAGGCCATGTGCCCAATTTGGAGACCCAGAAGTTGAAGGGGGCTGACCCATCATTCAGTACGTGTAGGCGTGTGCACACATACTGCTCCACTATGTTGGTGAAATGCTGCCTCCTGCTAAGATGTTCCATATCAGCTGGTGGTGCTGGTTGTTGTGGCATGCTGAAAAAGCTTTTCCTCATTTCGGCCATGCTAACCCTGCCTTCTGAGGTGCTGGTGGTGCCCCAGCTGCGTTGTCGACCTCTTCCTCCCCCTCTGCCTTCGCCTTGTGCTTCCACTGTGCCCCCACTGTGAGGTGGGAATGCCACCATCAGCGTGTCTACCAGCGTGTGCTTGTACTCACGCACCTTACGATCACGCTTCAGTGATGAAATTAAGGATGGTATGTTGTCCTTGTAACGGGGATGCAGCAGCGGGGCCACCCAGTAATCAGCACAAGTTAGAATGTGGGCAACTCGGAGGTCGTTGCAGAGACACTGCAGCATGTAATCGCTCATGTGTGCCAGGCTGCCCAGAGGCAACGAAAAGCTGTCCTCTGTGGGAGGTGTATAGTCTGTGTCCTCTGTATCCCCCCAGCCATGCACCAGTGATTACCATGAGCTGGTTTGGGTGCCACCCTGCTGTGAACATGGTTCCTCCTCCTCCATCTCCTCCTCTTCATCCTCCACCTCGTCATCCTCCAGAACTGTGCCCTGGCTGGACAATTGTGTACCTGGCCTTTGTGGGTGCAGGAACCCACCCTTGGAGCCACTTGTGAATGACTGGCCAGAAACCGTATGAAATTATCCTCCTTCCTCCTCCTACTCCTGTGCCAGATCCCCTTCTATCATCACCAGCAGCGTCTTTTCAAGGAGGCATAGAAGTGGGATAGTAACGCTAAGATTGGCGTTATAGGCACTGGCCATGTTTTTGGAGTACTCAAAACAGCGCAACAAGGAACAAAGGTCTTGCATGGAGGCCCAGTCATTGGTGGTAAAGTGGTGCTGTTCCACAGAGCGACTCACCCGTGTGTGCTGCAGCTGAAACTCCACTATTGCCTGCTGCTGCTCGCACAGTCTGGTCAGCATGTGCAAGGTGGAGTTCTAACTTGTGGGCATATCACAAATGAGATGGTGAGCGGGAAGGCCAAAGTTACGCTGCAGCGCTGACAGGCGAGCAGCAGCAGGGTGAGAACACCGAAAGCCCGCACAGACGGCCCACACTTTCTGCAGCAGCTCTGACATATCGGGGTAATTTTTAAGGAACCTCTGCACCACCAAATTCAGCACATGCGCCAGGCAAGGGCTGGGCGTCAAACCGGCTAGTCCCAGAGCTGCTACGAGATTTCGCCCATTATCGCACACCACCAGGCCGGGCTTGAGGCTCACTGGCACCAACCACTCATTGGTCTGTTGTTCAAGGCCCGTCCACAGCTCCTGCGTGGTGTGGGGTTTGTCTCTCAAACAGATACGTTTTAAAACTGCCTGCTGTCGTTTACCCCTGGCTGAAGTTGGTGGTTAAGGTGTTACTTTGACCGGATGAGGAGCCGTAGAGTATGAGGAAGCGGAGTAGGAGGAAGAAGCAGCAGGAGGCAAACTAAAGCACATGCGCTAAACTGCTATCCACCTCAGGCCCAGCCGCAACTGCATCTACCCAGTGTGCTGTTATGGATAAATAACGTCCCTGACCGTGCTTACTGGTCCAGGTATCCGTAATTAGGTGGACTTTGCCACATAAGGCGTTGCGCAGTGCACACCTGATTTTGTCCTCCACTTGGTTGTGCAGGGAAGGGTTGGCACGCCTGGAAAAGTAGTGGCAGCTAGACACGACTTACTGTGGGACAGCCACCACCATAAAGCTTTTAAAACTCTCCGTCTCCACCAGACGGAACAACAGCATTTCAAAGGCCAGTAATTTTGAAATGGTGGCATTCAGGGTTAGGGATCGCGGGTGGGTAGGGGGGTACTTCCTCTTCCGCTCCAGTGTTTGGGAGATGAAGAGCTGAACGCTTTTGTGGGATATTGTGGAGATGCTTGGTGACCCAGGTGGTGGTGCTGATGGCAGATCCTCTGTTTGCGGGGTGGCAGGTGGCACTGTCACTCCAGAGGTGGATGAAGAGGCCGAGAGGATTTAAGATCTTGCCCAAAATGGGTGTTTTTCTAATAGAATAGAACAACAGTATCTAACGCGTGTATCTCACAATGACAGATGCCGCAAAGGCTGCAAAATTATTTTTTTTTGCCCTAAATAGGTGTTTTTCTAATAACAGAATAGAACAACAGTATCTAAAGCGTGTATCTCACAATGGCAGATGCAGCAAAGGCTGCAAAATTAAGATTTTTGCCCTAAATGGGTGGGGGGGTTTTTATAGCAGAATTGAACAACAGTATCTAAAGGGTTTATCTCACAATGACATATGCAGCAAAGGCTGCAAAATTAAGATTTTGGGTCTAAATGGTTTTTTTTTTTAATACCAGAATAGCACAGCAGTATCTAAAGTGTGTATCTCACACGTACAGATGCAGACAAGGCCGCAAATTAAGATTTTTACCCAAAATTGGTGTTTTTTTAATACCAGAATAGCACAGCAGTATCTAAAGCATGTATTTCACACTGACAGGTGCAGCAAAGGCTGCAAAATTAAGATTTTTGCCCTAAATGGGTGTTTTTTAATAGTAGAATAGAACAACAGTATCTAAAGGGTGTTTCTCACAATGACATATACAGCAAAATCTGTAAAAAATAAAGATTTTTGGCCAAAATCTGTGGGGGGGTTTTTATACCAGAATAGCACAGCAATATCTAAAGTGTGTATCTCACATATACAGATGCAGACAAGGCCACAAATTAAGATTTGTGCCTAAAATGTTGTTGTTTTTTAATACCAGAATAGCACAGCAGTATCTAAAGCGTTTATCTCACACTGACAGATGCAGACAAGTCTGCAAATTAACTATTTTGCCCTAAATGGGTGTTTTTTAAAACCCAGTAAATTATAGCTGTATTTCTAGCTTAAATTGCACACTGACTAATGCGGCAGAGGCCCCAGATGGAGGGTATTGAAAAAATATTGTGTTTTTTAAAACCCAGAAAATTATTAAAGCATTTCAAGCTTGTTTTAACAATAACAGATGCAGCAAATAGTGCAATATTAAGTACTTTGGCCAAAAAGGGTGTTTTTTTAAATAACAGAATATGACAGCAGTATATAACGCTTGAATTTCACACTGACAGATGCAGCAAGGGCTGTAAAATTCAGTATTATGCCCAAAAAGGGTGTTTTTTAAAACCCAGAAAATTATAGCTTTATTTCTAGCTTAAATTGCACACTGACTAATGCAGCAGAGGCCCAAGATGGAGGGTATTTCCAAAAATGGGTGTTTTTTAAAACCCAGTAAATTATAGAAATATTTCAAGCTTGTTTTTAACAATAACAGATGCAGCAAAGGCTGCAATATTAAGTACTTTGCCCCAAATCTTTTTTTTTTTTTTTAAATAACAGAATATGACAGCAGTATATAACGCTAGAATTTCACATGTACAGATGCAGCAAGGGCTGTAAAATTGAGTATTTTGCCCAAAAAGGGTGCTTTTTAAAACCCAGAAAATTATTGCTGCATTTCTAGCTTTAATTGCACACTGACTAATGTGGCAGAGGCCCCAGATGGAGGGTATTGCCAAAAATGGGTGTTTTTTAAAACCCAGAAAATTATTGAAGTATTTCAAGCTTGTTTTTAACAATCACAGATGCAGCATAGGCTGCAATATTAAGTACTTTGGCCAAAATGGGTGATTTTTTATAACAGAATATGACAGCAGTATCTAAAGCATGTATCTCACACTGACAGATGCAGCAAGGGCTGTAAAATTGAGTATTTTGCCCAAAAAGTGTGTTTTTTTAAAACCCAGAAAATTATTGCTCTATTTATAGCTTAAATTGCACACTGACAAATGCTGCAAAGGCACCAGATGTAGGATATTGCCTAAAATGGGTGTTTTTTTAAACCCGGATTATTATTGTAGTATTTCAAGCTTGGATTTGAATGTCACAAAAGCACATATGCTGTGCTGGTGCACTGAGCTTGTATGAAATGGCCGCCACCGCACAGTCATTCTATAACCCAACAGAAGGGATTCAAACACATGTGTTTGCACCACCACAACATGGATTAAAATAACTTTTTTTCTCCACTACTTTATTGGCGATGCTTCCATGTCCTTACTTTGTTCCACTAAAGAGTCATTGGAACACCTGCAGGGGTGCACATATATATATATTTTTGCTTTATTTTGTTGAGCTTTGGGTTAGCTAGGAATTTTGGTGGCCTTCACATCCATATATGTGACCTACCTGTCATACTGATGCACAGTAACTGTTTTGCTAATAGAAAGGACTAGCTATGCATTTTGCAGCACTGCACAGTAATGTATACCGGGATAAATTCTCCCTAAAGTTTAACTGCAGGCCAGAATAGACCTGATTTAACATGCTTTGTGACTAATTAAAGGTGTTGACCACCATACGCAAATAAAAATAAAAGATTGCCCCAGATAATAACTAAAGCCAAGAGGTATTAGTATAATGAGATATATACTGTGTATGTATAATTTTTCTAATGTGTTCAGCATAGTATGCTCCCATAGATGACAGGCTGTGTGGGCGGAGCAGCTGCAAAGTGAAAGTAAAAATCCCAGCATGCATCACAGCAAGCATCTTCAGAGGAGTGGTCACATGACATCCCTGGCCAACTGTGATACCATAGTAACAACAGCACCTCAGGTGTCATTTCATCACAGAAAAGTCAGTATAATGGTGAGAATCTCCCATTACCAGCAATGAATAAAGATTATTACCGTTCACACAAAATAAAGTGATCAGTACAAACATGTAAGTCTATCTATGAACTATCTATCTATCTGCCTATCTATTTATCATCTTATATATCTATATCTCCTATTTCATATATATATATATATATCTATGGTTCATCTGTCTGTCTATTTATCTATCTCATATCTATCTATATATAATCTATATCATATCTATCTTCTATCTATCTTCTATCTATCCAATATCTATCTATCTATCTAGTATCTATCTATCTTCTATCTATCTGATATCTATCTAATATCTATCTATGACCTATCTATCTATATTCTATCTATATCTCATATGTATCTATCTAATATCCATCTATCTATCTAGCTATCTATCCCATATCTTTCTATCTATCTATCTATCTATCTATCTATCTATCTAATATCTATCTCCTATTATCTATCTAGCTATCTATCTCCTATCTACCGTATTGTTCGCCCTACAAGACGCACCTAGGTTTTAGAGGGGGACAATAAGATTATTTTTTTTTCATGACACCTCAGATCAGACCCCAATGTGAATGACCCCCCACTCTGACCTCACATAGGAGCCCCCATTTGCCTCATATAAGCCCCCATTTGCCTCATATAAGCCCCCATTTGCCTCATATCAGCCCCCATATGTCTCATATCAGCCCCCATATGCCTCATATTAGCCCCCAGCACCCTCTCTTCAGCCCCCAGAAGTGTCCATCAGCCTCATATGAAATAAAATAAATAATAATAATCAGCGACTGCTGTACAATGTGTACATCGGAGCCTATTTTAAAAACTATTTTTTTGGAGAGGGATTTTATCTTGTCAGATGATCTGAATTAGATCTCCTATCACAATTAGTAGAAGGGTTGGGGAGATGGGCCACACTTGTCATGTTCTGTTTTTGATTTTGTGGTGGGTTGATGAAATAGAGAGAATGTTGCATCTATGAAGGGTTGTGGCATGGCAATTTTTTTTTAAGGGTAGCTAATATAAAGAGCCAACTGACCCTATTAAATGCCTTCTTGGCGTTCATGCCAAGAATGGCTATTCAGATTTTGGTCGAACCTAGATGTTCAATCTATCTAATAAGCCTTGAGCTGTGGTCCTTTTCCTACCTACCCATCACCAACCTGTTTGCTCTGCGCTAATACTGTAAGCTAGGGAGTACTTAGCCTATATGCTAACACCTTGCCACACTATTTGAGGTCCAAGTTGAGTAAAGAAATAGCTCTGACACTACCACATAGTTTCAGGCTATTCCTTTTTTGGCAAACTAGCTAGTATTATGTGCCCCTAAGGCTTGCAGTGGAAGGTGTTCCACCTCAAAGCAGAGCTTTACATAGGGAAGTGAGGTGAGTAGATTTGAGCGAACACCTAGATGTTCGTGTTCGGGGAGTTCGGCCGAACTTTAAAAAAAAGTTTGGGTTCAGGACCCGAACTTGATCCGAACTTGGACCCGAACCTGAACCCCATTGAAGTCAATGGGGACCCAAACTTCACTTTATTTTTTTTCCGTTATAACATGGTTATAACGGAAAATAATAGTATAAGCTTTTTCAGATCTGAGTTTTCACTATCGTGAAAACTCAGATCTGACAATATATTCTAACACAGAGGCGTTCCCATGGTGATGGGGATGCTTCAAGTTAGAATATACTAAGAACTGTGTACAGAACTGCCCCCTGCTGCCTGGCAGCACCCGATCTCTTACAGGGGGCTGTGATCCGCACAATTAACCCGCACAATTAAAATCATTGGTGGCTAGTGTGGCCCCCCTCCCTCCCTCCCCAGTATTAAAATCATTGGTGGCCAGTGCGGCCCCCCCATTAAAATCATAGGTGGTTAGTGCAGCCCCCCCTATTAAAATAATTGGTGGCACTGGCCACAGGTTAACAACTCCCCCCCGTCATTAGTGGCAGCGGAGCAGCAGTTCGGATCGGAGTCCCAGTTTAATCGCTGGGGCTCCGATTGGTTACCATGGCAGCCAGGACGCTACTGCAGTCCTGGCTGCCATGGTTACTTAGCACTTTTAGCAGCATTATACTTACGTGCGCTGTCTGTGGCCAGCCGGGCTCTCCTCCTACTGGTGACAGGTCTGTGCTATAAGCAATGCGCCGCACAGACCTTTCAATCACCAGTAGGAGGAACGCCGGCCGGCCACAGACACCACGGCCAGCATCCTGGCTGTCATGGTAACCGATCGGAGTCCCAGCGATTAAACTGGGACTCCAATCGGAACTGCCGGTCTGCTGCCACCAATGATGGGGGGAGGGGGGTTTTTAACCAATGATTTTAATTGGGGGGGAAGGGGAGGCCGCACTGGACACCAATAATTTTAATAGGGGGTTGGTGTCCGCACTAGCCACCAATGATTTTAATAGGGGGTGGGGGGGTCGCACTGGCCACCAATGATTTTAATACTGAGGAGGGAGGGAGGTCTGGCCCCCTGCTGCCTGGCAGCACCTGATCTCTTACAGGGGCTGAGATCCGCACAATTAACTACTCAGGTGCAACACTATGGGAACGCCTCTGTGTTAGAATATACAGTCGTGGCCAAATGTTTTGAGAATTACATAAATATTGGAAATTGGAAAAGTTGCTGCTTAAGTTTTTATAATAGGAATTTGCATATACTCCAGAATGTTATGAAGAGTGATCAGATGAATTGCATAGTCCTTCTTTGCCATGAAAATTAACTTAATCCCCCAAAAAAACTTTCCACTGCATTTCATTGCTGTCATTAAAGGACCTGCTGAGATTATTTCAGTAATCGTCTTGTTAACTCAGGTGAGAATGTTGACGAGCACAAGGCTGGAGATCATTATGTCAGGCTGATTGGGTTAAAATGGCAGACTTAACCTGTTAAAAGGAGGGTGATGCTTGAAATCATTGTTCTTCCATTGTTAACCATGGTGACCTGCAAAGAAACGCAAGCAGCCATCATTGCGTTGAATAAAAATGGCTTCACAGGCAAGGATATTGTGGCTACTAAGATTGCACCTCAATCAACAATTTATAGGATCATCAAGAACTTCAAGGAAAGAGGTTCAATTCTTGTTAAGAAGGCTTCAGGGCATCCAAGAAAGTCCAGCAAGCGCCAGGATTGTCTCCTAAAGAGGATTCAGCTGCGGGATTGGAGTGCCACCAGTGCAGAGCTTGCTCAGGAATGGCAGCAGGCAGGTGTGAGCGCATCTGCATGCACAGTGAGGCGAAGACCTTTGGAAGATGGCCTGGTGTCAAGAAGGGCAGCAAAGAAGCCACTTCTCTCCAAAAATAACATCAGGGACAGATTGATCTTCTGCAGAAGATATAGTGAATAGACTGCCGAGGACTGGGGCAAAGTCATATTCTCCAATGAAGCCTCTTTCCGATTGTTTGGGGCATCAGGAAAAAGGCTTGTCCGGAGAAGAAAAGGTGAGCGCTACCATCAGTCCTGTGTCATGCCAACAGTAAAGCATCCTGAGACCATTCATGTGTGGGGTTGCTTCTCAACCAAGGGAGTGGGCTCACTCACAATTTTTTCCCAAAACACAGCCATGAATAAAGAATGGTACTGAAACACCCTCCAACAGCAACTTCTTCCAACAATCCAACAACAGTTTGGTGAAGAACAATGCATTTTCCAGCACGATGGAGCACTGTGCCATAAGGCAAAAGTGATAACTAAGTGTGCTCGGGGACCAAAACTTTGACATTTTGGGTCCATGGCCTGGAAACTCCCTAGATCTTAATCCCATTGAGAACTTGTGGTCAATCCTCAAGAGGCGGGTGGACAAACAAAAACCCACTAATTCTGACAAACTCCAAGAAGTGCTTATGAAAGAATGGATTGCTATCAGTCAGGAATTGGCCCAGAAGTTGATTGAGAGCATGCCCAGTCGAATTGCAGAGGTCCTGAAAAAGATGGGCCAACACTGCAAATACTGACACTTTGCATAAATGTCATGTAATTGTCGATAAAAGCCTTTGAAACGTATGAAGTGCGTGTAATTATATTTCACTACATCACAGAAACAACTGAAACAAAGATCTAAAAGCAGTTTAGCAGCAAACTTTGTGAAAACTAATATTTGTGTCATTCTCAAAACGTTTGGCCTTGACTGTACTGTCGGATCTGATTTTTCACGATCTAACTCAAATCCGATGGTATATTCTAACATAGAGGCGTTCCCATGGTGATTGGGATGCTTCAAGTTAAAATATACCATCAGATTTGAGAAAACTCCAATGCCGGTAATGTGTCAGCTCCAGGCACCAACCCTGGACACAGTAGAAGTGCCGAATGGGGGGGGGGGTTAGGGTTACGTGAGGCTGGGGCGCCAGTGGCAGACTGGGCGCTGCGAGGATGACGAAAAGCAGCGCATGCGCATTTACTCTGCAGGCATAGACGAAGCTCCCCCATGTCGCGTGCAGCCATGGACGAACTGGCTGCACGGCAGAGCATGGCTCAGGGGGCGTGTCATTAGATTGTAGAAAAAACAGGCCAACCCCTTTAATTAGTAACAAAGCAAATTTGGGGGGGAAATTCTGTGAAGTGACCAAATAACATTTTTGAAAACTTCACTCGTCTGTATTGATGACCTATTCTGACGATAGGTCATCAATATATATGGCTGTACAGTCCCTTTAAGGGGTTTTCCCCATTTGTGTTCCAGCAGTCAAATCTTTTTCATTTTCTTTTGTCTTTAAGACAATTTTGCAGGACAATTTGTAGCTTTTTTGGAACCATTTTCCTGTTTATATAATGTATGAAATAATTGTATTTTTCAGCTTTAACTCTTCTTATCTTGGGCTGGGTAGCAGCTCTAGATTTGGATCTGATGGGGCTCTAAAAGAGATTTTTTTTTTACCCATTTTGTTTACTATACTATATTACTGTTAATTAGCACTATATTTTATTTTATTTCTTTAGGTATCACTTCCATGAGCACATTTGCTTTAATATGTGGGATATCTTTACTTGTTATTATTGTGATCTTCACCATAGCAGCCTTTTGTTTTGTAAGGTAAGTGCAATAATTGTTTCACTGTGGCAAATGAAGTTCATATAGCTATAAATTCAGAAAGTATTTTTGATTTAAAAAATGAAAATTAATTAGCAATTCACACCAGAGATGTGCAAATTTCTTGAAATTTGTTTCCTGTCCAATTTGTCGGTCAAAAAAAATATATTTAGGGCTAAATTGATTCTACTTGGTATTGCTCCAATTGGGCTCAAAATCGGTATATGACACTTTAGGGTCCTTACATTGTATGTCACAGAAATTTTTTGGAACCTCACACATTACACTGCAGATGTGGCCCTGGTATGGTCACTGTCAGAAGAAGATACCGTGTATGGAGAAATTATATTGTATGTCATGGAACATTTTTTGAAGCGCACACGTTACACTGCAGATGTGGCCCTGGTATGGTCACTGTCAGAAGCGGACACAGTCTATGGAAAAATTACAATGTATGTTACCCAATTTTTTTTTGAAGTGCACACATTACACTGCAGATGTGGCCCTGCTATGGTCACTGTCAGAAGCGGATACCTTCTATGGAAATATTACAATGTATGTCACATAATTTTTTTTTAAGTGCACACATTACACTGCAGATGTGTCCCTGGTATGGTCACTGTCAGAAGCGGATACCTTCTATGGAAATATTACAATGTATGTCACATAATTTTTTTTTAAGTGCACACATTACACTGCAGATGTGGCCCTGCTATGGTCACTGTCAGAAGCGGATACCTTCTATGGAAATATTACAATGTATGTCACATAATTTTTTTTTAAGTGCACACATTACACTGCAGATGTGGCCCTGGTATGGTCACTGTCAGAAGCGAACACCGTCTACGGTTAAATGACACTATATGTCACAGATACATTTTTGAAGCGCACACATTACACTGCAGATGTGGCCCTGGTATGGTCACTGTCAGAAGCGAACACCGTCTACGGTTAAATGACACTATATGTCACAGATACATTTTTGAAGCGCACATGTTACACTGCAGATGTGGCCCTGGTAAGGTCACTGTCAGAAGCGGACACCGTCTACGGAAAAAGTACACTGTATGTCACAGATACATTTTTGTAGCGCACACGTTACACTGCAGATGTGGCCCTGTTATGGTCCTTCTAGCTCTCCTCCTACACTCCTGCATACGTTTCGTAGCCAGGAAGTGTTGGGGATAATAACGCTTAAGCACTTCTGGTTTTGGAATCGCATGTGCGTTTCAAAGGCCGGAAGTTGCGTCTATACCAGTTTTCCTGTCACTAATCATTGTATCAGTGGGTGGGGTATAATTTTAGGTGCCAAATCTAAGGTATGTAAGATAGTGTTACCCTAGTGCAAGTGCACCTTACCATACCAGGATGTCTTTGATATAACTACTATAGTTTTGGGCTCAAGAACATCGGATATGCAACTGTCCATATTGATGCCTGCAACATTTGATTATTTTTCTTGCAACTACCAGAATTGAAGCTTTTAACATCTGATAATTTATCATTGGTCTCTTGATGAGCCAGTTTTTATGGTCACTGGGGAAACGCATCAGGACAAGCAACTAAGAAGGGACAAGTACCTTAACTTCTATTGGCAGGGTTGAAATAGGCGACAGTGAGGGCTTAGCCACCGAGAGGTGGGGTCGCCCCTTTCGGGGCGGGTGCTCTGCCTGTAGGCAGGGGTATATTGAGGGACACATTAGGGATTCCCCCCCCCCCCCCCCGTCCTGACTTCACCTCTTGTTTGTCCTCTGGCCAGGTCTACGGTTTCCAAACTGTAAGTTTCCGCAGTTTTCTTTATCGGATTGTACTATCATGGATACGTCCTAAGTAAGGCAGTAGGCAATATGGCAACTGGCATTACAGTGAGGCCAGTACTTACCTGCACATTTATTGACTGCGTAGCATGGAGACTCGAGCATGGCGCTCGAGCACATGCGGTACTCGACCAAGTACTGCTAACTGGTGTTCAGCCGAGCATGCTCGATCATCACTAATGTCTGGCTGTTCATTTGCAGATTTTTTTTTTAATAAGATTTAGTTGTTTGTAGAATTTGCAGTGCAACATGACATTTTCAATTGCCAGCAGCTGTATGAAAACAGTATGAAATACTGAATGACTAGTCTCTTTCTCCATCTGCTTTCCCTGATAAAACCCTGACTTTTCTACTGCTGTCAGTATATACTGTCACTATAGTCTCTCTACCAAACCTAGATTACTGGCTTGTGTCTGTTATTGCATTTTGGTAGACAAAGTCAAGACACATGCTTTCAAATCACAAGCTGCACTAAGAATGTCACCTCTCCAGCCCAAAGGCAGAAATACCTCCCAAAATCCTGTCCCTGATTGGCTGTCAGCCTCTGAGCCAATCAGCGCAAGCCCCTTCCTTCCCACGGTCATGTGATACTCTATCTTCATCCTCCGTGTCATTTTCCCAACCAATTTTCACTATAAAATGGTATGGATGCTATTTTGCTCAATTCATCTGAAGTGAGTTGCCAAAATAAAAAGCCATTTAGATTGCATATACTCAAGTCACATATTATGCTGATGTTACGTAAAAATTAATTTGTGATGAGTTTCTCTATGAATATTGAAGATTAATATGTAGGCTTCCTTGAAATGATTCTTGGGTGGTTGGGATCAACAAGGAGAGCATGAATGAAAGAATCTTTTATGTGACCTGGATTAGCTAATGCTGTGAAATAGCCAATGCCTAATCTGTTGGTACCGTATAATACCCAACGGGATGTACAACCATCAGATAGTATACAACCACAGATGGCTAACCATCTGTGTTGGCACCAGTAGACCAGCAAAGTACAAATTCAGGAATCATCAGAGAGGATATAATTAGCACCAAATTACAAGAAAGAAATAATGTAAAACCAGATGAAACAGGTCACAAACAGGCCATTAAAACAAAATGTAGGGATGCCAACAGTGATGCAAACATTGCCAAATCAATTGAGCAGGAATGTTACATGAACAAGATACTACGTGAACAAAGAATAAAGATGTAACAGGAATAAGGAACAGGATAACACTGGAGCAGATGACAAATTCCAACAGAACCTGTTACCAAACATTATGAGAAAGATAGCTGTTCAAAGTTGGCTGCTACAAAATCTTTAAAATTTTTGAATATGTAGGAATATTCAAAAGATTATGCATGTAACGTCATCTAGCTATTTGAAGAGGCAAGCTATTTAAGAAGGAAGAAGACTGCTTAGCTCTCATCATGCATTAAGTTTTCAAATTGATTTATCCATAGCATTCCGAAGTTGGCTTTAGTACCGAGGTATCAGCTGGTACCAAACTCGACTTTGGATTCTAAATGTTCAGTGTTTTAAAAGTGCAGAAATGAATACTGAATTCATTCACTGAAGTCTTGAGCGACTACAGGTGAAACAAATTTTGCCTCCACAGAGCCAATACATTTGAATGGTTTCCATACAGCATTAAAGAATAGAAGAAGAGTTTGTACGAATCGACTTTGGATCTATTCCTCTGCCAGCAAAATGACATGGCCGCACATCTCACTTGGCCTTGATAATCTCGCACATGCAAAGTTACTGCAAGTATGATATGCTTACGAATCTGCATCAATTAATTTGCCTACTTCACTAAATACATTGCCATAAACATAGCTGTACATGCACAATCGCTGGTTCATTTTTGCAGCCTATCATCTGAGCACATGCCGATACTCACAGTAACAGCACAAACGTGAGATTATCCCAACTGCTCAAAATGTTAACCTGCCAGCACAGTGGGGAATCGTCTATAGAGGGACAGTCCCTCACAGACGTAGAATTAGTTCAGTTAAAATGAAATTGATTCATACAAACCGAATTGCTGATCCCTAATTAAGTAATTTCTCTACCTACTGTAATTCCTGCCTCATTTCTTTTCCCCTTTTTGTCTTTTGCTGTGTGGTCTTGATTCTTTGTCATGTACCAGACTACTACCAGACTACTAGTTCATCATGTACCACAATACTTATACAGCTACTTCCAGATTACTGCTTAAAGGGGTTCTCTGGGAATTAAGAAAAGGAAAATACTTAAATATTACTTTATTATAAGTATATTCTCAAATACCTTTCATTATTTATAATGGCTCGTTTTGTCTGAGGAGCAATCATCAAGGGAAATAAAATGGCCGCTGTCCCATTAGTTTACACAAAACCTGTCCTGATCACACAGGAGGACAAGTTACTTTACAACACTGAGGTAAAGAGCTGCCCCATCCTTCTCTCTACTTGTCAGGGGTTATGATCCTGAATACAGATGGTAAGAACTTTAGCTGAATCTCTGGGTAATTTAGTTCATGAGGAGACATGAAGTACAGAGACCATGGACAGGACAGACTGTGGTAATGTGGGGCAGTGGTAATGGAGACTGTATACAAGTGCTGCTGCTCATTAGCCACACCTCTCAAGTCTCCTTATCTTCTCTATTCCCTGTATTCAGGATCATGACTCCTGACAAGTAGAGCAGAGAGGAGGATAAGGCAGCTCTTTATCTCAGTATTGTGAAGTAACTTGTCCTCCTGTGTGATTAGGACAGGTTTGTGTATACTAATAGGATGACGGCCATTTTATTCCTCCTAATGATTGCTCCGCAGACAAAACAAGCCATTCTAAGTAATGAAAGGTATTTGTGAATATATTTATTCTAATATAATATTTAAGTATTTTCATTTTTTTTTATTCTTGGAGAACCCCTTTAATGATTTTGACATTGTTGCTAACATGGCTTGTTTCCATCTTCCTCTGCTTGTCAAGTTTGCCTTGCCTGCTATTTACGGCATGGCCTTTTCACATATGCTGTACCTTATTCAGCACTAATGCGAGGCTATTTGAGGGAAAATGCTCAATCTTTCTTCTTAAACATAGTTTGTTCTCATAGTCATCCGTCATTTCACAACTTTTCTTGAGGTGCATTGCTGTAACTATTTGAACTGCTCATTCAGTTGTTATCACCTTGGATTCTTCAGTTTGAGCTGTTGCCAAAAACTCTTCATTGTTATGAATAGGACTGCAGGGAAAGCTACTTGGTTACAGTTAGGTCCATAAATATCTGAACATGAACCACATTATGTACAAGTCCTTCTAAAAAAAATTGCATATTGTTATAAAGTTCATTATTTTCTGTAATGTACTGATAAACATTAGACTTTCATATATTTTAGATTCATTACACACATCTGAAGTAGTTCAAGCCTTTTATTGTTTTAATATTGATGATTTTGGCATACATTTACCAGTAGTGTTGGCACTGTGAGCAGGTGCCAGGTCGTGCTGAAAAAATAAATCTTCATCTCCATAAAGCTTTTCAGCAGATGGAAGCATGAAGTGCTCCAAAATCTCCTGATAGCTAGCTGCATTGACCCTGGCCTTGATAAAACACAGTGGACCAACACCATCACTGACTGTGGGTACTTGACACTGGACTTCTGGCATTTTGGCATTTCCCTCTCCCCAGTCTTCCTCCAGACTCTGGCACCTTGATTTCCGAATGACATGCAAAATTTGCTTTCAGCCGAAAAAAGGACTTTGGACCACTGAGCAACAGTCCAGTGCTGCTTCTCTGTAGCCCAGGTCAGGCGCTTCTGCCGCTGTTTCTGGTTCAAAAGTGGCTTGACCTGAGGAATGCGGCACCTGTAGCCCATTTCCTGCACACGCCTGTACACGGTGGCTCTGGATGTTTCTACTCCAGACTCAGTCCACTGCTTCCGCAGGTCCCCCAAGGTCTGGAATCGGTCCTTCTCCACAATCTTCCTCAGGGTCCAGTCACCTCTTCTCGTTGTGCAGCGTTTTCTGCCACACTTTTTCCTTCCCACAGACTTCCCACTGAGGTGCCTTGATACAGTACTCTGGGAACAGCCTATTCGTTCAGAAATTTCTTTCTGTGTCTTACCCTCTTGCTTGAGGGTGTCAATGATGGCCTTCTGGACAGCAGTCAGGTCGGCAGTCTTACCCATGATTGCGGTTTTGAGTAATGAACCAGGCTGGGAGTTTTTAAAAGCCTCAGGAATCTTTTGCAGGTGTTTAGAGTTAATTAGTTGATTCAGATGATTAGGTTAATAGCTCGAATAGAGAACCTTTTCATGATATGCAAATTTTTTGAGATAGGAATTTTGGGTTTTCATGAGCTGTATGCCAAAATCATCAATATTAAAACAATAAAAGACTTGAACTACTTCAGTTGTGTGTAATGAATCTAAAATATATGAAAGTCTAATGTTTATCAGTACATTACAGAAAATAATGAACTTTATCACAATATGCTAATTTTTTTTAGAAGGACCTGTATATATTTTGCTGTCTACCTCAGCATATTGGAGTAGAAACTAAATAATGATTAGCTCATAATGAATGGCATATCAGAGGGTGAATGGGGGAATGGCATATCAATATCAAATACTTCACTTGAGTAAATGTAGAACTTGTACCCCAGGATATAAGCTAGTAGTAAGACCAGAGTATGCCAAATAACATCTAAAACCATTACAGTGCTGGAACAACTTTTTATATACTGATAAGAGTATTTTATATATTTCTTTCCATAATGAGAAGTAAAGAGTATGGCGCAGAAAAGGTGCTGGTCATGTTTCACAGCATTTCATCTCAGCTGTCTACCATGGTGGCTGTAGCGTTATGGCATGGGTATATGTGACTGCTAATGTAACCAGTTACCTTGTATTTATTAATGATTTTACTGCTGACAAATGTGTCCGGATGTGATTTACAGGGAGTGCAGATTTAACCAAATTCTCTAAAACTTATATGACCCGAAGCATAGTGTGAGGGTAAATTCATACATTTGTGGTAAAATAAAGTACATCAAAATCATAGTAAAATTCTGTAGTTTTGCCATGATTCTGCTGCGATAATCATGGAAATAAATGTTAAAGCAAAAACAAAATGAAAAAATCTGCAAAAGCCATGGCTTGCTCTCAGTCCAGTTGAGGATGCATTTCACTTGCACCAATGTGCTATGCCAGGCTTTAGTGGAGCTAAACATGGACAGGCAGGCACTCTCATCGCTAACCCTGCCTGTTCTTGATCAGCTCCGCTAAAACCTGGTCATTGAGTCTAAAATAGATTTAAATTTTTTTTACTTAGCAGAGAAGAAGACTGCAGAAGCAGCTCAACAGTTTGAGGACTCCTCAATTATCTCCACAGATCTCAGCCTTCTAATCCCCTGCATGTGTGACATGCGTGGAAAAATGTTACTTAAGTCCAATTTTAAGGGGAAATAGCATTAAAAAATATATGCATCGTGACTGACAGGAGCTACCATGCCAAGAAGAGAAGATTAAAATGTATTTATATCCACATGTAAGAAAGCAGAAGAGACCGTTTTACCAGTTTTCTTGTGGTCAACTTTCTCAGTAGACAGTGCATCAGTTTCTGTGTCCCTTCTGAGCTTAGAATTTATTTAATTTTTAAACCCCTCGATCCGTGTACAAACACTTATCTATTTCATAAAATATTTAATAAACCATTAGTCTGAAAAAACAATTATAGCGTGTTAGCAGTGGTCATGAAGCGTAAGAGACACTGCCTTTTGCAGATATGTGTTGTATGACCTTCAGTGTTAAAAATGCAATATAGGAAAATTCGGCAACCGGAACACTGCAGTTATGCAGATTGCTTTTTATAAGCTAAGAAATTGCTACTTGACCCTTGGCTGATACGATTTAGATTATTTTATTAAGGAATTTATTTTAACCATTTTAAATCAACCTTTAACTTTTGTATCTATGCTGTAGGTATTACAGTATATTATCTGAACCTTTCATCATCTCGCCTCTAATATTCTAATACTACCTCCAGTTAGAAGTTTATACCTACATCAATCTCTAACAAGCCTTGGTTTCTTGACAGTCTTTGTCCTGGGTGACCTCTATGAAATCATATTATTCTGCAAATGTTATTATTATACATGTCCTCAAGTGTCCAACCTCTAATTCAATCTAAGACACTGAGTGGAAAGTGCACATGTATTATGTATCTAAAAAAATGTACACAGTAATACAGTACTTGACATTACACACACTTTATACAGAAGGTAACTGATATTCATATGGATAAATGCAAAGATAAGGCCCCTTTCACACCGGTGAGTTTTCCGTGCAGGTGCAATGCTTGAGGTGAACGCCTTAATTAACTCACCTCATCCACTTGATCGTGCAGCCGGCATTGTCTTCTTTCTTCTTCTTTCAGGACCTGCAAAAGGACCTTTGATGACATAATCCTTAGGGTGCGTGCTCATCACTGACCTCTTGCTTGCACTTTCAAATCCTTCTTCAGCCAATGGCTGACTGGCCCCCTGGGTATTTAAGTTATCTTCTCCAGGCAGAGGGTGTCTGAGCTTTAGGTTTCGTGATGGCCAGCAAAGCATTTGATAGTCTAGTGCAGGGATGGGAAAACTGCGGCTCTCCAGCTGTTGTAAAAGTACAACTCCCAGTATGCCCAGTCTGCCTACAGCTATCAGCATACAAAAGGGCATGATGGGATTTGTAGTTTTACAACAGCTGGAGAGCCTCAGTTTGCCCATCACTGGTCTAGTGCTATTGTGATTTACATGTGTTTATCCTGTGTTTTTTTCTGCCTGATACCCATCCTGCCTGTTCTTTTGCAATGCTAGTTCAGTTCTGTTTTTGTTTCAGTTCTATACCCAGTCTGTACTCCAATCTTGGTCCCAGCCTGCTTGCCTTGTGTTTGCTTCACCACTACCCTGCCTGCATGTCTATCCTTTGTCTAACCTCAACCTGTGAGCTGCCTAGATCCCAAAAATCGGCATTCAAACCTTAGTGACTGTTGAACCTGTGGTTTTCCTGTGTCTCTGGTGTGTTTTCTATATCTTGAGCTCCCAGTGCTTGCATTACTGTCGCTTACCCCAGTGGGTCAGCTGTCAACTACACCGGGACTATTATAGGAGGTAGCGATCTTATTGCTAACCTGCAGCAAAGTCCAGATCCCTGTATAGGGGTTAAAGGGTGAATAACAGGGAAGCACCAAAATACACCAAACCAGTGGGTCCATACTCACTGATCCGTAAAAAATGGTCTTTGCTGTGATCTGGTCTACAGGTATTTTTCAAGTGGTAGCTCAAAGACAACCCTAGAATGTGGAGTGTAGATAACCTGACAGAAGGTAACCATAGTCAATGCAAAGAAAAGATTAGCAAGTAATGAGAATATATTCTTATTGGACAAGGCACAATCTGAGTAGAGATTTTTCTCTGATTAGTGTACAGCTCAAGTTGTGGAAGTCTCAGGTGGTGAGGAAGAAAGTGCCGGTCTAAAAGACAGAGAAGTGCGGTACTGTAGCTAGAGCTACTAAAAACAAAAACAAAAAAATAAAGAAACAAAACAAAAAAAACTGAGGTAAAGAAGGAGTGTTAATATCCAGTATTAAATAAAAGTTGAAGCTATCAAGTGTATTGGTACTTATGAGAGGCACCTGTTACATGCAGTTGAATTGTGACAGTTAAGATAAAGTTTGTTGGAACATAACCCTAAACAGAAATAGAAGGCAGATTGGGGCTTAGCCAATGAATGACAGGAATCATCAGTGAGAACAGAAAGACAGGCAAAAACTAGAATCAAAACCAAAGTAAATGTCAACAGATGATCTGAACTCTAAAAGAATGGTAATAGACCACACAGTGCTGAAACACAGGATAGTAGGATTGTAATAGACTCAGGGGCGTAGCTAAAGGCTCATGGGCCCTGGTGCAAGATTTCAGCTTGGACCCCCCTTCCCTCAGTGCTTTGTGACCAGGGAGGCAAACATTGAAAAATTGAAACGGCACCCCCCAACCCCCCTTATGCCAAATCCTTGACCTAACCCCTTCCCTGCAGCCAGAGGTGTAACTTGACCAGCATGTACTTTCCATAATACCAGTGTCTTCTTATGTGGCACAAGGGTCTTTGGGCCCCTCAGGCTCCTGGGCCCGGTAACAACTGCTACCTCTGCACCCCCTATAGCTACGCCCCTGAATTATAGACTGCTGGAGCTTATATCATCAATAATTGCTACTGCCAGGAAGAAGTGAAATGTGATGCCATCAGTTGCTACAGTAACGTTTCATGGTGGGCTTCCAGACCGGGCCACTTACCCCCTTCCTGACCAGGCCTACTTTTGCAAATCTGACATGTATCACTTTATGTGGTAATAATTTTGGAATGCTTTTAAGACAGATCGTGATGCCTCATAAAATATACATTAATTAACATTCCCTACATGTCTACTTTATGTTGGCATCATTTTGTTAATGTAATTTTATTCTTTTAGGACATTAGAAGGTTTAGAATTTTAGAAGCAATTTTTGAAATTTGAAAAAGTCAACTTTTTTAAGGACCAGTTCAGTTCTGAAGTCACTTTCTGGGGCTTACATAATAGAACCAACCCATAAATGACCCCATTTTAGAAACGACACCCCTCAAACTATTCAAAACTGGTTTTAGAAATAATGTTAACCCTTTAGGTATTTCATAGGAATTAAAGCAAAATAGAAGTGAAATTTAAAAATTTCCCTTTTTTAGCAGATTTTCCATTTTAATATTTTTTTTCCTGGAACACAGCAAGGGTTAACAACAAAACAAACCTCAATATTTATTACCCTGATTCTGCAGTTTGCAGAAACACCCCATAAGTGGTTGTATACCACTGTTTGGTCATACCACAGGGCACTTGAGGCAAGAAGCGCCATATGGTTTTTGGAGGGCAGATTTTGCTAAAATGGTCAAATGTTGCATTTGAAGAGACCTTGAGGTTCCCCCAAAATCAAACCTCCCAAAAGTGACCACATTTTGTAAACTACACCACCCAAGGAATTTTTAAGTGGTGTAGCAAGCACTTCACTCAACAATTGTTTCATAGAATTTTTTATACTTGGGTGTGAAAATGAAAAATTATATATTTTTTATTTTACAAGAAAATGGTGCTTAAGGCCCAAACTTTTTTTTTTTTTTACAAAAGATAACAGGAGAATATCCCCCCCACAATTTGCTACCAACTTTCTTCTGAATACAGTAACACCCCAAATGTGGTCGTAAACTGTTATTTGGGGATACGCCAGGGCTCAGAAGGGAGGGAGCGGCATCTGGATTTTCTAACATGGAATATTTTGTCAGTGTTTTTAAGAGCGATAACTTTTTTTATGTTTTGTTGAATGAGCTGTGTGAGGGCTTATTTTGTGCGGGACAAGCTGTAGTTTTTATTGGAACTATTTTAGGGTACATTTGGCTTTCTGGTTGCTTTTTATCAAATTTTTGGGGAGGTGAAGTCACAAAAAAACAGTTTGGTGTCATTTTTCAAATTTTTTTATACCGTTTACTTGATGAGTAAGATCATGTAATATTTTTAAAGACGCGGTCATTACAGATGCAACAATACCAAAACTATGTCTAGTTTACACAACAAAAACATTTTTAGAAAACAAAATCATGTTTTTGTGTTGGCTTTTTCTTAGAGACATATTTTCTTTACATCTGGCTATAGTCTTGTGTGAGGGCTTGTTTTTTGTGGGACAATGTGATGTTTTTATTGCCACCATTTTGGGGTACATATGACTTTTTTGATTGATTGATATGATAAGACAAAAAAGCTGTTTTGGCATATTTTTTATCTTTTTTTTACACCGTTCACTTGATGGGGTAGATCATGTGATATTGTTATAGAGTTAATTGTTACAGATGCGGCGATACCAAATATGTCTATTATTCATGTATTTTTTTACATTTTACACAATAAGATCATTTTTTCTTAGAGCCATATTTATTTTTATTTTTATGGCTATAGTCTTGTGTGGGGGCTAATTTTTTGTGGGATGAGATTACATTTTTATTGCTACTATTTTGGGGTACATATGACTTTTTGATTGATTAACATTATGTTTTTTGGGAGGTGACCTAACTGAAAAATCTGTTTTGGCGTTCACCTGATGGGGTAGATCATATGATATTATTATAGAGCCTGTCGTTGCAGACGAGGCGATACCAAATATGTCTATTTTATTTTTTCTTATGTTAAATTTTTTTAAACATTTTTAAAATAACGGATGTGAAACTTTTTTTAATTTTTTTATTTTACACTTTGTGTCCCCTAATAAGCCCATACACAACTTTATTTTTTATTTTTTTACTATTGATTTCTCCTGTAACTGGGGCTGACATAGTATCCCCAGTTACAGTGGAAATACTGTATAATACTGTACAGCATAATACTGTGCTGTACAGCCTCAGTGCAGGGCTGATCGAGGTCTGTAGAAGACCTGATAGCTCCTGCACTCCTCTGGCCCCAGCGGTCACATGACCACCGGGCCAGGACAGGAATCGGCAGATCACTTCCTCAGCTGTATACACAGCGCTCGTTCAGTGCTATGTATACAAAGATCTTCTCTGTGTGGTTCCCTGCTGTCATTGACAGCAGGCCCCCCACTCGGCAGCTGCCGAAAATTCAGATACGTCCGATCAGAGATAAACCTGACCGTTCAGAACGTTTATAGTCAGTGAGCGGTCGGGAAGTGGTTAAAGGGGCTGTCCCATGATTAATGTAAGAAATTAAAATCAAACATAGAACCAGCCCTGTACCTCACATGGTTCCAGAGATCTTCCCATACATTGTTCCAATTGCTCTTCTGGATTTATATCAAGCTGGCAGGTGTCCTTTCTGCTGCTGCTCTCTCCCTATATAACAGCTAAAAAGGCAGTTGCAGGGTGTAACTGAGCATGTGCATCCACCTCTGTGAGGTGGACAGAGAAATAAGAAAAAGAACAAACAGCAGGTGGAGCTATAAAGATACATTTTATTAAATAACTCAGTGGCTATCCAAAATTTTTAGTTATATGCAATGATGTACATATTCATATTCAGGTGCTGGTTTGAAAGCTAGAATATCTTTTGTGGGACAACCCCTTTGAGAATTGCACTGGAACAGGGAGGTACATATATTTCATTTATAAAATCTTTATAACATCTATTATAGTGGTCGATAATATGTCTTTGGATATGGTGATATCATTAACAGGAAGTAAAACAAAGATCCTTCCATAAGATTTCCTACATATAACTCTTATCTATTTACAGTTATAATAGCATTATACAGTATAATGGATTTACAGTTATGGTCTGTATTAAATCATTTTTTTTAATTTTTTTATTTAGGAGACAGAATAACAAGAGAATACAAGTAAAACAAGTAAACGTCAGCTTCAATTCTACGTATCCTCAGGTAACAGGGCTACTAATCAATAAGACAATCAATATGGTCATGGTGTGGAGAGAATAAGGCCTAAAGGTGTTCAGTATTAGTTTCTTAAAATAGAAGGCACGTGCACATTTCCTTCACAAAAAAAAAAAAAAAATCTGGATTTTAATTTGAGTGACCCCACCCACTATCCTAAAATGATGTGTTTGATCCCTTGCTTTTTGGATATGTGCTGATGTGCAAATACCCTAAGTTTGAATAAGACAGTATAAAATGTGACTTAAAGGGAACCTGTCTGCTCCCCTATGCTGCCCTCTCTGAAAGTAGCATAGCATAGTGACACACGATTTCAGCTGCCAGCGTGATGACGTCATCATGCATCGCAAGATTTGGTGCAGGATCTTCAAATCAAATGGCCCCTGCAGCATCTTCATGCTCAAAAGGATGAGGCGAGTATTATCATTTTTTAAACCCCTAAAAGCCCTTATTTTTCAGATCAGCAATGACCGCGGCATCTGAGGAGATCAATGATGGGGGCAGCGCAATCGCAGTTCCCCATTATTGTGTCAGCTACTTACAAAGAAATGCGCTTCGTGACAAAGTAATTTGTCACAAAGTGAGTTTCTTTGTGAAATTCGTCGAAGCAGCCAAATCTAAGTTTTTATAACTTTGCTCATCTCTAGAACTGACCTTCAAAACAGCATGCACTTGAGAGATGAGTCCAATGATATGCTCACTTTGCACGGTGCCCCTCTCTTCCACCTTCAGATGATGATTGACATCATAGGAAAAAAACTGTCATTATGGGGGCACTTATTTGGACTTATCTCTCTCAGTGCTAGCACCTGCTGTATAGTTCTACAGGACAGTTCTATGAAGCTGCTTAATGTTAATATTGAAATCAGTCGGTCTGTTATTACAGTCTGAAATGCAGGACACACAATATTTTGTATATTTGTATATTGTTAATTTGGTGGAGTTTTCTTTCAAAACCCCAGCAAGCTGTAGATCTTGACATTTAAGGTGATTTCACATCACTTTCTTTATTGAGGAAAACCAGCATTAAATAAAAGCTGGTTGCAAACACACAGTTTGCAAAAAGACGCTGAGAAAACAATGGAAATAAATACCACAAAAAAAGCTAAAAAAACACTGATAGCTCCGCCCCCCAAAAAGAAAACTAAACGTAAAATGCGGTTATTCTGGCATTTTTAAAGCTCTACCAAAAAAACACCAATGCAATTTTGTGTGTGTAGGGACTCTTATTTCTGTTTTTGCAGAGAGATATTAGGGCCAGGTATCCTCACTGGCACTGTAATGCCACATCTGCACCAGTGAATTGTCAATTGGCACATGCACAGTTAGCATCTCAAAATCAGGGGAAATGAGATGTACTGCACATGCACCAATTGAAGATTCACCAGGCCATGTGTGGGATTACAGGACCAGGCAATAGATCCAGAGAAGACACAGTCGGCACTCCGTATGTCAGTGATGCGGTGCGCGGGTCCAGGGCAAATCCTCACGTGCTTGCACAAAGAGGCCGTCACTCGCTAAAGTAGAATAATTATGGTCATATACAGAAGGCAAGTGACGCGTTTCGGCTACTATGAGCTTTTTTTCAAAGGTTTGAAATGTTTGAAAAAGGCTCATAGTTGCCGAAACGCGTCACTTGCCTTCTGTATGTGACCATTAAATATTCCATAATTATTCTACTTGGGCGAGTGCCGGTCCTCTTTGTGCAGGCAGGAAGGCAGTGAGGATGCCTGGCCCTGTCACTTAAGGGGAGTGACTAAAGGGGAATCCAGAGGAGCTGCGGGGGTTCTATAATGGGTTATATCCAGCAATCAGTACACTGATGCCTCATTAATATATGGAATCAAATGCTAATTTCTCCAAAACAGTACCTCGGTTCTTAGCCAGACAGTGGTTCTTTCACTCAGCAGGATCAGTCCTACCAGGCAGTATGCCTGGTTTAATCGGTTTGATTCTGCTGACAGATGCCCTTTAAGAATATGCATATAGGTAATTTACTAGAAGGCAGATAGGCCAAATCCTTACACTTGACTAGGAGTCTAGGACTTATAATATTTCATATGCTGTTTTTTCTGACAAGATTTACTATATATATTTCAGCTTGACATAGAAACTGTGGATGAGGAGCACACGTATGCCAATTTTGTGCCTAATTTATCATTCTCGAAATCATGGACATAGAAAAGGATTCTTCAGATGCCTTTATTAGTGGTATAAGATGTGTGACAATGGGACAGCTAAAACAGCTAAAAAATACAATTCTTATTTATACAGGTAATACATTTGTATATGATTAAAACAGAATATTTCCACACATGGCAACTCTCTACTTAAGAGGATATACATTCTATAAGATGGCGGCTTAGTATGTCCCTCAGCACATATGTCACTTATGTACTGGCTGTCAATAGAGGATGTTCAAAAATCTGTTTTTCATTAAAATATTTTTCATTAAAATATTTCTGAAATACATGTCCAACCAGGTGCTCTATGGTGGTCATTGTGGTATATTACAGCCCCGGGCACTATGATAAAATAGAAACAAAGAACTACTGTATCGTGCATTCATTTCTACTCTCATATACAAACCGGATTCCAAAAAAGTTGGGACACTAAACAAATTGTGAATAAAAACTGAATGCAATAATGTGGAGATGGCAAATGTCAATATTTTATTTGTAATAGAACGTAGATGACAGATCAAGCGTTTAATCCGAGTAAATGTATAATTTTAAAGGAAAAATACGTTGATTCAAATTTTCACGGTGTCAACAAATCCCAAAAAAGTTGGGACAAGTAGCAATAAGAGGCTGGAAAAAGTAAATTTGAGCATAACGAAGAGCTGGAAGACCAATTAACACTAATTAGGTCAATTGTCAATATGATTGGGTATAAAAAGAGCTTCTCAGAGTGGCAGTGTCTCTCAGAAGCCAAGATGGGTAGAGGATCACCAATTCCCACAATGTTGCGCAGAAAGATAGTGGAGCAATATCAAAAAGGTGTTACCCAGCGAAATATTGCAAAGACTTTGCATCTATCATCATCAACTGTGCATAACATCATCCGAAGATTCTGAGAATTTGGAACAATCTCTGTGCGTAAGGGTCAAGGCCGTAAAACCATACTGGATGCCCGTGATCTCTGGGCCCTTAAACGACACTGCACCACAAACAGGAATGCTACTATAAAGGAAATCACAGAATGGGCTCAGGAATACTTCCAGAAACCATTGTCAGTGAACACAATCCACCGTGCCATCCGCCGTTGCCAGCTGAAACTCTACAGTGCAAAGAAGAAGCCATTTCTAAGCAAGATCCACAAGCTCAGGTGTTATCACTGGGCCAGGGATCATTTAAAATGGAGTGTGGCAAAATGGAAGACTGTTCTGTGGTCAGACGAGTCACGATTCAAAGTTCTTTTTGAAAATCTGGGACGCCATGTCATCCGGACCAAAGAGGACAAGGACAACCGAAGTTGTTATTAACGCTCAGTTCAGAAGCCTGCATCTCTGATGGTATGGGGTTGCATGAGTGCGTGTGGCATGGGCAGCTTGCATGTCTGGAAAGGCAACATCAATACAGAAAAATATATTCAGGTTCTAGAACAACATATGCTCCCATCTAGACGTCATCTCTTTCAGGGAAGACCCTGCATTTTTCCACAAGATAATGCCAGACCACATTCTGCATCAATAACAACATCATGGCTGCGTAGGAGAAGGATCTGGGTACTGAAATGGCCAGTCTGCAGTCCAGATCTTTCACCTATAGAGAACATTTGGCGCATCATAAAGAGGAAGGTGCAACAAAAGGCCCAAGACGATTGAACAGTTAGAGACCTGTATTAGACAAGAATGGGAGAGCATTCCTATTTCTAAACTTAAGAAACTGGTCTCCTCAGTCCCCAGACGTCTGTTGAGTGTTGTAAGAAGAAGGGGAGATGCCACACAGTGGTGAAAATGGCCTTGTCCCAACTTTTTGGGGATTTGTTGACACCATGAAATTCTGATTCAACATATTTTTCCCTTAAAATGGTACATTTTCTCAGTTTAAACTTTTGTTCCGTGATTTATGTTCTATTCTGAATAAAATATTAGAAGTTGGCACCTCCACATCATTGCATTCAGTTTTTATTCACGATTTGTATAGTGTCCCAACTTTTTTGGAATCCGGTTTGTACTTTGTACTAAGATTCTGTACTTCAGTGTACCATTGTGTAATCATTTCTAGCTTACTTTAGAGGATCGTCGGTTGATGGTATACACATTTTATATTCTGGTAGTGCACTATTTCTGCCCTATTGTAGCTTAGTGTTCGTTCCATTTTGGATGTAAACTCTATGATGGCTAATGGCTACTATTTGGAGACCTGATTCTTGAAATCAGCAACAATTCTGAATCCTGGATTTAGCATAAAACCCCCAAAATTCTAGACTCATTACCTAAAGTTCCCATGAGATGCATAACCAGTGGATGCAATGCAGTAGACTCAAGGGTTAATCTTTGCTTGTTTTTTCAAAGCTATGGAAGAACCCACTGGTGATCCCTGCGAACTAAGCAATTCATATAATAGGTTCAGTAACTGTATTCAATAGCCATGCATTGAGCCAACTACAGAGTGAGTCAAAAGTTTCAGGACACCCTTGTACTTCAGAAATGAAAGGGAAATACATGTACAAAAGATGGCCGCCATATTGGATCAAGGGCATATTTTTCCAATGCGAAGTGGGGTCATGTAGCATATCAGAGAAGACCAGAATTTTCTCTGAAATTAATTGCCGTGATCAGATTTGCGATATTTTTGGTGGTTCAAAGGTTACCAACATAGAAAGTTAAAACAACCGGGAACATTCCCTGTGATACACAGCTGTTTTATGTGTCCATTGTGTTAAACACAGAACTTGACGTTTGGAACTTTCTGTGTTGATAACTTTTGAACCACAAGAGATATAGCAAATCTGATTGTGGCTATCGATTTCTGAGAAAATCCTTTGATATGCTACATGAAACCCCTTCCCATTGGAAAAAAATGCCCTGATCCAATATGACGGCTTTTAAGGTGGCGGCCATGTTCTGGACATAGCTTAAAAGATATTCACTCGCACCCATTACTTGCTGGGGTATTTAGATATTTCATTTTCTCTTTCATTTCTAAAATAAAATGGTCTCCTGACACTTTTCATTCACCCTGTACATCGACTTTTCAAATTTGCTCTGGAAAAATAAATGCTAAAACCTGATTGGTTGACACTGTTCTTTTGAAAAAAATATATTACTCATAAGGCACCTAGTGGACAGATGTAGCAATTCTTAACTTGACACGTGCTGCATAAAAAAACACACCTGAACAAACTTTAACTTGATCTTTCAATAATTATATTAAAGGGGTTGTGTCGCAATAACCTGTGGATAGGGCATCTGATTGGTGGGGATCCAACCATAGGGACCACAATAATATAGTGGTACAAGACCTGTGAATGTAAATTTAAAGTTTGCTGCAGATGTTTTTTTAACATGTTACATGTTAACAATTGCTACATCTGTACATATTAAGGTGACTGTTTGCTCCATTCTTTAATCTGTGCATGTAACATGTGTATTCAGTTAATTGTTTTGACTTTATTCTTTAATATTTGTATATCCTTTTTCAAGCTGAATCTATTATGTAACCCCCCCTTCCCCCGGACTATATCACAATAAATATATATATATATATATATATATATATATATATGGTAATGATAATAAACATGAGTCTGAAATTCATAACCATCATATATTTAATCTGATGGCAGTTTTGAGGCACATTAATGACATTCGGCTCATGAACATTTCTGACTATGAAAGATGTCGAATTATAGCTCATAGGTCTCTTTTTTCTATGATGAAAAAGATGGTTCTTAGATTACTGCTTAGTTTTAATGAGTTCTGAGCTGGCATCTGGTATTGAAATGAGACAGAACATGGAAAATAAAAAAACCCTCTATCATTGCATTTTTTTGGCAAGTACTGATTGCTCATGCAGTGTTAAAATCAGCTAATCCTTTTATTCCAGATGTCTTCTTGATTTTGGAAAAATCAAAACAATAAGAAAGTACTTTGCATTAGTATTTTGCATGCTTATGCATACATCTACATTAGTTAATAAAGTTGGTGACGTTTAACATGAAGTTATGGTTTATTTTTTCATTTTCACATTGTATTTGCAAATGTCTTATTTTGGGGGTGTTTACAGCTTACTCTGAACTCTGAATGTCAAGAGCCATATTTGCTGCTGGTTATAAACTAAAAATGTTATGCAGGTTCTATTAAAGGGGTTGTCCCATTTTTTATATTGATGACCTATCCTCAGGATAGAAGGACATGGACATATAAATAGTCTTTAAAATTGTGGGAATCCTCACTTGTCATCATGGCCGTTGTCATCATCAACCTCGTCCTCCTGTACAAGAAATCCCTTCTCCTCCTGCTTTTCCTCCCCCTCCTCCTGTGGTAGCTCTTCATTCTCTGCTTCCTTCTCCATAGGACTTAAAGGAAACCTGTCACCAGGATTTTGCGCATAGAGCTGGGGACATGGGCTGCTAGATGGCCGCTAGCACATCTGCAGTACCCAGGTCCCATAGCTCTCTGCGCTTTTATTGTGTTAAAAAACTGTTTTGATTGATATACAAATGACCTGATATGAGTCCTGTAGCCGGAGATGAGTCAAGCGTAAAGGAGCCCAGCACCGCCCCGCTTCCTCCGAATCCCCTCCTTGCTGGCTGACGTCACAGAGCTGGAGCGCCGAAATCTCGCGATGCGCTAGCTAGCGCATGCGTAGTTCGATCCCTGTGCTGATGCCAGTACAGGGAATGAACATGATGCCGACACTGCGCATGCGCTAGCTCGCGCATCGCGAAATTTCGGCGCTCCAGCTCTGTGACGTCAGCCAGCAAGGAGGAGATTCGGAGGACGCGGGGCGGTGCTGGGCTCCTTTCCGCTTGACTCTTCTCTGGCTACAGGACTCATATCAGGTCATTTGCATTTGTTTTTTAACACAATAAAAGCACAGAGAGCTATGGGACCTGGGTACTGCAGATGTGCTAGCGGCCATCTAGCAGCCCATGTCCCCAGCTCTATGTGCAAAATCCTGGTGACAGGTTTCCTTTAATCCATGTGGGTTCCCAACTGCTACAGGGTAGCCAGATGTGTAAGTTGTTCTTCTTCCACCGTTGTTGCATCAATGTGAGCATCTGCTCTAATATAAAAATCAGGTAGCTAACATTGTTGAGGCAAAGTTGTCCCTACTGACAAATCTGGTAGCCTCCTCAAAGAGCCTAAGTATGGAACACACATCTCTGATGAGCTCCCACTTCCTGACCTCGAAACACTACATTTCAGCAAGTTGGAACAACACTGATAAAGTGGTTCAGTGGCAGATTATTCTATCCAGGAGGACATTCCTTTCCATATAAGAATGGCTGAAATGCGTGAAAAGTCTCCTGGACATGGGCAGCAACCTCTGCAGACCACTGTACTTTTCACAATTGTTTCCACTTTTCCTATATTGTGCAACCACAGCCATTGCTCCTGGATTGAAGGGTGGTCATAACCCCTGAAAATGAACAGTGCATAATGCGATGAAAAAATTAATCAAACTAGCAAAGGAGGCAATATGGCCAATCACAATACATTAATAAGTGGCTTGTTTAAACTTTGTCTATATGATAATTTTAGTTTGCTGAAGTGAGACAATCCCTTTAAAGCAGTGCTGAAATACATTGTCAGGACTGCCATGCATGTGCTTAGGTTTCAGGAGTTCTCTGCATTATGTTAGCACAGCCCAGCACAGTTTTGAGCACTGACAGAGGGGAAATGGGGGACATTACAAAAATAAAAATAGAGCTCTGGACTCCTTATCTGCAGCAGTACTCATGCAATAATGGAGATAACAGTCCAAGATCACAGTGACTAGAGATGAGCAAATCAAAGCTGACGAAGTGGAATTTGTTTAGAATTTCAGGAAAAATTAGATTCACAACTAATGTGAAATTCCTTGCACTTCATGGTAATGAATTGCATTTTTCCTAAAATGGTGGCTACATGTGTGAGGACTGAGGACATGGGTCAAGAAACTCTGGGAAGGCGGGATCATCCAGATTGACATGCCTGCATGCAGCCAATCAGCAGCCAGCCAGCCCTGTGATGTCACAGCCCTATAAATACGGCGGCCATCTTAAAGTCAGACATTTTCCAGCATTCAGAGTTCAGGGACAGACGTGTGAAGGGAAAAAAAGACAGAGAAAACGATTTATAAGTGCAGGAAAAGGATAGGGAGAAATCATTTCACAGCATCTTAGTGCAGGGAGAGATGTCAGAAGGCACTAGGCACATTGATAGGAAAGCGATTTAGTGGCAGGGAAAGATTTTTGAGGGGATCCATATAGCCATTAGACAGCTCTGTCATTCCAGCTATTTGTTATTGGGCTGCAAGTGCTATGTTTAAAAGTCGTTAGTGGCTTATATCTTAGCATCTTTAGTATCTTATATCAGTACTACAAGAAAAATATGCATTTCACTTCTGCAGTTATTTCTGGTGAAAGCGTATCGGGGCGTATTTCAGTAAAAAAAAGAAAAATATATATGCATTTCACTTCTGCAGTTATTTCTGGTGAAAGCGTATAGGGTCGTATTTCAGTACAACAAGAAAAATTTATTCTCAGCGCATTTCTGCAGTTAATTCCGGTGAAAGCATATAGTGGCCTATTTCAGTCCAACAAGAAAAATATATTCTCAGTTCACTTCTGCAGTTATTTCTGTTGAAAGCATATACAGTTGCAAGAAAAAGTATGTGAACACTTTGGAATGATAAGGATTTCTGCACAAATTGGTCATAAAATGTGATCTGATCTTCATCTAAGTCACAACAATAGACAATCAAAGTCTGCTTAAACTAATAACCCAGTTCTGGGTTTGCTTTTCACAAGAAGCATTGCCTGATGTGAATGATGCCTCGCACAAAAGAGCTCTCAGAAGACCAACGATTAAGAATTGTTGACTTGCATAAAGCTGGAAAGGGTTATACAAGTATCTCCAAAAGTCTTGCTGTTCATCAGTCCACGGTAAGACAAATTGTCTATAAATGGAGAAAGTTCAGCACTGCTGCTACTCTCCCTAGGAGTGGCTGTCCTGTAAATATGACTGCAAGAGCACAGCGCAGACTGCTCAATGAGGTGAAGAAGAATCTTAGAGCGTCAGCTAAAGACTTACAAAAGTCTCTGGCATATGCTAACATCCCTGTTAGCGAATCTATGATACGTAAAACCCTAAACAAGATTGGATTTCATGGGAGGATACCACAGAGGAAGCCACTGCTGTCCCCCAAAAAATTGCTGCATGTTTACAGTTTGCACAAGAGCACCTGGATGTTCCACTGCAGTACTGGCAAAATATTTTGTGGACAGATGAAACCAAAGTTGAGTTGTTTGGAAGAAACACACAACACTATGTGTGGAGAAAAAGAGGCACAGCACACCAACATCAAAACCTCATCCCAACTGTGAAGTATGGTGGTGGGGGCATCATGGTTTGGGGCTGCTTTGCTGCATCAGGGCCTGGATGGATTGCTATCATCAAAGGAAAAATTAATTCCCAAGTTTATCAAGACATTTTGCAGGAGAACTTAAGGCCATCTTTCCACCAGCTGAAGATCAACAGAAGATGGGTGTTGCAACAGGACAACGACCCAAAGCATAGATGTAAATAAACAACAGAATGGCTTAAACAGAAGAAAATACGCCTTCTGGAGTGGCCTAGTCAGAGTCCTGACCTCAACCCGATTGAGATGCATGACCTCAAGAAAGCGATTCACACCAGACATCCCAAGAATATTGCTGAACTGAAACAGTTTTGTAAAGAGGAATGGTCAATAATTACTCCTGACCATTGTGCAAGTCTGATCTGCAACTACAGGAAACGTTTGGTTGAAGTTATTGCTGCCAAAGGAGGTTCAACCTGTTAATAAATCCAAGGGTTCACATACTTTTTCCACCTGCACTGTGAATGTTTACATGGTGTGTTCAATAAAAACATGGTAACATGTAATTATTTGTGTGTTATTAGTTTAAGCAGACTGTGATTGTCTATTGTTGTGACTTAGATGAAGATCAGATCACATTTTATGACCAACTTGTGCAGAAATCCATATCATTCCAAAGGGTTCACATACCTTTTCTTGCAACTATATATCAGTTGACTATTTCTTACCATCTCATATTTCTTATATTGTTGTCAAAGCTGTATTTCTAACTTCACATCTTATGGAAGCCTTCATTTATAGTTTTTCAACCAGGCAATTAGATCAGAGGGCAGAACATGCAGTTTTTTGGCTTAATATGAAATTGTATGTTGTGCTTTTAGTCCTGTTAAGATGTGCAGGAGAGATTCTGTCCTTGTCTTCCCTGCCTCTTGTAATTCACCAATCGCTGCCAATAGCTATTCATTAATACTGTTGAATGAAGTGTTTCAGTTATTGTGCAATTGGTAATATCTCAAATATTGCTGTTTTTTTACACAATGCCCACAATGCTTTGCCTATAGGCTCCTTGAAGGAAATTTAGATAAATGAACTGACAGCTTCTTATAGTGAAACTACTGTTAACATACCTTCTTCATCGCATCTGCTAATAGCTGACATCCTGACTGCTCTGTAATAGATGGCATGTTGTATATTGCTTGTTACTGTTCAAATTCTTTTTAGGCTCCATTTTTCTAAGCCACAAAAGCACTCAAGTAAAAGAATAACAAGGTCAGATTGACATAAAAATCATATGCCAACAACATCCCTTATCAGCTGTCAGACGGGACATTTCATCATGCAGTAACTTGAAGAAAGCTTTATGTAAAATGATTGTTAAATACTTTTGTCACTGTCACATAAAATCTATATATACTAATGAAAGGAGTTAAAAAGTCATGAAACCGTTGATGAAATCCTATTAAACCTGACAACAAGGTATGTTACTTAATAATGCAATCAGCTAGATACTGTGCTTTTCTGGTTTGTAAGGTCTAGCTATTAGACCTAGTGCATCACATCTTCATTTCCAAGCTCTGAACAAAACCTCGAGTTACAACAGTCAGTTTCATTCTTTGTTAATACAGGAAATAACCCTTGTTTGTGCTATGTTTTAAGCATTCATCACATGTTGTGCTAACCAATCTCTTTTGTTATTCTATTCCTTAAGGGTGATTGGAAATAGAAATTCTGCATTGCTCTGAGGTACACATCATATTCTCCTTTTCTAAGGCTGTGTCTGTACCTAGACTTTTTGTATTGTTTTGATTGCGTTTAACTATTTAGTGACAGTTGCAGTGCAAAAGACTGTAGACAAGTGCAAGGGGTTTGCAGTGGTTTAATACTGATGACCTATCCTCAGGATAGGACATCAATTTCAAATCGGTGGGGGTCTGACTCCTGGCACCCCCACCCATCAGCAGTTCTAAGTGGTGGGTAGCGTGCTTGTATGAGCACTGCCCACTCTTCAAAGTTACCAGTGCGTTGTCTCCTTTTTAGAGGAGGCACATCATAATTACAGGTGCTTGTCCTATTCAAGTGAATGAGCAGTTGTAACTACATTGCAATACCTCTACAAAGGATACAACACACTGGAAATTTTGAAGAGGAAGTAGCAATCATACGAGCACCACTACCCCTTCAAGCAGCTTATATGTCTAGGTTCTGGGAGTCAGACCCTGCCATTATAATATTGGTGATCTACCCTGAGAATAGGTCATCAATATTAAACCACTGCACAACTCCTTTAACTTACTGATTTGGACTCAGCTGTCATTCAATTGTTAAAATCAACCAAAACTGCTGCAAAAGCTCTAGGTATAGCCTCAGCCTTTAAAGAGTTTTCCAAGAGTACAATATTGATGACCTACTCTTTGGATAGGTTATCAATATCTGATTGATGGGGTCCAACACCCAACATCTCCACTAATCTGCTGTTTGAGGAGGCAACAGCGCTCTGATGCATACCAAGCAAAGCACTGTATATTGTATAGCGGGTGAGCTTAGTATTGCATCCCAGGCCCATTCTGCACATAAGGAATGTGGCTGATAAACATGACATCACTGGCCTACAAAGAGGCTACAGTGCTCACCGAAGTTCTGTGGTCTCTTCAAATAGTTGATCACCAGGGGCCTGGGAGATAATCCTCCTACCGATATCATATTGATAACCTATCCTCAGGATATGTCCTCAATATTATACTCACGAAAAACATTCATGTGGGTTTTCAAGACAGATTTCTTATTCAGTAAGGAGATCTATTAATACGGCAAGTGGGAGGCGTCCCATAAGTTTGAACATCAACTGATAGTGTGGTAGTATGTATTGTGTTATTATAGATCAACATAACATCAGCCACATATTCAGGCCATATTTCTTGACGTTCCTCGGCTAAAGTCCATATCATGCTTTATAATTTCTACTAAATCTTTCACACATACCATTGCCTTGAGGATAATATGTAGTTTTCCTTCACTTCCTAATCTGATGAAAGATGCATTGTTCTTGTATTAGTTCTGATTCAAAGTTACACCCCTGGTCAGACAATAATCTTTTGGGCTTCCATAAGGATGGATAACATTTGTAATAATCTGGTTGTTGTATTGGCTGTCTGGTCTTTAGTTGGCACAACTATTGTAAGTTTGGTAAAATGGATCACACAAACTAATGCAAACAGAAGTTTCTTCTTGGACAGTAAGGAAATCTTTGAGTTAATAACTCAAATAGTTCTCTGGTAATTGTAGTCTCTGGTGGTATGATTTGTTCTTGTCCTTATGGACTTTATACTTAGCATAGCTTTGACACACCTGTCATATAATTTGAGTCAATTTATTGTATATACATGTTCTCTAACCCGCTGTTCTGTCTTCTCTGCACATAAATGTATCATGTATCGATTTAAACAATTGTGTAACATTATTAGCCCATAATACGAATTGCCATATCTCCTGTTGGTCCCTTTTATCCATGTTTTTTTTTTTTTCTGTATAAGACTCCTTTATAGATTTAGAGTTGTTCCCACTGCTGAATCATTAATTTGCCTGTGTTGTTCAACTCTTCTTGCTGTATCCAACTCTGTCAGGTGTTATTTTGTATCCACATGTGTAGTTTTTGCATCAAGGTCCTCTTGCTGTTTCTGTCTCCATTCGTCTTTTGTATATAATTCCAAATAGTCATTGGTCATAATGGGATTGCTATTATACAGTGGTACTGGGACAATAAGCAATGGAAGAATTTCAATGCTCCCCTGTCACAAGTCTAGCTCTCCTTTAGGAGTTCCATAGGGTTTTCATAATGGAACATCAGCATTATTGTTGTTACTTCCTGATTAATAATGTACCGTATGACATAAAATGGGCCAATATTGTCAATGGATTGTTATCTGTATAGATTTTGATTTTAGCTCCTATTAGGTACTTTGCCCACACAACAGCTAATAACTCCAATTTGAAAGAACTTTAATTTGCAGGATTTCGTTTAGTTGGTCTCAAGGTTTTGACTTCCATATACAATAACTTATTCTTGTCCATTTTTTACTTGAGATAAAACAGCTCCTAATCCCTGTAAACGGGCGTCTATGTATAATTGAAATGGGAAATTAAAATCCACATAGGCCAGAATGGCTGTATTAACCAAAATATTTTCAGCTCCTCAAAGGTATTCTGTTGTCCTTCTCACCAATGTTCTACTATTGATGAACTAGTTTTTCCTTTTGGTGTAATAGTTCTTCCCAACAACAATTTGTGAAGCAGCAATTCTTACAAAATTCGGAAAATATTTCAGTAATAAGCCATTACTGTAAGCCTAAAAATTATTTCATTTAAGTCAGTGTCTGGGGTATCAACCACTCAGTTACTGTCTGTATTTTATAGGAATCAGGTGCTACTCCTTCAGTACTAACCATATGACCTAAGAACTGGATTTAGTTGCTTTCCTATTGGCATTTGGCAGGTTTCACCTATAGTTCATAGATGTTCTTTGGAGTCACTAGAAAATATAATATCATCTAGATAAATCATGATAAACTCAAAGTTAAGGTCTTCTAGGCAGCGTTCCATGAGACTTTGGATTCAATCCCAAAGGCATCAGATTGAACTAAAAAAGACCCATTGGAGTAATAAAAGCAATCTTTTCTTTACCTATTTCTTTTACTGGCACTTGTCAATATCCACTTACAAGATTTAGGGCCTTATTTATTAAAACTGTCTAACAGGAAAACTATCTTAGTTGCCCATAGCAACCAATCAGAGCTCATCTTTAATTTTTTTCAGAACACTTTAACCTCTTCAGGATGTCCTGGTACTTAAAGACACAGGGCATACTGGTACGTCCTGAGAATGTCCGATCACAGCATAGCCGCCTGCGGTGATCGGAATCAAATGCCTGCCGAAATCATTCGGCAGGCACTCTGTACCAATGCCCGATGTCGGCAATCACAGAAAACCGCAGTTCAATTCAGACCTGCGGTTTTCAGCGTTTACGGGTAATTTGGGTCTTTGATGACCCGATAACCCGGAAAGGACGGTGATTGGTGGTGTGATTATACGCATTTGTAATTTTGTTTTCTTTTTTACACTTTTTTAAAACTTTTTTTTAGTTAGGGATCTTTTTTTTTTTTTTCATAGCTATAAGTGTGTGAACACCCGTGCCCCACACACAAGCACACCTACTAAAGATTTACAATCACGCACACACACAATTAGACACACACTCCCCTATGGCCTGCCGGACGTTCTCGGCCGAGGAGGCATACGCCCTCCTTGCCTCCGAGTTTGAGAGCCCCAGTGAGGATGAGGATGACCCCACGTTCCTGTTGTCATCTGCATCCTCCTCATCATCAAGCGATGATGAGCCCCCAAGGCGGCGGAGACGCCGCCAGGCGGATCGAGGGGACCCCCATGCTAGGGAGCCTGTGGCCCAGCCTAGTACGAGCAGCTCTGGGGCTCGTCCTAGTTTTCCGGCCCACCAGGTCAGTCCACCTGAGCCTCCTGCAGGTGGACTTGTCTGGTGTACCCCAGAGAACTTTGAGCCCACAATTCCTGTGTTTTGTTGGTGAATCAGGAATCCAGATTTACACAGTAGGCTTCACTGAATACAACTTTTTCAGTCTTTTTTTCAGTGAGGAACTGGTAAATCTGATGGTGGAGCAGACGAACCTGTACGCTCAACAGTTCATCCCTCAACACCCGGGCTCGTTTTTGGCTAGGCCAGGTGGCTGGACCCCGGTCAGTGCAGCCGAGATGAGGACGTTTTGGGGCCTCGTGCTGCATATGGGCCTAGTCAAAAAGCCCAGTGTCAGGCTGTACTGGAGTGGAGACGTCCTCTACCAGACCCCACTCAACAGTATGGCCATGACACGTTGCTGATATAAGGCCATCCGGAAATGTCTGCATTATGCAGATAATGCAGCATGTCCCCCCCCCCCAAGGTAATCCTGCCTATGACCGCCTCTACAAAATCAGGCCGGTCATCGATCACTTTGGGGCCAAATTCATGGAGGCCTATGTACCTGGAAGGGAGGTCGCGGTTGATGAGTCTCTCATTGCGTTCAAGGGGAGACTCATTTTCCGCCAGTATGTTCCCTCAAAGCGGGCGAGGTATGACGTGAAGCTGTACAAAACTTTGTGAGAGCACCTCAGGGTACACTTACAAGTTTTGTGTGTACGAGAGGCGAGATTCCCGTATTCAACCCGCAGAATGTCCCCCCACTCTGGGTGTTAGCAGGAAACTTGTGTGGGACCTTATGCACCCACTGCTAGATAAGGGTTACCACCTATACGTGGATTCTAGTATCCCCTTGTTCCAGTCCCTCGTTGCCAGATCCACGTTCGCTTGTGGGACCGTGCAGAAAAATTAGCGCGGCCTCCCTGCCTACCCCCTCAAGGTACCTATTCCCAGGGGTGAGACCCGTGCCCTTACCAGTGGAAACCTGCTGCTGGTCAGATATAAGGACAAGAGGGATGTCCTTGTACTGTCCACAATTCACGGTAACGGCATCACCCCTGTCCCTGTGCAAGGTACCGCGGCAACGGTCCTCAAGCCCGATTGTATCGTCGACTACAATCGGTATATGGAAGGAGTTGATCTCTCTGATCAAGTCCTTAAGTCATATTACGCCCTGCGCAAAACCAAGGCATGGTACAAAAAATTTGCAATCTACTTGGTGCAGGTTGCCATGTACAACTCTCTTGTACTGTTCCAAAGCGCTGGCAACACAGGGACATTCCTCCAGTTCTATGAGGCAGTCCTCTCATTTCTGGCTGGGAAAGAGCAGGGGGGAGTACCTTGGGAATTGGAGGCGCCCGGATCGTCCCTGGCCAACACTTTCCAGTTGTGGTCCCCCATACTGGAAAGAAGGGACGAACCCCAAAAAAATGGAGAGTGTGTCGCAGGAGGGAGATACGGAAGGACACCACTACTCAGTGTGACACGTGCCCGATCATCTGGGCCTCTGCGTTATTCGTTGCTTCAGGGAGTACCACACTTCCATGGAGTTCTAAATTGATAATCCCCTTCACCAACTTAGCCACTGACTATTCAAAAAAACTATGGTTCTCAGACTTGAGACACCAAAATAAATTTTTTTGTAGAACTAAAAAAAATAAAAAGTAGACTTACTAGGTAGCGCAGCGTCGGTAATAATCTCCTCTGTTAATATACCCTTAACCCCCTAGATTAACACGGTAAAAAAAAAAAAAAAAAATAAAAGGTGCAAAAAAAGATTTTTTTTGTCACCTTACATAAAAAAAAGTGTAATAGCAAGCGATAAAAAAGTCATTTAGCCCCCAAAATAGTGCCAATAAAACCGTCCCCTCATACAATCGGCTAAAAATCTAAAATAAAATAACTTTGTATCCAAAAAGATAATGTAGTCTAAAACCTAAATAATTGTAAAAAATTAGACTTATTGGGTATCGCCACGTCCGTAATAATCTCCTCTGTAAAAATACCCCATGACCCAACCCCCCAGAGTAACACGGTTCAAAAAAAATATAAAAAATGGTGCCAAAACAGCTATTTTTCGCACTTTTCCATTTCAATCCGTCGTTTCCGGTAAAAACCAATGGTTAACAGCCAAACAAAACTTAATATTTATTACCCTGATACTGCAGTTTACAGAAACGCCACATTTGTGGTCGTAAACTGCTGTATCAGTAAAAGGGAGGCGCAAAAGGAAAGGACCGGCATGGTTTCTGGAAGGCAGATTTTGATTGCCTTTTTTATTGACACCATGTCCCTTTAGAAGCCCCCCTGATGCCCCCCTAGAGTAGAAACTCCCTAAAAGTGACCCCATCTAAGAAACTACACCCCTTAAGGTTATTAAAAACAGATTTTACAAATTTTATTAACCCTTTAGGTGTTCCTGAACAGTTTATGGCAAATGGAGATGAAATTTCAGAATTTCAATTTTTGGTAACCTTACCTCACAAAAATGTAATATAGAGCAACTAAAAAATATATGTACCCTAAAAATAGTCCCAAAAAACCTGCCACCTTATCCCGTAGTTTCCATAAAATTCTGTAGTTTTCATTTTTGGGTTGTTTGTATTATGTTAGCCTGTATGGCATATACAGTATACAGTAATTACCCCTGCCTGCCCGGCCCTCCCTGTCTCTAAGATGATCTTCTCCAGTCTAAGGAACTGACCATGGCAGCCAAGGCTTCAGTAGCTTCCTGGCTGACATGTGTCATGGGACGCCGAGGCGCTCGCTCTCCTCAGCGTCGTCGGCGTCCCTTTGCTGTACAGGAGAGAGGACGCGCATAGCGTCCTTGTCTCCTAGGTAACAGGGGGCGGGACGGACCGGCCGCGCACGTCTCCTCCGCGCGGCCGGCGTCCTCAGTTTCCCTAGTAACCAGGGGAAGTCTGAGCACCGAGCTGGACACTCGGTGCTCGGCTGTTCTACCTGGTGCAGGTCATGTGGCGCTGGCCACGTCACATGACCTCAGCCTGCCAGTATTTAACAGGCAGCCTGCTGGCCACAGGTTGCCTGTTAATTAGGTATCTGGCGTTTGTTTGGTTTCCTGCATACTTACCTGATCCTGTGTTCCCTGACGATTCTCTGCCTGCTCCTCCTGTACTGCGCATCTCTCCTGGTATTCTGACCCCGGCTTCCACCTGACAATTCTTTGTGGACTCCTGTTGTACTTCGTCTCTCACCTGCTATTTTACCTCGGCTTCTCCTGAGTATTCTCTGCTTATTCCTTGGTACTGCGTAGCTCTCTTGGTATTGACCCGGTCCGTTCATGTTCCGTTATTTGTCTTGTCTGTCCTTCCCGCACGTATCCTAAGTTAGGGACTGCCATCTAGTTGTCCCCTGTCATCAGGACTCATGTGGCAAGAAGACAGGGCCAGGGGTGAGGGTGGAGCGCAGTGGTCACTATCCTCCCCTCTGTGTGTGTGTACGTGACCGTTACACCATGGTAAAATATATTTTCCTTTTCACATTTCCAGTTTCCCACATAACAACTCCTAGGGGCTGGGAAAAGATGGGGGATCTGTGGATGGCACTGTTATTGGGGGGGGATCTGTGGATGGAAGTGTTATGGGGAGGGGGATCAGTGGATGGCACTGTTATGGGGAGGGGGATCAGTGGATGACACTGCTATGGGGAGGGAGATCTGTGGATGACACTGTTATGGGTCATTCACAGATCTCCCCCATAACAGGGTCCCCCAATACACCGGCCCCGCCGCTCACAGCAGTATAATATCTAAAGACTATTCCTTAACCGGCAGTAACTTGAACTTTAAATCAGCACTATGATCTATATTACCTTACAATGAAGCTCCGGTAACAGGCAGAGCGGGCGGCGGAGTAAAGTAATTCACTCATGTGACGCGCTTGCTCCGCCTGCTTCATTCATAAAGTGGGCGGAGCAGGCGCATCACCTGAGTGAGTGACTTTACGCCACCGCCCACTCTGCCTGTTACCGGAGCTTCATTGTAAGGTAATAAAGATCATAGCGCTGATTTAAAGTTCAAGTTACTGCCGGTTAAGGAATAGTCTTTAGATATTATACTGCTGTGAGTGGCTGATACATCGCTGCGCTGTGAAGCTGTAGCAGCCCTACAGTGAATAAATTAAGAGAGGGGCGGCACTGGGATCCAGGATTCGGGGCGCGGCAGCACAGGGGGATGGAGGGACAGGCAAACGCCCCCCCTAACTATGGGAACACCTGGGGATTAGAATATACCATCGGATCTGAGTTTTCACAATCTCACTGAGAGCGTGAAAACTCAGATCTGATGGTATATTCTAACCCCCAGGCAAGCGTCCCCATCATCATGGGAACGCCTGGGGGTTAGAATATACCATCTGATCTGAGTTATACCCGGCGTATAAGACTACCTCCGACTTTTGAAAATAATTTCTAGTGTTAGAAAGTCGTCTTATATACTGGAAAATACGGTATATTAATGCGGAACGCACACGGACGCCATCCATGTATTGCGAATCCGCAATTTGCGGACCGAAAAACACACAACAGTCGTGTGTATGTAGCCTTACTGGTATATAGATTTGCAAGATTCTTTCTTTTGTTGATAACCATTCTGATCAGCCCAGCAGCGCACTGATCCAGGTAATCGTTCCATTCATAAGAGAAGGACGGATCATCTGGAAAAGTGTGGGCGATCCCTATTCTCAATCCTCTAGGAGCTATACCCTCTTGTTGGTAGATATTTAAAAACATGGTATTTTATGAGTGAAACAATTAATTTCTAAGATTGTCCTCTAGTTCTTTAAACAGTTCGCACATTGTATTGGTATCATCATTAGAGGCGGCGTGCAGACTTCACCATCAGAGAGCAGCATATGCACACCGGGTATATGTACCCCGAGCGCTTCCCTATATGAACGAATTAACACCGTAACCTTCCCCTCCCGGTTTCTGTGTCATTTTATATATAAAAAAAACACATCAGGGGGATCTCTGTCTGCTGAATATATTTTACAACATAGTCTGGACCGTACACATATGTCAACTCTCCGCTCCACACTGAAAGAGCGATCGCAACACATGCCATATACATAAGCACACCGCCAGATTCAGTGTCTTATAACAGAAAAATAAAAGCATGAAAATGGAAAAAGAACTCAATATGTACTAGCAAGCATCTGTCACTATAGCTCTATGTCCCACAAATAAATAATTCGTATAATCATTATGCAAAAACACACCCATGTCCGGTCCCTCTCCTCTCCTATCCTCTGGACTGCGCGCCAAAATTGTCTTTTATAATACACTGTTTGTGAATGTCTTCTGTAACACTGTCCCGACGAAGGGGACATTCCGCCCTGTAAACGCTTGGACCTGTATTAATACAATAAATATTGCTCATCTATACCGACCTTGTATCACGTTCCTGCGACAGCGCCGACATAGAGGTTCCTTATTTTCTTCTGCTTTCCTAACGTTATACAGGAGGTATAGCGCAAGTAATGTCGCTGTCACCAGCGGCTAATAAAAAATTACGGTTCATTGAATGACTGTCACTGATATTTAGGATGCGCAAACGTTATACAGGAGGTATAGAGCAAGTAATGTCGCTGTCACTAGAAGGCTAATAAAAATTTACACTGAAATAATGTCACTGATATTTAGGATGCGCAAACATTATACAGGAGATGTAGCGCTGGTAATGTCGCTGTCACCGGCGGCCAAACAATTGCGCTGAATGTCACATATAGCAAGAAATTTTTTACTAAAACCTTCAGAATCACAGGTGCATATCCATGAAGCAAACATAATTACAAAAAACAAAATGGCTGCACACCATTATATATATAAACAATAGAGCTAAGAGCTTCCATTACTCATTTATACTCATTTATAGTCGGTATTGTACCACTTTTATCTAGAATGACCCCAATTTCTTAGGTCGAATGTCACATATATTTAGGCTGCACAAATGTAAAATAAAAGATGTAGCAGAGGTTGTATCACTATCAGAAGTGGCAGTAATAATTGCACGAAATTTAGAGCAGGTTGCACTAATAATATATATTGCAGCCAGATACAACTATAGACCTTAAAAGGACTTTTGGGTCTCTAACAATTCCACGCAATTTAGCACAGGTTTTGCTAATAATTATATTGCTGCCAGATACAACAATAGTCCTTAAAATTACTTTTGAGTCTCTAACAAGTTTTTTCACTGAAATATTACTATTTCACTCCCTACACTATCTGTCCCTTCTTCAGCACAGCTCTCCCTGACTAAGACTGAGCCGAACGCGTGTCATCCGGTGCTCTCTGACAGTGGAGCTCTGTCAGTCTCTGTGTTGGGACCTGGGAGTTTGGGCCTGGATTAAGGCCTGCTACCTTGTTGGTGTGAAAGCAGGTGGATTCAGCTTTGTCCAAGGACTTCTTCTTTGCTACATGGTGTGAACGAACACCAGAATCACAAGGTGACTGTTTTCCTTGTAACTGACTTTTTGTTTTGTCATTTACTTAATGTGTGATTAAACACTGAACTGTTTAATTCAAATACTTTGTTGTTGCCTCTATACTGCGTCCGCTAACCTGCCTACCAGAGCAAATCTCCACAATTGGTGGAGGATGCGGTCAGCACAGTGAGGCTGGCCTGAAGGCCAAAATGTTTAGTTTTTCCTGGCACGGTTGTATGTCTTACATCAAACAAGCGAGATTACAACCCGTGTCCCTTGACAAAATGGAACATGTCTTGTAAGCCCTCGTGGAGGCTAACTTGAGGCTAATAAGCAGCAGTAGGAAACCAACCAGCTGCTATTGCAGCATGTGATGGCTTTACAAGCGGCAGGAGCATCTTAGAACGTCCACAATGCTCCGAAAGCAGTCCGTGCGGCGGTCCCTAAGATGATCCCTCGGACGACGTTGAGACCTATCTGGCGGTGTTCGAAAATGTGGCCTTGAGGGAGAAGCTGCCCCGAGATCAATGGGCTGGCTCAGTGACGTACACACAATCCATGGGGCCCCGGTGCAAAACTGAATCATGGGGCCCCCCTCCCCGTCGCCGCCTCCCCAACCTCCCTCCACCAGCAGCAGAGTTAAGCTACTTTCACACCTGCGTTAGGTGCGGATCCGTCTGGCATCTGCACAGATGGATCCGCACCTATAATGCAAACGCTTGTATCCGTTCTGAACGGATCCGTTTGCATTACCACGAAAAAAAAAAAAAGATAATGCAAACGGATCCGTTTTGACTTACACTAAAAGTCAATGGGAGGCAGATCCGTTTTCAATTGCACCATATTGTGTCAGTGAAAACGGATCCGTCCCCATTGACTTACATTGTAAGTCAAGACGGATCCGTTTGGCTCCGCATCGCCAGGCGGACACCAAAACGAATCTGCACAGACGGATCCGCACCTATAATGCAAATGCTTGTATCCATTCAGAACGGATCCGTTTGGCTGCAAGCAGCGTTTTGGTGTCCGCCTCCAGAGCGGAATGGAGGCAAACTGATGCATTCTGAACTGATCCTTATCCATTCAGAATGCATTGGGGCTAAACTGATCAGGAAATGACAAGGCACGCCGCACCCGCACGGGCAGGAGAATCAGGGGGTGGAGACTCAAGGAGGGTAGGGCTGGCCTGGCCTGGCACTGACTGCAGCGCAGAAACGCAACACTGGGCGGCGGGCCCCGGGTCGGCCGCCCGGGTTAAACAGGCACGCACAGCGCTACTGCAGGGCAGGGCCAGGGCCCCCTGGAGTGCCGGGCCCGGTCGCAACTGCGACCCCTGCATGTACGCCTCTGGGCTGGGGTCTTCGCTCCATTCCTGGCATCAAGCGACCAATTACACAACAGTAAAGGGTGAGATTCTGGCAAGACTGGGGGGTGAATGTATTGGTCCGGGCCCAGCGGGTGCATCAGTGGGAGTTTAACCAGGATGAACCCGCGAGACCTCAGTATTATGATCTGTTACACCGTTTGCAAAATGGCTGCAGCCTGACGTGCTGAGTTCCACTGCTATGCTGGACCGTCTGGTGGCTGATGCATTCTAGAGGGCTTTGCCGTATCTACAGAGTTTTTTTTTTTTTGAGGGGGGCCGTCAAACCATGGAAACCTCCACCCCAGACCCAGCGGCTGGTGCCAGCAAAACCTACCTGTGATGTATCCCTTGCAGACCCAGCTCCAATGGTCTGCTGGCAGTGTCAGGAGCCTGTCTACATAAGGGCTGACTGTCCCCATGGGGGCAAACGCATGGATACTAACTATGGCTACCGCCACTCATTTTATGCCAGGAAGCTGTGTGCAACAGGTACCCCCGAAACTATAGACAATAGCCACCTGTGCCAGGTGGAAGTGGGAGACGGCGGTGCCTCTGCTGGACTCAGGGAGTCTGGTGTCCCTGTTAAGAGTTGCCCTGGTGCTGCCCACCGATTGTACTGGCCAAAAAGTCAGGGTCATGTCCATCCATTTAGACTTAAAGGACTATCCCACTGCCCCGGTGTCTCTGTCCACGGTGGCCGGCAGGTGGACTCACGAGGTGGCCAATTTACATTAGGAACTTATATGGGAGAGACTTCCCGGGTTTCCCAGCACTGTGGCCTGATATAAAAGTTACTGATATCTGTGACACAGGTGTAACCCCAGTAGAGTAATATATATAAAAAAAACACAGCACTCTATTGTTACTTTTAGCTTCTGATTTTATTTCATTTCATTAATTCTTTTCTTATCCATACAAAAATTAGCCACTGGCAACTGCACTATCGACTGGACTCTTAAAGGGACGCAAGTCAGTGATGGTCCATTGGGATGATCAGGCAGAAGAGGCTTTCTCCGCTTTGAAGTCAGCCCTGTGTGGGTCCTTGGTTTTGGTGACGCCCGACTTCAAAAGAGAGTTTATAGTACAGACTGATGCCTCTGACTTAGGCTTTGTGCTATACTGTCTCAGGAAGTCAACGGGGAGGAACATCCCATTGTCTTCCTCAGCCGTAAGCTCACCCCAGCCGAGAACAGGTACAGTATAGTGGAGAGAGAGTGCCTGGCTATCAAGTGGGCAGTATCTCCGGTATTATTTGTTGGGGAGAATGTTCCACCTGGTGACTGACTATTCCCCTCTCAAATGGATGACAGAAATGCCCGGGCAGGCCGGTTGCAAGGAAAAGCAGATGCCTTGTCCCGGGTACACTGTTCGACGTGTGTTCACCCCCTCATGGTTGAACAAAGGGGGAGGTATGTAGAAGGGTTCAAGGGATGATCATGGATGATAGATATGTGTCACGAGTTTCCTGGCCTCGGTGTAGTAAAAGCCATTTTTATGTGTTAGCAGCAGTTGCCTGGGAGTAGTCAAAGTACTCGGTGGGTGACTACTCCCTACGTTCCAGGCCGGGTCTTGGTTTTGGGCTATAAAACACAGGCAGCACTATCATTGTGGTGTGGATTACTCCTCTCTGACAGTCTCTGTGTTGGGACCTGGGAGTTTGGGCCTGGATTAAGGCCTGCTACCTTGTTGTTGTGAAAGCAGGTGGATTCTGCTTTGTCCAAGGACTTCTTCTTTGCTGCATGGTGTGACCAAACACCAGAATCACAAGATGACTGTTTTCCTTGAAACTGACTTTTTGTTTTGTCATTTCATCATTGTGGCAGATGAGTTTAACACTGACAAATGTAAAGTTATGCACATGGGAAGGAATAATGTAAGTCACCCGTACATACTAAATGGTAAAACACTCGGTAACACTGACATGGAAAAGGATCTAGGTGTTTTTAAGTCCAACAAGAAAAATATATACGCACTGCACTGTTGCAGTTATTTCTGTTAAAAGCGAATAAGGGCATATTTCAGTACTTCCAGAAATATATATACGCACTTAACTCTACGTTTTTTCTGGTCAAAGCGTATAGGAACGTATTTCAGTACTACTAGAAAATAAATTCTCAGTGCATTTCTTCAGTTAATTGTGGTAAAAGCATTTAGTGGATAGAGATGGCCTTGCAGTTTGCCCGGTAGTTGTGTTGCGGCAAACTTTGCTCGTTCGCTGTTCGCCGAACGGGCGAACATATGGCGATATTCGCTCCCGCCATATTCTTTTACATTGTGAAGAACTTTGACCCATGACACATCCATCAGGTGGTACAGGACAGCCAATTGAGACGTTTCAGCACATGAACATACCCTCTACCTTTTAAATAAACCTGATCTGGCCGCCATTTTACATTTAGTCTTTTGCCAGTGTAGGGAGAGGTTGCTGTGTGGAGCAGGGACAGACTGTTAGGGACACCAAAAGCTAGTTAATAGTGCCACAAAAGTCCTTTTAAGAACTGGTATAGGTGTGCTATCAATAGGTGTGACATACTGAGGGGTGTAATATATTTATAGAAAGTATATTATAGTGCATTTGTATTGTGCAGCATTTGTGTGCATTTTGCTGTGTTACCGCATCTACACAGAGTAAAAAACACTATTTGAAGAAATAATTTCTACTGGTGTGATTTACCATTTGCCCCCCAAAAAAACTGATTGAAGCAGGTGTTATATGCCAATAATATACTTTCTATATAGTGCATTTAGGTAGTGCAGCATTTCTTTGCGGTTTTGCTGCGTTACAGCATCTACACAAAGTGACAAACACTATTGGAACCAATAATTTCTACTGGTGTGATTTACCAGTTGCCCCCCCAAAAAAACTGATTGAAGCAGGGGTACTATATACCAATTATATCCTTTCTATATAGTGCATTTGGGTAGTGCAGCATTTATTTGCGGTTTAGCTGCATTACCTCAGCTACACAGAGTGACAAACACTGTTGGAACAAATAATTTCTACTGGTGTGATATACCAGTTGCCCCCTGAAAAAAATTGATTGAAGCAGGGGTGTCATTTACGCAAAAATCATTTGTAGTCATTTTTTGTGAAACAGCATAGGGCGGAATTTCAGTAATACATGAAACATTTAAACGCACTGCACTTTTGCATTCATTTCTGGTGAAAGCGTATAGGGGCTTATTTCATAAAAAAAAAAAAATAATAATAATAATACATATGCACTGCTGATGAAAGTGTATAGTGGCCTATTTCAATCCAACAAGAAATATATATATTCTCAGGTCACTTCTGCAGTTTTTCTGGTTTAAGCGTATAGTGGCCTATTTGAGTCCAACAAGAAATATATATTCTCAGGTCACTTCTGCAGTTATTTTTGGTGAAAGCGTGTAGGGGCATATTTCAGTACTACAAGAAAAAAAATATATTGAATTAGAGGAAACAGGAGGTGTAGGATGGCTCACCTTCTCACTGATGATGTATAGGTGCTCCAAACTAGTGTTACACCCAACTCACCAAGTAAAAGAAATTTCCAAATGTGGATGGGCACTCTGATAGATGGAGTCACATATAGCTCAGATTTGTCACTAGAGTTTTATTTATAAACAATAACACACTAAAATAGAAAAAATCCCTATCAGAGCATGCTGCTTCCAAAATGCATCAAATATATAGGCAATAAAATAGATAAAATAAATAAAACTGGGACTCCAGCTACTTTAAGACACATGGGACGCCGAAGAAAGTTTGCCCACAGTGTAACAAGCTGAGCTACCAGGACCGTGAATATCCAATAATATCTTGCTACAAATCAGCAGATGAATACAGACCCGCTACAAGACTGCAGCGAATGTCTTCCTAGAGCGTACAAAGCCGTAGGTAAGCTTACCTTCCAGCCATTCCACGTGGGATGCCACGAATGAAAGCGGAATAGTGAGTACTATCTTCTATATTGAAAGTCGACTGCTTAACCACCGATTATACACTGTAAAATATCTAACTTACAGAACAACATGGTGATATTATAAGTTAAGCAATATATCATATAAGACTCTCTGTACTGGCACATAAAGATTGATATCCGGTGACCTTCAGTCCCAAGTCTTAGCCTGTCGCATGTCTGGAGACATATGAACTATAGTGCACAATTTACAGGAAGATTCCCAGGCCTTCGACCGATTTATATGTGATTCTATATCGATTATATGCGATTCTACATTAGGGGGTTTAAAATCCATTAGTCTGCGTGAATACTGCAATCAATTGGAATTATTCCACTCGCAGACTATTGCTTGATACACCTGTTAGCGTATGTGTATTTTATCTTGCATTTTTATTTCAGAGAGGAGGTAGCCAGTCTTCAATTTTATTTATTTTATTGCCTATACATTTGATGCATTTTGGAAGCAGCATGCTCTGATAGGGATTTTTTCTATTTTAGTGTATATTGTTTATAAATAAAACTCTAGTGACAAATCTGAGCTATATGTGACTCCATCTATCAGAGTGCCCATCCACATTTGAAAAATAAAAATATATTCTCAGTTCACTGTTACAGTTATATCTGGTAAAGCCTTTACTGGCGTATAGCAGTAGAAAAAGAAATATACATTTGTTATTCGCTGCTGCACTTACAGTATATCTTGAAAAACATATATTGACATACATCAGTAGAAAAATAAATATATATTCAGCTTTCACTGTCAGTTATATGAGGTAAAGCCTTTAGTGGCGTATTTCTGTACAAAAATCAAGATATATTCAGCGTTCAGCGCTGCAGTTATATGTGGGAAAGTCCTTTTTGCGGTATGGCCTGAATTACGTTGTATTAAAATTTAGTATTTTACGTTTCACACACTGCGAACTTACGGTACGACATCCATAAGAGCAGCGCACCAATACAGGTGAATACACTAACCCTGCACAAAAATGCGAAATAATTCACACCAGCCCGCATCTATCTATGGTATTGCTTACTGGACACTACGGGGACTTTTCTGCAGCACATAAACTGCACGATTTCCGCGTCTCGCTCTTCCAGCGCGGACCTACTTCCTCCGCTACGTCCCATTCTCTTCTAAAAAAATCTTGTATTCTGGGTTAAGTGCTGCACTGATATGCGCTAAAATCTCTTTTGAAATATTTGGGTTGCAAAAAATCTTGTATTTAGCATTACGCGCTGCACTGATATGCTCTGAAATCTCTTTTAAAATATTTGGGTGGAAAAAATACGTATATTTGGCTTTAAGTGCTGCAGTTATATGCGGTAAAATCTTTTGTGAATTATTTCTGTGGAAATAAAAATGTCCATCTCCTCCATTAACTTCCTCATCTCTTCAATAACATCGGACACACTAACTTTACAACCCCCCTTCCCCCCCAGCTATATATCTAAGTGGTTCATGCACCGTCTTGGAACGAAAAAATGTAAATGATACTGCCTGCCTGGGAACTACAGCATATCACAATACATTTGATATGACATTTAGCAAGAGTTTAAAGTGCCCACATATAGCACATAGTGGGACACTGCATCAAGATGAATCAGGTGTGGATCAGCCAGGATTTCAACACATCAATGCCTGATGCATCAGACTAGATCATCCATGGTGCCACACACCACAAAAGAGACCGTTTTCTTCTGGCTACCTGCCTCAGCTACTATTCTGATGCTGTTACCCACATGGTGCCAAACATCTGATGCCAAGTGCACCTTCTTTCACCCACCATCTTCAGCGAGTACTAGTATTGCCACCCACCTCCACACTGTCACCTTGCCACTCTGGGGCCTACTGATGCTGCCATTAGAGATGGCCAGTTGGCAGTGTTCGCCAGCGAACACATGTGATCTGCCAACTTAACTGAAAAGTCCGGCGAGGCACAGTTAAGTCCTTACCTGTGTCTGTGCACGAGCCGGTCTGAAATGAAATGTCCAGGAGCAGGCAGTTCCGAGAGCAGGCAGGGTTGCTGGCGAACCCTACGAACTGGCCATCACTGGCTGCCATGTCCACACTATGTCACCTTGCCACTCTGTGGCCTCCTGGTGCTGCCATGTCTACACTATGTCACTGTGCCACTCTGTTGTATCATGCTGCTGCTGCTGCCATGTCCACACTATGTCACAGTGCCACTCTGTTATATCATGCTGCTGCTGCCATCTCCACACTATGTAAACTGGCCACTCTCTGACCTTCACATACTGCTGCCATCTACATACTCTGTGGTTGTGCCACTCGGTGGCCTCCTCATACTGCTGCCACCTCCAAACTGTAATTGTGCCACTCTGTGGCCTTCTGATGCTGCCGCCACCTCCAGACTTTGTCATTGGGCCACTGTGTGGTCTCCTCATGCTGCTTCCACCTCACCACTCTGCCATAGGGACACTCTGTGGACTTCACATGCTGTTCACACCCTCCCCACTTCATGACTGGGCCACTATTTTGGCTTTCGGCCTGGCTAATATAATCATTTATTTGACCTTTCTTCTGATCTGTCAGAAAGAAGGAAAAATTAGACGCACAGCAGATTCTGTCTGTGTAGTAGCTGTAAGGCCTGTATGGTCCCATCAGAATTGGCTTATTATTTGGTGGACAAAAGCAGGAGTGGGTACAAAACACAGAAGACATGCAAATATTCCATTCACGTGTCATCTCTGTTTTAGATCCACTCTTGTTTTTATTGGCATTAGCAATACTAAGCAAATGCTGACCGAGTGAAGGCGTATGCTCCAAAGACACGATCTGTTTTTTGTGGGTTATTGTTCTGAAGGATCAGAGGAAGGGCAAATTATCAGTGACAGCAACACAAACTTACTGCGGACATCCTCTCCACTCTGTCAGGGGGGGCTCTACTTGTATAAGTGTGTAATAGAACAGGCTCTATGGACATCTATGTGGAATCAGCTGACAAGGGTGTAAAAGGAGTGCACTTCTTCTTGACACTATAATGGACCTATAAGGCAGAGTTCATACTTGAGTTAATAGGCCAGGTTTGGCAAATTTAAGTATACTTTCTTATAATTTTAATCAAGTTTTAGTTTAATAAAATTCATGTTAAAATATTTAATAAATGTAATAATAAAAATTAAATGTTGCATAAGACAGGAGAGAATCGGCCAGTCTTCTGTTTATTCAACAACGTGGTGCGATGCAAGAAAGCATAAAAATAAAAATATATACTCTCCACCTGGAGCCGAATCCTGTCAAGATTGATGCAAGTGTGGTATTGGCTGATCATCCAGCAAGATACTTCTGGGGGAACCTGCCTGCCATGCTTAGGCCTCTACTAGCGACAAACAATGAGAAGAAGACAAAGCTTCAAGATTGCTTGGAGCCCGGAAGAGTTGCAAATTTAATCACGATTCAAACCAACCAGGGCCCAGTCTCTTCATCAGGGATTCCCAGTCATCATGGAATGGAAAGGAGGGCATCCTTATTATATTTAATACATTTCATAATAAAATGTTTAATACATTATATAATAAAAATACAAATTTTCCTAACACAGGACGAGGAGGAGGACATCCTGTGGTGCATGGAGATGGAGATGGTCTTCGGATTCACAGATGTCTTAGAATTGAACCTCGGCTTCCAAAAGCAGCTCCTGGGAAGATTATGGAGCGTCCCGATCATCCGTCATCTATTCACTGCACTTTATTTTGGAAGTGCGTAGAACCCATGTGTGGGACCCCAACGCTGAAGATTGATCATGGAGATACTGAATTTTATAATATATATGGAATTAATTTCATAATAAAATGTTTAATAAATTTAAAGGGGTTGTCCAGGTTCAGAGCTGAACCTGGACATACCTCCATTTTCACCCAGGCAGCCCCCCTGACATGAGCATCGGAGCAGTTCATGCTCCGATGCTCTCCTTTGCCCTGCGCTAAATTGCACAGGGCAAAGGCATTTTTCTAAATTCCGGTGACGTACCGGGGCTCTCTATGGGGCTGACAGGAACCCTGGTGACGTCACCGGCACTGATGGGCGGGATTTGGCTCTGCCCTAGCCAGTAAAACGGCTAGGGCAGAGCTAAAGCCCTCCCCTCAGAGCCGGTGACGTCACCGAACACACCGCTGGGTGGAAGTTACCGCCCGGCGGTGTGTTATTGAAAACAAAAGAGCCCGTGCCCTGCGCGATCTAGCGCAGGGCACTGGAGCGCATCGGAGCATGAGATGCTCCGATGCTAGGCTCAGGGGGGCTGCCGGGGTGAAAATAAGGGTATGTCTGGGTTCAGCTCTGAACCCGGACAACCCCTTTAATAATAACATTAGATTTTTTTCTTAGGAGAGAATCTGCCAGTCTCCAGTTTATTCAACGATGTGGAGGGTGTTGCGATGGAGAACGCATTCCAAAAAAACATATCCTCTACACCTGGAGCCGAATTCTGTCAAGATTGATGCAAGTGCGGTATTGGCTGCTCATCCAGCAAGATACTTCTGGGGGAACCGGCCTGCCATGCTTAGGCCTCTACTAGCGACAGACATTGAGAAGAAGACAATGCTTGTTCTTTTCTGTACATTGAATGAATAATTTTTGGGCCTGTACTCCACTGGCCTGCAGTAAAATTGATATCTAATGACCATCTAATATACCTACAGCCACATAATCACTTGATGTTTTCTGTCCGGTGAATGCCTACTGTTTGGGGCCTGTACTCCCATGGCCTAAAATAAAAACTTTCAAGGCTCCAGCATGGCACATTTTTGAGAGTTTCAATTTAAGACGCATAGAAATGGCCCCTGATTAAAATACATATTTTTTGTGGGAATTTTTGCCAATCGTCCATGTTGTGGGATGATTTGTGCACTTCTTGTAAATATTTGGTGGCTTAAAATTTGAGCTGAAAGTTTTTCAGGTTCGCCTGCCATTAAAGTGAATGGAGCCTGCCGTGAACCTGCGGTTCACGAACATTTGATCGCGTTCGCACGTACACGAACCGTTCCAGGCGATGCTCGTCCATCACTATTAGTGGACTATTTTAGTGCAAAAATGAAAATATATTTTTTGCTTTTAGGGGTATTTTAATTTCCGTTTAATTTGTGTAGTTTAGCTACAAGTATGTCAGGCAGAGAATTGCCAGGCCATGCACAGAGGAGTGGCAGAGGCCTGAATGTTTTGGGCGGAAGCAGAGGTCGCAGAAGAGTAAGGGGGCGTGGCAGCAGCAGTCACAGCAAGAGGCCTGAGCTCCCAGTATCATATAGCGGTCGTGTCTTGACCAGCAACTCATCGGTTCTTGATTGGTTAACTCGGTCATCCACGTCATCCCAAGTGACATCAGTCGTTGGGTTCGTCAGACACATTCCTTAGTTGGCATGGCCCGGGAGCAGGCCCTATGCCCTCACCTGTCCTCAACCTGCCTCTGTTCTTTGCTGTTCCCTCAGCCACAGAAGTATAGAATAGTGTGGGCTGAGCTCCACTATACAGCGAGGACGAGCTGCTAGAGGACAGTCAGCAGCTACTGCCAAGCCAAGATCTGAAGGAGACATCTGCCGCTTCCTCTGCTAGGCGGGCAAGTAGTGATGAGGGGAGTGGTGCTGGAGCATGTGTTGCGAGCGGTCAGGCTCCTGACCCAGAGACCGTTGAGGAGGACATCAGTGACGTGCAGACACTACTTGATGATGATGATGATGATGAAGCTGATTGCATTTGGGAGCCGGGTGCAGAAGGGGCTTCATCATCATAAGGAGAAGAGGATAGCAGCTTGCCTATGAGGCAGCGGCTGAGCCAGCTGTGTGGTAGCATGGCTGGGAGTCAGCAGGGTGGCAGGTCGGGAGCCAAACATGCCCAGGGTAGACCACCTACTTCTCAGCACCCTACCTGCCCGGGAAGTAGTGGTGCAGGGGTTCACGGAGGTAGCGGCGGTAGCAGTGAGTCACTGCGGACTGTTGGGGGGAAAATCACCTACTTGGCATTGTGGCAGTTTTTTATTAAGCTGTCAGAGGAGGTTAACACATGTATAATATGTGGGCAGAAGGTGAAGCGTGGCCAGGGTGCTAATGTTGGCACTACGGCCCTGCGTCAACATATGCACCATTGCTATTCGGTGGCCTGGGAGAAACGTGGCTCCGATGTGGTGGTCCAGTCTGCTAAACTACCGCTGCATCACCCAGTGGCACGCACCCGGTTTAATCCAGTCCTTTCTATCATCTGCTGGTCCAGATGTTCCTGCTCCTACTCCTCGTCAGTCATTCCATCAGCAAACCATCACCGAAGCGATTGCCAAGAGACAGCAGTATGCGTGAACTCATCCAACGGTGCAGAAGCTGAATGTGCTTTTTTCCAAGTTGCTGGTGCTGCAGTTCCTCCCTTTCCAAGTGGTGGACTCTGCACCTTTCAGAGAATTGATAGCTTGTGCCGAGCCGAGGTGGAGATTTCCAAACCGTCATTTTTTTCTTTGCGAAAAAGGTAGTACTAGCCCTGCACAAATATGTTGAGCAGAAGGTAGGCCAGTCCGTGAGCCTGTCGGTGTCTGCCAAACTGCACTGCAGCGCCGATGTGTGGAGCTGCAACTATGGTCAGGGACAGTACATGTCCTTTATGGCCCATTGGGTTAATGTGGTTCCTGCACAGCAACTTGGCCAGGTCACGCTGCTTCCGCCTCCACGTTGTCACACCCTTGGTCCTGCGACAATGTCCGCCTCTACCTCCTCATCCTCCACGGTGTCCTCAGCCTCCACTGCAGTGACAAGTCACAGTGCCCCTCCAGCATACCACATGTGCAGAATCGGCAGTGTCACTCTGTTCTGCAACTGGTTTGCCTTGGTGAACGGAGTCACACAGGGGAGGAACTGCTCTGTGTGATGCATCAAGAAATCAAATCCTGGCTTTCCCCGCATAAACTGAAAATCTGAACCATGCCGATCGAAAACGGGAAGAACATAGTGCCGGCGCTGCGTCAAGGAAGGCTGAGCCATGGGCCCTCGATTGGCACATGTGTTCAATCTGGTTGCCAAGCGGTTCCTGAAGTCTTCCACCCATCTGCAAGACATCCTAAAAATGGGCAGGAAACTTTGCATGCACTTCAGTTACTCGTACAAAGCACAACCTCCTTGAGCTGCAGTAGCAGAACGGCATTCCCCAACATAGGCTGATAAGCGACGTTTCCACCCGTTGGAATTCCACCCTCCATATGTTGGACCGACTATACGAACAGAAAAAGGCCATCAACGAATACTTTATGATGCAAGCGGATAGGAGTACTCCACTGTGTAACTTTGATGTCAGCTAGTGGCAGCTCATGCACATGCCGATTTCTCAGGCCCTTTGCGGAGGCCACGTTATTTGTTAGTCGCCAGGAATACGGAATGAACAACGTCATTCCACTGCTTCATGTCCTGGAACAGATGCTCAGGGGACAGGAGACATGGCGCCTCGATCTCATGGCCACATGAGCCCTGTGGGGGCTGAACTGGAAGATGAGGAGGAGGGGAGGAGGACATTGGAGCACAGGCAATGTGTAGCCAAATGGGTGTTTTTTCTACTCAGTTGACAGGAGAGGAGTAGCAGGAGCAGCCAGAGGATCTACAGAGTTATAAAGAAGACAAGACAGAGGACCCAGACACACCATGGCAGTATGCAGTGGAGATGGAGGCAGGGAGTCCCTCCGAGTCACTTGCAGAAATGTCCCGCTGCATGCTCACTTGCTTTGCTAGTGACAGCCGAATTGTTACAATTCGGCAGAGGTATGACTTCTGGCTCTCCACCTTGTTGATCCAAAATGGGGGCCTTTTTTACACCCACCGAGAGGGAGGACAAACTGAACTACTACTGAGACAGTAGTTGGCCGCTGCTTATCTGCGCCATTGTCCATCCTCTTGCAGGTCTGACTGGGGGGGCCCTCTGCACTCACGTTCCACTACCAAGGCTGCAGGGGAGGGGTGGGGTGGCAGGAGCAGTACCAGCTCCATTAGCAGCAGCCTGAGTCTACAGGCGCTGATGACTAGCTTTCTTCACCTGCATAGTGAAGAAACTACTCACCAGCAGCAGCAGGTAGACCTGGAGCAGGACCTGAACCAGCAGGTGGTGGAATACTTGGACAGCACTAACATTGAAGATCCACTGGACTACTGGGTAGCCAAACTTGATTTGTGGCCACAACTAGCAGAGTTTGCCCTGGAAAAGCTGTCCTGCCCGGCCAGTAGTGTTAGTAGATCGGCAAAGTATCTCAGATTCCTGGTAATACATAGGGGGCCCACAGGGAAAGGTCTGTATCTGTATTGATTATTTGATGTGGTTCCAATATTCAATGATAAATAAATCATCAATAATCAATAAATCATCCAATACATGGACTCCAATATTCAATATGTGAATGATAATAGATGATATCTCTGTTGCATAATAACAGAGTGTCAGACTTACTTCAATGGGGACGAGGGTATAGGATAAAGCTCAAGACACCTATAGCTTTGCCTCCCCCGCCGACATCGCCTTGCAAGATATGCCAGAAGCTTCCTTGTCCCCAAATAGATGATACCGGGGCTCCAGGATAAAGTGGAAGTCTTTATTATTTCAGCTCGACGCGTTTCTGGATTAATCCCTTTTTCAAGAGCATGTACATACATTGGGTAGGACAGGCTTATATAGGGAGACAGGAACACATGGTATAGGGTTCACACATAGGGGAGGGGAGTAAAGGCCCAAATTAGGTCACTTCCTGAACACTACTGTATTCATAAAAAACACTTGAACACTAGTGTAGGTATTCTAAATACAATATACAATAAAGCTTTATTCCGAACTTTTCATGTTTTGCTTTCCTTGAATACATGTGAGAAATTAATGCAGTCAAGGAACCGGAAGTGGGTGTGGTATGCGTTCCATCGTAGAGCACAGGGGGAATACTATATGGGGTTCCCCCTATGTGCCTCACGGTGGAGCGCAGGGAAAAGGTTGGTGATATGGAAGGGCTTCCTCTTGATTCTAAGCGATTTATGAATAGTGATGGATGAACATCTGCAGGGACGGGGCACGCAAAGTTCGCCGCAAAACGACCGCCGGGCAAACCGCAAGGCCATCTCTATTTATGAATGCCGATGCGTTCCACTGTGGAACGCATCGGGGAAAGGTAGTGGCGCTCCGGGAGGTTGGCTGAGTTTGTACATGCTGATGCGTTCCACCATGGAACGCATTGGGAGTCTGTGTATGCCAATGCATTCCACTGTGGAACGCACCGGGTGGAGGGCACTCCAAGTCAAGGGGCGGTGCCTGCTGGCAGGAGGAGGCTTGTCTCAGCCCTCTAGTGGGTGGGAGAGAGGAGCGTTGTGCTGATGCCTTCCATGGTGGAGCACATCGGAAAGAAGGAGGCAAGAAGGAGGTAGAACTTAGTGATGAAATGTTAAATATAGAAGGTTATGGGGTTATATTATGAGGGGATCAGGTAGTGACAATCATTATAGGCCATAAAATAGTACATATAGAATATAAGGGAACATTGGTTGCAAAATTTTTTTGAGAATATTTGTATATGTATGTATGCACACACAATAAAGGAGATATATACATACATACAAATACACACATATAGATAAAAAATGCCCACATGAATATAAAAGTATGAGCGCATATAGAAAAATATATACATACATAAATACATAAAACATATAAATGATAATAATATATATATATATATATATATATATATATACATACTGTATATGTAGGCACATAAAAATATAAATATAAATAGGTGTAGACACATGATAGTATGAAATATAAATGTATATAGATAGATACAAACACAGATACATCAGTAGATACATGTTAAAAAAATGTGTGCATGCGCATGTGGAGTGGTGATATACTCAAGTGCATAAATGAATATATTTAATATATATGGTAAGGTAGGTATGGGAATATATGTAATATACATGGTAAGGTAGGTATGGGAATATATGTAATATATATGGTAAGGTAGGTATGGGACAATATGTAGAGATGTATATAGGTGAATCACTACATATACTTCATGACAAATAAATAAGTAATTAATATCAAGATAAAGTTCAATGCATGTAATTTTAGATGTATAAAAAGAGAAATTTTATATACATAAAAGTATATAATATATAAAATAGTTTACTTATAATAAGAATACGGGGGACTACGTAAAAACTAGTATGGCAGAATACGAATAAAAGCCATTAGGTTCACAGTGGAAGGACCTCTCTAAACAGATTTCTCAAGTACTTGTTAATAATTACTATATTCGAGTGCCTCATTCAAACCAAAGGGGGTCAGAGTATTAAAATGAAAGATCCAATGCATTTCCTTCCTACAGAGTTGTAGGAAGGACTTTGGAACCCATTCAATGGGGGTTAATTGTTGGAGGGATGCATGGCCATCGTGTTATTGTGCAAAGTTTCTCGAGACACTGTGTTTAGTGTGCTTTTTCTTGATATTGGAACGGTGTGAGTTAAGCCTCTCTCTGATGCTTTGGGTGGTTCGGCCTATATACTGTAGCCCACACGGGCTATATATAAATCACATTTGTAGTGCTACAGTCCATATAGCTTAGTAGGGAATTTTTTTCGTTAGAAAAATTGATGGTGACTTAATTTATGCCATGAATGATTGTGGAAAAGCATTTGCACCGTTTGTGCTCACACTTGTGTGATCCCTTAGGTCTATCTGGGTTTGCTGTGGGCTTTTGTTTACTGGTGGCATCAGTGCTAAGTTTATTTAATTTTGGACAAGAGGGAGCTAAAATTTGCTTTAGTGTTTTTGCCCTACGGAATGTCATGTGCGGTAGTTTGTGCATGGATCTGCCTAAAATAGGGTCACTAAGGAGTAGAGGCCAATGTTGTTCCAGAATCGCTTTGATTTCATTAGGGAATGATGTATATCGGGTAATTCGCGAATTCACTTCGAGAATTCGCAAATATTTAGAGTATAGTGATATATATTCATAATTTTGAATATTTGAGATTTTATTTAAATCAGTACACATGATCCCTCCCTGCTTCTAGATTGTGGGCCAATCAGAAGGCTGCAATATCTTTGACTTTAGGAGTAGTGTTGATTGCGAATTTTCATAATGAGAATCAATGAGATCGTGAAAACTTAAATCCGATGGTATATTCTAACCCCCAGGCATTCCCATGGTGACGTGGACTCTTGTCGGAGAGGAGTATGCCAAAGTGGAACAACCAGGGCTTTTTTTCTGGCGGAACGCACCGGAACGGCGTTCCGCCACCTTTTGACATCGCAACCTGCCATGCTCCAGCATCGCAGGCTGCGATGTATCAGCGGGGAGGGACTGGGAGGAGGAGCTGGGGGCCGGTGCGTTCACTGTGCTCCGGCCCCCAGCTCCAGTACAGTTATAAAATGTGTAAAATGAATAATGATTCTATTCATGCTGCCCCCTCTGTAGTATAACATTCAATATATCCATCCTACTCACAGGGCTACTGTTATCGTAATGCAGGCTGGCCGGGCAGATGAGCGGCAGCGTCACTGACTGACGCCATGTGCCTGCGCAGCCTACTTCATTCATAAAGTAGGCGGCGCAGGCACGTGACGTCAGTCAGTGACGCTGCCGCTCATCTGCCCGGCCGACCTGCATTACGATAACAGTAGCCCTGTGAGTAGGATGGATATATTGAATGTTATACTGCAGAGGGGGCAGCATGAATAGAATCATTATTAATTGTACACATTTTATAACTGTACTGGAGCTGCAATGGGGGGTCTGTGGATGGCACTGTTATGGGGTGGGGGGGTCTGTAGATGGCACTGTTATGGGGCGTGGGGGGGTCTGTGGATGGCACTGTTATAGGGTGGGGGGGTCTGTGGATGGCACTGTTAAGGGTAGGGGGGTCTGTGGATGGCACTGTTAAGGGTAGGGGGGTCTGTGGATGGCACTGTTAAGGGGGGGGGGGGTCTGTGGATGGCACTGTTATGGGATGGGGGGTCTGTGGATGGCAATGTTATGGGGTGGGGGGGTCTGTGGATGGCACTGTTATGGGGTGGGGGGGTCTGTGGATGGCACTGTTATGGGGTGGGGGGGTCTGTGGATGGCACTGTTATGGGGTGGGGGGTCTGTGGATGGCACTGTTATGGGGTGGGGGGTCTGTGGATGGCACTGTTAAGGGGGGGTCTGTGGATGGCACTGTTATGGGGTGGGGGGGTCTGTGGATGGCACTGTTATGGGGTGGGGGGTCTGTGGATGGCACTGTTATAGGATGGGGGGGTCTGTGGATGGCACTGTTATAGGATTGGGGATCTGTGGATGCCATCCACAGATCCCCCATAACAGTGCCATCCACAGATCCTCCACCCCATAACAGTGCCATCCCCAGATCCCCCATTAACAGTGCCATCCCCAGATCTCCCATTAACAGTGCCATCCCCATCTGGGGGGTTTCTTTGCTGGGCTGGACTTTTATAGCCCCCCCCCCAAATTTTACTTGCATCCCTGTTCTCTAAAAGGGCGGTTTTAGGGGGCGGTCCTAGGGGTGGGTAGGGGCATGGCCAGGGGACGGGGGGTGAGTTCCATCACCTTTTTTCAGAAAAAAAAATCCCTGGGAACAACTGTACAGATTTAAAAAAAAATACGAATATTCTAAAAAATGAATATATTCGTTTTTTAGAATATTCGCAATATTCAAAAACAAGAATATATAGCAATATAGCGAATATTCAAAAAAACAACAAATATAGAGCAATTTAGCTAATATAGTGCTATAACCTTCTTTGTCTAATAGTTGTAATTTTTTTCTCATCTGCAGTCCAGATTGGAAACAAATTACAACAATAAAAAAAATTTTTTTTGCACTATATTATCTAAATTGTTCTACATTTGTTTTTGTTTTTTTTATATTCGCTATACTGCTATATATTCTAGTTTTAGAATATTACGAATATATTCAAAAAACGAAAATATAGCACTATATTGAATATATTAGTTTTTTAGAATATTCGTCTTTTTTCCATCTGAAGTCATGATTCCCCCCTGCTTACCCCGGTTTTGAATATAAAAGCAATCATTATAGTAAAATAATTATGATTTAAAATGAAGGATATGGAGTCCAAAATGAAACTATTGAATGAAACAATTTGTTTTGAGGGTATGTATGGATCCATAGAGAGGAATTTTTTAACCGCATCAATGCCTAATGTATGTATAATATTACTATACAAGGATGATACATCCAAGGTTACCTATAACTTGTCATTTTCCCATTCAAAATCACTCATTGTTGTAATCAGTTGACTAGAATCCCTCAGGTTTTGATGACTATGTTGTCATTCCTGGCTAGATTGGTCATGGCTTTCTTCTGAGCTTTCGAGAGGTTGTGAGCGCCAGTGGGTGTGTTATTCTTTTCTGAGAAGGCCATTTTCAAGTCATTAAGTACTAGATTATAGAAGGGCTCTATATGGGACCCTCTGCTCTCCAGTGGATAAAAGTTGGATTTGGGTTTAAGGGATGAGTGGATGGCTGTGTGAAAGAGCTCGTCAACCAGGTGGTCAATATCAGCATCTTCCTCGGTTATTGTAATGATGGAAGGTGTTGGATGGCATTTCGGTTCGGAAATGGCGTTGCAGAGCTAATTTCCTAATATACTGATCAAGATCTATAAAGAGTTCAAAAAGGTCTGGGTTGTTACTGGGGCAAAATGATAGACTTCTGCTAAGTACATCTATTTCCTCTCTTCTTAGGATATGATCTGAAAGATTGAAAATACCTTTAGATCTCAGGTATTCAGTTGAGTTATCTAGACTTTGGGGAATAGTGGGCACACCTTTTTGTTGACAGGGTCGTTTGTTTCTTCTTTCCCCCCTACAGCCCCTCCTTCTGTGTTTGGACCTTTCTTCCTTTTTAATGGTTTTCGAAGTGGGCTGTAGAAATGTGTGATTTTTTTCTTGTGTACGGAGTGGAAGTGGGATTTTGGAGCGGACTGTGGGTTTGTGACACAGGATCGGAGTGAGTAGTTGTATACTGGAACTTATTGATCGGGGTGTGGTTGGGATAGGGGAGAGTTGATTGAGGGGAGGGGTGTTCGGAGAGGTTGTGAGGTAATAAAAAAAAATGTTCCGGGCTGGATGGGGATTTGCTGTAAGTTGAGATATTGATGTTATAGGCCCTTTTATCAGATAGGGGTGAGGGTGAGAACCTAGAGGTAGAATGATCTAATAGGCCAGCATATATTTGTTCGGACCAGTAGTGTGGCATCAGAGCAGGTTTTTAGTGCGGCGGGGGCCATAGTTACACCAAGGAGAACTCACCCAAAATGTGGAGAGACTGACCTTTGTCAAGATGAATCAGGCGTGGATCAGCCAGGATTTCCACCCACCAATTCCTGGTGCATCAGACTAGATCATCCATAGTGACACACCAACACTTTGATAAAAGAGACTGGTTTCTTCTGGCTGCCTGCCTCAGCTACTACTCTGATGCTGCCACCCGCCTGATGCCACACATCTGATGCCAAGTGCTCATGCTGCTGCCAACTCCACACTATGTCACCGTAACGCTCTGTGGCCTCCTGATGCTGACACCACTGCCCCACTCTGTTACTGGGTCACTCTGTGGTATCCTCCTGATACTGCTGCTGCTACTGCCATCTCCACACTATGTCACTTTGCCACTCTGTGGTCTCCTTATGCTGCTGCTATCTCCACACTATGTCACCTTGCCACTCTGTGGTCTTCTCATGCTGCTGTCAACTCCACACTATGTTACCTTGCCACTCTGTGGCCTCCTAATGCTGCCGCCACCTTCTGTGGTATTCTCATGCTGCTGCCAACTCCACACTATGTCACCTTGCCACTCTGTGGTATCCTCCTGATGCTGCTGCTGCTGCTAATGCCATCTCCACACTATGTCACCTTGCCACTCTGTGGTCTTCTCATGCTGCTGCCAACTCCACACTATGTCACCTTGCCACTCTGTGGCTTCCTTATGCTGCCGCCACCTCCAAACTATGTCACTTTGCCACTCTGTTGTATCCTGCTGCTGCTTCTGCCACCTCCACACTATGTCATCTTGCCACTCTGTGGTCTACTAATGCTGCTGCCAACTCCACACTATGTCACCTTACCACTTAACACTCTGTTGCCTCCTAATGCTGACACCACCTCCAAACTATGTCACCTTGCCACTCCTCATGCTGCTGCCAACTCCACACTATGTCACTTTGCCACTCTGTGGTATCCTACTGATACTGCTGCTACTGCCATCTACACATTATGTCATCTTGTTACTATGTGGTCTCCTGATGCTGCTGCTACTGCCATCTCCACATTACATCACTTTCCACTCTGTGGTATCCTCCTGATGCTGCCAACTTTGCACTATGTCACCTTGCCACTCTGTGGTATCCTACTGCTGCTGCTACTACTGCCATCTACACATTATATCATCTTGCCACTATGTGGTTTCCTGATGCTGCTGCTGCTACTGCCATCTCCACACTATATCACCCTGCCACTCTGTGGTATCCTCCTGATGCTATTACTGTCACCACATCCAGACTCGGTCATTGTGCCATTCTGTGACCTCCTCCTGCTGCTTCTACCTCACCACTATGTCATAGGGCCACTCTGTGGACTTCTCATGCTGTTCCCACCCTCCCCACTTTATTACTGGGTCACTATTTTGCCTTTCAGCCTGGCTGACATAATGATTTATTTGACTTTTCTTCTGATCTGACAGAAGGAAGGAAAAATGAGATGCACAATGGATCCTGTCTGTGTAGCAGCTGTAAGGCCTGTATGGTCCCATCAGAATCGGCCAATGATTTGGTAGCCAAAAGCAGGAGTGGGTACAAAACACAGAAGACACGCAAATATTGCATTCACGTGTCATCTCTGTTTTACATCCACTTCAGTTTTTTTGGGGCATTAGCAATACTGATGGATTATTGACCAAATTCTGACCAAGTGAAGGCGTATGCTCCACAGACTGGATCCATTTTTTGTGGGTTATTGTTCTGATGGATCAGAGGAAGGACAAATTAATCAGTGATGTCAACACAAACTTACTGCTGACACCCTCTTCACTCTGTCCAGGGGGGCTCTACTTGTATACCCGTTTAATAGAACAGGTTCTGTAGACATCTATGTGGAATCAGCTGGTGATGGTGTAAAAGGAGTGTGCTTCTTCTTGGCACTAGCATCGATCTATAAGGATAAGTTCATACTTGAGTTATTTGGTCAGTGTTGGCCCCGTGACTCCCCAAATAAGTGAAGTGTGCAGTGATTCTAAGAGTGACGCCTGTCATCTGCATGTCATACTGACTCACAGTATTTTTCACTACCACAGCAAACTCCCTATGCATGTTACTGCAAGGCACAGTGTTCTACACCCCTATAGTGGTTTTCTGCAGCCCGGAAATAGCTGTTTATTAACATGATTCACCGCGAATAAATTTGGAACAAAATTTTTGAAAAATTTGCTGATTTCTAGTTATTATATCTATAAGGAGTGTTTTTTTTTTCTTATATCAAGTTCTATGGTTTTCCTGAAAGTAGTTATCTCTTGTACAATTTCTATCTTTGGATATAGTTTTGATTTTTGTTTTAACTGGGTGTGTTGGTATTTTACAGGATCCTATGGCTTCTTGTTCACATGGGTTTTTAACAAAATGTTTTTTAGGCACAGTTTCCTGACAAATTTTTCTATGCCTATATACATATCAAATGTATTTAATGATGTTTAACAGCCTTTGTTTAACAGTCCAATCTGAGCCTCAGTCAACACACATTGACTCAAGTTTATTATAGAGTCAGTATCTTCTATTTTCTTACTTATCTCTCTTGCTGTTTTTGTTAAAAACGTCTTCCCTGCCCTCTATAGAATTCCGTTCCTGCGCCAAAATTTTGTCCATGTGGCAGAATTTTGTCTGTGCACCAAAAAATTTTCCTGTATGGGAAAAAAAAGGCTCCGTGCGCCAAAAACATCTAATCTAAGTTTACCTAAGTTTACATCACCTATAAATTGGCATGGGTTTCACTCAAAAAATGTGTAAAAATGTTGGTGCATTTTTGCCACATGGAGGTGAATTTGGGTCATGCCCCTTTTGCCATGAACCCACAACCCTTTCTTGTAAAGCCACAACCCATTATAAGCATAAAATGCTTAGTAAGGGATTATAAAACAGTTAGTAAATGTGATACAAAGCATGCATGCCAAGGTACATTTTCAATAGTAAAACTGCCCCACTGACTATAGATACATATTCCTATCACCCTCACTAATCAGCTCAATGTAAACGTTGTACAGTAGTCAAGCACTTAACTGAAGTGACAAAACATATTAAACAATTAAGGTAGAATCAAAGTAAAAGCAAGAGCAGCAACTCCGGCTTTGAGAAGTCATTCTTAAACCGTAACTTATTGTTCCAATAACCTGCTGACATATGGCAAACAAACAATAAACCATGTACTGTACCTGGCAGAAAAAAGCAAATATCTGTAGACATAGCTCAAAACTCAGGAGACTCAAAGACAAACAATAAAAAGTGTAGGCAGAAAAGGCCGCAAGAACAGACCGTTATGATGCTCACTATAACCCCTGGAATTATAGTTTTAAAAGCTATTGCACTGCAAAAATAAATAATGTATTCTGGATTTCATTATTTGTGTGAAGGGTATAACAAAGAAGTAGCTTGTTATTTCCACATATACATTTAACCTTTACTACATATATAAACACAGTCTCCATTTATTAGAATCAGTAGAATCCACTTTGTATGGATGTTCCTGTGCACACAGCAGACCATTTATCAGCCCACTGGAGATGCATATTAAGGGCTTGTTCACACGACTGTATGACTTTTGTGTTTTGCAGGCCATTTTTAACGGATCAGTGTTTCCGTTTTTTGTTTCAGTAGTGTTTCCAGTTCTATTCCGTTTTTTCGGTTTTCTATATGGCATATACAGTATACAGCAATTGCATAGAAAAATTGGGCTTGGCATAAAATTTTCAATAGATGGTTCTGCAAAAACTGAATAAATATGGAAGACATACGGAATACATTCCGTATGTATTCAGTTTTTTAGGGGGACCCATTGACTTGAATGGAGCCACGGAAAGTGATTTGCGGGCAATAATAGGACATGTTCTATCTTTGAACGGAACGGAAAATGGAAATCTGGAAACAGGATGCATGTGGAGTACATTCCGTTTTTTTTGCGGAACCATTGAAATGAATGGTTTCGTATGCGGAACTAAAAAAACGTCCCGTATACGGAAAGCAAAAAACTTTGTGTGAACGAGCCCTAACTATGACCAAAAGTTGGGATGAGCAAATTGAAGTCCACAAAGTGGACTTTGATCTGAATTTCAGAATAAATTTGATTCAGCAGAAAGCCTAATTTCCCTCGTGTTTCACGGTAGAGAATCGATTTAACTTGAAATAGTGTAAGAAAACAAAAAAATAATACTTACCTGCTCCATTTGCTCGTGATGGCCCACCCACCGCCATCTTGCTTTAACCTGTTTGGGACATAGGGTGTACGGGTACGCCCTGATGTCCTGGTACTTAAAGACACAGGGCGTACCTGTATGTCCTATGTATTTCCGATCACCACCGCGCGGCGGGCGGTGATCGGTACTGCGTGCCTACTCAAATAATTGAGCAGGCACCCGAGGACAATGTGCGGGGGGGGGGGGGGGGGTCCCATGGCCCCCCCGTGTCAGCGATTCAGACCTGCGGTTTGTGGCTTTTTATGGTGCGGCGGTGGTGCCATTGGGCCCCTGTGAAGCTATAGCGGAGGCCCGATAGAATGGAAGGCAGCGCAATACCTTCATGAGGCATCAGCGCTGCCTTTCTGTGACGAGCCTGTGAGATCCAGCCCCCTGGTTCTCACAGGCCGGAAGCTGTATGAGTAATACACACAGTATTACCCATACAGCCAATGCATTCCAATACAGAAGTATTGGAATGCATTGTAAAGAGGAATCAGACCCTAAAAGTTGAAGTCCCAAAGTGGGACGAAAAATAAAGTGAAAAAAAAGTTCCCCTCCAAAAAATTTTTAAGTTTCAAGTAAAACGTCATTTCCCCCAAACAAAGTAAAAAAAAAAATAGTAAAAAGTAGGGAGAAAAAAAAAGTTGACATATTAGGTATCGCCACGTCCATATCGACCAGCTCTATAAACATATCACATGACCTAACCCCTCAGATGAACACCGTAAAAAATTTAAAATAAAAACTGTGCTAAATAAACCATTTTTTGGTCACCTTACATCACAAAAAGTACAACAGTAAGCGATCAAAAAGGCAAATGCTCACCCAAAAAGTACCAATCTAACCATCACCGCATCCCGCAAAAAATTAGCCCATACCTAAGACAATCTCCCCAAAAAAAATAAAAAATATGGCTCAGAATATGGAGACACTAAAACTGAATTTTATATCAAGACACGGAGGCTCCTATTGCTTAACCCTTTCTTTACTGTCACACAATAGCAGCAAAGAATTTAACAAGAAAATCAGCCAATGGGCACATGGCCCTCCCCTTTAGTCCTAGTATAAAGGGAACACCCCTTCCGTCTGACTTCCTCTTTCTTTGCTGCTGCACACAAAGTTAAGTACCCCACCTCCCTGCCTGCAGGGCTGGTGGTTTTTTATTATCGCATTATCAATTGGTCCTTTTGCATCTAGATTATATTTTATGTTATTGTTGCTTTGGGGTGACGTTTTTTCCCCCTTATTAGGTGAAAGGGTGTCTGTTCTCCGGCGGCAGCAGCGGACGGCGGTCCCTCTCTACACTGGGTGACTAACTCTGTGTGGAGTGCTGGTTTTACTTTATCTTTTACTTGCTTCAGGGTCTGATTAGGTCTATTTTGGGGCATATTATACTCGGCAATGTCTTCTCACAATGCTGCCCCTTCAGCCCAGGGGACCCCTTCCCTTGGGGGCTCTCTCCCATCCCCTCAGAATTTGGGGATCACCCCACGCTCAGGGAGCGCTACTCCTGCTCCGCAGGATGCACAGGCCTTGTCCCTGCAACAATCGATTTCTGAGGCCATTGCCTCGGCCATGGGGTCCATGTCCTCTGTCCTGACACACTCTATTTCTTTAGCAATTAGCGCCAATGCCTCAACCACGGTATCCCCTGACAATGCTCCTATCCCAGCCCCTGATGCCTCCAGAAATATTGTGACTGATGGCCTTGTTCCATCCAATGACGGCGCTCTTCGGCCGCGCAAAAGAGCCTGTCCGCGCCAGGCAGAACGAGCACGGCATTGGAAGTCTGCCCGGTCTCAACCCGAGCTGGATTCCGATTCTAATAGGGAATCTGATGAGGAGGCTTTGCTCGAATCCTATGACGATATTGAGGATTTGGACATTGATGGGTCCCCCATCCAGGGGACGTCCGTCTCTTTTTCTTCATTACCCCGGCGACCGGAGGGGGTCGATCCGGCGGTCCCTGACCCTTCTGTCTCCCTTGTGGATCCGACGGGGGTCCCGTTATTTGACCCAGATTCCCTGCATCACCCCAGGTCCGTGGAGTGGCTTCCCGCCCCTCACGTGTCTGATTATCTGGAGTCCATGGTCCGTAAGCCCCTTAGCAAGGAGACACGGAATAAATTACGGGCAGAATGCCCCCGTCCGGCGATACCTAATAAGGTTTGCGAAACTCCGGTCGTGGACCCAAAGATGGTCCAGTTCCTGTCCAAGACAGGGTTTAGTCCAAAGAGAGGCCTGGACTCGGCTCTCAAGGCTTGTCAGGACAAGCTGCTGGACATTATGGGGCCCCTTACGAAGATCTTTGATCTGGCAGAGTCTGCCAAGGCAGAGGGTCAAATGGTCGACCCGGAGGAGCTCCGTGGTTGGGCGCAGAGAGCCATTTGCATGGCAGGTAATGCAAACACCTCTTTAAGCATTGAGAGATGGAAAGCCATTTTGCTGAAAATAGAGCCGAAACTGACGAATATGGCTCTGTCAGAGTCGGGTAAGGATGCCCAAGGGTTCCTCTTTGGGGATCCCTTCATTAAGGAGCTGGGGAAGTTTGTGGGGACATTTACCGCCCTGGATAAAGCCCAGGCATCGATGCGTAGAGTGTTTAGTAGTAGGGTTTCCGCTAGGGCCGGCAGTATTAGGGGCCGTCTGTCCGGCCGCTCCTCATTCCAGACCCGTGGTTCGGGCCAAGGCTCCTTCACGTCCTACCGCCAGCCCTCCCATGAGCAGCGAAACCAACCGTCCTTCTTCCCTTCCCATGGTGCTCCCGGACGTGGAAGACCTTACAGAGGAAACCAAACTCACAGACGCCCATATGGTAAGTTTACCTCCTCTTCTCCCTTTTTCGGAAGGTTATGTAGGGGGCAGACTCCGACATTTTTTGCATGCATGGATGTTCATTACCAGCGATCCCTGGGTGTTGGCCACGGTCCAGGGGTTTCATATAGAACTGGTCAATCGCCCGGTGGTCCCGCCCCCTCTTCCCCCCTCTTTTCGGTCTCGGTTGTCTCAAAACCTCGTAGACGCCGAATTGCGGACGTTGCACCTCAAGGGTGCTGTGGAACGGGCACCCCCGCTCGATCAGGGCGGGGTGGTCAGCAGTATATTCCTGGTGGAGAGGAAGGGCGGTCAGTTCCGTCCCGTCATTAACCTCAAGGCCCTCAATGCCTTCGTCAGGTACAGGCATTTCAAAATGGAGGGCATCCATCTCCTCAGGGACATGCTACTGCCCGGGGACTGGATGGCCAAACTGGACCTCAAGGATGCCTACTTGACGGTTCCTATAGCGCGTCCCTCCAGGGATCTTCTTCGCTTCCACTGGCAGGGGGCGTTGTGGCGCTTCACTTGTCTCCCCTTCGGACTTTCGTCCGCCCCCTGGTGCTTCACCAAACTGTTGCGTCCGGTGGTGGCGTGGCTTCGTTGTCGAGGGGTGAGATTGATAATATATCTGGACGATATTTTGATCATGGCCGAGGACCGTTCCTCCTTGCTGTCCCACATTCGGGTGTCAGTTCACCTTCTCTCCGCCCTGGGGTTCATAATCAACCGGGAGAAGTCGTGTCTGGTTCCTGCTCAGTCCATGGAGTTTTTGGGGTTCCGGGTGGACTCCCTGTCCTTGACTCTCAGTCTACCTCCGACAAAGGTTCGTGCGATTCGCAAGGAGCTGCGTCACACCCTATCTCTGTCGCAGGTTTCCCTGCGTCATTTGGCCAGAGTGATAGGTCTCCTATCATCTTCCATTCAGGCTATCTTTCCGGCCCCTATTCATTATCGGGCCCTCCAGCGTCTCAAGATTGCTCATCTGCAGGCCGGTGCTTCTTATGCGGATCTGGTCTCTTTGGATCCGGAGACCAGGGACGAGCTGGAATGGTGGATTGCCAATCTTTCTGCCTGGAACGGCAGGGCCCTGTTTGGCCCGCAGCCGGATGTTGTGATAGAGTCGGACGCCAGCCTTCACGGTTGGGGCGCCCATTGCGAGGGTGTGTCCACGGGAGGTCCTTGGTCCACTGCGGAGTCCCACTTGCACATCAATGCCCTGGAGCTCCTGGCGGGTTCTTTCGCGATTCGCAGCTTCACCTGCGGGAGGGCCAGGGTGTGTATTCGCCTCCGTATGGACAACATCTCGGCCGTCCGTTACATCAATGCCATGGGGGGGACCCGCTCAAGGATGTTGACACACCTGGCCAGGGACTTTTGGGATTATTGTCTGTCCCGCGATGTGTCGGTGGTGGCGGAGTATCTTCCGGGATTGCACAACACGCTGGCCGATTGGAATTCGCGCTACATCTCGGATTCGAGCGACTGGAGGTGGTGGTTTTCTCTTCCATCGAATCTCGTTGGGGCCCGTTTTTGATAGACCTTTTCGCTTCACGCTGGAACGCCCAACTCCCCAGATACTTCAGCTGGAGACCGGACCCGGCCGCGGAGGCGGTGGATGCTCTTCTTCAACCGTGGTCGGAGGGGGTGTTGTATGCATTCCCACCATTTTCACTGATTCCCCGGATTTTGGCCAAGATCCGCCTGCAAGCCTCGGAGATGGTGTTGATCCTCCCCTTCTGGGGCACTCAGTCGTGGTTCCCTCAGCTGTTGGACCTTCTGGTGGAGATTCCCCTTCTACTCCCGTCCCGTTCATCGCTGCTGCTGGACCCTCGGAACCTACCTCATCCGCTGATACTGGACGGGTCCCTTCGGCTGCTGGCCTGCAGAGTGTCGGGCTGTCGTGGCAGGCCGAGGGACTTTCGGAGACGGCTGTTTTCCTGTTGGAGAGTGCGTGGGCCCCGGGTACCAGAAGAGCCTACAGGGCAGCTTGGAGATCTTGGACTGGTTGGTGCCTCCTTCGGCACGTGGATCCCACTACGGCCTCTGTGGGCGAAATAGTTCAGTTCCTTAGTTCCCTTTTTGAGGACGGGAAAGCCTATCGTACTATAAACGTGTTTCGGTCGGCTATTTCATCGGGGCATATGGGTTTTGACGGTTGTCCTGCTGGTCGTCATCCTCTGGTGTGCCGTTTGCTTAGGGGTTCTCGCTTTGCGAGGCCTCCTAGACCTCGTTTTTCTAGTTCTTGGGACGTTTCTTCCGTTTTATCTTTCCTTTCGGCCTGGCACTCCAATGAGGACTTGTCCCTTCGCCAGCTGTCGGCTAAATTGGTTACCCTTTTTTGCCTGGTCTCTTGTAAGAGGGTGTCTGATGTTCGGGCTTTGGATCACGACGCCCGGTCTTTCACTCCGGAGGGCGTCACGTTCAACATTTCTCGGCGTACTAAGACTAACATTACGTCGGTTTCTTACCCCGCTTTTCCTTCGTCGGTGGCGCTCTGTCCGGTCGCCTGTCTGAGGGAATACGAGTCTAGGACTCTTTCCTTACGGTCCTCTTCGGCTCCTCAATTGTTTGTTTCCTTCCGGAGACCCTTTGCCCCGGTGGCTGCTGTTACACTCTCACGTTGGGTGAAGTGGATCTTGTCTCTCTCTGGTATTGACACCTCCATTTTCACAGCACATTCGGTTCGGGGGGCGGCTGCAACCTCCTTGACTCTGTCCGGGGCACGCTTGGAGGATGTCATGAGGTTGGCGGATTGGTCGCGGGTCTCCACGTTTAGGGAATTTTACTTCCGTCCAGGTACGCTTCCTTTCGCCTCTATTGTTGGTAGGCTTTAAACTAGCAATAGGAGCCTCCGTGTCTTGATATAAAATTGAATGATTTTCCTAAAATATGACGTAAAGTCATGATTTTATGAAAGACACGGAGGCGAGTATTGCCCCGCCCGTTGGTTTTTTTCCCTCCCTGGGACGTTTTTATATGTACTCTGTGTGGAGGGGGGGGAAGGGGGGGGTTGTTCACGTTGTTTGTGTTTTGTTATTTATTGGACTTATGTTAATTTATTATTGCCATTTTGACATGTCGGTTGCTTCCGGACGTAGGTATGATGTACACGTCTTTGACGTCTTTACTATTATTCTTTTATTTGTCTCTCTTTAAGGTGGACCGCATTGAGTCGGTTGGACTGCTGTGCGTATCATTCGTCAGGTTCCGGTTTTGGCGCCATGCCTTCCTAGTTCGTGGTTCGAGGATGTGGTGATCGTTTCGTTGGAGTTTCCTGGTGCCGGTTGTTCCAGTGTGTTCGGTGGATGGAGTTGTTGTGTCAAAGAAAGAGGAAGGGGTGTTCCCTTTATACTAGGACTAAAGGGGAGGGCCGTGTGCCCATTGGCTGATTTTCTTGTTAAATTCTTTGCTGCTATTGTGTGACAGTAAAGAAAGGGTTAAGCAATACTCGCCTCCGTGTCTTTCATAAAATCTTGACTTTACGTCATATTTTAGGAAAATCATTCAATTTTGTTTTGTTTTAAAAAAGCTGTTATTGTGTAAAACTTAAGTAAATTAAGTATACATATTAGGTATCGCCATGTCTGTAATAACCTGCTCTATTAAAATATCACTTGACCTAACCCCTCAGGTAAACAACGTAAAAATGTTTAAATTAAAACTGTGTAAAAAAAGCAATTTTTTGTCACCTTACATCACAAAAACTGTAATAGCAAGCGATCAAAAAGTCATATGTACCCCAAAATAGTGCCAGTCAAACTGACATCTCATCCCGCAAAACATTAGACCCTACCTAAGATAATCGCCCAAAAACTGAAAAAACTATGGCTCTCAGACTATGGAGACACTAAAACATTATTTTTTTTTTGTTTCAAAAATGATATTATTGTGTAAAACTTAAATAAACTTACATAAATAAAAAAGAGTATACATATTAGCTGCGTCCGTAATAACCTGCTCTATAAGAATATCACATGACCTAAGCCCTCGGGTGAACACTGTAAAAAAAAAAAGGTGTAAAAAAAAGCCATTTTTTGTCACATTACATCACAAAAAGTGTAATAGCAAGCAATCAAAAAGTCATACGAACCCCAAAATAGTGCCAATTAAACAGTCATCTCATCCCACAAAAATCATACCCTACCCAAGATAATCGCCCCAAAAACTATGGCTCTCAGACTATGGAAACACTAAAACAGGATTTATTTATTTATTTTTGGTTTCAAAAATGAAATCATTGTCTAAAACTGACTTTAAAAAAAGTATACATATTAGGTAACGCCGCGTCCATAATAACATGTTCTATAAAAATATCACATGACCCAACCCCTCAGGTGAATACCGTAAAAAAAAATTGAAAAATGTAAAAAAAAGCCATTCTTTGTCACCTTACATCACAAAAAGTGTAATAGCAAGCGATCAAAAAGTTATACGCACCCCAAAATACTGCCAATAAAACTGTCATCTCATCCTGAAAAATTATGGCTCTATGGAAACACTAAAACATGATTTATTTTGTTAAAAAAATTAAATCATTGTGTAAAACTTACATAAATAAAAAAATAGTATACATATTAGGTATTGCCGTGTCCGTGACAACCTGCTCTATACAAATACCACATGATCTAACCTGTCACATGAATGTTGTAAATAACAAAACAAAAAAAATGGTGCCAAAAAAGCTACTTCTTGTTACCTTGCCTCACAAAAAGTGTAATATAGAGCAACCAAAAATCATATGTACCCTTAACTAGTACCAACAAAACTGCCACCCTATCCCATAGTTTCTAAAATGGGGTAACTTTTTTGGAGTTTCTACTCTAGGGGTGCATCAGGGGGGCTTCAAATGGGACATGGTGTCAAAAAACCAGTCCAGCAAAATCTGCCTTCCAAAAACCGTATGGCATTCCTTTCCTTCTGCGCCCTGCCGTGTGCCCGTACAGCAGTTTACGACCACATATGGGGCGTTTCTGTAAACTACAGAATCAGGGCCATAAATTTTACGTTTTGTTTGGCTGTTAACCTTTGCTTTGTAACTGGAAAAAATATTAAAATGGAAAAACTGCCAAAAAAGCTAAATTTTGAAATTGTGTTAATTTTCCATTAATTCTTGTGGAACACCTAAAGGGTTAACTACATTTGTAAAATCAGTTTTGAATACATTGATGGGTGTAGTTTCTAGAATGGAGTCATTTTGGGGTAGTTTCTATTATGTAAGCCTCACAACGTGACTTCAGACCTGAACTGGTCCTTAAAAAGTGGGTTTTTGAACATTTCTGAAACATTTCAAGATTTGCTTCTTAACTTCTAAGCCTTGTAACATCACCCAAAAATAAAATATCATTCCCAAAATGATCCAAACATGAAGTAGATATATTGGGAATGTAAAGTAACAATATTTGGAGGTATTACTATGTATTATAGAAGTAGAGAAACTGAAACTTGGAAATTTTGTATTTTTTTATAAATAAAAATGAATTTTCTTACTCCATTTTACCAGTGTCATGAAGTACTATATGTGACGAAAAAACAATCTCAGAATGGCCTGGATAAGTAAAAGCATTTTAAATTTATCACCACATAAAGCGACACTGGTCAGATTTGCAAAAATGGCTTGGGTTTTAAGGTGAAAATGAGCCCGGTCCCTAAGGGGTTAAGATCCTGGCTGCGCGACTTTTCACTCCAGACCTTCAAGCAAATGTCACGGCTGAGGATGGGGAAAACCCTCAGCCGTGCGATGCCAGAAGATGTTATTGGCTGCTCAGCCAGGATGACAGAATTAAGGAGCAGGTCACCTCCTATCACCTCCCTAACCTGACCCTGACTCCTAACCATATGAGCTAACCCTGATGGTGGGAGGGCTCATACACCAGAACCTAATATTCCTACTTGCCCTCAGGATTGCCCTGGAAGAAGGAGCAGGGTAAGACGACCTGTTCCTTCTGGACACGGAGGAACAGGAGTCTCACTGGCCAATCTGCAAGGAGATGGGGTACATAAACAGACGTATGGATATGGCAGGAGAACTACTCTTGTTCACACCTACCTGCCACAGCCTTGCTGACTGGATCCCGTGCTTACAAGCTGATGTCCAGACCAAACATAAATGGACACAGCAAACACAAATACACACACAGGAACCCAGATCCATACCTGCATTAAACATGAAAGGAAAGCAACATCAACTTAACATCACATATAAACATTTATGACCACAAGGGTGGCCCTCACTGGCAGATGGTATAAGGGACCAGGAGAGTGCCTCCAGCTTACAAACATGGCTGGAGTACTGATCTTAACTGAGGCTTTATAGCCCATGTAGCCACACCCACACACAGACACACCCAGTGCACACACACACTAGGAAAGAAGTTAACCCTTCCAACACAAGGCAAGGGAAGACGGACACTTAAAGGGGAAATACACACATAAACACACACTTCACCTGTTGCCGCGGGCAACGGCATGCGTTGCAACCATGTCCTGGGGATCAGCCAGAAGGCCGAGACACTGCCACCACATGCATACAACACCAAACGTCATCATGGGCAACCAAGTGAAGGAAAATTTCACTATGCACACCATAGGCCATGACAGGAAAAGGGTGGCCCGTCGTGAGCAAATGGATAAGGTATTTTTTTTGTTTTCTTTTTCAATTTTTCACTCATTTATTTATACCAGATGCATTGATCATGTATGAACGCAGAATTTGAGGGGCACAATGACGGGGGTGGGGCAATCGCCGTTCTCTGTCATTGCACCCACTACTTATAAAGAAATGCGTCACCACACTGATTTTTATTTTTTATTCAGCAATGCAGCAGAATAGAATTTTTAAATACTTCGCTCATCTTAAACCATAAGCTTATATGCTTAATGTTTTATAATGGAGAAAATGTACTAAGCCTTTGTCACTGAGAAAATAACTCATCTGCAAACAAACCACAGTAAATATGCAAGCCCCTGTCTGAAAGCGATAGTGGAGGGTGATACCTGCTTCATTTGTTTCACAAATACAGTGGATATAAAAAAGTCTACACACCCATGTTAAAATGTCAGGTTTCTGTGATGTAAAAAAATGAGACAAAGATAAATCATTTCAGAACTTTTTCCACCTTTAATGTGACCTATAAACTGTATGACTCAATTTAAAAACAAACTGAAATCTTTTAGGTGGAGGGAAGAAAAAAAATTAAAATAATGTAGTTGCATACATAAGCACACCCTCTTATAACTGGGGATGTAGCTGTGTTAAGAATTAAGCAATCACATTCAAAATCATGCTAAATAGGAGTCAGCATACACCTTCCATCATTTAAAGTGCCTCAGATTAACCCCAAATAAAGTTCAGCTGCTCTAGTTGGTCTTTCCTAAAATTTTCTTAGTCGCATCCCACAGCAAAAGCCATGGTCCACAGAGAGCTTTCAAGGCATCAGAGGGATCTCTTTGTTAAAAGGTATCAGTAAGGAGAAGGGTATAAAAGAATTTCCAAGGCATTAGATATACCATGGAACACAGTGAAGACAGTCATCATCAAGTGGAGAAAATATGACACAACAGTAACATTACCAAGAACTGGACGTCCCTCCAAAATTGATGAAAAGACAAGAAGAAAACTGGTCTGGGAGGCTACCAAGAGGCCTACAGCAACATTAAAGGAGCTGCAGGAATATCTGGCAAGTACTGGCTGTGTGGTGCATGTGACAACAATCTCCCGTATTCTTCATATGTCTGGGCTATGGGGTAGAGTGACAAGACGAAAGCCTTTTTTTATTACAAAGAAAATCATCCAAGCCAGGCTACATTTTGCAAAAACACATCTGAAGTCTCCCAAAAGCATGTGGGAAAAGGTGTTATGGTCTGATGAAACCAAGGTTGAACTTTTTGGCCATAATTCCAAAAGATATGTTTGGTGCAAAAACAACACTGCACATCACCAAAAGAACACCATACCCACAGTAAAGCATGGTGGTGGCAGCATCATGCGTTGGGGCTGTTTTTCTTCAGCTCGAACTGGGACCTTAGTTAAGCTAGAGGGAATTATGAACAGTTCCAAATACCAGTCAATATTAGCACAAAACCTACAGGTTTCTGCTAGAAAGCTGAACATGAAGAGGAACTTCATCTTTCAACATGGCAGCAACCCAAAGCATACATCCAAATTAACAAAGGAATGGCTTCACCAGAAGAAGATTAAATTTTTGGAATGGCCCAGCCAGAGCCCAGAACTGAATCCCATTTAAAATCTGTAGGGTGATCTGAAGAGGGCTGTGCACAGGAGATGCCCTCGCAATCTGACAGATTTGGAGTGTTTTTGCCAAAAAGAGTGGGCAAATCTTGCCAAGTCAAAAATGTGCCATGCTGATAGACATACCCAAAAAGACTGAGTGCTGTAATAAAATCAAAAGGTGCTTCAACAAAGTATTAGTTTAAGGGTGTGCACACTTATGCAACCATATTATTTTATTTTTAGATTTTTTCTTTCCTCTTCCTAAAAGATTTTGTTTGTTTTTCAATTTAGTTGTACAGTTTATAGGTCATTAGAATGGTAGAAAAAGTTCTGAAATGATTTATCTTTTTTACATCACAGAAAAATGACATTTTAACAGGGGTGTGTAGACTTTTTATATTTACTGTAGCTCATGTATCACCAACATACTCTGCAGCACTGTATAGAGATTATCACAAGTCCCATCAGTCCTCCCCTGTGTAGCTCAAAAATGTATTGTGGACACATGCAGGGACTAATTAACCAATTAAACTTGGGGTCTTGGAGGAAAATGGATTATCCAATGGAAACCAACACAGACACTGGGAGAATGTGCAGACTTTTAATGCTAACCACTGAGCCACCAGGCTCCAGTTTATACAAACAGAAACATCTTTGTCTACAGCCATAAACCAGAAGGAAATGTAGATCCAATTATATGCTGTAACGCTTTGCTTAGGGTATTTATGACTGATTTCATTATAGAGACAATTTTGGAAGAATAAATGGTACATAATATTTTTCCATCAGGGGCTTATGACTCTGCTCACTTTCTCCATACATTTCATTATACGAAATTTCAATAAGCATTTCAGGAGAGAGCATATTCTTTATGTGTTTTAGTAGTTCTATATGCTGTGTATTACTGATTACCATTGTACACTCTGATGTAAATGTATGTTAAATTGCTACTTATCCAGTTCCTTTCATATCCATTCACATTTATTTGAAACTGCCCTCTGAACCTGCACTAGTAACAATGGCTTTTAGTTTGTACTTGTGCACCAGTGGTACCATTCTCACTGAATACATTTTCCAGATTGCCTTATGACTATTAATCTTTGATTACTAATAAAACAACAATCATTAAAAATTATAATTGTTGATTTTTTTAGGTGGAGATGAGTTCCAGGTCCGATTCTAATGAATCAGTCAGAATATTCTTTCCAAGTATAAATAAATTTAACCTGAATCAAAACTGCTCCAATTGGCCTCAGAATTGATGTATGACACTCTTAGGACTCCTTTTTTAAACTTTTTTTTAGAGCTGTCCCTATTTCTCGCCCCTTTCAAGCTCTGTAACGCAAATAACTCATTAGTAAATCCTTTTAGAGTGACAGAAACATATATAGATATGGGTAAGTACATTACTGACCATGTTGAAAAAACTGCTTGCCTAAAAACACACTGCACAGATTTTTTATGTTTTTTTTTTTATAAAAAATTGTCCCTTATTGGGGGCAAATGCAGAAGTTCTGAACAAGTGGACCAAAAACTATGCCTTTACGGGGGCAGATGTCTGAACGTGCTTATACACACGGTACTATTGAAGAAATCATTAGCTTGTTCTGAACAAGAGGTTCAGAAATGTTCCCTTTTTCAGAAGCAGTAGTAGTACAGTATAGAACCTGACGGACAAGGCAGGAGATGTGTGACTGTAGTGACAGAAGGGGGGGGGGCAGCAGATATGGCAGAAGCAGTAGCAATACAAAATGGAACATGATGGATAGGCAGACAGTGACAGTGACATAGTTTGGCTGGCGATAAATAGGCACCGTCAGCAATGGCAAATCTATTCATTGGCATCGGCCTGAGGTGTGTGAAAATCTTTATCTTCATCATCTGCCTGATTTATTTTCACAAATATTATGTTTTCTACACATTTGGAGGACAATTTTGTGTGCTTTGGTAAAATGACACCACCAGCTTTGCTAAATACTCTCTCTGACATTAAACTGGAGCAAGACAGTACACCAACTGGGCCAGTTCCAGCAAAAGTTCAAATCTGCTCTTCAAAAGTCCATAGGCTCAGGTAAGCAAGATGTGGAAGCTGTTCTTCCACGATCCTTTGTTGCATCAGTGTGAGCATTGGCTCCAATATAAATATAAGGGAGATGACATAGTTGATGCTGCTGTTCTGCCTACCGAGAAGTCTGGTGGCCTTTTCAATATGCTCGAGTAAGCCACACTCTCCTGGACATGGCCAATACCTTCTGCAAACTACAATATTATCTTAAAAAGCTTTGCAACATCAAATTTATCAGGTGCACCATGCAGGGAACATATTTTATATCGAGCTCAGCCAAAATGTTTCTGCCATTGTCTCTGACCATGCTTCTTAAAACTTTGTAAACACTGTGTACATTTTTGCCAGGATTGCCACCATTGTGCAATGTGGTTATTTCCCATTCATTTTTTACTGGCAAAATGTATAAAATGTGCATCACTGGTGAAACCGTCTAGGTAATTCCTAGTGTTGAGCGAGCATGCTCGGCCAAACATCATTTTGACTCGAGCATCGCGATGCTCGGCACATCGCGGTGTTCGGCCGAACACTATGTGTGCTTGAGCGTGATGCTCGAGTCTCCTCCCTGCATGTTTGTTGGCTGCTAAGCAGTGTAGGAAGGTGCAAGGGTCCGTCATTGACGGAAGGTACGTGTCACCGAGGTTCCTGGCCTCGGTGAGATAAGAACCGGTTATTTTATGTGTCAGCCGCAGCCAGTGGTCGCTGACACTGTTTATTCTTAGTGTGGCTGAAAAGCCGATCCGGGCCGGTTCTTATTGGGAGCAGCCAAAGAGCAGGGTGGGTGGCTGTTCCCCACGTCCAGGCCAGGTTTTGAGCTGGGGTTTAAAAACCCAGCCAGCAGCTCAGCTGGGTGTGGTATGTTCCTCCAAGTAAAAGTGGTGCTGTGAAGGCTCTGTGTCTTGGGGAGCTGCATGAGAGCCACCAGCTGGAAGCCAGGCACCCTAAAAGCCTGCTGTGGATATTCAGGTGACGTGTTCGTTTTGAGTTCTGTGGACTTTGGCCATGTGGAATAACATGGGGAATTTCTGTGGTGTGAATTAACACCAGGACTCTGCCAAGTGTTTGTGTTATTTTTTTCCCTTGTTGTGTGAATAAACACTGACTTTTGCTTTACTACCGTGTTCTTGCCTATGTACTGCGTCCGCTTACCCTGCCTACCAGAGCGAATCCCCACAGCAGCCAATAAACTTGCGGGGTAGTTCTGCCACTCACTGTAATGCCGTAGCCATGGTGGTTACTGGCATTACAGTGATTGGCTGGCTGGAACGAGTCATCAGGTGCTATATAGCACCCAATGATACGTGGTTCGGCTCAGTGCTAGTCAGGGAGAGCTGCCGCAGAAGGGACAGATAGCGTAGGGACAGGAATTTTTTTTTTTTTAGGCAGGGTTTAGTGTTGAAAAGTGTTAAAGACCCAAAAGTCCTTTTAAGGACTATTGTTTTATCTGTCTGCAATACATATTATTAGCGCAACCTGCGCTAAATTGCGTGTAATTGTTTGGCCGTTGCTGACAGTGACACAACCTCTGCTACATCTGTTGTGTTACATTTGCACATCCTAAATATCTGTGACATTCAGCGCAATTGTTTGGCCGCTGCTGACAGTGACATTACCTGCCCTACATCTCCTGTATTACATTTGCGCATCCTAAATATCTGTGACATTCAGTGTAATATTTTCTTAGCCGCTGGTGACAGCGACATTACATGCGCTACATCTTCTGTATAAGGTTTGAGCATCCTAAATATCTGTGACATTCAAAGTAATTTTTTTGCCGCTGGTGACAGCGACATTACCTGCGCTACATCTCCTGTATGAAATTTGCACATCCTAAATATCTGTGACAATTAGTGTAATTTTTTCTTAGCCACTGGTGACAGCGACATTACCCGCGCTACATCTCCTGTATAATGTTTGCGCATCCTAAATATCTGTGACATTCAGTGTAATTTTTTCGCCCCTGGTGAACATTACCTGCGCTACATCTCCTGTGTAACGTTTGCGCATCCTAAATATCTATGACATTCAGTGTAATTTATTTGCGCATACACTTACAAAACCTGCGCTTCTGTACGTGTGACATACTTGCAAGCATATATACCATTTAATATGCTGAAGGCAAGCAGTAAGGGACTGGACTAAGTGGCTGTGCTGCTGATGGTGCACGCAGAGGCAGTGGCACTGGGTGCAGTAAAACTGTGCCTGCTGCCAGAGCACAAGAAACCCATTCATCCACGATACCTAGCTTCATGTCCCAGTTTGCACGGCGGCGCAGGACACCACTCTCGAAGTCACATTTGTGTTCCGCATTCTGGCGCTTTTTTGAGGAAAACGCAGACGATAAAATAATTGTCATTTGCAACCTGTGCCGTACCAAAATGAGCACGGGCGTGACCACTAGCAACCTGACCACCACCAGCATGATCCGCCACATGGCATCAAAGCACCCTAATAGGTGGGCCGAACGCCTGGGTCCACAATCAGTGTCTGCGGGTCACACCACTGAATCCTCTTCTCCTGTGTTATGTGCTGGCCATTCCCCTGCCTCCCGCCCTGCACCAGGACCTTAACAAGCACCATCATCTAGCACATCCACTTCTATGTCCCAGCGCAGCGTACAGATGTCTATACCCCAGGCCTTTGAACGAAAGCGCAAATACCCAGCCAGCCACCCACAGGCCGTAGAACTAAATGCGCACCTTTCCAAATTGCTGGCCCTGGAAATGTTGCCATTTAGGCTTGTGGACACTGAGGCTTTTCGCAGCCTGATGGCAGTGGCCGTCCCTTGTTATTACTCAGTCCCCAGCCACCACTATTTTTCCCGGTGTGCCATCTCCGCCTTACACCAGCATGTGTCCTGTAACATCAGCTGTGCCCTGACCAAGCAAGTTATTGGGAAGGTCCACTTAACGACTGACACATGGACAAGTGCTTTGGTCAGGGATGCTACATTTCCCTGATGGCACACTGGGTGAACGTTGTGGAGGCCGGGAGCGAGTCCTACCCTGGGATGGCACAGGTGCTACCGACACCAAGGATTGCAGGCCCTACTTCCATCAGGATTTCCGCCACCACCTATATTAGTGGCTGCAACTCCCCCTTCTCCTCCTCCACCTCTTCCTCCACTTCAACCTCTGAAGTCTCCTCTTGCAGCACCAGTCAGACATCAGTCAGTATCTGGAAGCAGTGTAGCACTGCAGTGGGGAAGCGGCAAACTAATTTGCTTAGGTGACAAACAACACAGCGCCGCAGAGCTGTGGCAGGGTATAAGGAATCAGACTGAGCTGTGGCTCTCGCCACTCAACCTACAACCAGGCATGGTTGTGTCTGATAATGGCCATAACTTGGTGGCGGCTTTGGAGCTCGGCGAGCTCACACACATCCTATGCCTAGCTTATGTGTTCAACTTAGTGGTTCATCGGTTTCTCACAACCTACCCCAATTTACCTGAGCTACTGGTGAAGGTGCGCCGCATGTGTGCCCATTTCCAAAAGTCATCAACAGCTGCTGCCGGTCTGGCAACGATGCAGCAGCGCTTGCAATTGCCAGCTCACTGACTGATGTGCGACGTGAGCACGTGCCGGAACTCGAGGTTCCACATGTTGGCCAGGCTTTGTGAGCAGCAGAGAGCAGTAGTGGAATACTAGCTGCAACATGGTCGTCGCCTTTCAAGTCAGCTTCCGCTCTTCACAAGCGATGAGTAGGCATGGATGTCTGTCCTCTGAGAAGTTTTACGCAATTTTTAGGAATCAACACAGATAGTAGGAGGCGATGCTGCTATTATCAGCGTGACCAACACACATGGTGAGCGGCGATGCTGCTATTATCAGCGTGGCCATTCCACTTCTGTGTCTACTGAAACGCTCGCTGCTCACAATGAAGGCGGATACTTTGCATGTGGAAGAGGTGGAAATGGGGGAAGACAGTACACAGGGTGATAGCCAGACCACCCTTAGTTTGTCTTCCCAGCGTGAATTGGATGATGATAAAGAGGAGGAGCAAGAGACGGTTGCCTGTGCTACAGAGGGTAGTACCCATAGAAGATTTATTCTATCTGTTCAGCATGGATGGACTGAAGAGGAGGAAGAGGATGAGGAGATTGAGAGTCATCCAACTGATAAGGACAGCAAAGTCTTGTCTGTTGGGACTCTGGCACACATGGCTGACTTTATGTTATGCTGCCTTTCCCGTGACCCTTGCATTATACGCATTTTGGCCAACACCAATTACTGGTTGTTTACCCTTTTCGACCCCTGCTACAAATATAACTTCTCATCTCTTATTCCTGTGGTGGAGAGAACTAGCAAAATGGTGCAATACCAGAAGGTCCTTGTGGATTGCTGCAAAAATTTCCAGCTGACAATGCTGGCTGCGGAGTACATAGTTCCTTGGGCAACCGAGGAGTGGAGATGAGGGGAACACACAGCAGTTCCAACAGAGGCAGGACAACACTCTTCAAGGTCTGGGACAGTTTCATGACAACCCGCCAGCACCCTCTCCCTGATTGGTGGCCTAGTGTCACAAGGAGGTAAAAGTTTTGGAAGATGGTGAAGGAGTACGTAGCAGACCGTGTCAGTGTCCTCAGTGATCCCTCTGTGCCTTACAACTTTTGGGTGTCCAAGCTGGACACGTGGCACGAACTGTCGCTCTATGCCTTGGAGCTGCTGGCCTGCCCTGTCACCAGCGTTTTGTCAGAGCAGGTATTTAGTGCTGCTGGGTAGAGTTGAGCGAACACCTGGATGTTCGGGTTCGAGAAGTTCGGCCGAACTTCCCGGAAATGTTCGGGTTCGGGATCCGAACCCGATCCGAACTTCGTCCCGAACCCGAACACCATTGAAGTCAATGGGGACCCGAACTTTTCGGCACTAAAAAGGCTGTAAAACAGCCCAGGAAAGGGCTAGAGGGCTGCAAAAGGCAGCAACATGTAGGTAAATCCCCTGCAAACAAATGTGGATAGGGAAATGAATAAAAATAAAAATTAAATAAATAAAAATTAACCAAAATCAATTGGAGAGAGGTCCCATAGCAGAGAATCTGGCTTCCCGTCACCCACCACTGGAACAGTCCATTCTCAGATATTTAGGCCCCGGAACCCAGGCAGAGGAGAGAGGTCCCGTAACAGAGAATCTGGCTTCATGTCAGCAGAGAATTAGTCTGCATGTCATAGCAGAGAATGAGGCTTCACGTCAGCCACCACTGCAACAGTCCATTGGCATATATTTAGGCCCAGCACACAGGCAGAGGAGAGAGGTCCTGTAACAGACAATCTGGCTTCATGTCAGCAGAGAATCAGTCTTCATGTCATAGCAGAGAATCAGGCTTCACGTCAGCCACCACTGCAACAGTCCATTGGCATATATTTAGGCCCAGCACCCAGGCAGAGGAGAGAGGTCCCGTAACAGACAATCTGGCTTCATGTCAGCAGAGAATTAGTCTGCATGTCATAGCAGAGAATGAGGCTTCACGTCAGCCACCACTGCAACAGTCCATTGGCATATATTTAGGCCCAGCACACAGGCAGAGGAGAGAGGTCCCGTAACAGACAATCTGGCTTCATGTCAGCAGAGAATTAGTCTGCATGTCATAGCAGAGAATGAGGCTTCACGTCAGCCACCACTGCAACAGTCCATTGGCATATATTTAGGCCCAGCACACAGGCAGAGGAGAGAGGTCCCGTAACAGACAATCTGGCTTCATGTCAGCAGAGAATCAGTCTTCATGTCATAGCAGAGAATCAGGCTTCACGTCAGCCACCACTGCAACAGTCCATTGGCATATATTTAGGCCCAGCACCCAGGCAGAGGAGAGAGGTCCCGTAACAGACAATCTGGCTTCATGTCAGCAGAGAATTAGTCTGCATGTCATAGCAGAGAATGAGGCTTCACGTCAGCCACCACTGCAACAGTCCATTGGCATATATTTAGGCCCAGCACACAGGCAGAGGAGAGAGGTCCCGTAACAGACAATCTGGCTTCATGTCAGCTGAGAATTAGTCTGCATGTCATAGCAGAGAATGAGGCTTCACGTCAGCCACCACTGCAACAGTCCATTGGCATATATTTAGGCCCAGCACACAGGCAGAGGAGAGAGGTCCCGTAACAGACAATCTGGCTTCATGTCAGCAGAGAATTAGTCTGCATGTCATAGCAGAGAATGAGGCTTCACGTCAGCCACCACTGCAACAGTCCATTGGCATATATTTAGGCCCAGCACACAGGCAGAGGAGAGAGGTCCCGTAACAGACAATCTGGCTTCATGTCAGCAGAGAATTAGTTTGCATGTCATAGCAGAGAATGAGGCTTCACGTCAGCCACCACTGCAACAGTCCATTGGCATATATTTAGGCCCAGCACACAGGCAGAGGAGAGAGGTCCCGTAACAGACAATCTGGCTTCATGTCAGCAGAGAATTAGTCTGCATGTCATAGCAGAGAATCAGGCTTCACGTCACCCACCACTGCAACAGTCCATTGTCATAAATTTAGGCCCAGCACCCAGGCAGAGGAGAGAGGTCCCGTAACAGACAATCTGGCTTCATGTCAGCAGAGAATCAGTCTGCATGTCATAGCAGAGAATCAGGCTTCACGTCACCCAACATTGGAACAGTCCATTGGCATATATTTAGGCCCCGGCACCCAGACAGAGGAGAGGTTCATTCAACTTTGGGTAGCCTCGCAATATAATGGTAAAATGAAAATAAAAATAGGATTGAATGAGGAAGTGCCCTGGAGTCCAATAATATATGGTTAAGGGGAGGTAGTTAATGTCTAATCTGGACAAGGGACGGACAGATCCTGTGGGATCCATGCCTGGTTCATTTTTATGAACGTCAGCTTGTCCACATTGGCTGTAGACAGGCGGCTGCGTTTGTCTGTAATGACGCCCCCTGCCGTGCTGAATACACGTTCAGACAAAACGCTGGCCGCCGGGCAGGCCAGCACCTCCAAGGCATAAAAGGCTAGTTCTGGCCACGTGGACAATTTAGAGACCCAGAAGTTGAATGGGGCCGAACCATCAGTCAGTACGTGGAGGGGTGTGCACATGTACTGTTCCACCATGTTAGTGAAATGTTGCCTCCTGCTAACACGTTGCGTATCAGGTGGTGGTGCAGTTAGCTGTGGCATGTTGACAAAAGTTTTCCACATCTCTGCCATGCTAACCCTGCCCTCAGAGGAGCTGGCATTGACACAGCTGCCTTGGCGACCTCTTGCTCCTGCTCTGCCTTGGCCTTGGGCTTCCACTCGTTCCCCTGTGACCTTTGGGAATGCTCTCAGTAGCGCGTCTACCAACGTGCGCTTGTACTCGCGCATCTTCCTATCACGCTCCAGTGCAGGAAGTAAGGTGGGCACATTGTCTTTGTAGCGTGGATCCAGCAGGGTGGCAACCCAGTAGTCCGCACAGGTTAAAATGTGGGCAACTCTGCTGTCGTTGCGCAGGCACTGCAGCATGTAGTCGCTCATGTGTGCCAGGCTGCCCAGGGGTAAGGACAAGCTGTCCTCTGTGGGAGGCGTATCGTCATCGTCCTGCCTTTCCCCCCAGCCACGCAACAGTGATGGACCCGAGCTGCGTTGGGTGCCACCCCGCTGTGACCATGCTTCATCCTCATCCTCCTCCACCTCCTCCTCATCCTCGTCCTCCTCGTCCTCCAGTAGTGGGCCCTGTCTGGCCACATTTGTACCTGGCCTCTGCTGTTGCCAAAAACCTCCCTCTGAGTCACTTCGAAGAGACTGGCCTGAAAGTGCTAAAAATGACCCCTCTTCCCCCTCCTCCTCCTCCTCCTCCTGGGCCACCTCCTCTTGCATCATCGCCCTAAGTGTTTTCTCAAGGAAACATAGAAGTGGTATTGTAACGCTGATAACGGCGTCATTGCCACTGGCCATGTTGGTGGAGTACTCGAAACAGCGCAACAGGGCACACAGGTCTCGCATGGAGGCCCAGTCATTGGTGGTGAAGTGGTGCTGTTCTGTAGTGCGACTGACCCGTGCGTGCTGCAGCTGAAACTCCACTATGGCCTGCTGCTGCTCGCACAGTCTGTCCAGCATGTGCAAGGTGGAGTTCCACCTGGTGGGCACGTCGCATATGAGGCGGTGAGCGGGAAGGCTGAAGTTACGCTGTAGCGCAGACAGGCGAGCAGCAGCAGGATGTGAATGCCGGAAGCGCGAACAGACGGCCCGCACTTTATGCAGCAGCTCTGACATGTCGGGGTAGTTGTGTATGAACTTCTGCACCACCAAATTCAGCACATGCGCCAAGCAAGGGATGTGCGTCAAATTGGCTAGTCCCAGAGCTGCAACGAGATTTCGCCCATTATCACACACCACCAGGCCGGGCTTGAGGCTCACCGGCAGCAACCACTCGTCGGTCTGTTGTTCTATACCCCGCCACAACTCCTGTGCGGTGTGGGGCCTGTCCCCCAAACATATGAGTTTCAGAATGGCCTGCTGACGTTTACCCCGGGCTGTGCTGAAGTTGGTGGTGAAGGTGTGTGGCTGACTGGATGAGCAGGTGGAAGAAGAGGAGGAGGAAGCCGAGAAGGAGGAGGTGGCAACAGGAGGCAAAGAATGTTGCCCTGCGATCCTTGGCGGCGGAAGGACGTGCGCCAAACAGCTCTCCACCTGGGGCCCAGCTGCAACTACATTTACCTAGTGTGCAGTTAGGGAGATATAGCGTCCCTGGCCGTGCTTACTGGTCCACGTATCTGTGGTTAGGTGGACCTTGCTACAGATGGCGTTGCGCAGTGCACACTTGATTTTATCGGATACTTGGTTGTGCAGGGAAGGCACGGCTCTCTTGGAGAAGTAGTGGCGGCTGGGAACAACATACTGTGGGACAGCAAGCGACATGAGCTGTTTGAAGCTGTCTGTGTCCACCAGCCTAAATGACAGCATTTCATAGGCCAGTAGTTTAGAAATGCTGGCATTCAGGGCCAGGGATCGAGGGTGGCTAGGTGGGAATTTACGCTTTCTCTCAAATGTTTGTGAGATGGAGAGCTGAACGCTGCCGTGTGACATGGTTGAGACGCTTGGTGACGGAGGTGGTGGTGGTGGTGTTGGTGGTACATCCCCTGTTTGCTGGGCGGCAGGTGCCAACGTTCCTCCAGAGGCGGAGGAAGAGGCCGAGGCGGCAGCAGCAGAAGAGGCCGGGGCGGCAGCAGCAGAAGAGGCCGAGGCGGCAGCAGCAGAAGAGGTAGCAGGGGGAGCCTGAGTGACTTCCTTGGTTTTAAGGTGTTTACTCCACTGCAGTTCATGCTTTGCATGCAGGTGCCTGTTCATGCAGGTTGTGCTCAGGTTCAGAACGTTAATGCCTCGCTTCAGGCTCTGATGGCACAGCGTGCAAACCACTCGGGTCTTGTCGTCAGCACATTGTTTGAAGAAGTGCCATGCCAGGGAACTCCTTGAAGCTGCCTTTGGGGTGCTCGGTCCCAGATGGCGGCGGTCAGTAGCAGGCGGAGTCTCTTGGCGGCGGGTGTTCTGCTTTTGCCCACTGCTCCCTCTTTTGCTACGCTGTTGGCTCGGTCTCACCACTGCCTCTTCCTCCGAACTGTGAAAGTCAGTGGCACGACCTTCATTCCATGTGGGGTCTAGGACCTCATCGTCCCCTGCATCGTCTTCCACCCAGTCTTGATCCCTGACCTCCTGTTCAGTCTGCACACTGCAGAAAGACGCAGCAGTTGGCACCTGTGTTTCGTCATCATCAGAGACATGCTGAGGTGGTATTCCCATGTCCTCATCATCAGGAAACATAAGTGGTTGTGCGTCAGTGCATTCTATGTCTTTCACCGCTGGGGAAGGGCTAGGTGGATGCCCTTGGGAAACCCTGCCAGCGGAGTCTTCAAACAGCATAAGAGACTGCTGCATAACTTGAGGCTGAGACAGTTTCCCTGGTATGCATGGGGGTGATGTGACAGACTGATGGGGTTGGTTTTCAGGCGCCATCTGTGCGCTTTCTGCAGAAGACTGGGTGGGAGATAATGTGAACGTGCTGGATCCACTGTCGGCCACCCAATTGACTAATGCCTGTACCTGCTCAGGCCTTACCATCCTTAGAACGGCATTGGGCCCCACCATATATCGCTGTAAATTCTGGCGGCTACTGGGACCTGAGGTAGTTGGTACACTAGGACGTGTGGATGTGGCAGAACGGCCACGTCCTCTCCCAGCACCAGAGGGTCCACTAACACCACCACGACCATGTCCACGTCCGCGTCCCTTACTAGATGTTTTCCTCATTGTTATGGTTCACCACAACAACAAAAATATTATTTGGCCCAATGTATTGTATTCAAATTCAGCGGGATATAAATTTGAGGCCTAGTATTTAGGCGCTGGGTGACCGGTATGGATTTACTGACAGAATTAGACTTGGAAATGCACAGTAGCGTGTGTGTGAAGTTATTCTGAATGACCCTATGTGCACCTTGAATATTATATACCCTTTTAGGGATAGATTTCAAATAGCTCTGATATAGCAGAAACCACTAAATTATGAAATTGCTAAATTGGGAATTGTATTTCAACCCAGAACAAAAAATGTGCTTTGACGGACACTAAATAACTTTCCCAGCCACAACAGGACAGCGGTAACGAGAGATTTAGCGGGATATAAATTTGAGGCCTAGTATTTAGGCGCTGGGTGACAGGTATGGGTTTAGTGACAGAATTAGACTTGGAAATGCACAGTAGCGGGTGTGTGAAGTTATTCTGAATGACCCTATGTGCACCTTCAATATGATCTACCCTTTTAGGGATAGATTTCAAATAGCTCTGATACAGCAGAAACCACTAAATTATGAAATTGCTAAATTGGGAACTGTATTTCAACCCAGAACAAAAAATGTGCTTTGACGGACACTAAATAACTTTCCCAGCCACAACAGGACAGCGGTAACGAGAGATTTAGCGGGATATAAATTTGAGGCCTAGTATTTAGGCGCTGGGTGACAGGTATGGGTTTAGTGACAGAATTAGACTTGGAAATGCACAGTAGCGTGTGTGTGTGAAGTTATTCTGAATGACCCTATGTGCACCTTCAATATGATCTACCCTTTTAGGGATAGATTTCAAATAGCTCTGATACAGCAGAAACCACTAAATTTTTAAATTGCTAAATTGGGAATTGTATTTCAACCCAGAACAAAAAATGTGCTTTGACGGACACTAAATAACTTTCCCAGCCACAACAGGACAGCGGTAACGAGAGATTTAGCGGGATATAAATTTGAGGCCTAGTATTTAGGCGCTGGGTGACCGGTATGGATTTAGTGACAGAATTAGACTGGGATATGGCCAAAAAATAACCACACTATTGCTGGTTAAATGCACTTGGTGACGGGCGCAGCTTGCCCCTGATGTAGTATATGGCCAAAAAATGAACAGACTATTGCTGGTTAAATGCACTTGGTGTCACAGCTTGACCAACCACACTACTGAGGGTTAAATGCACTTGGTGACGGGCGCAGCTTGCCCCTGATGTAGTATATGGCCAAAAAATGAACAGACTATTGCTGGTTAAATGCACTTGGTGACGGGCGCAGCTTGCCCCTGATTTAGTATATGGCCAAAAAATGAACAGACTATTGCTGGTTAAATGCACTTGGTGTGATAGCTTGACCAACCACACTACTGAGGGTTAAATGCACTTGGTGACGGGCGCAGCTTGCCCCTGATGTAGTATATGGCCAAAAAATAAACAGACTATTGCTGGTTAAATGCACTTGGTGTGACAGCTTCATCCTGATGTAGGCTTTAGCCAAAAAACAACCACACCATTGAGGGTTAAATGCACTTGGTGACAGGCGCAGCTTGCCCCTGATGTAGTATATGGCCAAAAAATAAACAGACTATTGCTGGTTAAATGCACTTGGTGTGACAGCTTCACCCTGATGTAGGCTTTAGCCAAAAAACAACCACACCATTGAGGGTTAAATGCACTTGGTCGCAGCTTGTGCTGGCGCACCACAAGACACAAAATGGCCGCCGATCACCCCAGAAAAATGTGACTGACAAACGGTCTGGGCAGCCTAAAAACAGTGAGCAATTGAGTATCAGCAGCTCAATGATCCACAGCTGCAGATCGATCAGTTAATCAAGTCCTTTGGAGGAGTTAATCTGCCTAATCTCGCCCTACTGTCGCAGCCGCAACCTCTCCCTACGCTAATCAGAGCAGAGTGACGGGCGGCGCTATGTGACTCCAGCTTAAATAGAGGCTGGGTCACATGGTGCTCTGGCCAATCACAGCCATGCCAATAGTAGGCATGGCTGTGATGGCCTCTTGGGGCAAGTAGTATGACGCTTGTTGATTGGCTGCTTTGCAGCCTTTCAAAAAGCGCCAAGAAAGCGTCACAAAAGCGCCAAGAAAGCGACGAACACCGAACCCGAACCCGGACTTTTACAAAAATGTCCGGGTTCGGGTCCGTGTCACGGACACCCCAAAATTCGGTACGAACCCGAACTATACAGTTCGAGTTCGCTCATCCCTACTGCTGGGGGCATAATAACTGAAAAGCGCATCCACCTGTCAAATGAAAATGCTGACAGGTTGACTCTTATCAAAATGAACAAGGCTTAGATTGCCACTGACTTCTCTACTCCACCAGAGGAAAGCGGATGAACATAAAGGCACTTTAAGTGTGGTTTTCATGGTGTATTGAATACTAGTGATGGATGAACATCTGCCGGGACGGTTCGCGAACGCGCGAACACAATCAAATGTTTGTGACCGGCGAACCTGAAAAACCTTCAGCTCATATTTGCAGCCAATAAATAATTACAAATAGTCCCACAACATGGACAGTGACATACCAGATGTATTATTTGAATTTGCGATCTCCATTCATAATTTCTTTCAGAGCAAAATATCGGCAATATAATTTTCGCGTACGCACATGTGCAAATGCACTATACAGTACCCAAATGCACTATAAAGAAAGTATATTGGTATATAACACCCCGCTTCAATCAGTTTTTTTGGTGGGCGACTGGTATATCACACCAGTAGAAATTATTTGCTCCAGTAACGCTTTCCCTCTATATACCTGCAGTATCGCAGCAGAACCTCACACAACTGCCGCACAATACAAATGCACTATAATATACTTTCTAACATAGAAAGTATATTATAACATTGTAAAAGGAAGGCAATCCATTAGAATATACTGTACATAAAGATAAAACATAACCTTTAATAATGTTACTATGAGGGTCCATTCACACGTTCGTAAGTGTTTTGCGGATCCACAAAACACGGACATCGGCAATGTGCATTCCGCAATTTGCGGACCGTACGTCGCCTGCACTATAACAGAAAATGCCTAATCTTGTCTGCAATTGCGGACAAGAATAGGACATGTTCTATTTTTTGCGGAAACGCAAGCACGGATGCGGAAGAGCGGATGTGGACAGCACATTCCGGCCCAATTGAAAATAAATTACGGAACACATGCGGACCCATTTTGCGGACGTGTTAATGGAAAAGATATCCCTCAAAATGAAAATAAATTAAATTATTAAAGTTAAGCAATAAGCATAGATCTGGTAGACTATAACAAGTGCTCGGCGGCACTAAATCAGGTGCTCGGTGGCACCAAATAAGAAACCATATGTCCTACCACAATCCGGGGCTCGCAGTGAACATCCATGAATCCCGGAGGGAAAGCAAAAAACATCTATCCCTGGGCTAGATGATGATGTGGTATTGAAGGACAGGGCGGGCAAAGAACTGTCCCTGATATTGCCCTACAGGGGAGTGCTATTCTGGCACTGATAGCCTAACCACAGACCACCGTCCCTGATAAGAGCGACTCCGTCCCGTCCGGAACCTTACACTATATAAAAATGGCCCTAGTAACTCCCTAGCCCCTAGGCCACTGACTTACAGGTGATCACTATATAGATCTATGTGTTTTTGACTTATTATAAAAGTATATTATAAGTATATCGCACCCCTCTGTGTATCACACCTATCGATAGCACACCTATACCAGTCCTTGGTGGCCCTATTAGCTAGAGTTTGGTGTCCCTAACAGCCTGTCCCTGCTCCACACAGCAACCTCTCCCTACACTGGCAAAACACTGAATGTAAAATGGCGGCCAGATCAGGTTTATTTATAAGGTAGGGGATATGTCCATGTGCTGAAACGTCTCAATTTGCTGTCCTGTACCACCTAATGGATGTGTCATGGGTCAAAGTCCTTCACAATGTAAAATAATAGGGGGGCGCGAATATTTTCATATGTTCGCATGTTCGGCGAATCGCGAACCCGCAAAGTTCGCCGTGAAACGACCGCCGGGCGAACCGCAAGGTCATCTCTATTGAATACACTGTATTCCCATGCACCCCTTCCACCACAGAAAAAGGTTATATGGTTCAATATTTAATTTCCTGTCCTCCTCCTCCTCCATCATATCAACATGCTTATTAAGCTGCTCTCGCTCCTAATGTTTTAGCTGGTCAGCTAATGTTTTCGAAGATCAGCAGGCCCTCGCCCCTAACGTTTTAGATGGTCAGATCAGCAGCAGGCACTAGCTCCTAATGTTTTAGATGGTCAACTCAGCAGCAGACCCTCACACCTAATGTTTTAGATGGTCAGATCAGCAGTAGGCCCTTGCCCTTAATGTTTTAGAGCGTCAGCTAAGCATTAGACCCTTACCCCTAATGTTTTAGATGGTCAGATCAGCGCAAGGCCCTTGCCCCTAATGTTTTAGAGGGTCACCAGAAGGCCCTTGCTCCTAATGTTTTTGAGGGTCACCAGCAGGCCTTTAATCATAATTTTTCGAGGGTGTGTATGATATGTGTAACAGAGGGTGTATTGTAGTGCCGGTTCCTTGTAATTTTTGGCAGCCCTTTCACTTAGTTCGTAGGCTTTATGAGTGTAGGAGTCCCGCTACCTGAACAATTGTACCACAATGTGAATGAGGCCCTCCCTTATGTGATATACAGGTTGTATTGGAGTGCTTCTTGTCACGAGGGTGTCAAGAACCACACCTGACTCCGTTATACCCGGGGTCAGGAAGTCGCAGCGGTTGGCTGCGCGCTCTATGTAGAAAGATAGGGCTGTTTCTTTATGGTAGCTTTCTGGGTTTGTTTTGCAACCCTTTTTGGCTCACTCAGGGATCCGTAGCTCCTTCTCATCAGCTGTTCCTTGTCCAGCACTCCCAACCTCCTTATATTCCCCTCTCCCACTTCTCTGGTTGTCAGATATAGAGCTTCCTGCCTGGACTTCTATACTGACCCACTGGAGCTGTGTTGCTGCGTTCCCTGGTTGTTGTTCCAGAACGTTACCCTCCGGATCCCTGTTGGGCCTTTGTGGTCTGCTGTTGTCACCCACCTGGGATTATATGTTTGTCTGTATTGTCTGCCCTCTCCTTGTTGTTTTCCTCTTAGTGTCAGTGGTGAGGACTAGTGATCCCACCGCCCCGTTCACTACCTAGGGCTCATCTTAGGGAAAGCCAGGCTTTAGGCTGGGACGTCAGGGCAGTCAGGTGCCAGCCACAAGGTGAGTCAGGGGTCACCACCTTTCCCTCTCCCTTGGACAGGGCCTTCCCTCTTCCCTCCCTTTGCGTGACGCCGGTCATTACATTATATCTGGCCCTTATTTTGTGTAGGTATAAAAAAAAACGGAAAAAAACAAACAAAAAAACCCCCTTTTTTTTACCTACTTAGAATCCAGTATGGATCCAATTGCTGCTTTGTCAAAGCAATTTCATGGCCTGTCTTTGGAGGTGGCAGGATTGAAGGCGTCGGTCCTCCAGCAGCAGCAGCAATTACAACTGACCGCAAGCCCAGCGATTGCTACAGGTAACCAGGTTGTTGCGGAACCCAAGGTTGCTCTCCCTGGCAGATTTTCTGGGGGAAGGGATAAGTTTGTGACATTCCGTGAGGCCTGTAAATTATATTTTAAGCTGCACCCTTACTCCTCTGGTAATGAAGAACAGCGGGTGGGGGTTGTTATTTCCCTGCTGCAGGGGGACCCGCAATCCTGGGCGTTCTCTTTACCCACTGATTCCCAGGCTCTCCGGTCAGTGGATGAATTTTTTTGGGCCTTGGGTCTCATATATGACGACCCTGACCGAGTCGCACTGGCTGAATCAAAATTACGGAGACTCTTACAGGGAGAGCGGCCAGTAGAGGAGTATTGCTCTGAGTTCCGTAGGTGGGCTACGGATACCCAGTGGAAAGACCCGGCTCTCAGGAGTCAGTTCTGCTCTGGGTTATCCGAAAGGGTTAAGGATGCGCTTGCTCTATATGAGACCCCCTTTTCCCTTGATGCAGTTATGTCCCTTTCTATCCGAATTGATAGACGTCTTAGGGACAGATTGAAAGACCCGGAGCAATTTGTAACCCCTCCCAAGCAGAAGTTAGTCTGTACGGACTTAGACGAGCCTATGCAGCTAGGAGGAACTACTCGTCAGGTCCATCCTCCTGAGGTTCGCCGTAGGCGTGGGGTTTGTTTTTTCTGTGGGGAGGGTCATTTCATTAATGTCTGTCCTTCTTTCCTCAAAAACAAAAGACCGTCGGAAAACTACTAACCCCAGGCTGTGTGGAGGATGTCAGCCGGGGGGTATATGTTTCCTCCATACAAACATCGCAATTTGTGTTGCCAGCGGTTGTTGTTTTTGGCGTTAAGACGGAGACTATTTCTTTTTTTCTAGACAGTGGAGCAGGAGTAAATTTGATAGATGCCCATTTTGCCCACACTATGGGTTTGTCTCTCTGTACGCTACAGAGACCTATTCCCATTTTTGCTATTGATTCTGCTCCTCTGTCTCAGAGAAACCTCACCCACATTGTCCATAACTTATACCTTTGGGTAGGGGACCACCATAACGAGATGCTTTCATGTTATGTTCTGGAGGGGCTTCCCACTCCAGTAGTGCTGGGCCTTCCCTGGTTGGTACACACAATCCGGTGGTGGATTGGCAGGCCAGGGAGATATTGGAGTGGAGTGAGCATTGCAGAGAAAATTGCTTAAATAGCAATTGCTTAGTCGCCTCCATAGCTACCCTACCTACATTTATTTCGGACTTTGAGGAAGTTTTTTCTGAAAAGGGTTGTCAGAAGTTACCACCTCACCGTCCTTATGATTGCCCGGTTAACCTTTTTCCCGGCGCAAAATTACCCAAGACCAGGTTATATAATCTTTCAGGTCCGGAGAGACAAGCCATGAAAGATTATATCTCCGAGAGCTTGGCTAAGGGACACATCAGACCCTCTTCTTCACCCGTGGCTGCAGGGTTTTTCTTCGTTAAAAAGAAAGATGGGGGCCTGCGTCCTTGCCTATATTTTCGCAAATTAAACCGGATAACCATCCGAGACCCATACCCTCTTCCTCTGTCAGTGGTGAGGACTAGTGATCCCACCGCCCCATTCACTACCTAGGGCTCATCTTAGGGAAACCCAGGGTTTAGGCACGTGATCGGCGTACGGGTGAGGAACCCGTCTAGGGACGTCAGGGCAGTCAGGTGCCAGCCGCAAGGTGAGTCAGGGGTTACCACCTTTCCCTCTCCCTTGGACAGGGCCTTCCCTCATCTCTCCCTTTGCGTGACGCCGGTTATTACACCTCTTCATTGTAATTTTTGGCAGCACTTGCACTTTATATACAAGTATATACAGGAAAGAATGTTTACTAACAATTTTTCCTCTAAAATCGATTTTATCTTCGGCTTTTGTGCGTATTATTGTCAGTCTGTGTGATGTACTACCCGGACGACATCGTTCCCAGCAGCGACCTGAGATTTCAAGATGCATCCAGACATCCTCCCCATGCTGTTCCCGAACCATTTCAGTGGTGTATCCATACATTTCTGACCTTTTCTTGTGAACCAGACACCCTCCCGTCTTCAGATCAGGGGGTGCCTGGTTTAATGCTCTGGTTCTCCCATTGATTTCCATTGTGCTCGGGTGCTCTGTAGAGCACCCGAGCATCCCAAAGTGTTCTACTTGAGCACCAGAGCACTTGTAATTACCATATGACAAAACTGCAACAGTCATGACAAAAATGCCCATGGTTTTACAGTGTGATATTTGCTTTAATTGTTATGTAAACCCAACCTTAAAGTGAACTGTATCTAAACCTGTATTGTAGGTACCTAATAAAAAACACAAGAGACGAAAACAAAATAAATCAAGTTGGATTAATTAAAGCCTTTTATTCTAACATAGTAGGCATTGCAGCATACAGACCAGGAACATGTAAATTAAAGAAACAAAATAAATGACTTCAGTTTATCTGGAAATATTTTTTTAGTTTTAATTGTAATAGGGCATTAGCATAGCTAGAATAACATCTACTGAAACTAAAAGAATAACTTAAAAAATATCTAGACCCAGAGTTGTATAGCATGTGTCCTTGATGACTTCAAAGAAATTAAACGTTATGGGCATCGTTATGGGGATTTTTAATTTTATTTATTTTGTGACATAACAACACCAAAATAAATTCTAATTAGGTGTAATAAAAATTTTGCTTTGTTAAAATGGTTTTCCGAGACTTGAATACTGATGACCCACGGTATCCTCTGGATAGGTCATCAGTATCTGATTGGTGGGGGTCCGACACCTGGGACCCCTGACAATCAGTTTTTCAGGAAGGCAGAGGCGCTTGCAGTTGCACTTCAGCCTTCTGGCAGCTTTCCCTAGGCCGAGTGATGACATCGATCAGATAGCCTAGGCGCAGCCCAGCCTCATAGAGGTGAATGGGGCTGTGCTGAAATACCAAGCACAGCCACTATACAATGTACAGCGCTGTTCTTGGGGAGCACACAGAAGAACCAACAGCTGATCGGTGGGGATCTTGGGTCTCGGATCCTCACTGATCAGATACTGATCAGATACTTATTGACCTATCCTCAGGATAGATCTTTTTAAGCTCCTGAAGCTGGCGTGCATAGCAGGCTGCAGAATTTGAATTTCCCTGATTGTCTGATGGCTCAGTCTCCATCCCATCTTCTTTCCTGAAAAATCTTCTTAGCTAATTTATGACCCATTTAACTTTCATTTGGTCATAAATCTAAGAAGATTGCTCAATGCTCATGAGAGGCGAGAGGATGGCTGGAGGGAAAGCTGTCAAACCAGCTCTCTAACAGATTTACTAGTAAATAGCCTTCTGCTGCTTGCTATGTAGTGTATAGAGATGGTAGATGCAGAAGACAAATGAAGCAGCATTTTTAATCAAGCCCAATTAGAAAAATGTTTTTATCATAAAATGCTGTACATACAATTCAATAAAAGGTTGATGTAAAGGTGTCAATAGCCTGTAAATAATTTTATACTAAATGTATTTTGGTCTAAATTTTGAGTTAATGAAGAAAAAAGGTAGAACCATTTAATGTTCTTGTCTATTTTTTTTTCTTTAAAAGCTAACCTTGAAATAGAATTAAAGTGCAATTCTACCCAATTGTTCAGACTTTGCATGCCCTCCAGAATTTTTTCTTTTTTTTAAGTTCATCGCATCCAGCATAGCATGGGACCATTAAATATTATGGGATCAGTCGGGGATCTGGCCTGTTTCCGATATTTGTCTTGGGCTTCGACCAGATCAAAAAAAAAATATTTTAGCTGTATTTGTCTGACCATATCTCGGCACTAATGTCAGAAACAGGACAGATCCCCGATGGGTCACCTTATAGTCATCGGGGCCTGGTAGTGCTGGTGTCAAACTTGCCTTAGAGGGTAGTCTTCTGGGCACTTTGTCACAGACCAGTATATACATTTACACAGGTAATTCTATGCTTTATTCACTCTTGCTTCTTTTTATGCATGTCATTTGTATGCATCTCACTCCCATAGTCATGTCCTGTGTCAGTAAATAAGCAGGAGGCACACAGAGAGGAACACATATGTCATAGCTCACATGCACTATGAAATTAAAGCTCCTCCTATTATACTGTAGATTCTATTAATTTCTATGATGACACTCTGAGCAACAGTGTTCTGGACATTCCATCTGGCTGCCAAAAATTAGTATCAAGCTATCCAAAAAAAGCTATTACTTTATGAACAGGAAAACAGAGTTCTAAGATGAAAGTATGGCCAAATCAGAGAAGAAAGTATGAACTTATTAGGTCATGCTCATGATGAAAAGAAAATGCTAGAGAGGCCATCAGTGTGCATCCAGCTAATTATTGTTCAGTAATTGAGGAATACAGAGAAAAGAACACCTAAAGAGACCATGGGCTCTTAAGAAGAAAGATCTGGCAAACATAAGCCTCAAACCGACCATGCAAATGGTCAGTGCAGGCAACATGATCCAACTTCTAGCTTTGTTACACTGACCTACGGATATATGGAGGAAGTTGAGAAATGAAGTTTTCCACGTTTTTGCCTGCATTTTTATATTTTATTCTTATTTGTGCTTGAGACTTGAATATGCTTATCTTTTTACGTATGATATTTGTGTCTCTTAGGAATAGGGAATACAGTATACTGGGGAGATATGTGTATATACTGATGTGTTTTAACTTAACAAACCATTTATTTAACTGGACTGATTCGTAATCATGAACATAGGAATAATATTAATATATTTTGGCTGTAACCTATAAATCGGCAAATGTAATTAAAGGGGTTGTCCCATGAATAGTATTCTACATTTTTCAAACCAGCACCTGGATCTGAATACTTTTTTAATTGCATGTAATTAAACATTTTGCATAGCCACTGAGTTATTCAATAAAATGTATATGTATAGCACCACCTGCAGTTTTTTTTTTTCTTATTTCTTTTAACTACTCACTGAGATGGCCGCACATGCTCAGTTTCCTCGTTCACAGCCTCCTGAGCTGTGATAGGTAGAGCATGGATACACCTCCTGAGCTGTGATAGGTAGAGCATTGACACACCTCCTGAGCTGTGATAGGTAGAGCATGGACACACCTCCTGAGCTGCAGCAGAATAGACACTCCCCTTGAGCTGTCAGCTTGATATAAAACTAGCAGAGCAATAAATGAGAAGATCTCTGGTTCCATGTGAGGTACAGGGCTAGTTCTGGCTTTGTTAGAAAGCAGTTATCGTTTACTATATGATATCTGAATTTCATTTTTTACATTAGTCATGGGATAACCCCTTTATTAATAACTATGTGGTGAAAATTCAAGGAATAATACTTGTATCCCACTCCCCTCTGTTCTTTTTAGCCTGACCACTTATATCTTCTCTGCCACAATTTGCATATTTTAATCTACAACTGGGGTCCCCATCAATCATATAATTGACATTCATTTTGATTCTGCTTTCTGTAAAATAACCCCTTCTAATTTCAAGGACAAATGTAGATTAATTATTGGATTAAATTCTCTTTTGTACGTTTCGAGGTGATTTGGCCCAATGCACATTTTCTACTGCAGCAGACAGATGTTATATGTAAGTGAAAAGAATTTCTGGAAATTGTAAGTCTATTTAAAGTCGTTCAACATGTTTCAAGCTCCAGTAAACTGTATCCTAGATATCTCTTCATAAATATGCAGAAGATCAGCTAATGTATTAACATGTGGTCTCTGCAGATTTTTTAATGTTCACTTCTTATCTCTGCTGCATTGGCATTAGTGTGAATTGGCCAGCCTCATACTTTGCACAAATTTATAAGAAATGTATATATACGGCCATTTCTTTGTCTAGTTAATACACTTTTTTGTCTTATTATAATATCACTATGAATGGAAATTAGAGCACTTCAAATGAATAGGCTTGTTTTAAAACAAAATTTAGTGAAGCACAAAAAAAAGGTCTTCTGGGCACTGGACACTGTAACTGTAATTTATTGTACATGAATCATTAAAAACAATTAAAAACGGACAAGGTGATACCAACGCGTTTCAAAGGCAGTCCGCCTTCTTCTTCAGGCCACTATATCAGGTTCCAGAACGGATATCCTACTTGTTTGGGAGCAGTGTTCACTCCATTTGACTGTATGTACTGCACAGAATTGTGCCTGAGGTAGCACAACTAATCCAGGTAAGCGCAATTACATTGCCGACCATCAATGTTATTAGCAATGCTTCACTAGGAAGCACCCAGGCGATCTGTTCATTTTGTTGCAAAAACTAAATTTAGTTAGGGATCCTCAGTTCCTTGCTGTAGGGGACATACATAAAAATTTTGTCCACTTAATAAAAAATAAAAAAACACAAATTCATCAGAACTCTGGGGCATTGTGCTTTACATTCTGCTTTTCCTGGGAGTGATTGACGTATGAATACTGGGAAACTGGGTGGGGCAAGAGAGCCCATATTAAGTTGTGCTATAGGGCCCTATAGGTTCTGTGTGCCCTGTTTAAAATCCTGTATGTATCTTGGTCAATAAAATCACGAAAATGTCTTGTTAACATTTAGTTATAGTTTTAGCTCATGGTAATTTTGCTAGTTTTAATCCAACATGTGTAAATTGGTATGGCCTAAAATCCAAGTGAATAGGACTGTAATTGTGATTGCCCAGATTTGGTCACAGTCTGATCATTAAAATACTGAGCTAAGTGGCTTCCACATTGACAATGACTGGTGATTTGATCAGTTCTTTAAGAATATTACAGTTATACCAAATGTCCATGTCTGTTTTGAAAGTGGAAATCTACCAAAATTTGAAATACAGTGCTACGGTATATAGCCAGATGTATGTGAACTCCAAACATCAAACCTAAAACCATATGCAGTAACATGGAGTTGGGCTTTTTTTTTTTAGGCTATAACCATTTCCACTCTTCTGAGAAGGCTTTCTATAAGATTTTGGAATGTTTATGCAGTATGAACATTCACATAAAATAACATGCTGTATATATTGGCAGGCGGTAATGTTGGACAAGATGGTCTGCCTCCAAGTTGGTGTTCTAGTCCATCCCATAAGTGTCTAATGGGGTTCAGGTAAGGGCATCTGTCAGTAGATATGTACCTATATAACTGGCTGACCTGTCACATGTGCCCTTGGCAGCTGAAGGCATCTGTGTTGGTCCCATGTTCATATGTGTCCTCATTGCTGAGAAAAATTATGTTTTAATATATGCAAATGAGCTTCTAGGAGAAATGGGGGCGTTGCCGTTACACCCAGAGGCTTCACTCTCTCTGCAACTGCTGAGCCCTCTGCAACTTGATTGATAGGGCCAGGCAGGCGTGATCATGTTTACATGCCTTTAAATGTATACTGAATGCAGTTGCATTAACATTACCCCTGTAATGTAATATCCTCGTCACCCTAGTTGTTTTAGGCAAGCTATGTGGGTGTTAATCATTCTTCTCTTACATACAGACGTGGACAAAATTGTTGGTACCCTTTGGTCAATGAAAGAAAAAGTCACAATGGTCACAGAAATAACTTTAATCTGACAAAAGTAATAATAAATTAAAATTCTATAAATGTTAACCAATGAAAGTCAGACATTGTTTTTCAACCATGCTTCAACAGAATTATGTAAAAAAATAAACTCATGAAACAGGCATGGACAAAAATGATGGTACCCCTAGAAAACACAGAACATAATGTGACCAAAGGGACATGTTAATTCAAGGTGTGTCCACTAATTAGCATCACAGGTGTCTACAACCTTGTAATCAGCCATTGGGCCTATATATATGGCTCCAGGTAATCACTGTGTTGTTTGGTGATATGGTGTGTACCACACTCGACATGGACCAGAGGAAGCAAAGGAAAGAGCTGTCTCAAGAGATCAGAAAGAAAATTATAGACAAGCATGTTAAAGGTAAAGGCTATAAGACCATCTCCAAGCAACTAGATGTTCCTGTGAGTACAGTTGCACATATTATTCATAAGTTTAAGATCCATGGGACTGTAGCCAACCTCCCTGGACGTGGCCGCAGGAGGAAAATTGATGACAAATCTAAGAGACGGATAATCCGAATGGTAACAAAAGAGCCTAGAAAGACTTCTAAAGAGATTCAAGGTGAACTTCATGCTCAAGGAACATCAGTGTCAGATCGCACCATCCGTCGTTGTTTGAGCCAAAGTGGACTACATGGGAGACGACCAAGGAGGACACCATTGTTGAAAACGAATCATAAAAAAGCAAGACTGGAATATGCCAAACTACATGTTGACAAGCCACAAAGCTTCTGGGAGAATGTCCTGTGGACAGATGAGACAAAAATCGAAGTTTTTGCCAAGGCACATCAGCTGTATGTTCACAGACGAAAAAATGAAGCATATCAAGAAAAGAACACTGTCCCTACTGTGAAACATGGAGGAGGCTCTGTTATGTTCTGGGGCTGCTTTGCTGCGTCTGGCACAGGGTGTCTTGAATCTGTGCAGGGTACAATGAAATCTCAAGACTATCAAGGAATTCTAGAGAGAAATGTACTAGCCAGTGTCAGAAAGCTTGGTCTCAGTCGCAGGTCATGGGTCTTGCAACAGGACAATGACCCAAAACACACCGCTAAAAACACCCAAGAATGGCTAAGAGGAAAAAATTGGACTATTCTAAAGTGGCTTTCTATGAGCCCTGACCTCAATCCTATTGAGCATCTTTGGAAGGAGCTGAAACATGCAGTCTGGAAAAGGCACCCTTCAAACCGGACACAACTGGAGCAGTTTGCTCATGAGGAGTGGGCCAAAATACCTGCTGAGAGGTGCAGATGTCTCATTGACAGTTACAGGAAGCGTTTGATTGCAGTGATTGCCTCAAAAGGTTGCGCAACAAAATATTAAGTTAGGGGTACCATCATTTTTGTCCATGCCTGTTTCATGAGTTTATTTTTTTACATAATTCTGTTGAAGCATGGTTGAAAAACAATGTCTGACTTTCATTGGTTAACATTTATAGAATTTTAATTTATTATTACTTTTGTCAGATTAAAGTTATTTCTGTGACCATTGTGACTTTTTCTTTCATTGACCAAAGGGTACCAACAATTTTGTCCACGTCTGTATGTAAATTTTAATTATTTATTGTAATTGAATGCTGATATTAGCATCTTCATGTTGTAGACCACCAGAAATATTTCAGATCGGCAATTAACCTTTTCACTGCCCCAGATCACCAGGGATGCCGACACTAACACCTTCGCTGCTTTAGACCACCAGTGATAGACATTAACCCCTTCACTGCCATAAACCTGGATGTTGTTTGCTACCTTTTGCCTGGATGCTACGCCTTTATATCTGGCTGCTTTAGAGCTAATTATTATTCAGCTTTAAGCTAATATTTATTTAATTCAGTTCTGTATTGCTTTTCTTAGAAGGAGCAGCACCTAGGTCCCCAACTTGCCTGCTCTTGAGGAATATAGCCTTAGAGAGATCATTGTATGCAGCCCTATTTCATGTTCTAGATTGTATGGGATCTGTTTATCTGGTCATTATGCAATAGGAACTATGCATTTACATGGGAACTAGAGCAGCCAGTCTGTGTAAGTGAATTGGTGGTGCTGGTAGAGAGGACTGGTCACATGACTCTCCATCAGTGGCCATTTTGGGACCATAGTGCCAGCAAGCAGGAAAAATAACTATCATAATAATGAATGTCTTTTTGATATTGGTTTCCAAAATATTCAGAAAAAGGTTAAAAAAAAAAAAGTCAAGTTTGAGATAGTGTAGTGTAAGATAGCAAGTTAGCGAAAAGTAGATCTTGGGAGGGTTTAAAATAAACATCACTACTATCAATGATAGATTTAATGGAAGCTTACTGGTACTTTAGTAATGAGCACTCTCCTTAGTACTTTAGTATTCTTTCTGTAGTGTCAGCATTTGTTTGATAGTAATAATAATAGCACTCATCTCATCCATATCAATCCTGGTGTCATGGTCTACATAAAGCATGCTTTCAAATATATGATGCCTAATATTACATTAAGCATATAATATCAAATTGCCCCCCTATAGAGCTCCCTATACCTCAGTATTAAATAATACAGTCATTGGAAAGGATATTTGTTGGTCCTGCAAATCAAATATGGATGAAAATAGTTTACCTGCCAAATTCGCAATTAAACTTGGTGTTGGTAAGAGCCAAGACATAACATTAGACGACTCTTTGGCCATCACAAGTACATCACAAATTCTGCATACCATTCAGAAAGGTAAAATACAGAAGTTCACACAATCTACTCCAAGGTTCCATAACAGTGATTCATTCATAGATCACATGTAAATGCACTTGGCCTGAAGTATGTCTACAAATTGATAATGACAGCAATAATAAGACCTTTGAGATAAAATAATAAAATAAATAACCAATAAATAGATAAATAATTGGAAATGCACTTCATCTTCTACGGGGATTTCTTAGTTTTCCATTTGGAATCCCCGATCTCTGCTTTCATTGTAACTCATATTCCTTGAGTGCACAGGGTGCAGATGACTTGATGAGCCAACGTTCAGATTCCAGTTCACATTGTCTCTGTAGTCAATAGCCTTCTGAATGTCACTAGAGGATGCACGAGCAGTAGATGGAGTCATAGCCACTAAACACCGACAAGGGCTGCTGGTACTTCTTGCACGACTCAGAGGAGTAGCTGGAAAACGTCTGTGCACGAGACATCTTTGTTGTACTGAAACGGTTACCTAGAGTGAACAGAGTAGAAAATACAGTTTACACAAGACTATATCATTAAGTATGCAATGGAGAAGCAGACATAACTTTCAAGGGGTTGTGCCAAGTTTAGAAGTTATCTCCTATCCACAGAATAGTGGATAACTAAGTGATTGCATTTCCTTGGGGTCTGACCACTGGGATCCCCACATTCCAAAAGATAGGGGTCTGTCCCCCTGATCTGATGGAGTGGCAGGGTGAAGATAGCCACTGTACTGAACTATAATCAACCGTTTCATAGAGAATGAATTGATCTTGATCAGATCGAGGGAATGGTACTCCCATTCTCTGGATTGGTGGGGCGCCAAGCAGTAAGACCCCCAGCAATCAGTTAGTTATGATCTGTCCTGTGGACAGGGGAAAACTTCCAAACTTGGAAAAAACCCTTTAACAACGAATTTACTGTGAAGCCTATGTATAGTAGGTCACTATAAAATGTGATGTGAACATTGGTTGATATTGGGGTGGTTTTGCCAGATTAATTGCAATAAATTATTGTAAACAATGTGGATAGCATTAAAGTTTTAATACAACATGGGTACAGTATATTGTACACAATTTAAAGGGGTTGTCTGACCCTCCCCTCTTCAGCATTTCTAGTTATAGCCCCAACAAAAACAAAGCCACCACTGAAATTATTCTCTGACCCGAGTGGTTACATGCGACTTAGGGAAATGTCACTGCTGAAACAAGTGAATGGTGGCAGAGTTTTATAGGGGGAATGGAGGCAGCGGGGACAGGTCATTTGGTGCTGGAATGAAGCACCAGTGACTAGGTAAGTGGCTTTGTTTTTATAGCCTAAACACTGTCAGGGCCATAACTATAATTGATGTGGGGGTTGGACAACCCCTACAATTAGAGAGATTATAAATTATTCTACTGGGGTATAAACTAATTACTGAATACTCAAAGCCTTCATACTTGAATAATCATATGCACCGTAAAATACTCACATTATTTTTTTAAAGTGAATCGCTCATGCATCACTGTATAGGTAAAAAGAAATTGCCTCCCAAAAGTGTCCATAATTATAAATTGTGACCACAATATACAGCAGATCCCTTACTCATATATGTTGCAAAAAGGTCTGTAACTGACTCGTCTCCACACAGTATTGGAATGTATGGGCTCCAATGAGCCGAAGTAGGTTATTCGCAAAGTCGCGCGTGACTTCGTTGAATAATTTCGGTAATTTATTTCTAAAATGGAAAACAAGGTACTAGTCAGAACCAAAACCAAGTTTGGTTTCAAGTTTTAAAGTGGTTTTCCAAGCTCTAAATGTGGCTATACATATTAGACTAATTTGGGTTAAACTTGCTGGATATGCTTACCGTCTAATGTGTATTAAATGTTTGTTCAACGTTCATTCAGGAATACAAGGATTGTGCATGCTGAATTTCAACATGTCCTATCCTTTGTTGTTAAAGAAAACTTGTCAGAGTTTTCGTTATTTAAATATTGCTAAGACAAAACGGTGATTATAAGCAACTGCAACTGGAAATCAGCAGTTCAGCCCCTCTCCAATAATCATCTGAGCAGTGCTGCAGCAATGACTAGTCATGGTTGCAATTAGAGATGAGCGAATTTCTGATAAATTTGATTCGGCCAGTTCGCTGAATTTTCAAAAAAGATTCTTTTCGATCCAAATTTATTTGCGGCAAATTGTGTTAATAAACAGCTATTTCCTGGCTGCAGAGAGCCTTTCTAGTGGTGTAGAACACTGTGCCTTGCAGTAACACGCATAGAGAGTCTGTTGTGGTAGTGAAACAATACTGTGAGTCAGTATGACACGCATATGACAGACGTGGCTCTTAGAATCACTGCACACTTCACTTATTGTCACAAAATAGGGGGAGAGGAGGTACATAGAATAACAACAGAAGGAAAATTACCAGAAACTAGGCCTAACAGCTAGGGAAAAGGAAACGTTCACCACCTAGGAAACTCTAAAACTAGCCCTGACTCCTGAAGGTGAAGAATATTAATGCACCATAAACCTAGGCCCTAGTAACCTTGAATAGCCATGGTTCCTTCCCAGAAAAACTAACTAGTGTCTCCCTGAGGCCTAGTAAACAATGAGCAAATGGGAACAACAAAATACAAAGGGAAGTACACTTATCTTCAATAGAAAATGGATGAGCAGAAACTCAGATGAGGACCACACACTAGTTCCTCCAACTCCAGGCAGATAATACCAACCGCATGGTATGAAGTGTGAGTCCAGACTAAATATAGGAGCAGTAATGATCACAAGCTACACCTGAGACATGAGGTGTGGTCACTACCAACAGCAACAAGTAAAAACAAATAGGCTGTCAGATAACCTAATCTGCAGCCAGTCTCTCAGATCTTCTAACCTCTGTCACAGGAGGAACTGTGACACTTATTTGGGCAGTTATGGGGCCAAAACTGACCAAATAACTCAAGTGTGAACTTAAAGGTCGATGTTAGCGCCATGTATAAAGATCTGTGCAGAGGCCCAAGATCCTACTGTAGCATGAAAAAGCGCACTCCTTTTACACCGTCATCAGCTGATTCCACATACAGTAGATGTCTACAGATCCTGTTCTATTAAATGCTTATACAAGTAGAGCCCCCCTGTTAGAGTAGAGAGGGTGTCAGAAATAAGTTTGTGTTGATGTCACTAATTATTTTGCCCTTCCTCTGATCCGTCAGAACAATAACCCCCCAAAAAACGGATCCTGTCTATTGAGCATCTGCCTTCACTCAGTCAGCATTTGGTCAGTAATCCATCAGTTTTGCTAAAGCCCAAAAAAAAACAAAAAACAGGAGTGGATCCAAAACAGAGATAACATGTGAATGGAATATTTGCATGTCTTCTGTGTTTTGTATCCACTCCTGCCTTTGGCTACCAAATCATAAGCCAATTCTGATGGGACCATACAGGCCTTACAACTGCTACACAGAAAGGATCCGTTGCTCGTCTCATTTTTCCTTCCTTCTGACAGTTCAGAGGAATGGTCAAATAAATGATTATGTCAAACAGGCCAAAAAGGCAAAATAGTGGCCCAGTCATGGAGTGGGGAGGGTGGGAGAACAGCTTGAGAAGTCCACAGAGTGACCAATGACATAGTGTCTAGGTAGAAGCAGCATAAAGAGACCACACAGTGGCCCAGTGACATAGTGAGAAAGTGGCAGCAGCATCAGCACGAGGAGACCACAGAGCGTTCCATTTACATAGTGTTGAGGTAAAAGAAGTAGCATGAGGAAGCCATAGAGTGACACAGTGAGTTAGTAGCAGCATGAGGAGGCCACAGACTGGCAAGGTGATATAGTGTAGAGGTGGAAGCAGCAGCAGCATGAGGTGGCCACAGAATGGCCAAGTGACATAGTGTTGAGTTAGCAGCAGCATGAGGAGGCCACTGTTTCTCTTGTGACAGGGGGTCAGAATATCTAAGAGACTGGCTGCACATGATGTGATCTGACAGCCTCCTTGGTTTCACTTGTTTCTGTGTTGTTGCTGGTTATGACCACACCTCTTGTCTCAGGTGTAGCTTAAGTGGTCATTTCAACTTCTCTATTTAGTTTGTTCTCCTCTGAGTTCCTGCTCGTCCGCGTACTTCAGATTTAAGTGTCTTTTCCCTATCTCTTGTTTGTTGTATAACCCTATCTTTTGTTATTAGGCCTGCGGGAGTCTCCTGTTCCTTCATCTGATCTTGGTGATCTTTTGTACTGACACTATTTCCAGTGCCCTTTAGGGTCAGATATGGCTCTAGGTTTCTGCGTATGAACATTTCTACCATCGAGTTCTGTTCATACTGAGTGTCAGGGCTCGGTTTAGGAATTCACTAGGTGATGACATTTCCCCTTTCCCTAGTTTCCAGGCCTAGTAACTTCTCTCTTCCCTCTTGTGTTTGGTGTGGAGTTTACTACCCACACAGCGCTGTGACAGCCACAGAGTGGCCCAATGGCATAGTGTTCAGTTACCAGCAGCATGAAGAGACCACAGAGTGGCAAGGTAACATACTGTGGAGGTGGCAGCAGCAGCATGAGGAGACCACATTTGTCTGCCCAATAGTCCAGTGGATCTTCAATGTGGGGTGGCGGGGTGCTGTCCAACTATGCCAACATCTGCTGGTTCAGGTACTGCTCTAGGTCTAGCTGCTGCTGCTGGTGAGTAATTTCTTCACTAGGCAGGTAAGAAAGCTGCTTATCATCGACTCTAGACTCAAGCTGCTGCTGATGGAGCTGGTACTGCACATACCCCCCCCCTTCCGCCACAGCAGCAATGGCAGTGGAGCTAGAACACAGAGGTCCCGCTCTGTAAGACCGGGAGAGGATGGACAATGGCGCAGATAGGCAGTGGCCAATTGACTACATAGTATCTCTCTATAGTAGTTCAGTTTGTTCTCTCTCTCTCAGCGGGTGCAAAAAAGGCCCCCAGTTTGGACCAGTAGCAAGAGTCCAACAAGGTGGAGAGCCAGAAGTCATCCCTCTGCTGAATGGTGACAATTCGGCTGTTACTACTAAAGCAAGTGAGCATGCAGCAGGCCATTTGCGGAAGTGACTCGGAGGGACTCCCTGCCTCCATCTCCACTGCATACTGCCACAGTGTGCCTAGGTCATCTGCCTTGTCTTCCTCATCTCCCTCTTGCTCCTCCGGCTGCTCCTGCTCCTACTCTTCTGTCACCTTTGTAGAAAAACACCAATTTTGCTACACATTACTTGTGCTCCAATGTCCTCCTCCTCCAGTTCAGCCCCCACAGGTTTCATGTGGTCATGAGATGTAGGCTCCATGTCTCTAGTTCCCAGACCAGCCAGATTTACCAGCATCTTTTCCAGGATATGAAGCAGTGGAATGAGGTCGTTCATCCTGTTGTCCTGTCAACTGACCATTAACGTGGCATCCTTAAAGGGCCTGAGCAAACGGCAGGTATCACACATGAGCTGCCACTAGCTGACATCGAAGTTACAGAGGGGAGTTCTCCTGTCCGCTTGGATCATCAATAAATCGCTTATGGCCTTTCTCTGTTCGTATAGTGGGTCAAACATATGGAGACATATGGAATTCCAACTGGTGGAAATGTCACATATCAGCCTATGTTGGCGGAGGCTGTTCTGCCGAAGCAGCTCAAGGATGGTGTGCTTGGCGGTGTACGAGTGGCTGAAGTGCATGCAAAGTTTTCTGGGCATTTTTAGGATGTCTTGCAGATGGGTAAAATACTTCAGGAACCACTTCACAACTAAATTGAACACCTGCTCCATGCAGGGCGCATGCCTCAGCCATTCTTGATTCAGCGCCGATACCATGTCCTTCCCATTGTCGGTCACCATAGTTCCGATTTTGAGAAAGCCTGGATTCGATTTCTTGATGGACATGGAGCAGTTCCTCCCCTGTATGACTGTTCGCCCAGGCAAATGAGGTGTAGAACAGAGTGACACCACCGTGCCCTGCAAATGTGGTATGCTGGAGGAGTACTGTGAATTGTCCCTACCTTGGAGGCTGAGGACCCGGTGGTGGATGATGAGGCAGAGGCGGACATTGCCACAGGACCAACGGCGTAAGTACGTTGAGGCATAAGTAACGTCATCGGGGCAAAGTTGCTGGTTTGGCTGGGCAGGAACCACATTGACCAAGTGGGCCGTAAATGACATATTATCCTTGACCATAGTTAAAGCTCCACACGTCGGCACTGCCATGCACTTTGGCAGTCACCGATAGGCTCAACGTCTGCCCCACCTTCTGTTCTACATATTTGTGCTGGTACTGCCTTTTTGGCAGGGGGACTTTCCACCTCAGTTCGGCACAAGCCATTAATTCACTGAAAGGTGCAGAGTCCACCACTTGGAAAGGGAGGGACTGCAGCACCAGCAACTTAGCCAGGAGCACGTTTAGCTTCTGCGCCGTTAGATGAATGCACGCATACTGTTGTCTCTTAGCAATCGCTTTGGTGATTGATTGCTGATGGAATGACTGACGGAGGAGCAGGAGCAGGAGAATCAGGACCAACCAGCTCCCATGCCTCTCTCCTCATTACTACTTGCATGCCCACCGGAGGAAGCAGTGGATATCTCCTCCAGATCATGGCTGGGCAGTAGCTGCTGACTGCCCTCTAGTAGCTCGTCCTCGCTGTATAGTGGAGCTGATCAGAGAGCATATAATACTTGTCTGGCTGAGGGAACAGAAAAGGGTCTGCTCTCTGGCCATGCCAACTAAGGGTTTTGTCTGACAAACCCACCAACTTTTGGCTGGGGGTGTCTGATGTCACTTGTGGCAAAGTGGGTGATCGAGTTAACAATTCAAGAACTGCTGGGTTGCTGGTCAAGTCAAGATTGCTAGATGACACCGGGAGCTCTGGCCTCTTGAAGCGACCCTTACTGCCACGCCCCCTTACTCTGCTACGACTTGTGCAGGGCCTGTCACTTCTCTGTCTGACATACTGTTAGATAAAATAAGTAAATTAAAAGATAATTAATACACCCCAAAAAAAGGCTGTCATTTTGTCACTTTACCACACAATGACTAGTGTTGAGTGCGAATATTATTCACGAATATCGCGACTTCGAAAATTCGCGAATATTTTGAATATAGTACTATATATTTGTTATAGTGACTATTCGTAATTTTTTTCCCATCTGAACAGCGAAAACATGATTCCTCGCTGATTCTTGCTTGTGGGCCAATGAGTCATTGAGTCATTGGCCCACAATCAACTTATGCAGGGAGGAATCATGATGACTTTAGCTGGAAAAAAATGACAAATATTAGAAAAAACTAATATATAGCACTATAGCGAATATATTTTTTTTTTTCTTAGAATATTTGTCTTTTTTTTAATCCTGTACAGTTGTTCCAGCATACACCCCCCCGACAAGCATCTCCATCACCTTGGGAACGCCTGGTGGTAAGAATATACCATCAGATCTGAGTTTTCACTCAGATCGTAAAAACTCAGATCCGATGGTATATTCTAACTTCCCAGGCGTTCCCATGGTGATGGGGACGCTTGTCGAGGAGGAGTATGCAAATATAATGAGGCAGTAAGGTGCCGAGAGGGGCTTTATTTTCATTCAAAAGGTGCCCAGAAACGCCCTCGAGTGCCCAGATATGCCCTCTATGCAGAGCCCAAGCATGCCTCTCTCTCCTCTCATACACTAAGCCCCCAGCCTTGCCTCTGCTGTCACGCGCCCCCCATCATGGTTACATTGCTAGTAGCCGATAACCCTGCCTACCCTTTCCCTTCTGCTTCACCAACAGGCACAGGACCTGCGCTCTTCCAGTTTAACCACGGGCATCAGCCTCAACTGTTTCACTGGGCATGCGCCGAGCCCAGTGACATTTTTAGCGCATGCCCAGTGAAACAGTTGCTTGGGCGTGCTTGGGCTCTGTAGAGGGGGTGGACCTGGACACTCGAGGGCGTTCCTGGGCACCTTTTGAATGAAAATAACGCCCCTCTGGGCACCTTACTGCCTCATTATATTCGCATACTCTTCCCCAACAAGCCTCCCCGTCACCATGGGAACGCCTGGGGTGTTAGAATATGCAATCTCACTCAGATTGTGAAAACTCAGATCCAATAGTATATTCTAACCACCAGGCATTCCCATGGTGATGGGGACGCTTGTCGGGGAGGAGTATGCCGAAGTGAAACAACTGTACAGGTAGAAAAAAATGACGAATATGCGAAAAAATAAATTTAAAGCATTATATCGAATATAGTGCTATATATTTGTTTTTACAATATTCGCAAATATTTGCGAAGATAACAAATATTCTACAAAAATTCGCAAAATATGGCAAATATGAATATGGCCTCTGCCGCTCATCATTAACAATGACAAATAATACTTTAAGGCTTTAAAATGAATAACTGCACTTTCGAAAATATAACAGAACGGAAAATACTTTTTTTTTGCCACTAATACACCCTACAAAGGGCTACAATTTTGTCACTTCTTAACACAACGGCTAATAAGCCCTTATTTGCCACTAATGCATGCCAGAAAAATTCTTTAGAACATATAACGAAACCACTGAACGACAAATAATACTTTCTTTTATCCACCAATACACGCCAAAAAGAACTGTAATTTTCTCACTTCACCACACAACGGCAAATAATATTTTTTTTGGCCACTAATACATGGCAAAAAAGGTTTAGAACATGTAACTGTACCGCTGAACAGCCGAAAAAGCTTTAAAACATATAACTGCACCACCGAACGGCAAATAATGATTTTTTTTGCAACTAGTACACGCCAAAAAAGGCTGTAATTTTCTCACTTCACCACACAACGGTTAATAAGCCATTTTTTCCCACTAATACACGCCAAAAAAGGCTTTAGAACATATAACTGCACCGCTGAACGATAAATAATACTTTTTTTTGCCACTAATAGATGCCAGAAAAGGCTTAAGAACATATAACTGCACCGCTGAACGGCATATAATACTTTTTTTTTACCAATAATACACTCCAAAAAGGCTATAATTTTCTCACTTTACTAAACAATGGGTAATTAGCCCTTTTTTCCCCATTAATACACACCAAAAAAGCTTTAGAACATATAACTGCACTGAAGAATGGCCACAAAAGCTTTAGAACATATAACTAAACCGCTGAACGGCAAATAATACTTTCTTTTTTGCCACTAATACATGCCAAAAAGAACTGGAATTTTCTCACTTCACCACACAACGGCAAATAATTATTTTTTTTTGCCACTAATAAATGGCAAAAAAGGTTTAGAACATGTAACTGTACCGCTGAACAGCCGAAAAAGCTTTAGAACATATAACTGTACCACCGAACGGCAAATAATGCATTTTTTTTGCAACTTATACACGCCAAAAAAGGCTGTAATTTTCTCACTTCACCACACAACGGCTAATAAGCCCTTTTTCCCCACTAATACATGCCAAAAAAGGCTTTAGAACATATAACTGCACCGCTGAACAGCAAGTTTTGGCAAAACTAATACATGCCAAAAAGGGCTGTAATTTTCTCTAGCCCTTTCCATAACATTTTTAGAGCCATTTTAGTGCTCAAAAGTTAGGGTCCCTATTAACTTCAATGGGGTTCGGGGTCAAGTTTGGGTCAAGTTCGGGCCCCAAATTCAAACTTTTTGTTTAAGTTCAGCCGACCCCGTAGAACCCGAACTTCCAGGTGTCCGCTCAACTCTAGATGAGACCAAGATCAACTTGTACCTGAGTGATAGGAAGAGAAGAGTGTGGAGAAGGAAAGGAACTGCTCATGATCCTAAGCATACCACCTTATCAGTGAAGCATGGTGGTGATAGTGTCATGGCGTGGGCATTTATGGCTGCCAAAGGAACTGGTCCTCTCGCATTTATTGATGATGTGACTGCTGACAAAAGCAGCAGGATGAATTCTTGAGTGTTTCGGGCAATATTATCTCCTCACAGTCAGCCAAATGCTTCAGAACTCATTGGACGGTGCTTCACAGTGCAGATGGAGAATGACCCAAAGCATACTGCAAAAGCAACAAACAAGTTTTTTAAGTGAAAGAAGTGGATGTTATGCAATGGCCAAGTCAATCACCTGACCTGAATCTGATTGAACATGCATTTTACTTGCTGAAGACAAAACTGAAGGGAAAATGCCCCAAGAACAAGCAGGAACTGAAGACAGTTGCAGTAGAGGCCTGGCAGAGCATCACCAGTGAAAAAAAAACAGTGTCTGGTGATGTCTATACGTTCCAGACTTCAGGCTGTAATTGATTGGAAAGGAGTTGCAACAAAGTATTAAAAAGTTAAAGTTTGATTTATGATTATTATTATTATTATTATGTCCCATTACTTTTGGTCCCTTAACAAGTGGGAGGCACATATTCAAACTGTTGTAATTCCTACACCATTCACCTGATTTGGATGTAAATACCCTCAAATTAAAGCTGCCAGTCTGCAGTTAAAGCACATCTTGTTCATTTCATTTCAAATCCATTGTGGTGGTGTATAGAGCCATAAATGTTAAAATTGTGTCGATGTCCCAATATATTTTTGGACCTGACTGTATATACAGTGGCATAAAAGGCCTTTTCTGTCAGGTGAATGCCTAATTTTTTGGGCCTCTACTCCAGTGGCCTACAGTAACAGTTTTATCCAGTGACCGCCCAATGTACCTCCAGCCACATAATCACAAGTTATTTTCTCTCAGGTGAATGCCTAATTTTTGGGGCTTGTACTTCAGTGGCCTACAGTAAAAGTTTCCTCCAGTGACCGCCTAATGTACCTCCAGCCACATAATCACAAGTTCTTTTCTGTCAGGTGAATGCCTAATTTTTGGGGCTTGTACTCCCTTGGCCTAAAATAAAAAATTTCTAGGCTCCAGCAGGGCACATTTTTGAGATTTTCCCTTTAAGATGCATAAAAATGGCCCCTGATTAAATTACATCTTTTTTGTGGGAATTTTTGCCAATGTTCCCCCTGTAGTGTATCACTGTCCATGTTGTGGGACTATTTGTGCACTTCTAGTAAGTATTTGGTGGCTGCAAATATGACCTGAAGGTTTTTCAGGTTCACCTGTCATTAAAGTCAATGGGGTGCGCCGCGAACACGCGGTTCGTGAACAGCGCGTTCGTGAACCATCCCAGTCGATGTTCGTCCATCACTATCAAGGAATCCTGGACATGATTATAGCTGAAACTAGCAACCATGACTAGGGGCTGCAGCACTGCCCACATTTGCGTGTCTAAAATGGGAATTACAAGCCTTGTACCATCATGGCTAGTGTTGAGCGAATCGAAGCATCCAAAGTATAATTCGATCCAAAGTTAAGTAAAAATTTGTGGTAAGGAATCGTTATTTTTCTTAAAATGTTGGCTACATGTGTTACAAAATAAAAGTAGGAAGCCCAGGAACATGATGTGACCCATAATGTTATGCAGCCAGCCAATCAGCAGATGACCATCCCCTGTGATATCACAGCCCTTTAAAAGCCTCATCTAGCACGGTCTCCACCATTTCACAGTGATTTGAGCATATGGAGAGACATACACTAGGGACAGTGTTCAAGAAGCCTTTATTTGTGGAATATGGGATAGGGATAGTGTAGGGAGATTGTAGGGAGAGTTTTTACACACTAAAGTGAGCATATGGTGACTGCAGGAACAGTGTAGGCTCTGTAATCTGAAGCTGAAGGATTCCATAGTAGACAGCCTACTTCACATCAATCCCTGTGTAGGACACATAACTATCTATTTGAACAGTGTCCACCTTGTTTAAGGGATAAGCAATTCCATTAGGCCTTGATTCTAAAATTTGGGTGAATAAGCTGTGTAATTATAATGTTATTGAGGTGTCCACCTTATTAATCCCTTAGTGACGAAGCCTGTTTGGGCCTTTATGACCAAGCGTTTTACTTCCTTTATTCATGGTCTCGTTCCAAGAGCTATAACTTTTTAATTTTTTCGTCTATATAGCTTTATGAGGGCTTGTTTTTTACGGGACAAGTTGTAGTTTTTAATGGCACCATTTTGGGGTACACATAAATTTCTGATTAACTTTTATTAACTCTTTCTGGGAGGGAGATGGGTAAAAATAGCAATACTGCCACTGCGTTTTATAAATTTTACAGCGTTAATTTTTCGGTACAAATAACATAATATCTTAATTCTCTGGGTCAGTACGATTACAGTGATACTAAATACTTATAATTTTTTTAAGTTTTACAACTTTTTTTTTCCAATAAAACCCCTTTTATTAACCCCAAAAATTATTTTGCATTGCCACTTCACAAGACCCATAACTTTTTTATTTATTTTTCTATGGAGTTGTGTGCGGGCTTGAATTTTGAGGGACAACTTGTATTTTTCATTGGTATCATTTTGGAGTAAATGCCGCTTTTTGATCGCTTGTTATTATGTTTTATTTCGGTGGAAACTAAGAATTTCAGTCTTTTTTTTATTTTTTTTATGCTGTTCACCATAGGGGATAATTAATGTAATATTTATGTAGTCTGTGTCATTACGGACGCGGCAATACCAAACATATGGGGGATATTTTCTTTTTGCAATTTTTCTTATTGAAAAGTGTATTTTCAATGTGAAAAAAAGCATATTTTTTATTTTATGGAATATTTTTATTTAATAAATGTGTATTTTTTTCTATTTTTTTTTACTACTTAAAAGTCCCACAAGGGGACTATAATATACAGTATTTTGATTGCTTTTAAAATGTAATGCATTATCTCTATAATGCATTACATTTCAATAGCAATGCTATTCAAAGATTGACCAGCAGGCTGCGCCAGAGAGGCACTGCTGGAGATAACTGCAGACAGTCTCGGGGCCCTGATCGGAAGTGAGGTAAGCTTCCTAACACATCAGCACCCCGCGATCGCATTTTCAGGGTGCTAATGGGAGACAGAGGGAGTCCGCTCCCTCTGTCACCACTTTACATGCATTGGACGCCATTGCGCCCGGCATGTAAAGGGTTAAACAGCCCGGATCGGCACTTCTGCAGGTTAGGGCTGTGAGAGCCGGGTCCGCACTCCCCGCTGCACATGGGAGCCGTGCAGTGCTTAGACTGGGCCGCCGTAAAAACGCGGCGGCCCAGCCTAAGGCCCCTTAGTGACCGCCGTAAAAAGGCGTATGGGTGGTCACTAAGGGGTTAAATAGATAAGCAATTCTATTAGTCCTTGATTCTCAAACTGGGGTGAATAAGCTGTCTCATTTAACTGTTATTGTTGCGGTCATTACTGTAATTGTTGCACTACCAGAAAGGACTAGCTATGCATGTGCTGCAATGCACAGTGATGTACACCAAGATACACTCTCCCTTCAGGCTGGGATATAGCTTATTTAATTAATTCAGACAAAGCAAATAAAAAAAAAATAAGTTGGCGGTGTCCAAATTAAAATGTTGAAATTAATCTCTAATTATGGCATTAGTTTAATCATGGAAACTCTGCTGACAGGTCACGTTCAAGGGAGATAAGCCACTACCAGAGCAGTAGCTTATTCCTCTCTCCTTATTGAGGACATATGCAAGCTTGACTGGACCGAGTATGTTTGGGGGTAATTGGAAGGTATAGCTATCAGCTAGATGAGTGTTTGGCTGACAGCTATGGAAGGTGTATGGCCACCTTTACAATATACAGCAGTATAGTAAAATCCCTTTCAATGGCATATACTTTCATGGACTGCCATACCACAATATTCCAGCATCCTTTTATATGTTAATCTAATACTTCCTGCAAACCATGCTTAACAGCAGTGATCTATGGCAGAGTGATCCTACTCGGGCATACATTAGACTTCTAGCTGTGCAGAACGCTTTGTTGCTCTGTTAGGAATCAGGGCAGTCACTCAGCCTTTAATATCAGGAGTATGCCTGGTATACCAGGAGGTTCACTAATGGACAATTACCTAATCAGGATTAACCCTATTAAATCAGTCATAATGCCTGTAGAACTGGGCCCTCATCACTCAGTGCACCTTTGCATTTTGTGAAACAGAATTGCGGACCCATTCATTTCTATGGGGCCGAACGATGTGCAGCCTGGATCCGGAATTGCGGATCCGCACTTCCGGGTCTGCAATTCCTTTCCAGAAAAAAATAGAACATGTCCTATTCTTGTCCGCAATTGTGAACAAGAATAGGCATTTTCTATTAAGTGCCGGCGATTTGCGGCCCGCAAAATGCGGAACGCACATTGCTGGTGTCCGTGTTTTGCGGATCCGTGGATCCGTAAAACACTTACGGAAATGTGAATGGACCCTAACTCTTTCACTATGTTTTCCTGACACTCATCCCTCTACCTGGACAAATGGCCAATCAAGTGAAGGGTGCAGTGTCCATGAAAACAGATCAGAGGAGCTAAAGTGCACTAGGGCCTCGCCCCAGTGCATGTAAGCCCTTATTTACATATGACTAAAAAGGATTACTTCTACTAAATGCATAAACTGATGTGGAGAGGGGATAAAATGTATGATTTTAATCAGCAAAGTCAGCCCTACCAGGCATTATGGCTGGTTTAATAGTGCCAATCCTGCTGACAAATACCCTTTCAATTATTTAACAGAAGTGCAAGATGCCTTTTTTTTTATGTTCTTTAAAGTTTATCAGAGCAACCATAATTCATCTTAAAATATAATGCAGAATTAACACTTTTTTTTATTGAATAGCATATATTATGTGTTAATAATAATTGGTTTTGATAAAATAAAAAAACTCAAGTGTGTGCCTTTTGCAGCCTGCTTGTTTTTACATATATTGCAGGCTGCTCTGTCGTGTTCACAGTGAAAACCACAGAGGACCTGATCTGATGGCTCACTCTGTAACTCTTATCTCTGCTCTACTGCTTTTAAGCTTTATTTTATTTGGTCAGCTTAAAATTCTTTTCTGGGAAAGGGCTACAGAGTGAGCTATCAGAGCACTCGTCTGATGGATTTTACTCTGAACCATTCTTAGCAGCCAGCAATGTATGCGAATGCATGCAGGCCGAATAAAACAAACTATTGAGAATTTTTATGAAAACCATTTACAAGGATTATTTTCAACACATAATAGATGCAAATTAAATTAACAAAGATGATGCAAAGGTGTTTATAACCTTTAGGAGTTAAATAATACAATGAGTGACTTTGTTCCACTCAAGCACTGCTTCAGTCATTTTTCACAAACCTAACACTTTCAAGATGTTGGAAGTTTGCAAATTGTTTTTATACGGATTTAATAAAAATGTAAATTTTATATCCAGTTAGATACTTTTGGCTTTGTTTCACTGATTTCAAGTACTCTTCAGGACCTTAGGAGCACCTATTTGATATTATTGATTTAGATTACTAGTGCAGTACACTCACCGGAGGATGTCATTTATACTGCACAGAATTATAATACCAAGTTTATCTGCATTGGATTTTTCTGCAATTCAAAACCCTGTAATAGAGAGGTTGGTTGCTATTGGCTATAATATATTAATACACACATAATAATGCAAATGTAATATTATAAATAGATGCTCTCTTCTAGATTTGTAGTATTAATACAGTAGGAAGAAAGCAATAGCAAATAAAAGTATATCTAGTCTTTGTCACAGACATATCCAGATGAGCATTAATAGTTTTAGGTATGGAAGTTCAATCTAAACATCAAATTCTGGTAAGGTATTATTCTACCCTTATCCCTTAATTAACCAAGTTGTATACCTTTAAAGGGATTGACCTAAAATTCTAAAAGGCTTAAATATCTAAAATACCATTGGGAGGGATACCATTCCTCATGCCAGCTTGACTTCAACTACGTCGAGCTCACGAGACGCGGTGTGGTTCCTAGTTACCAAGACGTGATGTTACGCCATCCCTAAGGTCAGCTTGGTACAGTTTACACAGACACCTCCTGTCCACGCGGGCACAGAGAGGCAACAAGCTGAGAGCCTTTTCACTGCCACAGTGACACAGCACTTTCTCAGCCCGGATAATCTGCCACCAGCTTCTCGTTTGATATAAGCCTGGTCCGTTAACAGGATTATATAGGGTGAGAAACCGACCCGTGGTTGCCTAACTAGGCTGAAACACGGACGTGAAGATTCGTGATCGAGATGCAAGACAGCACAAGATTAAATTAAATATTTAATCGCCTTAAAGGCACACTAGATAACACAATATACACAAAGAATATATACAGTGGTCTGAGGTTACAAATACAGGTAATATGGTACAAATAGGATTACACAGAACACAAGTCAGTTATCGGGTAGATGAATGTTTCTTTGGGTTATGATTAGTCCTTTGCTGTATTTACATGGAGGGAAGTGATGTCAGCTGGTTGCAGGTCCCTCTAAACACATGGCATGATGTGACCCTCCTTCCGAGAAAAGACACGCCCGCTTGCTGGCACAAGTCTTTTAAACTACAGCCGGCCCCTCCTCTGGGAAGGTTCACTCCCCCTTTTCTGGGCTTGCATTAAATGACCCACAAAACACTTTAGGGTTCATAGCTCCAGACCAGAACGTCACAGGGGGATGGTTCTGGGATCAACAGATCCGCCTGGGTTCCGGCTACAAGTAGAGTCCAAACATGGTACCGTCATTGGGTTTCTGTGGGGAGAAATGTATATCTCCCCTCCCTGGCCTCCCACTACCACACTAAGACCATGGGCATGTTCATCATGGCCACCGGGACAGGATCGGTGCTGTCTGAATGGGGAGTGAAATTGTAAACAAAGGTGGACTGCAAGTTCTCTGCCATATGGCTGGGGCTTTGAAGCAGGGCCCTCCTGTGGAGTTCACTACCTCTGCTATCTGAAAGCTGATGGCTGGTGTGGGAATATGGCTGACATGAAATAATAATCCATATTCCTCACAACCATAAACAATCATGTTTGCTAAATGCAAACATAAATGACTTTGTATCATACCCAGGGTCGACCTTAGAGGTGTGCGACCTCTGCAGAGGCTCGGAGTGCATTATACTTGCAAAGACAAGGGGCACAGTGTCCTCTGCAGCTTACATTAACCTTACTTTCTCCGTTTCTCTCCTGTGCTCTTTCACTAATGCTGCACTGGTGATGGTCGCTTCACTGGATTCCCCTGAACAATCCTAACTTGTCAAAAACTTCCAATGTTGAGTACACATTGGAGGGGACCCACATTTTTTTTTAAATCAGTGTGGCAGAGGAAAGCAGAGGATCCTGGGAACCCTGCCCTGCACAGCACCACAAGGAACAGACTGCAGAATTCACCTGACAGAAACCCCAAAATGTAATGGAGCAAAATATATGACAATAAACACATTTTTATCTCTCTCTCTCTCTCTCTCTCTCTCTCTATATATATATATATATATATATATATATATAAGGATTTGGACCTTTCTGGACCTCTACGACAACCTTGGTTTGAGACACTGACGTCAGGAGAGATGTTTCTCAGTTGGCAATAACAGACACACACAAGTATCACTGAGAAACACTCTAACTTTATTGTGCCATAGCGTGGCTTTATATAGGCAGTAGAAAAGTTTGCATAACAACAGCATTTAAACCAATCATAAAGATAAACATTGGTGCTCACACACATACTCCCGGAACATCCTTTTATGGTATGTATACGTGCAATGAGTAGAAATAATAGGTTTTTTATATACACACATGCAAATGTGTTTGTTATAATTTATTTTGCTCCACTATATTTTTTGGTAATATAAATAAATTATACTTTCGCTGTTATCCTATACAATATATCAGTATTTACTGTACTGAGATGTACACTATCTACAGATATCAGTACATTGCCTACAGTTAAACCTGTGACTTAGCTGCTAATGTTTACGTTTCTCATGCAGCAGGTCCTGGATTTAAGACCCGACAGCAGATGATCTGGAAAAAAAAAACATAAGAGAAAATTTTTAATTCCCAGAGGTGTCCTGAAGCACTATTAGAATGTCTTTACTCCTTAGAAAAGAGCAAGGACTCCTAAGACCACAGCTTAGACCAGCTTCTGAAAGAAGGAGCCACAGAACCATGTCTCTAGAGAAGTATACTGACACTTTACAGTGTCCTGGCCAGGCCTCATAGCAAATGCATTGTTTGCCTCTATTGACAGTATGTTACTGTCCCTTTGACATTACTAATGCTGTCTTGGCATTTTCAAGCTGGAAAAGGGTTAAAAACTATAGACCACAGAGTGTCATACACAACTTTTCAGGGGCAATTGTGGCACTTTTGATTTGGGTCAAATATATTTAGACCAAATCAAATTGAACTGGAACCATAATGAATTTCAGGAAATGTGTTCATTGCTACTGGTGGTAACACGACTTGTTCATGTGATCCCTTCCTTAGGCTGTTCCTGGGTTCCACTACTGAGATGCAGGTACTGATTAGCAACTGGAGGCATCCAATACATGCACAGATACACGGACCAGAATGCTCCATATTTGCACAAGCGCTGAAAGCATCCACTTACCTTTCAGTTATAACACAGGAAGCCAAGAACAGCCCAAGGAAGTGGTGACATGAACAAGTCACATGGCCACCACCATCTTGTATTCCATTTTCATGGAAAATGCCTGTCTCTCTGTTTATGCCTGTCTCTCTGTTTACACTCGTTTCACAGTTGGGGTACAGTACAAATTAATTTATATTTGCATTTGCATTGAGCAAACACAACTGTTAATGGTATTGTTAGAAATGTAACTATAAATCGTCCAACCCCTTTAATCACTCTCCCAGATAACATGACATGGGCATTTATTACATTGTACAGATAACAAAAGTTAATCATCAGTGATAGTTGTATGGTTGTATGCAAACCTTTTTTTTTTTTTTTTATATCTCCCTGTCAATCTATTCAACTTTTGAAATTAATAGAAATGGAAAAGTCAATAGAAAAGTACATCAGCACTGTGCAAACAGATATGAGCAAATTCCTTCAGGTTGGAACAGACTGTTCTGTGTCATTTATAGAACACACTAGAATTTATTTTCAGCACAGCAGTACAAATGTACAGTATGCCAGTGATCTAAAAAATCATGCTCTGATAGACTTAAGAAGTAATGTGTGGTGAACTTGAAATTAGTATTATTTATTTCACATGCAAGAGGGTTTATTAAGCTGTATAGAGGTGTACTGGGTCTGCAGTAGCCATAGGCAATAGCAGAAAGACTATGTCTAACTATGTGGGACCCTGAAGGGTGTGAGCACAAGTGCCTTCTAAGCCCCTAAAATCCTATCCAACATAAGGTAAAAACAAAGGACTCCAAACTCAGGATATTGTTACATCGTCGCCCTGTGTCTGCCCACTACTTCTATTAGGAATATTATTCATTGAACTACTTTTCCCAATTTTGCGCTCACCACCAGTCTCTTCCTCTCCTTCCTCTCTGTGCAGATGCATGACTGCTTGTAATTGTTAATCAGCTTCTGCTATAAATGCTGGTCTGCCCGCTCACTCCTCGCCTTAAGTTCCAAGTTTACTAAATTACCAGTGAAGGTTTGCTTATCTGACTGCCTATGTACTGAACTTTTGTCTATTAAGTAACTCTCATACTCCACTTCCTGCTCTGATCTCAGATTAGTTTAATAAAATTGCATGTACTCTGCCTGCCCTGACCTCTGCCTGTTTACTGACTATGAGTATTGCCTAACCTCTTAGTACCTCTCACTGGTGTCTCTGACAACCATGGGGCAAATTCCAAATACACTGGGATTATTTCAAGAGGTAGCAGCCTAGTGGATCCCCTGCAGTGAAGACAAGACCCCTGTATAGGGGGTTAAAGGGTGAAAGCCAGGGGATCGCCTGGATACCATCCTTAGTAGTGTTGAGCTCGAATATTCGAATAGCGAATATTAATCGCGAATATTGAACTTCGTAAATTCGCGAATATTACGAATATAGTGCTATATATTCGCTATATCAAATATTCGTCATTTTTTAACATCTGAAAACATGATTCCTCCCTGCTTCTTTCTTGTGGGTCAATAAGTTATTGGCCCACAAGCAACTTAAGCAGGAAGGAATCATGTTTTCAAATGGAAAAAAAAGACCAATATTCTAAAAAACAAATATATAGCAATATAGTGAATATATTCGTTATTTAGAAATTTTGCATTCTTTTTTCCTATCTGTACAGTTGTTTGCATACTCCTCCCCGACAAGCGTCCCCGTCATCATGGGAACGCCTGTGGGTTAGAAAATACCATTGGATCTGAGTTTTCCCTGAGATCGTGAAAACTCAGATCTGATGGTATATTCTAACCCACAGGCATTCCCATGGTGACACTTGTCAGGGAGCAGTATGCCAAAGTGGAATAACAGTACACATTGAAAATAATGAATATATTCGCTATATTGCTAAAAAACGAAGATATAGCAATATACCGAATATTTGTAAAATACACATATAGACTGTAATTTAGCTAATATAGTGCTATAGTATTTTTTTTATAGTGTAAATTTTTTTCCGAAACTAAAGTTCAGAAGAGGCAAAAAAAAATTGACAAAAAAAATTAAGATTATAGCACTATATTAGCTAAATTACAGTATATATGTGTATTTTATGAATATTCGTTATATTACTATAACTTTGTTTTTTAGAATATTACAAAGATTCTAAAAAATAAAGTTATAGCAATATAGCGAATATTCGTAAAATACACATATTAGCCTAGCCATCCTATAGGAAAGTTGCCTTATACATTTAAAAGAAAATTCACAATATGCAAATAATTAAATAGCACATTATTTGCGATAAATAGAATAATTACAAATATTCGATTTCGACGAATATAAGACGAATATTCGCAAAATATCGCGAAATTGAATATGGCACCTCCCGCTCATCACTAGTCCTTAGTATTAGCCCAAAGTCAAACCGGTAACTTGGTACAGTGGGTCCACACTTAATGCCTATTACAGATATAAGTAGCAACTAGAACAGATATGGGGTCGGAAAAACACATTTTCAGAGGCAATATGCTCCAGTAATCACTGAAGCCACTGCTTGGCCTATATAAGCAAAGATACTGCAAAAAGTAAGATATCATTGGGAAAATACCAGGAACCAAAGACCAAAATACATTTCTAGTTTATTAGTAGGCTACAGTATTAGTGATGAGCTGCATAGGCAATATTTGTTTTCACAATATTTAGCCATTTTTTTGCATTATATTCACAGTAAATTTGTGATCTCCACTCATTATTTTCGCGATTGCGCAAACCGGCACTAATGATGCCACATTTTATCAGGTCTGAGTAGATATTACTGATTGGTGCACTAAGTATTGTTGTGACATCACAGCACTATGTCTGTAGCATGTATGTATGGACAGCAGAGAAACAGTAATTCCTATCACACTACCTAACACCCTGCACTGGATCAGCTACACTATATCACAATCTAACCTACACTGACTATCTCCCACTAACTATCTGTATTATATATATACGAGGTAACTACGGTAACTATCTAATGTAATTGGATAAGGAATAGGATCCAGATGAAAGCACAGAGCACAGCAATGTCACTGCTCTCTCTCTCAGAACAAAACAGCAGAAAATGGCTGCTGGGGAGTTTCTTATATAGTAAGAGGTAGGCAACTTCCCTATTGGTTGCTAAGGATGTTGCTAAGCTCTGACAACGATATTGCAGCCTTCTCATTGGCCCACAAGAAATAAGGGAGGTTACTGATGAAAAAAAAAATCTTGAATATTCGTGAGTGCAAAAATATAGCACTTTATTCTACATTTTCGCGAATTCTCGAAGTGCCAATATTCGCAATAAAATTTGCGAGTAGAATATTCGCGATCAACACTATACAGTATATAGATATTCCCTCTTTTAAAAAGAAAAGTCCATAGGACAGATACATCATTTACACTCACTAAAGCATTTCTATTTGGAGAAACCATTTTTTACAAGGATACAAAGATGAATTGCAATACTGTACAGGCTAATAGGGCAATGTTTTTTTCTAATCTGCCAGCAAGGATAAACATATAATAGAGGCTTCCAATGCAGCTACTGTACTCAGAAGTCCATGCAAGGAGGGCATATGGCTCATCCTGACCTTTCATCCTCATTACAGGTTGTGTAGAACTACAGGTGTCCTTCTCTACTAGTAAGGGAAGAAATGGATAGAAAGACCATAACCATAAAGGAACTGGAAGGGTTTATTGCTTAAAGAGGTTGTCTCACTTCTGCAAATGACATTTATCATGTAGACAAAATTAATAAAAGGCACTTACTAATGTGTGGTAATTGTTCATATTGTCTCCTTTGCTGGCTTGATTCATTTTTTCCATTGCATTATACCCTGCTCGTTTCCAGGGGTTATGACCACCCTGCAATCCAACAGCAGTGTCTATGCCTGCACACTATAGGAATAAGTGCCAGCCTCTCTGTTGGCCGAGACCATAGAAGCACGCATAGGAAGCATGCACAGCAGCTCCCGTCCCAGCCACCACCACATAAGTGGCCGTAACCTCTGGAACCGAGCAGTGTATAATGTGATGGAAAAATGAATCCAGGCAGAAAAGGAGGCAATGTGGACAATTGCAATACATTAGTAAGTGCCTTGTATAAACTTTGTCTACATGATAAATGCCATGTACTCTTCTTGTCCAGTGATGGTGAGGCATGATTGCCCATGTCCATATTTGTTGTCAGTCCTGCCTTCAGGTTAATATGGTCATTTGGATCTGCATTTTTGATTTTTGAAAGGTGTTATGGTAGTACTATACAGCTGATGATAAATTATCCTCCCCTGCTGACATATCCCAGTGTATACAGCAAGGCTGGCAAGGGAGCTATAAGAACAGGTAATATCAGCTTATTTTGTTTACTCTAGTGACCAAAGTAATAAAAAAAAAGGATTTTCCCATGACTAGTCAGATAACAATCAAAGCCCCAACAAGTAAATAATCTGTTTATGATAAAGTCCTGATTCAAGTTAGGGCTTGTTCACATCTGCGCTCTGGGCTCCGTTAAGGGCCTCCGTTGCATATTCTGTAAAAAAGAGTGAAGAAAAAAAAGTGCATGCAAGATTTTTTTGTCTGCTAATTAAGACAAATGGAAACTTAACAGACTTGATTATTCTCAATGGGATTTGTTTGACTCCATTCGAGTCAGTTATGTGCCTCTAACGGAGCAGAACAATGGAAATCAATAGCGGTGTGTAAACTGACCCTAAGATCTTATTTCCTAATGACACATTCAATGCCTAATTCATTTCTAGAAATCACATCTTAGTGGTCTTCAGCACTAAAACATTTATAGCATTTAACATGCAGTGCAGAGGTATAGCTTATGGACACAAACTAAACTAGTTGAGAAGTGGACAGTTAAAAATGTTCAGCGCACTCCTTTTACACCACTGTCAGCTGATTCCACATAGATGTACACAGAACCCTATTCTATTAAACGCTTATACAAGTAGAGCCCCCCGACAGACAGAGCGGAGAGGGTGTCAGCAGTAAGTTTGTGTTGACGTCACTGATTATTTTGCCCTTCCTCTGATCTGTCAGAACAATAACCCCCAAAAATGGATTCCTGTCTGTTAAGCATCCGCCTTGACTCGGTGAGCATTTGGTCATTAATCCATCAGTATTGCTAAAGCCAAAAGAAGTGCATCCAAAACAGAGATGACACGTTAATGGGATATTTGCATGTCTTCTGTGTTTTGTACCCACTGAATCATAAGCCAACTCTGATGGGACCATGTCATACAGGCCTTACAGGTGCTACAATGACAGGATACATTGTCCGTCTCATTTTTCCTTCCTTCTGACAGATCAGAAGAAGGGTCAAATAAATGATGATGTCAGCCCAAAAAGGCAAATTAGTGGCCCAGTCATGGAGTGAGAAGGGTGGGAACAGCATGAGAAATCCATAGAGTGGCCCAGTGACAGAGTGTTGAGGTGGTAGCAGAATGAGGAGACCAAAGAGTGGCAAGGTGACATAGTGTGGAGGTGGCAGCAGCATAAGGAGACCACAGAGTGGTGACGTGAAAGCAGCATGAGGAGACCACAGAGTGGTGAAGTGGCAGCAGCATGAGGAGACCACAGAGTGGCACAATTACAGACTGTGGAGGTGGCAGCAGCAGCATGAGGAGACCACAGAGTGGCCCAGTGACATAGTGTTGAGGTAGCAGCACCATGAGGAGACCATAGAGTGGTGATTTGGCAGCAGCACGAGGAGACCATAGAGTGGCACAATGACAGAGGTCGGAGGTGGCAACAGCAGCATGAGGAGACCACAGAGTGGCCTGGTGACAGAGTGGGGAGTTGGGTGGCAATAACAGTACCCAATGGGGGGTGTAAGAAGGAGCACTTGGCATCAGATGTGGCATCAGGTGGGTGGCAGCATCAGAACAGTAGTGATGAGCGGCATAGGCAATATTGGAATTTGCGATATTTTGCACATTTTTGGCCGAATATTTGCCATAAATTCGAGAATTCATGATCTCCAGTCAATTCGCGATTCGAATATTCGTGCTCAACACTACAGAATATTAGCTGAGGCAGGTAGCCAGAAGAAACCAGTCTCTTTTGTCAAGGTTTGGGTGAGGCAGCATGGATGATCTAGTCTGATGCATCAGGCATTGGTGGGTGGAAATCCTGGATGATCTACACCTGATTCATCTTGACAAAGGTCAGTGCCTCCACATTTTAGGTGGACAGGTGAGTTCTCCTTGGGGTAACTATGACCCCGCCACATTAAACACCTTCTCTGATGCCACACTACTGGCCAGCCAAGACAGCTTTTCCAGGGCAAACTCGTCCAATTGCGGTCACAAATCCAGTTTGGCTGCCCAGTAGTCCAGCGAATCTTCAATGTGGGGTGGCAGGTTGTTGTCCAAGTATGCCACCACCTGCTGGTTCAGGTACTGCTACAGATCTAGCTGCTGCTGATGAGTAGTTTCTTCACTAGGCAGGTTAAGAAAGCTGCTCATCATCGACTCTAGATTCAAGCTGCTGTTTATGGATCTGGTACGGCTCCTACCCCCCCACCCAACCACAGCAGGCATGGCAGTGGAACAAGAGCGCAGAGGACCTCCCCCCGGTCAGACCTGCGAGAGGATGTACGATGGCCTTAGATAGGCAGCGGCCAACTGACTACATAGGATGTCTCTACAGTAGTTAAGTTTTTCCCCCTTCTCAGCAGGTGTAAAAAAGGCCCCCATTTTGGACTGGTAGCGAGGGTCCAGCAATAGTGAAGAGCCAGAAGTCTTCTCTCTGCCAAATGGTGACAATTCGGCTGTCACTACCCAAGCAAGTAAGCATGCAGCGGGCCATTTGCGCAAGTGACTCGGAGGAACTCCCTGCCTCCATCTCCACTGCATACTGCCACTGTGTGCCTGGGTCATCTGCCTTGTCTTCCTCATCTCCCTCTTGCTCCTCTGGCTGCTCTTGCTCCTCCTCTCCTGTCACCTGTGTAGAAAAACCACCCATTTTTCTACACATTGCTTGTTCTGCAATGTCCTCTTCCTAATCTAGTTCAGCCCCCACAGGGCTCATGTGGCCGTGAGATGTAGGTGCCACGTCTCCAGTCTTCAGACCATCCAGATTTGCCAGCATCTGTTCCAGGATATATAGCACTGGAATGATGTTGTTCATCCTGTAGTCCTTGCGACTGACAACTAATGTGGCATCCTCAAAGGGCCTGAGCAAATGGCAGGTGTCAAGCATGAGTTGCCACTAGCTGACATCGAAGTTACACAAGGGAGTACTCCTGTCCACTTGGATCATCAAGAAATCGTTTATGGCCTTTCTCTCTCCGTATGGTCAGTCCAACATATGGAGGGTGGAATTCCAACGGGTGGAAACGTCGCATATCAGCCTATGTTGGTGGATGCCGTTCTGCCTCTGCAGCTCATAGAGGGTGTGCTTTGCGGTGTACGAGTGGGTGAAGTGCGTGCAAATATTCCTGGCCATTTTTAGGATGTCTTGCAGATGGGTGGAAGACTTCAGGAACTGCTTGACAACCAGATTGAACACGTGCACCATAGAGGGCTCATGACTCAGCCCTCCTTGAAGCAGCTCCGACACCATATTCTTCCCGTTGTCGGTCACCATGGTTCTGATTTTGAGTTGCCAGGATACGATTTCTTGATGAATTACACAGAGCAATTCCTCCCCTGTATGACTCTATTCTCACAGGCAAATGAGGTGTAGAACAGCATGACACTGCCGTTCCCTGCACATGTGGTATGCTGGAGGAACACTGTGAATTGTCCCTACAGTGGAGGCTGAGGACCCGGTGGTGGATGAGGAGGCAAAGGTGGATATTGTCAAAGGACCAACAGCGTGAGAACATGGAGGCGGAAGCAGCATCATCTGGCCAAGTTGCTGGTGGTGCTGGGAAGGAACGACATTTACCCAGTGGGCCATAAAGGACATATATTGTCCTTGACCGTAGTTACAGCTCCACATGTCGGCGCTATCGTGCACTTTGGCAGACACCGACAGGCTCAAGGACTGGCCCACCTTCTGTTCTACATATTTGAGCAGGGCTGGTACTGCCTTTTTGGCAAAGAAATGATGGCTTGGGACTCTCCACCTTAGTTCGGCACAAGCCATCAGTCCTTTAAAAGGTGCAGAGTCCACCACTTGTTAAGGGAGAGACTGCAGCCCCAGCAACTTGGCCAGGAGCACATTCAGCTTCTGCGCCGTTAGATGAGTGCACGCAAACTTTTCTCCTGATTATTATGAACCCCCTTCGTCACCCAGCTCCCAATTGCCATCGGCTACATCATCATTGACGATATCTGAACCAGGATCCTGACTGCTCACAACACCAGCTCGCATGCCTTTATCCTCATCACTACTTGCCAGCCTACCGGAGAAAATGGTAGATGTCTCCTCCAGATCTTGGCTGGGCAGTAGCTGCTGACTGTCCTCTAGTAGCTCGTTCTTGCTGTATAGTGGAGCTGAGTCCACAGCATATCATAATTGTCTGGCTGAGGGAACAGAAAAGGACAGATGCAGGTTAGGGACAGGTGAAGGCACATGGCCTGCTCCCGGGCCATGCCAACTAAGGATTGTGTCTGATGAACCCACCGACTCTTGGCTGGGGGTGTCTGATGTCACTGGGACGAAGTGGGTGACCGAGTCAAGCATTCAAGCATCGCTGTGTTGCTGATCAAGACACGAACGCTACATGACACCGGGAGCTCAGGCCTCTCGCTGCGAGCCCTGCTGCCATGGCCTCTTATTGTGCTGCGACCTGTTCCTGCATCAGAAACATTTAGGACTCTGCCCCTCACCTGTTCAGGGTCTATCACTTCTCTGTCTGACATACTGTTAGATCAAATAAATAAATATAAAGGAAATTAATACACCCGAAAAAAGGCTGTAATTTTTTCACTTCATTGCACAATGGCTAACAAGCCTTTTTTTCTCCACTATTACACCACAAAAAAGGCTTTAGAACATATAACTGCACCACTGAACGGCAAATAAGCCCTTTTCCCCCCACTAATACACACAAAAAGGCTTTAGAACATATAACTGCACCGCTGAACGGCTAATAAGGCTTTTTTTTCACACTAATAAACCCCAAAAAAGACTGTAATTTTGTCACTTCACCGCTCAAAGGCTAATAAGCCCTTTTTTTCCACACTAATACACCTGAAAAAAGGCTTTAAAATATATAACTGCACCGCTGAACGGCTAATAAGACTTTTTTCCCCACTAATACACCACAAAAAAGGCTGTAATTTTGTCACTTCACAGCACAACTGCTAACAAGCCTTTTTCCCCCCACTAATATACCCCAAATAATGCTTTAGAACATATAACTGCACCGCTGAACGGCTAATAAGACTTTTTTTCACTAATACACCCCAAAAAAGGCTGTAATTTTGTCAGCAAATAAGCCCTTTTTCCCCACAAATACACCACAAAAAAGGCTTTAAAACATATAACTGCACCGCTGAACGGCTAATTAGACCTTTTTTCCCACTAATACACGGCAAAAAATGCTTTAGAACATATAACTGCACCGCTGAAAGGCTAATAAGATGTATAAATATTTCCTAGTAATACATCCTGCTAATGGCTGTATCACACAGCACTTGCACCCCAATAACAAACAAGGTTTGCTGGAATTACAGAGGTATCATCTATTGCAAACCTCATCTCTAATTATCTTGATGGCTCAGTGGTTAGCACTGTTCCCATGAAGCACTGGAGTCATTTGCTTAAAGGTGTTATCCCATAAATAATATAAAAAATGAAAATCAGACATCATAAAGTCCATGACAATACCTTTCTAACAAAACTCCCTCACATGGATTCAGAGATCTCCCCATTCATTGTTCTGCTAGATTTATATCAAGCTGACAGCTGACGAGGAGTTTTTTTCCCCTGCAGTTAGGAGGGCATGTCTGTGTTCTTCCTATTATAGCTCAGAAGGCAGTTGAAAGATGAATCTGAGCATGTGCGGCCTTCTCAGTGAGCAGGTCAAAGAAATTTGAAATTAAGTGGCGCTATAAAGATAAGTTTTACTGAATAACTCAGTAGCTATACAACATTTTAAATTACATGCAATTACAAAAGTATTCAGATCCAGGTGCTAGATTGAAAACTGTGGAAACTTTTTTGTGGGACAAGCCCTCTAAATCCAACCAAGGGCAATATCTGCATGGAGTCTGCATGTTCTTTTTGTGTTTATGTGGGTTTTATCTGGTTACTTTTATAAATCGGCACTAATGTGTATGTGTCTGAGCCCTATTTAGGATAGGAGGTGACATGAGAGGTCGCATTCTTTGTACAGTACTGGAAAATATTTTGGTGCTATAAATACAACAGGATCAAATATAATGGTAATATGTTGATATTGTAGAAATCATTGTGGAGCAGTGGTAATGTGGAATCACTGTGCCAAATAACCGGTTTGATGTTGGGCCAAAGCCTAAGTGTGCTATTCTGGCTCCTCTCCGATATTCAACCTTTAACCCCTGTACAGGGATGTAAACTTTGCTGCGGACTAGCGACCAGACCACTACCTCCTGGGATGGTCCTCATATACTAAGTTTTATGAACATTTAGTAACCCTTTAAATGATAACATTCAGACTGCCTGGAGACACCACTAGAAGCTTACTGCATAGTTATTTATTGTTACAAAGTACCTATCATTTAATATCATTCTCCATAAATCAATAGTAATACAAATATAAGACATTTTTAAGTGTATCGTATTAGAGAAAAATACCTTTCTCACCACTTATAAGTCACTTGTCCACCTCCCCAAAACCTGGAATAATCACTTAAAGAGGACCTTTCACCAGAATAAAACGTCTAAACAGTAACTAACTATACAGACATGTAGAGCGGCGCCCAGGGATCCCCCTGCACTTACTGTTATACCTGGGCGCCGCTCCGTTCTCCCGGTATAGCCTCCGGTATCTTCATAGTTAGGCTCCACCCAGGGGAACCTGCCGTCGTCTCATTCTCCCACGCTGTAGCGCTGGCCAATCGCTCATAGCCTGAGCGCTGTGATTGGCCAGCGCTACAGCATGGGAGAATGAGACGCCGGCAGGTTCCCCTATAACGGGAAAACAGATCAGGTTATGCCTGCATCCCATGAAAGTCTTTGGAAAGGGGAGGGAAGTAGGAGGAGTTAGCTGCTGAAGTAGGAAAGAGAGGAATAGAGACACACAGAAATTCAGCCGCTGCATCTAGTAACTGATTTACCTCACCCCATTCATAGCTGGGCCTGGATTCATAGCTACACAGCTATATACTGCTGTAAATTGTCCTCCAGAGATAGGAGAGCAGGATCTCCTCTTCTATTTGCTATATATGAGGACATCATAGCAGTTAGTCTCCATACCCTTGGAGCTGAGTTAAAGGAAAAGAGACAGAAACTGAGCCTACAAAGGGGAAAACTGCTATAAATGCCTTATGCTAATTATAGAAAGTTGACAGCAATCGGTATGGACTGGTAAAGTAGTACAAACATACTTTCTGTGAAACATAACATACAGGATTGACAAACGAAAATATCACATGGTCCATCTTCTCCTACCTTAAACTATTACTTATCTTAGGGCTCTTTCACACTTGCGTTATTGTCTTCCGGCATAGAGTTCCGTCGTCGGGGCTCTATGCCGGAAGAATCCTGATCAGGATTATCCTAATGCATTCTGAATGGAGTGAAATCCGTTCAGGATGCATCAGGATGTCTTCAGTTCCGGAACGGAACGTTTTTTGGCCGGAGAAAATACCGCAGCATGCTGCGCTTTTTGCTCCGGCCCAAAATCCTGAAGTCTTGCCGCAAGGCCGGATCTGGAATTAATGCCCATTGAAAGGCATTGATCCGGATCCGGCCTTAAGCTAAACGTCGTTTCGGCGCATTGCCGGATACGACGTTTAGCTTTTTTAGAGTGGTTACCATGGCTGCCGGGACGCTAAAGTCCTGGCAGCCATGGTAAAGTGTAGCGGGGAGCGGGGGAGCAGTATACTTACCGTCCGTGCGGCTCCTGGGGCACTCCAGAGTGACGTCAGGGCGCCCCAGGAGCATGGATGACGTGATCACATGGCACGTCATCCATGCGCATGGGGCGCTCTGACGTCATTCTGGAGCGCCCCGGGAGCCGCGCGGACTGTAAGTATACCGCTCCCCCGCTCCTACTATGGCAACCAGGACTTTAATAGCATCCTGGGTGCCATAGTAACACTGAAAGCATTTTGAAGACGGATCCGTCTTCAAATGCTTTCAGTACACTTGCGTTTTTCCGGATCCGGCGTGTAATTCCGGAAAGTGGAGTACACGCCGGATCCGGACAACGCAAGTGTGAAAGAGGCCTTAGGAGAGACGTGTTTATCCTAGGCATGCTTAAATTCATTTACTGTCGATTTCACCACAACCACATCTGATGGGAGTTTGTTCCAAGTCTCTACTACTCTTTCAGCATTAAAATATTTCCTGATATTGGTTCTGATCTTCCTCCCAAATTAATTTTCGATTGTGCCCCCTTGTTTTTGAGTTGTTTTATTAAAAATACTAAGTAGAGCTTCAACATGCAACAAGAAGAAATGAGAGGGAGACAAAACATTTTTTGAGCATTCAATTAATTGAAAATAGCGATTAAACTGAAACAGGCTGTTTTTCAGCTGATCTGTTTCTGTCAGGTAGTCACGTTGTGATGGTAAAGGAAAAATAACTCTCCCTTTTTGAACGTGGTTGGGTTGTTGAACTGCATAAGCAGGGTCTCTCACAGCGCGCCATCGTAGCGCCATGTAGCCTAATTTTCCATCTGTTCCATTTTATATACATTTTTTGTAGGTGGGGTCTCCAGAACTGGACTCAGAATTCCAGATGTGGTCTCACTAGCGCTTTATACAGTGGGATCACAATCTCTCTCCTCCTACTTGTTAGGCCTCATGCACATGACGGTTGTTTTGGTCCGCATCCGAGCCGCAGTTTTTGCGGCTCTGATGCGGACCCATTCACTTCAATGGGTCCGCAAAAGATGCGGACAGCACTCCGTGTGCTGTCCGCATACATTGCTCCGTTTCGTAGCCCTGCAAAAAAAAAAATATAACATGTCCTATTCTTATCTGTTTTGTGGACAAGAATAGGCATTTCTACAATGGGCCGCCCGTTCCGCAAATTGTGGAAGGCACACGGGTGACTTCCGTTTTTTGTAGATCTGCGGTTTGCGGACCGTAAAAAATGGAGCAGTCATGTGCATGAGGCCTAATACTGTACCTCTAGCTATACAGCCAAGTATCCAACTTGCTTTCCCAGCTACCTGCACACACTGTGCACTCATTTTAAAACTGTCTGATATCAGGTCCCCTAGCTTCTTCTCTTCGGCAGTATTGACTAACATACAACTGCCAATGTGATAGTCAGATAGGAGGTTCCTTCTCTCCAAGTGCATTATTTTACCTTTGGACACACTGAACTTCAGTTTCCATTGTTGGGATCATTTATCTAGAGAAGCTAAATCTTTTTCCATGTTACTAATGCCTCCAGGGATATCTATTCTGTTACACACTTGTGTGTCATCTGCAAACAGTCAAAATGTGCCTACCAAACCTTCTCCTCTGCTATTCACAAAAATATTAAAAAGGACAGGACTCAGGACAGACCCTTGAGTTACACCACTTGTAACTTGTCTCTCCTCAGAATGCACCCTGTTAACAACAACATTCTTATGTCTATTCATCACCCAACTGTAAATCCACTGAAATGTCAAGGGACTAAGTCCAATCTTCAACAATTTATCTATCAGCTCAATTATGTGAAAACTGTATTAAAGCCTTTACTGAAGTCAAGTGAGCTGGTCTACACTTTCCAACTTCTACCCTTTTTTGTGGACACGTACAGTGTTGACCATTCTCCAATCTTTAGGAACATCCCATGTCAGGAGGGACTGGTTAAACAAATCAGTCAGAGAAGCAGAAATCACAGACCAGAATACTGTAAGGACTCTGTGGTGGATGCCATTTGGATCCATTGCCTTGTTAGACTTTACCTGCGCCAATTCACCCATAACATCAGCCTTTAAAAACACTGGTGCTGATTAGTGTTGAGCATACCGAACTTTGTGAGTTCGGGTACCCGGACGCAAACCCGAATTTTGTAGCAAAAGTTTGGATTCGAGTTTGGTGTTCGGGCATTTAATAAAGCTTGTTGAAGGGCTGCAGGGCAGCCAATCAACAAGCTTTTAAGCTGTGGGCACTTAGAAGCCATTACAGCCATGCCTAGTAATGGCATGGCTGTGATTGGCCCGTGCAACATGTGACCCAGCATATAAGCTGGATCATGTGTAGCACCGCCCATCAGCTCTGAGTATTGCAGGGACAGGAAGCAGGTAGCTAAAGTGAGGGAGAGTGTTAGGAATTTCATATAGTTATTTAATCTGTGGGTGACCTATAGTGCTTTTTTTGTGGGTGCTATACACCAGCTTTGCACCCCGACACAGAAATATAATAATTAATCTGGCTGTTAATTCTGTGGGTAACCTGTAGCAATTTTTTGTGGGTGCAATGCACCCCCTTTGCACCCCTTACACAGAAATATAATAATCTGGCTGTTAATTCTGAGGGTGACCTATAGCAATTTTTTTGTAGGTGCAATGCACTATCTTTGTACCCCTGACACAAAAATATAATAATCACCCACGTTAGTTCGGTGGGTGACATATATCCATTTTTGGTGTGAGGTACACCTACACTGCATCAGTGACAGGGAAATAATATAGTTAATCTGTCTGTCAGATCGGTGAGTGACACATACCCATTTTTGGTGTGAGGTACACCTGCACTGCATACGTGACAGGAAAATTAATATAGTTAATCTGTCTGTTAGTTCGGTGGGTGACCGCAAAGAATGAGGAGAGCATCAAATAAGGGACGTGGCCCTGGTCGTGGTGCTGCTAGTGTTGGTGGAGCTTCTGTTGCAGGGAGAGGACACGATCAATCTGTGCCAGCTACACGCCCAAATGAAACCTCAGGTGCACATAGGCGACAGAACGTTCAGCGTTATTTTCTAGGCCCAAATACCGGTGTATGAATGGTGAGGCCAAAACAAGTAAAGGCGGTAGTAGATTGGGTGCCTGACAGTGCCTCCGGTTCCTTCACATTGTCTCCTACCCGGTCCCCTGCTGAAATGGCAGAGTTGTCACCTGCAGACCATGGGCATCTGTCTTTCACCTCACCCGCTTGCAAATCAGCCAAGCAGTCTGAGCCCCAAGTCATGCAGCATTCTCTTATGTTTTTTGATGACTCTACTGGCAGGGTTTACGTGCGCCATCCACCTAGCTCTGCCCCAGAAGTAGAAGAGATTGAGTGCACTGATGCTCAACCACTTACGCTTCAGGATGTGGACATGGGAGGACCACCGCAGCAGGTCTTTGATGAAAATGATGAAACACAGGTGCGAACTGCTGCGGTTTTCTGCCATGTGCAGACCGGCAAGGAGGGCAGAGGTGAAAAGTGGGTGGAAGATGATGTGGAGAATGATGAGGTCCTAGACCCCACATAGAATCAAGGTCATGCGATTGACGTTTGCAGTTCGGAGGAAGAGGTTGTGGTCATACAGCGCCAGCCGCACAGCGAAAGGAGTGTGCAAAAGCAGAGTGTCCGTCCCCTAGCCAGTATGCCTGGTACTGCACACCGCACCCGGGGACTAAGCACACCAAAGCCACCTACAAGGAGTTCCCTGGCGTGGCAGTTCTTCAGACGATGTGCTGACGACAAGACGCGAGTGGTTTGCACGCTGCTCAATCAGAGCCAGAAGCGAGGCATAAATGTTCTAAACCTGAGCACCACCTGCATGACCAGGCATATAAATGCAAAACACGAGCTACAGTGGATTACACACCTTAAAAACCACTAAAGATCTCAGGCTCCTCCTGCTCCCTCTTCTGCTGCAGTCTTGGCCTCTTCCTCCCCCTCTGGAGTAACAGTGGCACCTTCCACCCTGTGTTTTGGTGAATGCCACACCCCCTGCTTCAGGTGTTGATTGTTGGTAATTTACTTATCCCATAAGTAGCTACTTCTCACTCTTGGAGGTGTGGTTTACAGATTTTCTCCCTGCCTTCGAACTAGCTGGTCGGTTGTACTCTGTGGTGCTTCTGGAATTGGCAGTTTTCAACAGTACTTTCAGATAAATCTTGTCTTTTCTTATTGTTTTGTGTTTGTTATATTCCCTGTTGTTTGTATCTGGGCCTGAGACAGACTTTAATTCGTCCATCTGGGGAGGAACGGGTTGTCTCTGGTCCTAACCTCATTCCAGGGCCTTATAGGGATATAAGGGCCTAGGTATACAGCCTATGAATATTCCTACCTTCAAGGTCTATTCATATTGATAGGTAGTTAGGGCTTGGATTACGGTTTTTAGGAGGTGACCTGTTCCTTCCCTAGTTTCCAGGCCCAGTTACTGTTTCCCTCCCTCCTGTGTTTAGTGTGACGTTTTTCCCCCACACTGATTGTGACGTTATAAACCGCCAAATAACCTAAAGTTGCTCTCCCGGATAGATTCTTGGGGGGGGGGGGGGAGTGATAATTTTATTCGGTTCAGGGAAGCGAGCAAATGGTACTTTAAGTTGTGTCCACAGTCATCTGGGGACGAGAGCCAGAGAGTGGGTGTGATTATTTCATTGCTTAAAGGGGACGCCCAGTCTTGGGCTTTTTCTCTGCCGACCAGATCACAGTCTCTCCGATCAGTAGATGCATTTTTTGGAGCTTTAGGTCTCATCTATGATGACCCGGACCGAACCTCCCTGGCCGAGACTAAATTACGCAGCCTGCATCAGGGAGAGCGTTTGGCGGAGAATTATTGTTCTGAATTTAGGAGGTGGGCTACGGATACTGAGTGGAAGAATCCAGATCTCTGTAGCCAGTTTTGTCAGGGATTATCTGAGAGGCTGAAGGACACTTTGGCCTTTCATGAGAATCCTGAGTCTTTGGAAGCCGCTATGTCTTTGGCTGTACGTATTGATAGACGCCTGAGAGAGAGAGAGCTCTAAGGGCCCACTCTCTCAGGACATTCTATTACATAATGTACTGTATTCCTTTGACTCTTTGGGTGAAGAGACTCCTGAGCTTATACCTGGGGATGAACCCATGCAATTTGAAGGATCGACTCCGGGATCTGCTTGCAAATATAGGAGTCTCAAGCAGGGAGTATGTTTTTTCTGCGGTCAAAGGAGACATTTTGTCAATATATGTCCAAGCATTCAGCGGCAAAAAAACAAACAAAAAGGGGCGTCTAAATCCCATCTGACTATCGGAGGTGTGAGTGGGGAGTCAGAGAATGTGCATTTTTCCTTTGCTGGTAGTACCCGATTTCTTCTGACTGCCGAGGTGGCGCAAGAGTCAAAAACTGTGGGAATTGAAGTATTTATCGACAGCGAGACTGGGGTGAACATGATTGATGCTCAGTTTGTCCACATGCACGAGTTATCACCAAGTACATAAAAAAAAGACTTTCTTGTATTTGCTATTGATTCTGCCCCTCTTACTCAGAGGTGCTTGCCGCAAGTTTTCCATGATATCAGATTAAGAGTGGGTGACTTTCATCAAGAAGTTATCTCATGTTTTGACTTGGAAGGTCACCATGCACTTATGGTTCTGGGTTTATTGTGGCTTGCCAAGCATAATCCAACTATCGATTGGCAAGCTAGGCAGATTCTGGATTGGGGGGACTATTGCATTGATAATTGTCTCAATACATCCTTTTCTGTGGTTACTACTAAGGCTTTTATATCCAAGTTTGTCGATGTGTTTTCTGAAAGTGTATGTCAGGATTTACCTTCTGTAGGAAGGCGCAAGGGTCCGTCATTGACGAAAGGTACTAGCTAGTGCTCGCACAGTTTTTTCTTAGTGTGGCTGTAAAGCCGATCCAGGCCGGTTCTTATTGGGAGCAGCCAAAGAGCAGGGTGGGTGGCTGTTCCCCACGTTCCAGGCCAGGTTTTGGTCTGGGATTTAAAAACCCAGCCAGCAGCTCAGCTGGGTATGGAATGATCCTCCAGGTGATAGCGGAGCTGTGGAAGCTCTGTGTTTGGAAGCTGAGGAGTTCCGCCATGCTGCAAGGCTGAGAGCCGCATGAAAGCCATCTGCTGAGAGTCAGGTGCCCTGAAGCCTGCTGTGGACTGGCAGGTGACATGTTTTGTTCTGTGGACTCTTTCTGTGTGAATTAACACCAGGACTCTTGCTGTGTGAATTAACACCAGGACCCTGCAAAGTATTGTTTTTCTTTTCTGCCTTTTTGTGTGAATAAACACTGAACTTTTGCTTTTCAACCATGGTCTTGCCTCTGTATTGCATCCGCTTACCCTGCCTACCAGAGCAAATCCATACACTTCCCATTGATGATATGATTGTCCTGTCAATCTTATTCCCGGGGCTAAATTGCCTAAATGTAGGTTGTATCATCTTTCTGAACCTGAAAGGTTGTCCATGACAGAATATATTGCCGAGAGTTTGAAGAAAGACCTTCCAAGTCTCCAGTGGATGCAGGCTTCTTTAAAAAAAAAAAATAAGATGGAGGTCTTCGGCCATGTCTGGATTTTCGTGTACTCAATCAGATTACTATCCGTGATCCTTACACTCTTTCTTTGATTTCCGATTTGTTTAACCAGATTATTGGTGCCAAGGTATTCTCCAAGTTGGACTTAAAGGGAACCAGTCACTTATTTATGTTGCCCTTAGTTAGGACACCATAAAACAGGTGACAGGTTCCCTTTAAGGGGGGCATATAATCTGGTTAGGCTCAAGCAAGGGGATGAATGGAAGACGGCTTTTAATACTCCTGAGGGGCACTTTTAGAACCTAGTCATGCCTTTCGTGTTGACCAATGCCTCGGCGGTCTTACAACATTTTGTGAATGACATCTTTCCTCACCTGGTGGGAAGGTTTGTGATCGTGTATTTGGATGACATTCTTATTTATTCTTCTGACATGGAAACACATCAAAATCATGTGAGACAGGTGTTACAGATTGCAAGGGATAATAAATTGTTCGCAAGATTAGAGAAATGTGTTTTTGTGGCACACAAGGTGCAGTTCTTGGGCTACCTGCTGTCATCTTTGGGTTTTCGAATGGATCCTGAGAAAACATGAAGGCTCTTATGCGGTTTTCAGGATTCACCAACTGTTACCGAAAATGTATTAAGAATTACTCGACAATATTAAAACCTTAATGGACATGACTAAGAAAGGGACGGATGTCTCTGTATGGTCTGATTTGGCATTGCAAGCCTTTTCTGTGATTAAGGAATGCTTCTCTTCTGCTCCAATATTGGTGCAGCCAGATGTGTCACAACCGTTTATTGTGGAAGTGGACTCATCCAAGGTGGGGTTAGGAGCAGTTTTGTCACAGGGCCCATCACTTGGTAAATGGTGATCATGTGCATTTTAATCCAAAAAACTATCCCCCCCGCTGAGAAAAATTATGATGTGGGTAACAGAGAGTTGCTGGCCATTAAATTGGCTTTTGAGGAATGGTGTCATTGGTTGGAAGGGGCGATTCATTCAATCATAGTATTCACTGATCACAAAAATCTGGCTTATCTGGAGTTGGCAAAACGACTGAACCCAAGACAAGCCAGATGGGCCCTGTTTTTCACCAGATTCTATTTCACTGTCACTTATGGTCCTGGGATTAAGAATGTCAAGGCAGACGCCTTGTCACATAGTTTTCCTGAAGGTGGTGATTTTGAAAACCCAAGTCCCATACTGTCTAAAGGGGTGGTGATATCTGCCCTCTACCCTGACCTTGAGATGAAGGCGTTAGAGGCTCAGGGAGATGTACCGGACTCGTGTCCCTCTGGGAAACTATTTGTGCCACTGGAATTGCATCACAAGGTGTTGGAGGAACATCATTGTACCGTTCTTACAGTAGGTCCACTGCCAACCTCATATCGCGTAGATTCTGCCGGCCGGGGTGGCATAAGTGTGTGAAGGACTATGTGTCAGTCTGTACTACCTGTGCACGTGCCAAGATGAAACATACTCGACCTTCTGGATCTTTACTTCCGTTACCCATTCCGTCCAGACCATGGACTCATGGACTGATCTACCTAATTCTTCAGGAAAGACAGTTATTCTGGTGGTAGTTGATTGTTTTAGTAAAATGGTACATTTTATTGCATTACGAGGCCTACCTAATGCTAAAACCCTTGCACAGGTATTTGTTGACAATATTGTGAAACTTCATGGCATTCCCTCTGACGTGGTCTCAGATCATGGGATTCAGTTTGTTTCCAGATTCTGAAAGGCGTTCTGTACTCATCTGGGAATTTAACTGTCCTTTTCTTCAGCTTTTCATCCTCAGTCGAACGAATAGACGGAGTGCACTAATCAGAGTCTGTAGACTTACTTGCGATGTTTTGTATCTGAGAACCAGGAGAAGTGGTCTTCTTTTTTGTCTTTGGCAGAGTTTGCTATAAACAATCGGGGAAACACGTAACACAAGTGAAGAGGAGGCAGTGTTGTGACCCGCAGCGTTCGGCCCACCTATTAGGGTGCTTTGATGCCATGTGGCCGATCATGCTGGTGAGGTTGCTAGTGTTCACGCCCCTGCTCATTTTGGTACGGCACAGGTTGCAAATGACAATTCTTTTATCGTCCGCACTTTCGTCAAATAAGCACCAGACTGCGGAACACCTACCCCTTAGCAAGGGAGATTGCCGCAAGGGGGTACTCCGGGGAACAGTTGTGTGCCTGTTTGGTGTGACCCGCCTTCTCCCTTTTGCCACCCCACTGCCTCTTCCAGCCTGTTGCGGTGCTTCGGATCTCTCCTCCTCTGTACTGCTGTCCTCGCTCGGCTTGCCAGCTTCCCAGGTTGGGTCAGTGATTTCATCGTCCACCACCTTCTCTTTCACTTCCTCTGGTCATCCTCCTGATTTGTTGACCTAACAAAAATCTCACTTATTGACAACTGTGTCTTATCCTCATCATCAACCTCTTGAGACACCAATTGCCGTTGACTTATTGGCAACTGTGTCTCATCATCATCATCTACCTCATGAAACACTAATTGCTGTCCCCCACCGCCAACTTCTTGTGACTGTGGATGCTAAAGAGTTTGGGTATCAGTGCACAAGATCTCCTTATGCCTCTCTTCAAGCCGGCTTGGCGAGAGGGCCAAATCATGGAATGGTGATGAAAAGAGCTCCTCAGAATATCCGAGTGTGGGATCACTTGTTTGCCAAGACTCTATGGTAGGAGGAAGGAGTATCAAGGTGATGATTCTGTTGACCAGACTCTTGGCTACTGAGACTGGACTTTGTGGAAAACAGGGTGGTGCTTAACCGACTAGAAGCATTATCTGCTGCAATCCAACCGACTACCTGGTCGCACTGGTGTGACTTCGAGAGAGGTGTACTGTGCCGACCTGCAAACTGGGACATGAAGCTAGGTATCGTGGATGACTGTGTTTCTTGTGCTCTGGCAGCAGGCACAGTTTCACCGCGACCAGGGCCATGGCCTCTGCGTGCACCATCTGCAGCACGGCCACTTCCCCATCCCTTACTGCTCACCTTGAGCATATTAAATTGTATATATGTTTGCAAGTATGTCACACGTACAGTAGCGCAGGTTTTGTAAGTGTATGCACAAATAAATTAAACTGAATGTCACTGATATTTAGGATGCGCAAGCGTTATACAGGATATGTAGCGCAGGTACTGTCGCTGTCACCAGCGGCAAATAAATTTAACTGAATGTCACTAATATTTCGGATGTGCAAATGTTATACAGAAGATGTAGCGCAGGTAATGTCGCTGTCACCAGCGGCAAAAAAAAATAAAAAATGAATATCACTGATATTTAGGATGCGCAAACGTTATACAGGAGATGTAGCGCAGGTGATGTCGCTGTTACCAGAGGTGAAAAAAATGGACTGAAGGTCACTGATATTTAGGATGGGCAAAAGTGGTATGTGAACACAATAATTAGTGATTATGGATTATCACCACAGCAGCAACAACATATATGAAAATAAAATTTTGAGTCAAAATATGACAGTTATCCTTTATAGGGCATCTGTCAGCAGAATTGAACCTATGAAACTGTTACATGTGTACTTGGCAGCTGAAGGCATCTGTGTTTGTCCCATGTTCATATGTGCCCCTATTGCTGAGAATAATGAGGTTTTAATATATGCTAATGAGCCTCTTGGAGCAACGGGGGTTCTGCTCTGTCTGCAATTGCTGCACCCTTTCCACTTTAATTGACAGGGCCAGGCAGTGAAATTTTCTTCACTAGTTTTGAATAGATTATCCATCTGAAGTTGATTAGTTCAAAAACTTTGATATTAATGCTGTCTATAGACAGCATTAAAATGTGTTGCCTTCGTGGAGGAAAAATTTGTTTCAGTCAAAGTCATGCAAGACTTCGGTGAATGTATTTGGTATTCATTTCTGCATCTTTAAAAACATTTAAAATTAGGGCTCCAAAATTGGGTTTGGTACCAGCTCACAGATGCCCTTTTAGATGGCCATTTTTATTAGCATCTACTGGGTTCCATGTACTCTCTGTACTTTCCACACAGTTGAAATTTTCAAATTTTCTTGGGGTGTTTCAACATAAATGTACGTGTATTAATACAGACATTTTCTCACAGTCCAGACAGGCTGAATGAGATCAATAAACCTCTCTTTGTTACCAGTGTCCCATCTTGCCACTCTTGCTGTCTGTCTGATTCCCTACCGACCATCATGTTCTGTGCAGCTGCTGCTGTGCCCTGCATCATGCCCCTTATGCCACTTACCAACCATCACGTTCAAGCCAATTTTTTTTATCTCATAACACATGTGTGTTTAATCAAAATCTGCCCCCGATCAGGGCCAATTTTTGGAATCTTTGGAATATGAAGAAACATGAGACATGTGCCAGTGCAGTGTCTTTTCAAACACTCTGTATGATAATGCTGTCAAATGTGCGTTTACCCATAGCTATGTATGTCAGTGTCACTCAGACATCATTTACTATTGCTGTCATTGCGTTCAAGAGTGACATAAAAAATTTACAAAAAAAGATATGTTTTACTAAAAATTATGAGTCCTAGGAGGCCAGATATACCAAACTTTTAAACAAATTTAATGAACCGGACCCCAAACGAATCTTGACTGGTTCGCTCATCTCATATATATATATATTTATTTATTAAGAAAAGAGCAGGCATATGTAACCCCTTTAAATAAATTACATTAATTAAAGGAAATCTGCCGTTATATAACAGCATAGCAATCTCACATACTTTTTAGATGAGTGTTTGCCAACTGAATTCATCGTTTTTTTTCTCCATCTCCTTCCATGACCCCAGTCACATATGATGTAATGTCTCTGGAGGTTATATAAAGGCTCGGACTGGCCCACCAGGAAGCTGGTGAAATCCCCGGTAGTACCCTTGCCTGTGTGCTTATACTACTACAGTACGAGTCCATCCCTGCCCTCTGCCACCATCGCACGCTGAGCCTGGAGGAGGGCTGGCACCGGGCACACATGTTAGAGGCGGGCGTCTGTCCAGGACGAGGCAGAGTGAGCGGGAAGATGAAAGTAAAGAGAATTCGCAGGAGCTAAAAACAAAACGGACAGGGAGTGGTTGTATGAATCCAGCCGCTCTCAGCCGGGCATGTCAGGTGACTGTCGTTACTGAGGCAGACCGGTGACGTTACAGCATCACTGACCACCAGTGAGCGACATCCGTACACATACACATACACGGTGGTATGTTCTAGATGGCGCCATGGACCGTCATGTACAGCCGGCCGATAGCTACGAACAGCAGGGGTGTAGTACCCTGTATGAAGCTCCAGGCCTCCTCTGCTGGACTCATCCCTAATCTGCCATGTGTATCAGTACAGCACCTCTTATCCGGCATCCTGTAATCCAGATAGTGAAGGTGGGCTGTCTGTGATGTAGTACACATTGAGGTTACAGAATAGTCTTATTGTACATAACTGCCAGTGTCTTCCTTGATAAGGCTGTGTTCACATGTGCGCTATGATTTCCGTTTTTCTGCTGCGCTGTAGGAAGAGAAATACAGAATTGGAGCTGACACTTGCCACAGTGCGGGCTTTTCCCATAGAGTACTTGATGGCGCCTCCAGCCTAAAATGGCATCACTGAACAAACTGGTGATAATGCCGCTGCTAATGATTGGTTTGTATCAGACTGTATGGATGCCGGGCTCATTAAAGGGATTGTCTCACTTCAGCAAATGTCATTTATCATGTAGAGAAAGTTAATACAAGGCACTGACTAATGTATAGTGATTGTCCATATTGCCTTCTTTTGCTGGCTTGATTCAGTTTTCCATCAAATTATACACTGCTCGTTTCCATGGTTATGACCACCCTGCAATCCAGCAGAAGTGGCCGTGCTTGCACACTATAGGAAAAAGCACCAGCACCGTAGGCCCGGCCACCAGAGAGGCAGATGCTTTTTCCTATAGTGTGCAAGTACGACCATCACTGATGGATTGCAGGGTGGTCGTAACCATAAAAACAAGAAGTGTATATTGTGCTGGAAAAACAAATCCAGCCAGCAGAGGAGGCAATTTGGACAATCGCAATACATTAGTAAGTGCCTTGTATTAACTTTATCTACATGATAAATGCCATTTGCTGAAGTGAGAGAACCCCTTTAACACAGAAGCTAAAATTTACCGATCCTATAGACAGTGTACGCCCAGGCTGTCTATCCCTGCATCACAGTGCTTCATGGTTGTTTTTTTTACTCCCAGCGCTCTCAAAGCCTTAACTTTTAATGTTTCCATTCACATAGCTGTATGACAGCTTGTTTTTTGCGGGATAAGTTGTACTTTTTAATAGCACCATTTATAGTTGTATACAATGTAGTGGGAAATGGGATTTTTTTTAAAAATGGTGTAGCATTATATATAAAAAAAAAAAAAAAAAGTTCCGCTACAGTTTTATGAGTTTTGTTTTCACAGCATTTTCTGTGCGGTAAAACTGACTTGTACCTTTCATTCTCTGGGTTAGTATGATTACATCTATACCACATATTCTTAGCGTTGATACTGAAAAAGAAAAACCTTTGAAAAAACTCTTTTTTTCTTTGCATTGCCATGTTGGCATCAATAACCTCTTTGTTTTTATGTCTATGGAGCTGTGTTAGGGCTCATTTTTTGCTGGACAATCTAGTTTTTATTGATACCATGTTGGAATGTGTGCGACTGCTCACTTTTTATTCAACTTTCTTGAAACTTTTTTTTTTTTTTACACTTTTTAATAATTCCCCTAGGGAACTTGACCAAGAAATTATTAGATTGCTTCTGACATAGACTCCAATTCATTAGCATTGGAGTCTATCAGAGTTTCAGGCAGGGTCTTCTTGGGAACATAGCTGCTGCATCCACGATATATTCAGAAGAACCGAGCACCATCTGGGTACCCCAATCCCCCACTAGGTTTTTGAGCTCAAAGATGTTGTAGTCACATTTGACCATGGCATCTGAGGAGCTATAAGTGTGACTGACGTTATTGTCAATTGCATACATTAGCCCTCGGTGTCTGCTGTTTAAACAGCAAGCACTTAGCGGCTATAGCACCTGCTGCGCTTGCAAGTGGGCGCCATCTTTAAATATCCAAATCACAATGTACCGTATATTTAAAGGGTTTTTCAGAAATATTATAACTGATGACATATCCTGTGGATAGGTCATCAGTATCTGATCCGAGACCTCTGCTGATCAGCTGATTGAGAAGGCACCGGTGCTCCTGTGAGCGCTGTGCCCTTCTCTGTGCTTTTACTAGGCCATGTGATGTCACGTTCATTGATCAAGTGGCCTAGGCGCAGCTCAGCCCCATATAAGTGAATGGGGCTGAGCATGATACCAAGCACAGCCGCTATACAATGTACGGTGCTGAGCTTGGTGAGCTGTGAGGAGGACGTGGCGCTACTGCAATCACTTCAATAAACTTATCCTTTTGAATATGCCAGGAAACACTTTCCTTCTCTTTGAATATTGTTTAGGCTGGGGGACTGGGTGGTTAATCTAGGAGCTGGAATGTCCACTTGTGACTGCTGTCCCAACTACTGACTGTAAATAACAGACACAGTTAACTAAATGAGTTGCTTAATAGTGTTGAGCGCGAATATTCAAATTGCAAATTTTTTTCTCGAATATCGTGACTTCGAGATTTTGCAAATATTTAGAATATAGTTCTATACATTCGCGAAATCGAATATTCATTTTTGTTTTTTTTATTGTTATATTTTTTTCTTTCCCACTTCCCTAAAGTTGTTCTTACCTGTCCTTTGGATTCCTGGCTTCCTGGCTGCTACAGTCAGTGCCCGTTGCCGCTTCTGCCGACTTCCATGCTCATGGAGCATCCCCATCACCATGGGAACGTCTCCATATACTAGAATGTACTGTCAGATTTGAGAATTACGCTGAAATCGCAATTCGATTAATTCAAGTTATAATAATCGAATTTCGATTTCAACTTAGCACTGCTATATTCCATATTTGTTAATTCTAGCCTAATATGGAATATAGCAGCGCTAATTCAAGTTATAATAATCGAATTGCGATTTCAACTTGGACCTGGTTTACTATGGTTGGCTTAGTAGAATTAGCGAATATGACGAATGTATTCGTCATATTCCACAAAACGAAGATAATGAAGTATTCTCCATCTTCGTTTTTAGCTATCTATTCATCAACTTCGCTAATTCTAGCAATCAAATAGGAAAGTTGACTATAGAGACAGCTAAGTTTAATTTGCTATGCGATTATATTACTTAGCTTTTTTTAAAAATAAATTGAATAATTATAATACCTGATAATTATTATAATTATTCTATTTATTAAAAAAAAGCAAAGTAATATAATCGCATAGCAAATTAAACTTAGCTGTCTCTATAGTAAACTTTCCTATATGATTGCTAGAATTAGCAAAGTTGATGAATAGGTAGCTAAAACGAAGATGGAGAATACTTTGTTTTGTGGAATATGACGAATACATTCGTTATCTTCGTTTTGTGGAATATGACGAATACATTCGTCATATTCGCTAAATCTACCAAGCCATTGAAGCCAACCATAGTAAACCAGGTCCAAGTTGAAATCGCAATTCGATCATTATAACTTGAATTAATCGAATTGCGATTTCAACTTGGACCTGGTTTAGTTGAAACCCAGCAGCAGCATCAAGTTGAAATCGCATTGCGATAATATAACTCAAAGTAATTGCATGGCGATTTCAACTTAGTACTTCTATATTCCATATTCGTTAATTCTAGCCTAATATGGAATATAGCAGTGCTAAGTTGAAATCGCAATTCGATTAATTCAAGTTATAATAATCGAATTGCGATTTCAACTTGGACCTGGTTTACTATGGTTGGCTTCAATGGCTTGGTAGAATTAGCGAATATGACGAATGTATTCGTCATATTCCACAAAACGAAGATTACGAATGTATTCGTTATATTCCACAAAACGAAGATAACAAAGTATTCTCCATCTTCGTTTTAGCTACCTATTCATCAACTTCGCTAATTCTAGCAATCATATAGGAAAGTTTACTATAGAGACAGCTAAGTTTAATTCGCTATGCGATTATATTACTTTGCTTTTTTTTATAAATAGAATAATTATAATAATTATCAGGTATTATAATTATTCTATTTATTTTAAAAAAAGCTATGTTATATAATCGCATAGCGAATTAAACTTAGCTGTCTCTATAGTCAACTTTCCTATTTGATTGCTAGAATTAGCGAAGTTGATGAATAGGTAGCTAAAAACAAAGATGGAGAATACTTCGATATCTTCGTTTTGTGGAATATGACGAATATATTTGTCATCTTCGAAAATTCTAGATATCAAACCATTGAAACCAATAGGAAAGTACTAGCCTTAAGTTAAAAATCGCAATACGCGATTATTTAAATCGCATATTAATCGCGATAAATGAAATAATTACAAACCGGATTCCCAAAAAGTTGGGACACTAAACAAATTGTGAATAAAAACTGAATGCAATGATGTGGAGATGGCAAATGTCAATATTTTATTTGTAATAGAACGTAGATGACAGATCAAATGTTTAATCCGAGTAAATGTATCATTTTAAAGGAAAAATACGTTGATTCAAATTTTCACGGTGTCAACAAATCCCCAAAAATATGGGACAAGTAGCAATAAAAAAAGTAAATTTGAGCATAACGAAGAGCTGGAAGACCAATTAACACTAATTAGGTCAATTGGCAACATGATTGGGTATAAAAAGAGCTTCTCAGAGTGGCAGTGTCTCTCAGAAGCCAAGATGGGTAGAGGATTACCAATTCCCACAATGTTGCGCAGAAAGATAGTGGAGCAATATCAGAAAGGTGCTACCCAGCGAAAAATTGCAAAGACTTTGCATCTATCATCATCAACTGTGCATAACATCATCCGAAGATTCAGAGAATCTGGAACAATCTCTGTGCATAAGGGTCAAGGCCATAAAACCATACTGGATGCCCGTGATATCCGGGCCCTTAAACGACACTGCACCACAAACAGGAATGCTACTGTAAAGGAAATCACAGAATGGGCTCAGGAATACTTCCAGAAACCATTGTCAGTGAACACAATCCACCGTGCCATCCGCCGTTGCCAGCTGAAACTCTACAGTGCAAAGAAGAAGCCATTTCTAAGCAAGATCCACAAGCTCAGGTGTTTTCACTGGGCCAGGGATCATTTAAAATGGAGTGTGGCAAAATGGGAGACTGTTCTGTGGTCAGACGAGTCACGATTCGAAGTTCTTTTTGGAAATCTGGGACGCCATGTCATCCGGACCAAAGAGGACAAGGACAACCCAAGTTGTTATCAACGCTCAGTTCAGAAGCCTGCATCTCTGATGGTATGGGGTTGCATGAGTGCGCGTGGCATGGGCAGCTTGCATGTCTGGAAAGGCACCATCAATGCAGAAAAATATATTCAGGTTCTAGAACAACATATGCTCCCATCCAGACGTCATCTCTTTCAGGGAAGACCCTGCATTTTTCAACAAGATAATGCCAGACCACATTCTGCATCAATCACAACATCATGGCTGCGTAGGAGAAGGATCCGGGTACTGAAATGGCCAGGCTGCAGTCCAGATCTTTCACCTATAGAGAACATTTGGCGCATCATAAAGAGGAAGGTGCAACAAAGAAGGCCCAAGATGATTGAACAGTTAGAGGCCTGTATTAGACAAGAATGGGAGAGCATTCCTATTTCTAAACTTGAGAAACTGGTCTCCTCGGTCCCCAGACGTCTGTTGAGTGTTGTAAGAAGAAGGGGAGATGCCACACAGTGGTGAAAATGGCCTTGTCCCAACTTTTTGGGGATTTGTTGACACCATGAAATTCTGATTCAACATATTTTTCCCTTAAAATGGTACATTTTCTCAGTTTAAACTTTTGTTCCGTGATTTATGTTCTATTCTGAATAAAATATTAGAAGTTGGCACCTCCACATCATTGCATTCAGTTTTTATTCACGATTTGTATAGTGTCCCAACTTTTTGGGAATCTGGTTTGTACGAATATTCGATTTCGACGAATATAATACGAATATTCAATCGAAATATTGCTAAATCGAATATTGCACCTCCCGCTCATCACTATTGCTTAATGAGAAACAATTTGATATAGTTTAGCATACTGTATTGTTTGCTAAAATACATACATTCATGTCCGTGAGACTGAAAAATTAACAAGTAATATCTCCAGCTGTAGGGTAGGCCCCCAAAATCAATTCCACTGGTGGGCCCTAGGCCCCCCAGTCCGACACTGGTGATAGGTGCACTCGCAATAGAGGCCAGGAGCTTCTCGGGATGAGGAATCTGTATTACGCCGATGCCAATGTTCGCTTCTTCACCTGGAATCAGCATTAAAATCTGGCAAGCACTCATCTACAAAGTACGTTGGATTGATATGCTATTATGTGATGACAGATTCCATTTAAACATATTATGGAAGTGTTGTATGAAGCTTTGCCATGTTAAATAGACACATTCATAATTGAATTATGTCTTTACTCAGGTTACAATACTCCAATATTCTGTTTTATGTAAAGATCACAAACTATTTGGACAAATAAGCTGTAACATTGACGTCAGTAAAAATGGGAGCTACTTGTTTGTCGTAGCAATGTAACAGGAGTTTTACAGATAGGAGTTCAGGTCTGATCCGCTAGCCATCAATGTATAGCACGTAGGAAGGAAGCAGTTAACAGAAAGCCTGGTACAGATCCCCAGGACTTGGCAGACTCTATTTTCACTTAACAGATTGCTTACTTGCTCTGGATGTTATTTCCCACCTATCTCTCATCTGTTGTAGTAACATCTATGGGAAATGCAAAATGAACTCTCCAGGTCATCAAGAGATTTTTGAGCCAACATAGTGGCTTACTGCAGGCAGCACAACAATTCTTCTCTGAAATATAGCAGCTTAGTTCCTTGGGTGTCTCTTTCATCTCTTTAACAATTAACTGTAATCCTGTTAAACAAAACTTACTGAACAGTTTTTACCGTATTATACTTAACACCAGGGGCGTTGCTAGAGTCTCAAAAGATCTGGGGCCCAAGCCCCAATGCATATGGCCCAATTCTCTAAGTCGACGACTGCCCCAAACACTAGCATTGAAGACCTTTTACTGTATTTGCTATACAGCTATACAGTAGCACATACCTTTCACATCCAGAGCGTCCAGGTGACGTCTCCTCTGATGTAGATCTTCTCTGTCATCATCTTCTCCATTCGGTCCAGATAACTTCTCTCAGCCGTGCCTCGTCTCTGCAGAGTGTGACACACAGACATCTTGGCTTCCTCACTTTTCTGTACCCCCAAATACTATGCTGAAGAAAAATGAGTGCCCCATATAGTAAAACTACTCCTAGTTATATTCCTCTGTTTACTGTCCTCAAAAATTATAATTCCTCAGCCCCTCCAAAATAAAGTCTCATGTAAATAACATCACACCATCTCTCCTGCCCCCTCCAATATACAGTCCCATGTAAATAACCTCACCCACTGCCCAGCCGCCTTCAACATACCGTCCCATGTAAAGAACATCACCCTCTCAATATTCAGTCCCATGTAATATCGCTCCCTCCAACAGCCGCCTTCAACATATGCAAATAACATCACCCTGCTCCAGCCACCACCTTAAACATGCATTCCCATGTAAATAACATCACCCCCTCAACTTTCAGTCCCATGTAACTAACATCACTCCACCCCACTGGCCTATGTAAATAACTTCCCTCCCTTCAGCCCTAACATACAGTCCCAGTTAAATAGCTACAACTCCCAACATTGCTCTGCTTCTCACACTGAGACACTGAGTAAACTACCCCTTCACTTACCTCTCCTCATGTATCAGATCTCACCACAGCTTCTTCCTAGGACTTCACTTCACTGCTGAGCCACCCTCTCCTGCACTGGTCACATGATGGTTACATCATGGCAGGTCCTTTTCAGCTACTGCATTCAGAACTGATCACATGGACTGTGATGTCATCACAGGTCCTTCAGATCTTGCAGTGCATTATATTCAATTGTATTGCCATCCTGAGGATGGCAATACAGTTGGATCTGTCTGGCAGGCAGTACATTCAGGGCCTAGGACAAAACATCAGGGGCCCAGGCCCCAAATGTTTAATCTAGCAATGCCCCTGCTTCTTAACATATATAATGCATTTCATTCAGTGGTAATTACAGAGTTTTAAGAACATTTATAGCATATTTCTGACCAAAATATAATCTATGTCAAGTATATCTTCTTCCTGTGATGTCACTCTTGCTGTACCACAGAACACCAGTGACTGTATTTCTGCTGTCTCTAACATCATGTCCTCTCTACATCTGAAACTGAATCTTTCAAAAACTGAACTACTGGTGTTTTCTCTATCTACTAACCTACCTACACTGGATACAGTATCTCCATCTGGTATGTTGGCAAAATATATAAATAAAGATTATTATTATTATTATTACAGTGACCTTCTTTACTCACACATGCTATAGGTAAATAAAAAGCTTTTTTCACTACTCTGTGGAGTACTGTCTCATTTTCTATTTTGTTTTGTGGCGATTTTGATTATATTTAGTGTTGAGCGAACCCGAACTGTAAAGTTTGCGTCCGTACCGAACTTTGCGAGTTCGGGTACCTGGACCCGAACTTTGCCGGAAAAGTTCGGGTTCGAGTTCGGTGTTCGGGCATTTAATAAAGCTTTTGAAAGGCTGCAGGGCAGCCAATCAACAAGCTTTTAAGCTGTGGGCACTTAGAAGCCATTACAGCCATGCCTAGGTGATTGGCCGGTGCAGCATGTGACCAAGCCTCTATACAAGCTGGATCATGTGTAGCACCACCCATCAGCTCTGAGTAGTGCAGGGACAGGAAGCAGGGCCTAAGGGCCTATTTGCCACTCAGCGGTGCAGTTATATGTTCGAAAGTATTTTTGTGTCATGTATAAGTTCTAAAGCTCTTTTTGGCGTGTATTAGTGGCAAAACTAAATATATTATTTGCCATTTAGCGGTGCAGTTACATGTTCTAAAGCACTTTTTGGCATGTATTAGTGGCAAAAAAAAATATATTATTTGCCGTTCATCAGTGTAGTTATGTTATAAAGCCCTTTTTAGCGTATATTAGAGGCAAAAATATATTTATTATTTGCTGTTTAGAAGTGCAGTTATTGGTTCTAAAGCCTTTTGTGGCATGTATAATTGGAATAAAATGGGCCCTTTTGCCGTTCAGCGGTGCAGTTATATGTTCTGAAGCCCTTTTTGGTGTGTATTAGTGGGGAAGAAAATATATATTATTTGTCGTTCAGCGCTGCAGTTATATGTTCTAAAGACCTTTTTGGAGTGTATTAGTGGCAAAAAAAATATATTATTTGCCGTTTAGCGGTGCAATTATATGTTCTAAAGCTCTTTTTGGCGTGTATTAGTGGCACAAAAATATATATATTTTCAGTTTAGTGAGGCAGTTATGTTTTAAAGCTCTTTTTGGCATGTATTAGAGGCAAAAAAATATATATTATTTGACGTTCAGCGGTGCAGTTATATGTTCTAAAGCCTTTTGTGCTATGTATAAGTAGAAAAAAGTAAGGGCAGTGCAGTTATACGTTCTAGAGCCCTTTTTGGCGTGTATTAGGGTGGGTTCACACTAGCGTTGGGGATTCCGTTATGGCTTTTCGTTATAACATGGTTATAACGGAAAATAACGGAATCCATAAGACGAAAGGACGGATCCGTTCTTCTGCCTATAGACTTGTATTATGACGGAATGCAAAACGGAAGCCTTTAAAAGACATTCCGTTTGCTTTCTGTCCTAATAGAAGTCTATTGAAATCAAAACGGATCCGTCTGGGTACCGTTATGCAAGATGGAAAACAAAGTCCTGTCAAGAGGACTTTGTTTTCCATCTTGCACAAAGGACCCAGACGGATCCGTTATGCTTTCCCTTAGACGTCTATTAGGACGGAAAGCAAACAGAATGCCTTTTAAAGGCTTCCATTTTGCATTCTGTCTGGGTATTCTGTTATTTTCCGTTATAACCATGTTATAACGGAAAGCCATAATGGAATCAATAACGCTAGTGTGAACCCACCCTTAGTGGCACAAAAAAAGTATTTGCCATTGTGTGGTGAAGTGAGAAAATTACAGCCCTTTTTGGAGTGTGTTAGTGGCAAAAAATATATATATTTGCCGCTCAGCGGTGCAGTTATATGTTCTAAAGCCCTTTTTGGTGTGCATTAGTGGCACAAAAATATATATTATTTGCCTTTTAGCGGTGCAGTTATATGTTCTAAAGCCATTTTTGACGTGTTTTAGTGGCACAAAAAAAGTATTTGCCATTGTGTGGTGAAGTGATAAAATTCCAACTCATTTTGGCATGTATTAGTGGCAAAAAAAATATTATTTGCCGTTCAAGGCTGCAGTTAAATGTTCTAAAGCCTTTTTTGGCGTTTATTAGTGGCAAAAAAATATACATTATTTGCCGTTCAGCAGTGCAGTTATATGTTCTAAAGCCTTTTGTGGAGTGTATAAGTGGAAAAAAGTAAGGGCCTATTTGCTGTTCAGCAGTGCAGTTATATGTTCTAATGCCCTTTTTGTCGTGTATTAGTGGCACAAAAAAAAGTATTTGCCGTTGTGTGGTGAGGTGAGAAATTTACAGCGGCGTGTATTAGTGGCAAAAAAATATATATATTATTTGCCATTTAGCGGTGCAGTTATATGTTCTAAAGCCCTTTGTAGCACAGGTTGTACAGGTTTTGCTCAAGAACATCCCTGTATTTATCTCCATGTTTCCCTCAACTCTGACCAGTTTCCCAGTCCCGGCTGCTGAAAAACAAAGATGGTGTTCTTTGGGTGATGGGATGTGTTGGGATTGCGCCACACATAGCGTTTTCTTTGATGGCTGAAAAGTTCGATTTTAGTCTCATCAGACCAGAGCACCTTCATCCATACATTTTGGGAGTCTCCCACATGCCTTTTTGCAAACTCACAACTTGCCGTTTAGTTTTTTTGCTGAAAGTAATGGTTTTCTTCTGGCCACTCTGCCATAAAGCCCAACTCTATGGAGCGTACAGCTTATTGTCGTCCTATGTACAGATACTCCATAGGATGATACTCTGCAGCTCCTCCTGGGTTACCTTAGGTCTCTGTGCTGCCTCTCTGATTAATGCCCCACCTTGCCCGGTCTGTGAGTTTTGGTGAGCGGCCATCTCTTGGCAGGTTTGCTGTTGTGCCATGTTCTGTCCATTTGGTTATGATAGATTGGATGGTGCTCCTGGGAATCATCAAAGATTTGGATATTTTTTATAACCTAACCCTGACTTGTACTTCTCAACAACATTGTCCCTTACTTGTTTGGAGAGTTTCTTGGTCTTAATGGCAGTGTTTGATTAATGATGCCTCTTTCTTAGGTGTTGCAGCCTCTGGGGTCTTTCAAAAAAGGTGTGTATATATAATGACAGATCATGTGACACTTAGATTGCACACAGGTGGATATCATTTCACTAATTATGTGACTTCTGAAAGTAATTGGTTGCACCAGAGCTTTTTATGGGCTTCCTAGCAAAGGAGCTGAATAGATACGCACATGCCAATTTTCTGTTTTCTATTTCTAAACAATAGTTTTTTTTATATATATTTTTCTTATTTCACTTCACCAACTTAGACTATTGTGTTCTGATCCATCACATAAAATTCAGAATACAAAAAAAGTCAAGGGTGTTGAATACTGTTGCAAAGCACTGTATATACACTCACCTAAAGAATTATTAGGAACACCATACTAATACGGTGTTGGACCCCCTTTTGCCTTCAGAACTGCCTTAATTCTACGTGGCATTGATTCAACAAGGTGCTGATAGCATTCTTTAGAAATGTTGGCCCATATTGATAGGATAGCATCTTGCAGTTGATGGAGATTTGAGGGATGCACATCCAGGGCACGAAGCTCCCGTTCCACCACATCCCAAATATGCTCTATTGGGTTGAGATCTAGTGACTGTGGGGCCATTTTAGTACAGTGAACTCATTGTCATGTTCAAGAAACCAATTTGAAATGATTCGAGCTTTGTGACATGGTGCATTATCCTGCTGGAAGTAGCCATCAGAGGATGGGTACATGGTGGTCATGAAGGGATGGACATGGTCAGAAACAATGCTCAGGTAGCCCGTGGCATTTAAACGATGGCCAATTGGCACTAAGGGGCCTAAAGTGTGCCCAGAAAACATCCCCCACACCATTACACCACCACCACCAGCCTGCACAGTGATAACAATGCATGATGGATACATGTTCTCATTCTGTTTACGCCAAATTCGGACTCTACCATTTGAAGGTCTCAACAGAAATCGAGACTCATCAGACCAGGCAACATTTTTCCAGTCTTTAACAATCCAATTTTGGTGAGCTCATGCAAATTGTAGCCTCTTTTTCCTATTTGTAGTGGAGATGAGTGGTACCCGGTGGGGTCTTCTGCTGTTGTAGCCCATCCGCCTCAAGGTTGTGCGTGTTGTGGCTTCACAAATGCTTTGCTGCATACCCCGGTTGTAACGAGTGGTTATTTCAGTCAACGTTGCTCTTCTATCAGCTTGAATCAGTCGGCCCATTCTCCTCTGACCTCTAGCATCAACAAGGCATTTTCGCCCACAGGACTGCCGCATACTGGAGGTTTTTCCCTTTTCACACCATTCTTTGTAAACCCTAGAAATGGTTGTGCGTGAAAATCCCAGTAACTGAGCAGATTGTAAAATACTCAGACTGGCCCGTCTGGCACCAACAACCATGCCGCGCTCAAAATTGCTTAAATCACCTTTCTTTCCCATTCTGACATTCAGTTTGGAGTTCAGGAGATTGTCTTGACCAGGACCACAACCCTACATGCATTGAAGCAACTGCCATGTGATTGGTTGACTAGATAATCGCATTAATGAGAAATAGAACAGGTGTTTCTAATAATTCTTTAGATGAGTGTATTATTTGTCGTTTAGTGGTGGAGTTATATGGTTTTAATCTCTTTTTGATGTGTATTAGAGGAAAAATATATATATATTATTTGACATTCATAGGTGCAGTTATATGGTCTAAAGCTTTTTGTTGTATGTATAAGTGGAAAAAAATAAGGGCCTATTTGCCGTTCAGTGGTACAGTTATATGTTCTAAAGCCCTTTTTGACGCGTATTAGTGGCTCAAAGAAAAGTATTTGCCTTTGTGTGGTGAAGTGAGAAAATTACATCGCTTTTTGGCGTGTATTAGTGGCAAAAAAATATATATATTTGCCGTTCATGGCTGCAGTTATATGTTCTAAAGCCTTTTTTGGCGTTTATTAGCGGCAAAAAAATATATATTATTTGCCGTTCAGCAGTGCAGTTATATGTTCTAAAGCCTTTTGTGGAGTGTATAAGTGAAAAAAGTAAAGGCCTATTTGCCGTTCAGCGGTGCAGTTATATTTTTTAAAGCCCTTTTTGGCGTATATTAGTGGCACAAAAAAATACATTTTCCTTTGTGTGGTGAAGTGAGAAAATTACAGCCCTTTTTGTCCGCAGCTATATATTCTAAAGCCTTTTTGCCGTGTATTCGTGGGAAAAAATAAAAAGTGTTTACTAGCCGTTGTGTGGTGAAGTGAGAAAATTACAGCCAGTTTTGGCGTATATTAGTGGCAAAAAAAAATATTATTTGCCGTTCAGCTGTGAAGTTCCCTTATACTACAGCCCTTTACGGGGTGAATTAATAGGATCGATACATACTTCCTATTAGCCGTTCTGCGGTAAATTGTGATTGTTATATTTTTTTTATTAGGGTGCATTAATAGGAAAAAGAATACGTCTTATTAGCAGGTCTGCAGTGAACCAACATTGCTATACAGCCATTGTTGGAGTGTATTAATGGGAAAAATAAGAATGTGTTTTTAGCTGTTCTTTGGTGAATTTACACTGTCATACAGACATTGTTGTGTTGTATTATTAGCAAAAAATAAGTATGTGTTATTAGTAGTGTTGGTCGAGCATGCTCAGCCAAACACCAGCTTGGCTCGAGCATCGCTATGCTCGGCCGAATATCGCATGTGATCGAGTACGATGCTCGAGTCAGTGTATTTAAATCTAATTTAGCCTCTATTTAAAACTCACAACCTTCTACATTACAGCCAAGAATGTTAACCACTACACTATAGAGCTGCAGGGCCAATTACTTAAAAAAATAAAAATAAATTTGACTTTTGCTGTATAGGAATACTTAATACTAGTAAGTATTCTTATACAGCAGAAGTCTCTCTCTCTTTTTTTTTTTTAAGTAACTGGCCCTTCAGCTCTATAGTGTAGTGGTTAACATTCTTGGCTGTAATGTAGAAGGTTGTGAGTTCGAATCCCACCAGGAACATTTCAGATTTAAATACACTGGGTGTCCCCAAGCACTGACTCCATATATGGACATAGCTATATATGGAGTCAGAGCAGGGACTCCTAAGCCAAACTAGAGTCCCGACACCCTCCCCTCTTCAGAGCAATGGGTGCCTGGTTAATTGCTCGGGTTCTCCCATTGACTTTCATTGTGCTCAGGTGCTCTGTAGAGCACCCGAGCATCGGGAAGTGTTCTACTTGAGCACATTGTCATTCAGTGGTGAAATATGTTTGTGATACAGCATTTTTTTTTAAAATTGGTCAGTGAATATAGACTTTCTTCTGTAGGGACTTAGTAATTGCTTCAAATTGCCATTCAGTGGTGAATTTTTTTTGTAAAACATCCTTTTTTGGGAAAATTGGTCGGTAGCTATAACTACGGTCAAGGACAATATATGTCTTTTACGGCCAACTGGGTAAATGTGGTTCCTGCCCAGCCACACCAGCAACTTGGCCAGGTGACGCCGCGTACGCCTCCACGTTTTCACGCCATTGGTACTGCAAAAATGTCCGCCTCTGCTTCCTCATCCTCCACCGTGTCCTCAGCCTTTACTGCAGGGACAATTAACAGTGCTCCTCCAGAACACCACATGTGCAGGGCATGGCGTTGTCACACTGTTCTACACCTCGTTTGCCTGGGCGAACGGAGTCACACTATCATGAAAAGGGGTTAGGGAGTAGTGTGCCCCTGACTACACCCACTCCTCTGTCCCTGCCTACTTGCACTATCTGTCCTAGGCAACAGAGACAAACTGGGTGGTGATCCTTAACCTGCATAAGTGTGGAGGGAAAGACAAACACAAAAAACAGGGAGGTCAAACAAAGAAGGTCAAAACCAGGCTATCACAGCGGTACCAGGGAACAAGCAGAAGCAGCGTCAAACAACAAACCGAAAGTCAATACCAGGAGAAGCTAAAACAGGACAAAGGTAGCAAGAGAGGGATGTCAAGGTCAAAGTCCAGCTGAAATCAAATGCCAGGAGATACAAAAGGAGCAAGCAAATACAAAGTCAAGTAAATAGCCAAGGTTCAATACAAGGATAAATGCCAACAGAGTATATATTAGGTATAGGACCTTAATCTCAGGCAACCTGTGGCCAGCAGGCTGCCTGTTAAATAGGGGAGAGCAGGAGTCATGTGACATGGCCAGCGTCAAATGACTAATCTCCCTGCATACAGAATGCCTAGTTCGGCGCTCAGACACTTTGCAGTAACATAGGCTAATATGCGACGTTTCCACCCATTGGAATTCCACCCTCCATATGTTGTACTGACTATACGAACAGAGAAAGGCCATAAACGATTTCTTGATGATCCAAATGGACAGGAGTACTCCCCTGTCTTACTTCGATTTCAGCCAGTGTCAGCTCATGCATGACATCTGCCATTTAATCAGGCCCTTTAAGGAGGCCAAGTTATTTGTCAGTCACCAGGATGAACGGGATGAACATCGTCATTCCACTGCTTCATGTCCTGGAAAAGATGTTGGTAAATCTAGCTGGTCAGGGGACTGGAGACATGGTGCCTAGATCTCACGGTCACATGAGCCCTGTGGGGCTGAACTAGAGGAGAAATGTGTAGCGAAATGGGTGGTTTTTCTACACAGGTGACAGGAGAGGTGGAGCAGGAGCAGCCAGAGGAGCTACAAGGTAATGAGGAAGATGAGGCTGAGGACGCAGACACACCATGGCAGTATGCAGTGAATATGGAGGCAGGGAGTCCCTCCAAGTAACTTGCACAATGGCCCGGTGGGGAACTAGGAGCAGTTCCAGCTCCATCATCAACAACTTGAGTCTAGAGTCGCTGATGAGCAGGTTTCTTCACCCGCCTAGTGAAGAAACTTCTCACCAGCAGCAGCTAGACCTGGACCTTAACCAGCAGGTGGTGGCATACTTGGAAAGCACTCTACCACCCCACATTGAAGATCCGCTGGACTACGGGGCATGCAAACTGGATTTGTGGCCACAACTGACAGAGTTTGCCCTGAAAAAGCTTTCCTGCCCATCCAGTAGTGTGGCATCAGAGCGAGTGTGTTGTGTGGCGGGGGCCATAGTTACCCCAAGAAGAACTCTCCTGTTCACCCAAAATGTGAAGAGACTGACCTTTGTCAAAATGAATCAGGCATAGATCACCCAGGATTTCCACCCACCAATGCCTGATGCATCAGACTAGATAATCCATGGTGCCCCTCCAACACTTTTACAAAAGAGACAAGTTTCTTCTGGCTACCTGCCTCAACAACTATTCTGATGCTGCCACCCACCTGATGCCACACATCTGATGCCAAGTGCTCCTTCTTTTACCCATCATCTTCAACTGGTACTGGTATTACCACCCACCTCCCCACTCTGTCAACGGGTCACTCTGTGGTCTCCTCATGCTTCTTGTCACCTCACCACTCAGGTCTCCTGATGCTGCTGCTGCCACCTCCATACTGTCATTGTGCCACCCTGTGGCCTCCTCCTGAGGCTGCCACCACCTCCACACTCTGTCATTGTGCCACTTTGTAGCTTCCTGATGCTGGTGCCACCTCCACATTTTCATTGTGCCACCATGTGGCCTCCTCCTGATGCTGTCGCCACCTCTACACTCTGTCATTGTGCCATTCTGTGGCCTCCTGATGCTGCTGCTGCCACCTCCACACTGTCATTGTGCCACTCTGTGGCATCATCCTCCTGATGCTGCTGCTGTCGCCACCTCCACACTCTGTCATTGTGCCACTCTATGGCCTCCTGATGCTGCTGCCACCTCTACACAGTTATTGTGCCACCATGTGGCTTCCTGATGCAGCTGCTGCCACCTTTACACTGTCATTGTGCCACTCTGGGGTTTCCTCATGCTGCTTCCACCTCACCACTATGTCATAGGGCCACTCTGTGGACTTCTCATGCTGTTCCCACCCTCCCCACTTCATGACTGGGCCACTATTTTGCCTTTTGGCCTGGCTGACATCATCATTTATTTGACCCTTCTTCTGATCTGTCAGAAGGAAGGAAAAATCAGCCGCATAATTTATCCTCTCTATGCAACAGGTGTAAGGCCTGCATGACATGGTCCCTATTTTGCATCAGAATTGACTTATGATTTTGTAGCCAAAAGCAGGAGTGGGTGCAAAACACAGAAGACATGCAAATATTCCAGTTAAGTGTCATCTCTTTTTTGGATCCACTCCTGTTTTTTTTGGCATTAGCAATACTGATGGATTACTAACCAAATGCTGACCGAGTGAAGTTGGATGCTCCACAGACAGGATCCGTTTTTGGGGGGTTATTGTTCTGACAGATCAGAGGAAGGGAAAAATAATTAGTGACGTAAACACAAACTTACTGCTGACACCCACTCCACTCTGTCGGGGGGGCTCTACTTGTATAAGTGTTTAATAAAACAGGTTCTGTAGAAATCTATGTGGAATCAGTTAATTAGTGTAAAAGGAGTGTGCTCTTTCACGCTACAGTAGGATCTTGGGCTTTTGCACGGTCCTTTATACCTGCCGCTAACATTGACCTGTAAGGCTGAGTTCACACTTGAGTCATTTGGTCAGTTTTGGCCCCATAACTGCCCAAATAAGTGACATGTGTAGTGATTCTAAGAGCGATGTCTGTCATCTACATTTCATACTGACTCACGGTCTATGCGTGTTAACTGCAAGGCACAGTGTTCTACACCACTATAAAGGCTATCTGCATCCAGGAAATAGCTGTTTTTTTTTTACGCGATTCACTATGTATAAATGCGGATCGAACCAATTTTTTCTGAAAATTCGGCGAACCAGACAAATCGAATTTTTTCGAATTTTTGAGAATTTAGTTTAGCTATCTATCTATCTATCTATCTATCTATCTATCTATCAATCACTATCTATCTAGCTAATATCTACTGTCTAATATGTCAGGTATCTATCTAATATCTATTTTTCTGTCTGATATCTATCTGCCTGGTGTTTATCTTCTATCTATCTATCTATCTATCTATCTATCTATCTATCTATCTATTTTCTCCTATATTTTCTGCTTTTGCCTCCAAAAGGGGCCCAATGTTACCAGATGTGTTGGAAATTGTAATAATGTCATACATTTACTAATGCTCTCAAAGGCACCAAATTTTAATGAAAATTGACTGATTATTAGATTTGTTGGCAAATGCAAATGGAAATGAGTACAGATGGATATTATGGTCTACTATGTGGATAAGTATAATTTGCCTGTATTAATAGACCCTGGGATGCTGGACAAGACAGGACTGCTTACTTCAGGCCAAATATCCACATTTATTCTAATGTTACTTATCATAAGTGGTAGAATGCTAGGAAATGGAAATAATACAGTATACAATTCAGTTAACACAATAGCAGCCATATATCATGGTGGTTAACCAGACTAATGTTTTTGAATGAATTAATGGTCCATAGTGAAGTGAAGGATTTTTCTATGATATTTATGGCTCCAGCAGTCTATTTCTAGAGCTGGGCACATACAATGCTGTAACTATTGATTGGATAATTCACAGGATGGCATTAAACTGCAATATAAATTGATAAACACATAGCAGAGTTATTGTAATGTCAACAGTATTCACAGTGAATGGTATAGATGGTTATTACTAGTGTTGGTCAAGCACCAAAGTGCTTGCGTGCTTAAGTAGAATACTTAACTATCAGAGCACCCAAGCATAATGGAAGTCAACGGGAGAACCCAAGCACTAAACCAGGCACCCCCTGCTCTGAAGGGGAGTGTGTCAGGACTCTACTAGCAAGTATTCCTATACAGCAGAAGTCTCATATTTTATATTTTTTTTTTAGTAACTGCTCTATAGTGTAGTGGTTAAGATTCTTGGCTGTAATGTAGAAGGTTTCAGAAGTTTTTTTTTCAGAAATAGAGGCAAAATGTAATTTAAACATATATATATATATATATATATATATATATATATATATATTTATACGTTTTTAGCAATATAATATTTACATATATTATTATATATTTAGAATATATAGTATATTATAATATATGTAAATATATTATGGCTAAAACATCAGTAGTAGTTTCCCACATATTATGCATTCATATATATTAGAAGTATGATTTTATCTATATATGTATAGGGTGAATAAAGGGATTCACATTTTTCATTTTTTTAATCTACTGGAAGTCTTCTTCATATATATTATATATATATATATATATATATATATATATACAGCCTGGAGGTGTGTTTGTATATATATATATATATATATATATATATACAGCCTGGAGGTGTGTTTGGGGTCATAGTCCTGTTGAAAAATAAATGATAGTCCAACTAAACGCAAACCGGATGGAATAGCATGCCGCTGCAAGATGCTGTGGTAACCTTACTGGTTCAGTATGCCTTCAATTTTGAATAAATCCCCAACGGTGTCACCCCCATACCATCACACCTCCTCCTTCATGCTTTACGGTGGGAACCAGGCATGTAGAGTCCATCCGTTCACCTTTTCTGCGTCGCACAAAGACACAGTGGTTGGAACCAAAGATCTCAAATTTGGACTCATCAGACCAAAGCACAGATTTCCACTGGTCTAATGTCCATTCCTTGTGTTCTTTAGCCCAAACAAGTCTCTTCTACTTGTTTCCTGTCCTTAGCAGTGGTTTCCTAGCAGATATTTTACAATGAAGGCCTAATTCACACAGTCTCCTCTTAACAGTTGTTCTACAGATGTGTCTGCTGCTAGAACTCTGTGTGGCATTGACCTGGTCTCTAATCTGAGCTGCTGTTAACCTGCGATTTCTGAGGCTGGTGACTCGGATGAACTTATCCTCCGCAGCTGAGGTGACTCTTGGTCTTGCTTTCCTGGGGCAGTCCGCATGTGAGCCAGTTTTTTTGTAGCACTTGATGGTTTTTGTGACTGCACTTGGGGACACTTTAAAAGTTTTCCCAATTTTTCGGACTGATTGACCTTAATTTCTTAAAGTAATGATGGCCACTCGTTTTTCTTTACTTAGCTGCTTTCATCTTGCCATAATACAAATTCTAACAGTCTATTCAGTAGGACTATCAGCTGTGTATCTACCTGACTTCTCCACAACGCAACTGATGGTCTCAACCTCATTTATAAGGCAAGAAATCCCACTTATTAAACCTGACAGGGCACACCTGTGAAGTGAAAACCATTTCAGGTGACTACCTCTTGCCTCTGTACTGCGTCCGCTTATCTGCCTACCAGAGCTAATCCCCATAATACATATATATATATATATATATATATATTTTTTTTTTATTACATATTTTTTACAATTACAAAAAAATATATGAAATATATCAATTTTATTTAGCCTCTATTCATGAAATACGGCGGGATTTAAACTCCCAAACCTTCTACATTATAGCCAAGAACCTTAAACACTACACTATAGAGCTGCATGGTCAGTTACGCAAAAAAAAAAAAAAAAAATTAGACTTCTGCTGTAAAGTAGTACTTACTAGTAGTAAGTATTTCTATACAGCAGAAGTCTCATATTTTTTTTAAGTAACTGGCCATGTAGCTCTATAGTGTAGTGAATAGGATTCTTGGCTGTAATGTAGAAGGTTGTGAGTTGGAATCCCACCAGAAACTTTTCAGAAATAGAGGCTAAATTATATTTAAATAACAGCAGAGATAACCAGATAGTGGAATGGACCACCTAAATCGTACAGCGGAAGTGAATAGATGATCAATATAAAACTTAACTTTTAATATTTAGCTAATAAGAAAAATTGTCCCCAAGATAAATTAGATAATGCAAATATAGACATTTAATTCAGGATTGAAGCAAGGTAGGTCACCCCACAGATGATTATAACACCGAATGGCCAGAAATCACTTAAGATGTATGAGAAAAGTTCTTGGCGGCACCAAAAGTGTAAACCGATGGTTCTACCACTCCAATGAAACGTCGGTGGACGGACATTATCAATTATTGGTAAGGCAATCGTTGCACAAGGAACGTTTCATTGGAGCACTAGGACCATCGGTTTACACTTTTGGTGCCGCCGAGCACTTTTCTCATACATCTTAAGTGATTTCTGGCCACCCAGTCATATAATCATCTGTGGGGTGACCTACCTTACTTCAATCCTGAATTATATGTCTATATTTGCATTATCTAATTTATCTTGGGGCCAATTCTTCTTATCAGATAAATATTAAAAGTTAAGTTTTATATTGATCATCTATTCACTTCCACTAAATTATATTTAAATACCCTGACTCGAGCATCGCGCTCGAGCACACTCGATATTTGGCAGAGCATAGCGATGCTCAAGCTGAACTGATGTTCGGCCGAGCATGTTTGCCCAACACTACTCATTACCCTCACACCGGCCAAATCTCCCACTTCCTGATGAAAATTATAATCCTCACAGAAACATTGCATCAATTAGATTATGGCAATTACATTTAGTGGGACTGGCTGTAACAATGCCAATGCTACAGTACCTGTAGTGATTTGTGAAATGCATTGAAATGAAAAGTAATCAATATATGATTACATGTTCTTTTTTTCACCCAAAGATGGCCCTGACACAAGATAAATGAAATGCTTCACATAACATGATTGTTATAGAGGGTAATTAGCAAAGCTTTGTGGAGAAGGTTAACCAATTCTAAGTTTAAGGTGGCCCACTAGCCGTTCACAGTTTTTTTGGGTCCATTTGGTTCCAGATGGCATCTAAATTATTCAGACCGATTTTATTTTGTTTGTGGCGATAGCTGGCACTAAAGTGGCATTAACTAAGTTATAGTATTTAAACTGTTCTAACTCTTCAACATCCAGATAAATTACTAAGCAGATATTTCATACTCTATTCCCGGATTTAATATAGTTGTCTTGCCAACAGCTGACAGAAACCAATGCTATTTTGCAGATAAGTGAAATTCCTAGTGTCAGGTGGTGGTACAGTGAAGAGCTTATTTCTTGAACCACATTTATCACTTATTTACAGAGTAGGTGATTAATGTATGATCCTGCCACCAGGACTTCCAGCCACTCTAAGAACAAGGGTTCCTAGAGTACCACATTTGAATAGAGTGGCTAGGAGAATGCCAATCTATGTCTCAATCCTCTTCTATGGGACTGATGGATTCTCATCTTTGTCGGTCCACTAGAAGTGAATAGAGTGGTGGACTGTTCCATCTGAACATTTGACTTTTATGAGCACCATTCTTGAATTGCAGGGTCCATGCAGTTGGTCCCTCAGTGATCTTGCATTTATACTCTGTCCTGTGGATAGGTGATACATCATGTGTGTGGGATAATCCCTTTTAATTACTCACACTTTTAGTAGACAATTTGACCACTAAGAATGAGGTCACTTACCACTAGGGTTCAGACTCAGCTGTGACCACCAACATCAAACCTCTCAGCTACCGGGGATGAGCAGGACTGCACTAATTACCATACAATACACTTACTATAGTAATTGCCAGAATACCTCTATAATATAAAACTGTTATAATCTCAGACTGAATATTTAAGTAGGGTAGAGATAGGAAGATAATTTGTGTGAATGCACAACTAATATGATTTACATCAAACAATTATGGAACAAAATGTACTACTACAGCAAATCAATAGTATGTGGAATTTCAGCAACTTAATATCTAAATGTGTACAAGTTGGATCTCCTCCAGAAGGAAGACATTTGTCTCTCTAATGTCACCTACAGATTGATAACATTAGAGAGTTGTCTTCCTTCTTCAGGAGAGCAAATTGACATACCAGTCAAATAATTTACATGGTTGAAGACTAGGGTCATTTTGGTCTTCAGGATCACACAAATTTAGCAGTTTTTCACACACACGTTTGATTAATGGCTTCATGTAGTACAAACCCTAGGAATTTTCTGCACTGACATTGTGTAACAAAAATCTGTAGCGTTCTGAACGTAGGGCTCTTTTGGGTCTTAAAGACCCGTTCACATCTCACTGGACTGGCAGGCAGAAATTGCTGAAAGACTACAGACTATGCGATATACACTACTAATAGAAGGCAATTTCCCAGACCTACTTACTTTACAATCTAGGTTTCCAAGTTTTAAGTTGGATCACATTACATACTCTTAGCTTCTGCTTAACTACAAAAGTCTCCTGATTGCAGAAATGTTGAATAGGGATTATTATTGGTTTAAAAAGCTAGCAGCACAGAGATCCTCTGCCCCCAAACTTATCTCTACAATATACAAAATGATTGTGGGCCCAATAGATAGTCCTGCACCTTCATATATGTGTCATGATCAGTGTGGGGGGGGGGGGGAATTTCACACTAAATACAGGAGGAAAGGGGGACAGTAACTGGGCCTGGAAACTTGGGAAGAAACAGGTCACCTCCTAAACAACCCTAATCCCGGCCCTAACTACCTATCAATATGAATAGACCTTGAAGGTAGGAATATTCATATGCTGGATACCTAGGCCCTTATATCTCTATAATGCCCTGGAATGAGGTTAGGACCACAGACAACCCATTCCTCCCCAGATGGACGAATTAAAGTCTCTGTCTCAGGCCCAGATACAAACAACAGGGAATATAACAAACACAAAACAATAAGAAAAGACAAGACTTATCGGAAAGTAGAAAACTGGCAACTCCAGAAGCACCACAGTGTACAACTGACCAGCTAGTTAGAAAGCAGGAATACAATCTATAAACCGCGTCTCCAAGAATGAGAAGCGGCTACTTATGGGAAAGGCAAATCACCAACAAGCAACAACTGAAGCAAGGGGTGTGGCATTCACCAAAACACAGACACAATAAGATCCACAGTGAACTTGTCAATTTAACCCACGAGTGGCCAGTCTCTCCGATCTACTGGTACCTGCCATGGGAACATTCGTGACAGTATCCCCCACTTCTACAGGTGACCTCCGGGCACCCAGAACCAACCTTATTCTGGGTGAGATCTATGACAGACATTCACTAAATGATTGGCATTAACGTCAGATGCCGGCACCCACATCCTCTCCTCTGGTCCATAACCTCTCCAGTGGACAAGATATTGAAGGGATCCACGGAGAACTCGAGAGTCAACTATTTTTGCGATCTCGAATTCCAAATTACCGTCCACCGTGACTGGAGCAGCTGGCAAGGAAGATGGCTGTAAAGGTTCCACATATTTTTTCAACAAAGACCTATGGAACACATTATGAATTTTTAGGGCCGAGGAAGCTCAAGACCAAAAGCGACAGGATTAATAATGGCCGTGATCTTATATGGGCCGATAAACCTTGGACCCAACTTCCTTCAACTTAATGTTTCTTGTGGACAGCCACACAGAATCACCCACACTTAGGTCCGGACCATTCATATGTTTCCTGTCAGCCACACATTTATATTTGTTGCCCATATTTTTCAAGTAATTTTGAAATTTTCACCATATCGATGACAATGATGACAAAAAACGTTCTTCCTCAGGGATACCAGAAGTATTAGAACCAGAAAATGTGCCAAACAGTGAGTGAAATCCATAGGCCCCAAAAAATGGTGACTCGCCAGTGGACTCCTGACTGTGATTGTTTATGGCAAACTCTGACAAAGACAAAAAGGAAGACCACTCCTCCTGGTTCTCAGATACAAAACATCTCAAGTAAGTCTCCAGACTCTGATTAGTGCGCTCCATCTGTCCATTTGACTGAAGATGAAAAGCCCAAGAAAAGAACAGTTGACTTCCCAGATGAGTACAGAACGCCTTCCACAATCTGGAAACAATCCCACGATCTGAGACCACGTCAGAGGTAATGTCATGAAGTTTCACAATGTTGTCAACAAATACCTATGCAAGGGTTTTAGCATTAGGTAGGCCTGGTAATGCAATAAAATGTGCCATTTTACTAAAGCGATCAACTACCACCAGAATAACTGTCTTTCCTGAAGAATTAGGTAGATCAGTGATAAAGTCCATGGTCTGGACGGAATGGGTAAAGGAAGTAAAGATCCAGAAGGTCTAATATGTGTCACCTTGGCACGTGCACAGGTAGTACAGGCTGACACATAGTCCTTTACAAACTTAAGCCAACCCTAGCCTTAGTAGTAACCACAGAAAAGGATATATTGAGACAATTATCAATGCAATAGTCGTCCCAATCCAGAATATGCCTAGCTTGCCAATCAATAGTTGGATTATGCTTGGCAAGCCACGGTAAACCCAGAACTATAGGTGCAGGGAGACCTTCCAAGACAAAACACGAGATAACTTCTTGATGAAAGTCACCCACTTTTAATCTGATATCATGCAAAACTTGCGACAAGCATCTCTGAGTAAGAGGGGCAGAATCAATAGCAAATACAGGAATGAAAATCTATAAACCGGATTTGCCTTTCCCATAAGTGAGAAGCGGCTACTTATGGGAAAGACAAATCACCAACAAGCGACACCTGAAGCAAGGGGTTTTGCATTCACCAAAACACAGACACAATAAGATCCACAGTGAACTTGTCAATTTAACCCACGAGTTGCCAGTCTCTCCCATCTCCTGGTACCTGCCACGGGAACATCTGTGACAATATAGAAGCCAGGGAGAGGGATCTACACCTTAAACTATCCAAAGAAGATACTATAACAGTGTACAAAAATGTGTGTGGCCCATCTAGATGTATTACTATGCAAGAGACTTCTTATAAGGTCATCAGCAGATGGTATAAAACGCCAGTGGCCCTGCATGCTATGAATCCCCTTATTCCCTCATACTGTTGGAAATGCCTCACAGGCACTGGTTCTTATCTTTACTTATGGTGTGAGTGCTCTTTGATCACCCCTTTTGGGAAAAGGTGATAGGTGTACTAGAAAAGGTGTGCCCAGGATCTCTGGTGATCTCGCCATCCTTGTTATTCCTAAACATCCTGCCTGATTCCTCGACTAAATATAATACCTTGCTATGGAGACATATGTTGCAGGCCGCTAAATGCATGATTTCACTGTACTGGAAACAGACCTTGACGCCACTATTACCTTACTGGTTACGAAAGGTAGGCCAGGTAGCCAGACTAGAGGAAATGGGTGCTTTTACTTACAGGTCTACAGCCAAATACTACAAGATATGGGAGCCCTGGCTAAATTTTGCTAGTTGCCCTGACGCACAACAATTCTTACTGGAATGAGTTGGTGAACAAACATTTCCTCTCCCCTCGGGTGGTTATCTCGTGCATTGCCATGTATTTCTCATAGGTCAATCGGGGTATGCCTCTGCGAATATTTAGCTGAGATGCGCCTCCAGATGATGGACAAATGGTGGTCATTATTAGTTATGCTTCTTACATTTCTGTTCCCGGTCTAGCTAACCTTAGCTGTTCTCATAAATAGATTGTTTAAATGATGTAGATGCACAAGAGCTCTGTTTACTGTTCTTAATGTATTGTATGATTAGTAACTTGAGCCTGTAATTGTACCTTACCTTTAAAGGGAACCTGTCACCAGTTTTATGGTGTCCTAACTAAGGGCGAAATAAATTAGTGACTGATTCTCTTAGCAAAATGCTGGGTCATTTTCTTTAATTGACCCAGTCAATCTGCCAACATCTTGTATTGAAAAGCTCCAGCTCATAATGATGAGTCATGAATATTTATGAGCTCCTGACTCTCCCCGCCTACCTGCTGCTGATTGACAGTTATTTTTCCATATGAATCAGCAGCAGGTGGGCAGGGGAGTGGCTATATCTCTGAATTTAAAAAAACAATGGACTCACTGACATCACGCTGGACTCAAATCAGCTCATTAGCATGCGGCATGTGGCATGTGGCATCTTTGTGTGTATATTATGAGGTAACCATCTGTCACACCAGTAAGTGAATACATCTAAGGTACTTTTTAGTAGTTAATGATTGTATATAATTAGTTAGATTATAATCAAATATCCACATGACAGGTTCCCTTTAAGTTATACACAAGGTGTAACCCTTGGGATATATGCAAAAACCACTGTAAAACATATTGCATTGTGGAATGATATGTTAATAGATGGACAATAAATAAATATAAATAAAAATATTAAAATCTGCAGCGTTTACATCAGCAGCAATGCACTAGACCATGCATATGGCATGGGGTGTGGAATTTAGATCCATAGCATGTCAATTTATGCAGCAGATAACTGCCATGGATTTCACCCTTTGAAATGCATAGGGTGACATTTTCTCATAAATCCGCAATTCCGGTTTCTTTTAATTTTTTGGGACACAATTTATGTTTTTTTGTTAACTTTTTGAGCATATGAATTAGAAAAATAGTAAAACTAAGCATTTTTTAACATGCTAGCGATTTTTTTCTGGCAATAATATGTTACCCTAAACAAACTAAACAAAATTTTTATTTGCATTTCTCTATTTTCTAATCTTGAATTATTGTCTTGAATGTGTATGAAATGCACAAGAATGTTGGAAATGTTGGAATGTAGGGAATGTTCCTTCTGAAGCTTATGAATGAGGAGAAACTTCCCTGAATGAAAAGGCTCTATGTCAAGACGGGGATTTATATTAACACCAGAATTTATTGTACCTCACAGTTATTCAGTTACCTTAGAACAGCCAGAAACCGCACCCCCTCCCAATTTTATTTATCTCCCCCTTTACTTGTTAAGTGTTTTGTTAGAGTTGTATCAGCCAGCTTCAAGGAACATTTGCTGATCATTATGATCATAGGATCTTGAGATATTATAGCTTAGCTCCAAATTAATTACCATATATTTTGCTCTGCCTTGTTTCTATGGAGGAGGCAGATAAGCATCTGGTGTGGGGACTAGACTCAAATGCAGAGGTGTCAATAGAACCTGGCCCTATCGCTTCAGTCCTGCATCACTGCTGCTGCAAAAACATTGACACTGTGGGCTATGAAAGAGAGAGTTTTTTTTTAAATAATGGTGGCTAGTTATATTTTACAGTGAGGCTGAGTATATGCCATCACTTCCCTAAAGGCAGCGGAATCCACTAAGTGGTACAATAGCGATTGCACCACCAACTTGGCTTTGTGACAGTTAAGCTGGCAGTGAGTCTTATAAAGAGATTACTAATGAGCGCTTTCATTATGAAGTGCTCATTAGTATGCAGGAAGTGTGGGGAGTAGTGACTGTAGCTCTGCACTGTGTCTGAAGCAGGAGAGGTACGTTCATTTAATAATTTCAAATCTAATCTGAGGCCTGACAAGGATTGGGGTTCTGATGGGGGAGTCTAATCTGAGGTCTGATACAGATTGGGTGAAATGGTATGAGGTCTGATAAAGATTGGGAGTCTCATCTGTTTTCTAATGAACATTGGTGTCCTACTCTAAAACATAGGTGAGTCTTATAATCAGGTGTGACTTATAAAGTAAAAATATGGTATATTAGTTGTTATAATTTATTTAGCCGGCAGGGGTGTGCTCTTCTTGATGTAAGAGCATCTCCTGCTAGCTGTAAAATTATTTCAGAGCCTGCTGTCTGTGAAGTAACCCCTTAATCCTTAATACACTTTTTTTTCACAAAAAAGAAAAAAAGTGAAATAAAGAAAAAAAAATGTTATCGCTATAGTTACTAGTTTTAGCAATATTATAGCTATAGACTATATACATACACATATATACATTTTACCCCCTTTTTCATTCATAAGAAAATAAAAAAGATATAAATTTGTTTTAGCAAATGTATACAGTGCAAAATATTCAAACATACACAGTAATTTTTCATGTTTGCTTTCATAAAAAAATTAAAAATCTAGGTATTCATTTTGGCAATATTTAGTTTAGCAGGCATGGTGGTGGTGGTGGGGGCAGTAGTTATGCGTAAAATATACAAATGAAAATATATTTTTTTCATTTATAAAATAAAAAGCCAAAAGCTGAAAATGTCCACATTTCCCCAACATCTTATGGGGTCAACATAAAAATATTATCTAAAAAATAATATTTTTCTTTTAGATAATAATAGATATTAATATTTTGGAGTTATGCTATGTCTGTTGTGGCAGTACTGTGCCATAGAACTAGCATTTGAAAAATAGGATGCCAAAATCCAAAATGTGCTCCAGTCCTTTGAAGTCTTGAGTTGGGCCAAGCCAGTAGATAAAAGACACAAATAGCATCTTTTTTTTAGGGTAGAAACATATGGTAATGGTTTTAGAAATGTTTTGTCTTGGAATCTTTTGTAACAGAAAAAAATGATAAGAAATGAGAAATATAATTTTTGCAGTTAAGAAAGGTCTAAGGTGACCCATGAAAAATAATATCAAATACATGTAGGTTGGCTCAGCTATAAGTTATTTGCAGTTAGATAGGCCCATTGCTAAAACTGAAAAATTGGCTGGTACGCTCCCGTAATCAAGCTGTTAATCTGTGGTACTCATGTCAAAATGGTCCTGGTGTATTCTATGATGATGTAAAATATTTATATTAATATTTTTCTCCAATTTGTACGTTTTTTTTTAGAATTCTTACAAAAAGTGTAGTCTTCAAAAATCATACATATAATTATAGTTTGTGGAACGTCAAATGACGCATATCAATGAGTTGAATATATGCAGTCTTCAGTTTTCTTAGTTTTGGCATCTTTTGTTGTGTAATCACTATAGACTAAATACATTATCATTAGAAAGGATTATGGTGTTATCTTTTCAACTTTTAAGTAAAAATTGTAGTGTTTAAAATGTTGGTCCACAGTTCACAAAGATCCTTGGTTTGCCAAACAGTTTACTAATATTTCATATAATGGGGATTAGGAATTTCTGATGTCAGCTCTTAAAACATTTAGCCTTCATGTGCTACTTCAAGAAGGTTGCTTAGTGACACTTCTGGGCTTACAGCCAAGCATGTAACCACAATTTATCATTGAGTAGGAGGTTGACAAAGCATGACTGCTTACTTTGAGGTTTGGGGGCTAGGATATATTGTATAGTTTCACTTTTTTTTTTTTAAATAAAAAAAAAACATTTTCAATAAAATTTTGTTCCATTATTTGTAAAAAAAAATATTGTGTTTGCAACACAAATGTATACCTTATAATATTTGTAATGACACACTATGAGTAATTATCATGTAGACAATGTACGTTTTTATTACTCTCTGCTACCACTTAGTGCTTCTTACCTTCCAACATGACCCTTGACTCTCTATATATTCCATTTATAGCCATTAGCAATATCTACCATTCAAATGAAGTGATCACGTACATTTATTTGTACCAAGGTACTATAAGTATGTTTCATATTCTGTCATTGTATATATTTGACATTTTTCAGTTTCTTAAGCTCAATTTAGCTTTTTTTTGTTTCCCTTATTTTTTTCTATTCTGCTCTGGACTGTTGAGCGGATGTGGCGTGACGTCTCAGACTTATATTTCTACACTTTTGCTGGATGTCACTCGTATTTTCTACCTGGATTTTAGTATTAAGCTTTACATCACTGTTCGGTCCCTAATACTCACTATAACTTTGCTATATAGTCTATTTAGATCCCTTAATAAAGGTCGACAACCGACCGATACATTGGGGTTGTACTGCTAAGCCAATTGTATTGCTTTAATATTTTCTCTGGATAGAACAAAAATGATGTAAAAATCACTATGCATTAACCACTTCAACCCCGCTAGCTGAAACCCCTTTAATGACCCCCCTTTAATTTAATGACTTTTTACATTCTGTACTACACTACTTTCACCGTTTATCGCTCGGTCATTCAACTTACCACCCAAATTAATTTTACCTCCTTTTCTTCTCACTAATAGAGCTTTCATTTGGTGGTATTTTATTGCTGCTGACATTTTTACTTTTTTTGTTATTAATCGAAATGTAACAATTTTTTTGCAAAAAAATGACATTTTTCACTTTCAGCTGTAAAATTTTGCAAAAAAAACGACATCCATATATAAATTTTTCGCTAAATTTATTGTTCTACAAGTCTTTGATAAAAAAAAATTTTTGGGCAAAAAAAAAAAAAAGGTTTGGGTAAAAGTTATAGCGTTTACAAACTATGGTACAAAAATGTGAATTTCCGCTTTTTGAAGCAGCTCTGACTTTCTGAGCACCTGTCATGTTTCCTGAGGTTCTACAATGCCCAGACAGTAGAAAACCCCCACAAATGACCCCATTTCGGAAAGTAGACACCCTAAGGTATTCGCTGATGGGCATAGTGAGTTCATAGAACTTTTTATTTTTTGTCACAAGTTAGCGGAAAATGATGATTTTTTTTTTCTTACAAAGTCTCATATTCCACTAACTTGCGACAAAAAATAAAAAATTCTAGGAACTCGCCATGCCCCTCAGGGAATACCTTGGGGTGTCTTCTTTCCAAAATGGGGTCACTTGTGGCGCAGTTATACTGCCCTGGCAATTTAGGGGCCCATATGTGTGAGAAGTAGTTTGCAATCAAAATCTGTAAAAAATGACCGGTGAAATCCGAAAGGTGCACTTTGGAATATGGGTCCCTTTGCCCACCTAGGCTGCAAAAAAGTGTCATACATCTGGTATCGCCGTACTCAGGAGAAGTTGGGGAATGTGTTTTGGGGTGTTATTTTACATATACCCATGCTGGGTGAGAGAAATATCTTGGCAAAAGACAACTTTTCCCATATTTTTATACAAAGTTGGCATTTGACCAAGATATTTATCTCACCCAGCATGGGTATATGTAAAATGACACCCCAAAACACATTGCCCAACTTCTCCTGAGTACGGCGATACCACATGTGTGACACTTTTTTGCAGCCTAGATGCGCAAAGCGGCCCAAATTCCTTTTAGGAGGGCATTTTTAGACATTTAGATCCCAGACTTCTTCTCACGCTTTTGGGCCCCTAAAAAGCCAGGGCAGTATAAATACCCCACATGTGACCCCATTTTGGAAAGAAGACACCCCAAGGTATTCAATGAGGGGCATGGAGAGTTCATAGAGTTTTTTTTTTTTTTGGCACAAGTTAGCGGAAATAGATTTTTTTTTTTGTATTTTCTCACAAAGTCTCCCTTTCCGCTAACTTGGGACAAAAATTTCAATCTTTCATGGACTCAATATGCCCCTCACGGAATACCTTGGGGTGTCTTCTTATCGAAATGGGGTCACTTGTGGTGTATTTATACTGCCCTGGCATTTTAGGGGCCCGAAAGCGTGAGAAGTCTGGAATATAAATGTCTAAAAGATTTTACGCATTTGGATTCCGTGAGGGGTATGGTGAGTTCATGTGAGATTTTATTTTTTGACACAAGTTAGTGGAATATGAGACTTAGTAAGAAAAAACAAACAAAAAAAAAATTTCCGCTAACTTGGGCCAAAAAAAATGTCTGAATGGAGCCTTACAGAGGGTGATCAATGACAGGGGGGTGATCAGGGAGTCTATATGGGGTGATCACCCCCCTGTCATTGATCACCCCCCTGTAAGGCTCCATTCAGACGTCTGTATGATTTTTACGGATACATGGATCGGATCCACAAAACGCATACGGACATCTGAATGGAGCCTTACAGGGGGGTGATCAATGACAGGGGGTGATCAGGGAATCTATATGGGTGATCACCCGCCTGTCATTGATCACCCCCCTGTAAGGCTGCATTCAGACGTCCGTATGCGTTTTGCGGATCCGATCCATGTATCCGTGGATCCGTAAAAATCATACGGACGTCTGAATGGAGCCTGACAGGGGGGTGATCAATGACAGGGGGGTGATCAATGACAGGGAAGTGATCAGGAAGTCTATATGCGTGATCACCCCCTTGTCATTGATCACCCCCCTGTAAGGCTCCATTCAGACGTCCGTATGTGTTTTGCGGATCCGATCCATGTATCCGTGGATCTGTAAAAATCATACGGACATCTGAATGGAGCCTTACAGGGGGGTGATCAATGACAGGGGGGTGATCAATGACAGGGGGTGATCAGGGAATCTATATGGGTGATCACCCGCCTGTCATTGATCACCCCCCTGTAAGGCTGCATTCAGACGTCCGTATGCGTTTTGCGGATCCGATCCATGTATCCGTGGATCCGTAAAAATCATATGGACATCTGAATGGAGCCTTACAGGGGGGTGATCAATGACAGGCGGGTGATCACCCATATAGATTCCCTGATCACCCCCTGTCATTGATCACCCCCCTGTCATTGATCACCCCCCTGTAGGGCTCCATTCAGATGTCCGTATGATTTTTACAGATCCACGGATACATGGATCGGATCCGCAAAACACATACGGACGTCTGAATGGAGCCTTACAGGGGGGTGATCAATGACAAGGGGGTGATCACGCATATAGACTTCCTGATCACTTCCCTGTCATTGATCACCCCCCTGTCATTGATCACCCCCCTGTCAGGCTCCATTCAGACGTCCGTATGATTTTTATTGATCCACGGATACATGGATCGGATCCGCAAAACGCATACGGACGTCTGAATGCAGCCTTACAGGGGGGTGATCAATGACAGGCGGGTGATCACCCATATAGATTCCCTGATCACCCCCTGTCATTGATCACCCCCCTGTAAGGCTCCATTCAGATGTCCGTATGCGTTTTGCGGATCCGATCCATGTATCCGTGGATCCGTAAAAATCATACAGACGTCTGAATGGAGCCTTACAGGGGGGTGATCAATGACAGGGGGGTGATCACCCCATATAGACTCCCTGATCACCCCCCTGTCATTGATCACCCTCTGTAAGGCTCCACATCTGCGTTAGGCGATCCGGAGGCAGTTAAAAAACACTAATTGATGGAGAACATATGGTGTGCCGTGGATTTCTCCTAGGAATCACTTGACGCATGTCCTCTACGAGCCCCCACCACTTAAGGTGTGCAGATCTCTAATTTCCCTTTGTATAGTTATATAATGGACATGGACATAAAGTCCAGACTTTTAGCTTTCATTTGAGGGTATCGACCTTAAAATTCAATGAAGGGTGTAAGAGTTTCAGCTCCTTTACATGTAGCACCCTGTTTTTAAAGGGACCAAAAGTAATTGGACAATTAACTCAAATGCTGTTTCATGAACGGGTGTGGGCAATTCCTTCATTATTTCATTCTCAATTAAGCACATAAAAGGACTGGAGTTGATTTGAGGTGTGGTAGTTGCATTTTGAAGATTTCGCTGAGAAGTAAACATGCGGTCAAAGGATCTCTCCATGCAGGTAAATCAAGCCATCCTTCATCTACAAAAACAGAAAAAAAACATCCGAGAAATTGCTATACTGTTAGGAGTGGCAAAATGTACAGTTTGGTAGATCCTGAGAAAGAAAGCTCTGGTGACTTCAACAATGCAAAAAGACCTGGATGCCCATGGAAGACAACAGTGGTGGATGATCGCAGAATAATTACCATGGTTAAGAGAAACCCCTTAACAACAGACAACCAAGTGAACAACACTCTCCAGGATATAGGCATATACAATTACTTGTCCAAATCTACCATAAAAAAAAAGACTGCATGAAAGTAAATATAGAGGGTTCACTGCACGATGCAAGCCACTCATAAGCCTCAATAATAAGAAGGCTAGATTGGACTTTGCTAAAAAACATCTTAAAAAACCAGCACACTTCTGAAAAAACATTCTTTGGACAGATGAAACCAAGATCAACCTCTACCAGAGTGATGGAAAGAAAAAAGTATGGTGAAGGCATGGTACAGCTCATGATCCAAAGTATACCACATCATCTGTAAAACATGGCGGAGGCACTGTGATGGCTTGGACATGCATGGATGCCAGTGGCACTGGGTCTCTAGTGTTTATTGATGATTTGACATAGGACAGAAGAAGTCGGATGAATTCTGGGGTTTTCAGAGACATACTGTATGCTCAAATCCAGCCAAATGCAGCCAACCTGATTGGTCGGTGTTCCATAATACAGATGGACAATGACCAAAAACATAAAGCCAAAGCAACCCAGGAGTGGAATATGATTAAATGGCCAAGTCAGTCACCTGATCTGAACCCAATAGAGCATTTCACTTGTTAAAGACTAAACTTCAGACAGAAAGGCCCACAAACAAATAGCAACTGAAAACCGCTGCAGTAAAGGCCCGGCAGAGCATTAAAAAGGAGGAAACACAGCGTCTGGTTATGTCCATGAGTTCAGGACTTCAGGCAGTCATTGCCTACAAAGGGTTGTCAACCAAGTATTAGAAATTAGCATTGTATTTACAACTATTTAATTGAATTAACTTTGAGCTCCTGATATGAAAGGATTGAGTTTAAAAAATGCTTTAGTTCCTCACATTTTTATGTAATCATTTTGTTCAACCCACTGAATTAAAGCTGATAGTCGGAACTTCAACTGCATCTGAATTGTTTCGTTCAAAATCTATTGTAGTAATGTACAGAACAAAAATTAGAAACATGTCTCTGTCCAAATATATATGGACCTAACTGTAGGCCATGATGAAAATACTGGGTCACATATTTGAGTCAAGCACTGAACTGTGTTCAATATATTGCACAGGAGTCCTTAAGCTACTAGCTCCCCTCCCACTATCAGCTTTTTACTTATACACAGGGTGAAGTGGACTGAGATGACTTATTTTTTGGGTTGCCCAATAGCTTTCTACCTAAGCCTATGCATATTGTATATTAAAAATAGCATTTGCTCATAGATTTTCAGTAACACTCTTAACAGATCTAAATATAATCAATTTATAAAATGTTGTTAACATTTAATTAAACATTTGAGAAACATAAACTTACATGCAACAATCATGGTTTAATCTACGGTATGAAAATGTAGCACCCTGAACGATGTATAAATTCTACTTTATTATCTATCGCTGACATGTTTGTTGCTCAGTGATGCTAAAGTGTTCTTTGTGTTTTTTTTCCTTTCTTTCGTTACTGGAGGTCGTACGGCTGTACTGCCGAAGGGCCTATTTATTATTTCAGTCTCGGATTCTCAATTGCAGCTCTTATATGAATTTAAGTACTACACATCGAACATACTCATTGCTAGAGAAGGAACAGAAAGTTTAAAGAGGTATTTGAAGACTTTTACTTTGCTCACATTGGGTTTTTACTTAATTTCCTTTGGGAAGAATGAGAGAAACTCTTATTACAATGGTACAGACAGGGTGAGATAAATATGTGGTTACTGCTGGAGTAAACTAAGGTATTTTTATGATCTTCTGGTATAAAAAAAAAACAATGAGTGGGAATGAGTTTTCTGATGGCTACACTGTATACATTAACAATTGTGCTGTATGATATTATATATATGTGTGTATGTGACAAAAGCAAATAAATGTTTCACCGATTCTCTCTTTTGTAGCAATAGGTGCAAAAACATTTTACTAATAACTTGACCATGCATAAGCCATTATCACTTCTGGAAAATTCAAAAGGTGATTGATGTTTTTTTTCTTTTCTTTAAAAAACTGTTTCTTGATGGTGGTTCATTTTTCATTTACTGTACTTCAGACAACCCCTTTAACCGTTCCTGCCCAAATACGTTCATACAGTACATCAAGAACATATGTCATTACAAACAAATCACTCCTGGGCCAGCTGTAGATGTACATATATATTGAGGTGGATTTAAACAGTACAATTGTTGGGCTAATTATCGGGAACTAACTTTACCACAAATGTTCTTTCCTGATTATAAGCCCATATAAATGTGCCACAGATCATAAAAAAATTATCTTTCATTGGATGAAATCATCATTGATGCGCACACCTAAATTATCATTTTTGGGCAGCACATTGTACTGTGTAACCAGTGATCTGCTGCCCAGAAACAATGAATTAGTATGAGGATGAGCAATGGCAGTAACGCATTTCTACATACAGTGGAGGAGATTACTATATGTAACTGCAACTCTTTCCTTCACTACTGAGCAGGCATTTATTGCGAAAGAACAGTCCATTCCCAATTATTGTCTGCTAAGTTTAAATGTAGTACAGCCATAAATTGCGTGTCTAACTATATCAATCCTATAAACGCTACTTTTTTTTACTGTGTTGAGTGGTTGACAATCTTCCTTGCTTGGAGCTAGAGAGGATGCTATGTGCTCCTCTTCTTTTACAGTACGAGTCTTACACGACTGTGGCAGAATGACTACAGCCACCCTTTGGCTTCTCATAGAAAATCTTCCCACATCCCACTTTACAAAGCATTGGTGCGGCCCTTATCTGGAATATGCAGTGCAGTTCTGGGCACCAGTCCACAGAAAGGAGGCTTTGCAGTTGGAAAAAGAAGGGGAATGGAGGGTCATAGTTATAAAGAAAGATTAAAATAATTCAATGTATTTATCCCTTGAGAAGAGATGACTAAGGGGGGACATGATTAACCTATACAAATATATAAATGGGCCATACAAAAAAATATAAAATGCCCTCAAAAGACAAGGGGACACTGCCTCCGACTGGAAAGTAAAAAGTTCAGTCTCCAGAAGCGTCAAAGCTTATTTACTGTAAGAACTGTGAATCTGTGGAATAGACTTCCTCCGGACGTGGTCAAAGCAGGAACAGTGGACAGATTAAAAAAGGGTTTAGATGAATTCTTGAAAGCAAATGACATTTATGCTTATGAAAAGGTGTAGAAATCTGAGTCTCACTTCCTTCTGTGATTCACATCCCCACCAATCTCTTGGTTGAACTTGATGGACTAAAGTATTTTTTCAACCATATTAACTATGTAACTATGTAACTATGCATTCTGACAAGGACTTACAGTACATGGCTGCAGAGAATCTAAGATGTGTTTTGCACACACAAGAAAATGAGACCGGAAAAGAAATCACAAAATCTACATAATGTTGGTCATCTACATGACAGTGTGGGTATTTATTGTCTTACTGTAAATGTTTGTGCTGAAACCCACTGCTGGATTTTGTAGATTTCTACTGGAGACTATAAAGGCTTTTTTTCAGCCTCATTTGAATGACAGATGACTTTTCCCCATCTGCTTAGACTTGGACCTAAAGGTGGCCATACTCATTAAATAAAAGTTGCTTAATCATCTGGTGAAGATTCTTTTCACAGACATAGCCATACACATTATATATTCGATAAAAACAGGCAATGGATGAAAGATCTTTCTGGGACCCTTCTTTCAAAGAAATATCTTATGTCCACAATCTTTCTTTAAACAAAAGATCTTTCGTTCTCCTATTGGACGAAAAAAATAAACGCGGTCAACTTCTATTCAGATGATAATGTTCTGTCATCAGCTAAAAAGATCGTTCATTGTTAAATTTCATTCAACTGATGATTGTTTTGTTTTGCATAATCAGTTTTGATCAACTTTAGACTAATGTTTATGGCCACCATATGGTCAAAAGAAAAATGAAAAAGTCTGGTACTGTGTTAGCCAATAGAAAACTAGTTTAGTGCTCTCATTAAGAGAAACAAAATTAGAGTATTGCAGGTTTGATACCTTTTAATGGCTAACGAAAATAGAAGTAATGATGTTACATAGCAAGCTTTCAAGACATCACTACTCCCTTCATCAGGCATACTACAAGAATATATAAAGAAACAGCAATATATATATATATATATATATATATATATATATTTATACAATAAGAACAGAGACGTGGGGGAATGAATGGACATTTCAAAAATACCATAACAACATATCAAAGATCTTGAAAATGAGTCCTTAATTGTCTTACAGATAAGAGGTGTGAAAGTAACCCATCCCTATAATATAAGAAGATGCAAAACCTGTTTCCATAAAATGACAACAGAAAAGGTCCGATCCCTAACACACAGCAGGACTATAAGATCCTTGGGACATTCACATGTTCTACATCTAATGTTGTTTATCTGATTCTCTGCACTAAATGTCCTGTTGGAGGCCTCTACATTGGAGAAACAGGACAGAAACACAATGCAAGGATGAGGTCCCATCGCCACACAATTAAAGAGAAGAAGCTACACTTTCCTGTGGCTAAGCATTTCTGTAGCCCAGGACACAATGAAGAACACATGAAAGTTCTCATATTAAACAGTAACTTCAAATCCCAAAGAGCTAGAAGAATTTGGGAATACAAATTTATAACACTGCTTGACACTTTGAATACTGGACTGAATTACTGGACTGAATTTATGACACACTACAAGATCTAAAGAGTCTTCTATAGACATAGTCCGTGCACCAGGTCTCTGAGAAAACATCAATTTAGAGACCATATAACTTTCCCACCCCTTATCTGTGTTGTGGAAATTTTATTATGCGGACATTTTACTTTAGGATGTGTGTGAGTTTTTATAGATTGTCATCTGTCTCCCTGTGTCGGATTTAGCCAGAGAACACTCTAGCAGAGGGTACTTTAGCTGAATCAGGACCAGTGGTAAAACAGTCAGTATGAGAACTAGTAGAATGATTTTTATTAGATACTGATCACTTTGGAGCAGTATTGAATGAGGTCCATGCTGACAGTGATGGGGGGTGGGCGGCCACCTGGCTGGTCGGGTAATGGGCATGACTAATACTTCCTTATACAGGGATGGGAGGGGGTGCATTGTCTGGCCAGCCACATTGATTGCCCCTCCCTGTCCTTTGATATGTCATCACTTCCTGTATCCTTGTTTTGGGCCAGCCCCTTTTACACCTTTTGTTAGTAAATAAAGGACGCAGACAGAGCGAGGCGGGGGAAGTTGCTCAGAATTTCAATCAAGATGGTAGCACCTGGGTCTTTCTCTGACTGCGGCTGATGGAAGGGGTATTTACCTTTTTCCTTACACAAACTTTGATTCGAGCTGATTACAACTATTAATATTTCTACAACATCTGTAAGATAATTATGGACTTATTTTCAAGATCGTTGATATGTTGTTCTGTTATTTTTCAAATGTTCATTCCTTCCCCCATGTCTCTTTTATTATTGTATATATATTGCTGTTTCTTCATATATTCTTGTAGTACACCTGATGAAGAAACTGGTGATTAGTGATGGCCCGAATTATTCGCCGGCGATCAGTTCCCATCGAACATAGCTTGTTCGCGTTCGCCATGGCGGGTGAACATATGCGATGTTCGGTCCGCCCCCTATACATCATCATTGAGTAAACTTTGACCCTGTACCTCACAGTCAGCAGACACATTCCAGCCAATCAGCAGCATACCCTCCCTCCCAGACCCTCCCACCTCCTGGACAGCATCCACTTTAGATTCATTCAGAAGCTGCATTTTCAGTGAGAGGAGGGACAGTGCTGCTGCTGATTCAATAGCTAAAGCGTTAGCTAGGGCATTGTTCTGTGTCCACAGACTCATCTCCTGTAAGGACAGTGTCCTGACAGCAACCCAAAAAGCCCTTTTCAGGGCTGGTACATCAGTCAGCTTTTTTTTTATATATATATATATATATATATATTGCAGTTGCCTGGCTGCCCGTGTGTGAGAGGCTGCAGGCTCAGTCACAGACAGCACTGTGTGCACACTATTCATACAGGGTGTGACAGAAAATACCTTGCAGATAAAAAAAATTCTATTTAATATTTTTCTGTGATATAATCACATTTGAAAGCCTGTGTGTGTCAGGCCCACACAGACTGTATTGTGGCCACTGACTAGTGGCTAGGCCTCCACTCATAGCGTTACAGGGTGTCACTCACTCAAATACCTTGCAGATAAAAAAATTATATTAAAAATGTTTCTGTGATATAATCACATTTGCAAGCTCGTGTGTGTCAGGCCCAAACAGACTGTATTGTGGCCACTGGCTAGTGGCTAAACCTCCACTCATACCGTTACAGGGTGTCACTAACTCAAATACCTTGCAGATAAAAAAAAATCTATTTACATTTTTTCTGTGATATAATCACATTTGCTAGCCAGTGGCCACAATACAGTCTGTGTGGGGCTGACACACACGTCAGGCCCACACAGACTGTATTGTGGCCACTGGCTAGTAGCTAGGCATCCACTCATACCGTTACAGGGTGTCATTCACTCAAATACCTTGCAAATAAAAAAATTATATTTAATATTTTTCAGTGATATAATCACAGTTGCAAGCCCGTGAGTGTCAGGCCCACACAGACTGTACTGTGCCCACTGCCCACCACTTATATAGGGTGGCACAGTACATTGCGCGCATAGTACCACTTATCTAAAAAAAAAAATGACAGGCAGAGGCAGGCCACCCCGCAGGGGCCGTCGTGGTCACGGTGCTGTGATTTCCACTGGACCTGGAATAATGCCCAGTGTTCAGAGGCCACGTACCCTGAACCCCAAAAATTCAGAGAAAATAGTTGACTGGCTTACACAGGACACCCAATCGTCAACAGCTTCCGCAAAGAACCTTGACGCACCATCCTCCTCCAGCTCAGCTTTGGTCACCTGCTCTCAAGTTATCACTCTCCCGCCCTCCGCCACCACCACCACTACCACCACAGCCACCACAGCCGCTTCACTTGATCCCTCAGAGGAGTTATTTACACATCAGTTGGATGAAATGAGAGATGTGCAACCATTATTGCCAGAGGATGTAGATAACAGGGATATGTCTCAGTCAGGCAGCATTACACACATGGACGTACAGTCTGATGATGATGATGTTGTACCCCGCTGCTGCTTCCTTTGCTGAGGTGTCAGATACAAGTGAAGTAGTTGATGATGACGATGTGTCCGTGGATGCCACGTGGGTGCCTGCTCGAAGAGAAGAAGAAGAGGGGGAAAGTTCAGAAGGGGAGACAGAAAGAAGGAGGAGACGAGTTGGAAGCAGGGGGAGGTCGTCGCAAGGAGCTAGTGGCACAGTCAGACAGCATGTATTGGCACCCGGGGTCAGCCAGACAGCACGCCAATCAATGCATGCTGTTGCCACCACCAGAACGCCGTCATTGCAAAGCTCAGCAGTGTGGCATTTTTTTTGTATGTCTGCCTCTGATAACAGCAATGCCATTTGCAACCTGTGCCAAAAGAAACTGAGTCGTGGGAAGTCCAACACCCACCTCGGTACAACTGCTTTGTGAAGGCACATGATCTCACATCACAAACGCCAATGGGATCAACACATGAGTACAAGCAGCACACGAACTCAAAGCCACCATCCTCATCCTGGTCCAGCATCTTCAGCCATATCAACCACTGCTGTCCTCCTTGCCCCCTCTCAACCACCCGCCTCTCCGCCTCTCACCTTCAGCAGTTCCATCTCATCTGCCCACAGTCAGGTGTCTGTAAAGGAAATGTTTGAGCGTAAGAAGCCAATGTCACAGAGTCACCCCCCTTGTCCGGCATCTGACAGCTGACTTGACGGAACTCTTAGCCCGCCAGCTTTTACCATAAGCTGGTGGAGTCTGAGGCCTTCAAAAAATTTGGCGCTTTTGGGACACCACAGTGGAAGGTACCCGGACGAAATTCTTTTTCAAAAAAGGCAATCCCAAACCTCTACTCAGTGATTGAAAAGGAAGTCATGGCATCTCTGGCATACAGTGTTGGGGCAAGGGTCCATCTGACCACTTATACCTGGTTTGAAAAGCACGGTCAGGGCAGGTATATCACTTACACTGCGCATTGGGTCAACCTGCTGACGGCGCCAAGCATGGAATGCGTGGCTCTGCAGTGGAGTTGGTGACACTGCCACGACTTTCAGGCAGGCCTACTGCCACCTCCTCTACTCCTCCTACTCCATCCTCTTCGATAACCTCCTTGGCTGAGTCCTCTTCTGCTGCGGCGTCTGACTGCACATCAACTAAATCCCCCCAGCTCCCCAGGGGCTATTCCACATCCCGGATACGACAGTGTCACGCTGTCTTGGGGTTGACTTGCCTGAAAGCAGAGAGCCACACCTGACCAGCACTCCTGTCCGCACTGAACAGACAGGTGGATCAGTGGCTGACCCCGCACCTACTAGAGATCGGCAAAGTGGTGTTTGACAATGGAAGCAATTTGTTGGCGGCATTGAATTTGGGCAAGTTGTCACATGTGCAGTGCATGGCACATGTGTTGAATCTCATCGTGCAACGCTTTGTGTCTAAGTACCCAGGCCTACAGGACGTCCTCAAGCAGGCCAGGAAGGTGTGTGGACATTTCAGGCGTTCCTACACGGCCATGGTGCACTTTTCAGACATTCAGCGCCGAAACAACATGCCAGTGAGGCGCTTGATTTGCGACAGCCCGACACGTTGGAATTCAACACTCCTAATGTTCGACCGCCTGTTCCAACAAGAAAAAGCCATCAACGAGTATTTGTATGACCCGGGTGCTAGGATAGCCTCTGCAGAGCTGGGAACTTTTTTGCCACGTTACTGGACGCTCATGCGCAATGCCTGTAGGTTTGAGGAGGTGACAAACCTAGTCAGTCGCACCGAAGGCACCATCAGCGACCTCATCCCATTTGTTTTCTTCCTGGAGAGTGCCCTGCGAAGAGTGCTGGATCAGGCTGTAGATGAGCGTGAAGAGGAAGAATTGTGGTCACCATGACCACCAGAAACAGCCTTGTCATCATCGCTTGCCGGTCCTGCGGCAAAGCTGCAAGAGTAGTATGAGGAAGAGGAGTCAGAGGAGGAATGTGGCTTTGAGGAGGACGAAGACCAACCACAGCAGGTATCCCACCAGGGTGCTCGTTGTTGTCACCTATCTGGGACCCGTGGTGTTGTACGTGGTTGGGGGGAAGAACAGACCGTCAACGACATCAGTGAGGACGAGGAACGGGAAATGAGTAGCTCGGCATCCAACCTTGTGCAAATGGGGTCTTTCATGCTGTCATGTCTGTTAAGGGACCCTCGTATAAAAAGGATGAAGGAGAACAACCTATACTGGATCGCCATTCTACTAGACCCCCGGTATAAGCAGAAAGTCGCGGAAATGTTACCAAATTACCGACAGTCAGAAAGGATGCAGCAGTTCAAAACCAAACAAAAAAATATGCTTTACACAGCTTATAAGGGGGATGTCACAGCACAACAGGAATCTAACTGGGGAAGAGGTGAAAGTAATCCTCCTCCTACCACGACCACGGCGGCAAGGACAGGACGCTTTAGAGATGTGTTGTTGATGGAGGACATGCAGAGCTTTTTCAGTCCTACGCATCGCCACAGCCCTTCGGGGTCCACCCTCAGAGAACAACTCGACCGACAGGTAGCAGACTACCTCGCCTTAACTGCAGATATCGACATTCTGAGGAGCGATGAACCCCTTGACTCCTGGGTGTGCAGGCTTGACCTGTGGCCTGAGCTATCCCAGTTTGCGATAGAACTTCTGGCCTGCTCCGCTTCAAGTGTCCTGTCAGAAAGGACCTTCAGTGCAGCAGGAGGCATTGTCACTGACAAGAGAAGTCGCCTCGGTCTAAAAAGTGATTACCTCACCTTCATTAAGATTAATGAGGCATAGATCCCGAAGGGACTGACAGTGGGGGATACGTCATCAGGCCTAACAAAAGGCCTGATGACATGCCTTGGCCTCAAAATTGTCCCCATGCTGCTGTATTTAATGTCTGCATACCGGATGACTTTCGTGAATTCTCCGCCACCAACTAGGGTTCAAGCCGCAATGTTTTAGTCACCTTTCTGCCTGGAAAAAAACAATTTTTCCGGCAGCTGCTACAGCAGCGGCTGCAACAATACTAACTAATTTTTCAGGCATGTGTACATGCCTAATTTTTCTGGCCTCTAGTGCTGCACTGTGGCTGCAAAAAAAAAAAGGCACATACATGTGTCAATTCCCCTTCGTGATCGGTACCTTGTTGTGGTGAAGGGGCTTGTATATCACAATGAAGCGATCATCCCCTCTATGAGTGTGTTGGCAATGTTGCCACACCCCAGATATGACCGTTGCTTCATTATGATCAGACTAAAAGCGATCGGCTGGATAATTTTTCATAGAAAAAACATTATTTTTTTATTTTTTTTAAGTTGTATGGGTTTTTAATACATAAAATAAAAAAACATAATAAAGTCTCTTAATAGTTTATTAGAAATAATGCAGACAATTTAAAAAATCCCCATCAATTCCTATTCAAAGAAAGTACAGAGCTCAGAACAAAATTATTTCAGGATGTCGTTAATTCGACAATGATTAATCAATTCAACACACGTCCCCAGATAAGGGACGTAACAGGGATTAAACTGATAGGAATAGTACTAGTTAAGACACCACTCATATAGGGTGTCACAGCACATTGCCCTGTGCATGCACAGTGCCCCAACTTGGGAGTAAGAGGACCGACCAAGCTGCTTTTTCCATCTCCCGCTTCCTAAAATCAATTCAGTTTGGTGTATCAGAGTCTGGTCTGTCACTGTGAAGGCAGTCGAAGGTACCCGGCCTAAATTTTTTTTCACAAAAGGCAATCCCTGATATGGGACGTAACAGGGATTAAACTGATGAGAATAGTACTACAGAAAATACCACTCATATCGGGTGTGACAGTAAATTGCACGGCGCAGACGCAGTGACCGTGGCGTGGATTCAAACAAAGGGGAGGGAGCCAGCGTTTTTTTAACCATCTCCCTGTTCGAAAAATCTATTTAATAAATGGACCCCAGATTGGGGACGTCACGTAACAGGGATTAAACTGATGAGAATAGTACTACAGAAAATACCACTCATATCGGGTGTGACAGTAAATTGCACGGCGCAGACGCAGTGACCGTGGCATGGATTCAAACAAAGGGGAGGGAGCAAGCGTTTTTTTAACCATCTGCCAGTTCTAAAAATCTATTCAATTCACCTTTCGGGGACCCTTGGTGTTGTACGTGGCTGGGTGGAGGAAGAAACCTTCAATGGCATCAACGGGACATGGCTAGCTTGGTATCCAACCTTGTGCAAATGGGAAGTTTGTGGTTGGGCAAATGGACTGTTTGCGGTTGTTTGTGGTGCATTAAAAGGGGAGTTTGGTCTGTCAATGTCTGTGAAGCGGGCGTATCCCTTACACTACCTGATTAATACAACATCATACCTGATCGTATACACACACTGGATGTTTTAAACCACGTTGTTCAAAAAAATTTAGGATTGTTAGGTGATTTATGCCATTTATGGATTAAAATCCAACTCTGCGCCAACTATGTAATTTTCCATGGGAGTTTTGCCGTGGATCCCCCTTCGTCATGCCACAGTCCAGGTGTTAGTCCCCTTGAAACAACTTTTCCATCACTACTGTGGCTAGAAAGAGTCCCTGTGGGTTTTAAAATTCAGCTGCCTATTGAAGTCAATGGCGGTTCGCCTGGTTCGCCCGTTCGCGAACATTTGAAGAAATTTGCGTTTGCCGTTTGCGAATGGAAAACTTTATGTTCGCGACATCTCTACTTGTGATGTCTTGAAAGCTCACTATGTAACATCATTACTTCTATTTTTGTTAGCCATTAAAAGGTATCAAACCTGCAATACTCTTATTTTGTTTCTCTTAATGAGAGCCCTAAACTGGCCACCATATGTCATGCATTTGATAAGTGATGTATTCTTTTACACTGGTTTGTGCATAATTACTCTTTGTAGCATGGTGTCTGTATTTTTAAGCCAGTTAACTATAGGTTGTATTTTTTAAGTTCTATATTCTGCTAGAAGGCTCGATAGGTACCCACAGCTAAAGAGTACATTTATTTACTTTGCATACACTAGTCAAACAAATATTTAATATAACTTCTTGCAGTGTTGCTTACCCACAAACTTATTTGCTGATACTTATGGTACCAGCTTTCCATTTTAATGAGATTTTAATACTGATGACCTATCCTCGGACAGCCAGGATCCCTGCTGTTCAGCTGTTTGAGAATGTAACTATGCTCCTGTTAGCACCACAGCATTCTCCCTACTCATCAAGCACAGAGCCGTACATTGTACAGTGTCTGGGCTTGGTATTACAGCTCAGCCCCATTCACTTTAATATGGTTGAGCTGCACCTAGGCCATGTGACTGATGAACGTTTCGTCACTGGGCCTAGGGAAAGCTGTGAGAAGGCCGTAACATAACTTCAAGCACCTCTGCCTTCTCAAACAGCTGATCAGCGGGGGTCCTGGGTATCAGACCCTCACCAATCAGATACTGATGACCTATCCAGAGAATAGGTCACCAGTATTAAAATCTTGGAAAACTCCTTTAAGAAAAATACAATTGAAGACAAATATATAAATATGACAAGGGATGTGATTGAATTGATTTATATTTGAAGCCTGTCATCAAGTTTAAACTGTGTTCCCACTAGGTTGTTCCTTGAAAAATATTCTACATTTTTAAAATCAGTAATTGGAACAAAATAGTTTTATGCCTGGTCCTTTGTAAATCATGCGCTGGTGCATTTTGTTGATCCCACATGTATTTTTATACTATATATGTTAATGAGATTTTCTCTAATAAAGTTATAGAAAGACAATATAACATTCGGGTCGCAAGTTTTTATCTCTTTTTATAGATTAAAAAATTGTATTTGATTTTGCATCTACTGAATGACATTGAGTACTGCTGTTTACTTCTTATATGAGTATTCAATGTCTTCTCTTGTTTTGCGAGCCACAGTTATATCCCTTTTAATATATATGCATATGCAGTAATATGATTATTACGTGTCCGGTACATTTCTTAACTTTATTAATATTAAATTTCATCTGGCATGCTATTGTTAATTTTTAGCAGAAGTCACATCAAGCACAAGAAAAATGCTGAGATTTAGAATAAGAGTCTTGGTGCTCACAAAAGTGGTCAATAAAAATTGTACTCTTTGCTGGTTCTCCAATGTAAGAACTTAGGAGGAGATGTAGATTAGGGTTACTATAGGCTTGTCTGAAGGGCTCAGTTTTTAGTTTTTTTTTAAAGGTTTCCATGGCAGCCAAGAGTCTATGTTGGTGTAGAGCGTTCCAGAGTACAGGGGATGCACAGGAGAAATCTTGGAGGTGACTGTGTAAAGAGCAAATAAAAGGGCAGTAGAGAAGGGGGTCTTGTGAGGATTATGTATGGGAAGGCACCTGGAAATCAGGTCACACATGTATAGAGGAGACAGGTTGTGGATGGCCTTGTCTGTCATAGTTAATGTTTTGTAATGGATTCTCTGGACAATTGAGAGCCAGTGAAGGGGTTGGATGAAAGGAGAGGTAAAGGAGTAACACTGGAGAGTAGGATTAGTGGAGCAGCAAAGTTCAGGATAGAATGGAGGAGCATCAGAGTGTTAGATGGGATGCCAGAGAGGAGGATGTTGCAGTAGTCTAAGCAAGAGAAGATGAAGGCATGTAAAGGCAAATCTCCCCCATAATGTCTGTTTTATTTGCCTTTGCCAGATTGACTCATAGATCTGAAGGTGTTTACTGGTGACAAGACATTATCTTAGATTCTGTAATTCAATTCTGGTCAAGATCAACACCATAAATATTTTATGAGAAATTGTATGTGCTAGTTAAATGGTTTATGTCATAATTAATATAATCACTGTAATCACTGAAGACATCACCGTGCGCTCAGAGTAATCACCTGGTGACATCATCAAGCACACTGAAGGTCCTTTGGCGAGTTTTCTTCAATCAAGACAGCACCGGCCTCTCCGCAATGAAGTGGATGAGGTGAGTATAATTTATTTATCAACCCCTGAGCAGCTGAATGTGAGACACAGATCAGCATTAAAAGAAGTAATCTGAGCGAACACAATCGCCTTTCCCCGTCATTATGTCCACTCCACACAAAGGAAAGCGATTTTTGACCAGGTAATTCATTACCAATCATATTTATTATCAAAATTTTGCAAAGTTGCCAAATCAAATTTTTCAAAGCTTCGCTTATCTCTAAGATTCAAAAAAGAAAAAGAATACCGAGATAAGACCGCACATCTAAAATATATCAAATTTATTTAAAACAACAGACACGACAGAAATTGGTTTAAAATCATTGTATACAACAAATCAAGGCCATGTGAATCAACCATATACACGTGCCACCCTGGCTCACCACAAAAACATGAACACGCTCTCACATAAATGAATATATTGCGAATTAAAGTGCATGAAATTTATCAACAAAAATGGAGGACTAAAATACTTTTCATTTGGATGACATAGTGGGGGTATGCGTGGTGGTCAGGAAGAAAGCCTAACGCGTATCGCCAGGCTCTGCTGGCTTCCTCAGGGGTGACTGTTCCTAAATGCCACATAGACTAATATATATATGCATAATAATCAGGAATATTACTGATTATCATGCATATATATATAATAGTCTATGTGGCATTTAGGAACAGGCACCCCAGAGGAAGCCAGCTAGGGCATGTCACAACACCAGGGATTGGGATATTAAATACCTTGGCAACAGAAAATGGGTACAAAAACAAAGAATTTGGTACTAACCCACTGGATGCTGCAAGTTTGTGGCCAACGCCCTTGACTGTGAAAGAAACAAACCCATCAGACCCTAAATTATTTGGCAATAATTGGTTAAATCCACTAGTTACATAACAGGGAAGGTGGAGGGTAATTTAAATATCATCAGCCTTGCTTCGAGTAACCAATTTAAAAAATTTCAAAGTAACTTCAATCAACACAGAATCCATACTGCAAAACTTTTCAGGAACTTAGAGTTTTTCTACTGTAAAGTAAGTTGATTTTCACCCTGCTATTGTACTGTGTTAGAATCTGATTGAATTGCTTATGATTACCTAAACAGAATAGCAGTGAGAAATATTTCAATTCAGCTTCAAAATTGTAAAAGACATTTGAGTATTGCATAAGTGTCACGTAGCGAACAGCGGAGAGGGTGAAGAAAATGAATTACTGTACAAAATTTCACAATCTAAAATCACAAGGTTAAAGGGCAGAAAATAAGCAGAATAACAGCATTATAAATCCAGGGAGGTTAAGAGAAAAATGAAATATTAACCAAGTAGTAGAAATTGTGTATCGAATTCCTATAACTACAAATGAATTTAAAGTCCATCACAAAAAAGTTACAGTAAATGCTTATGTTTAATGAAATGAGATCTAATAAACCTTTAGTTCCTGTGCAACAGAAATCAATAACTTTTGTTAAAAGATTTTTCAGACCCTGGCCAAATTCAGTGCTTACTGGGCTATGTTAATGAAAAAGTCACTAGACTGTCCATGCAATACATTTTAATTAAACAAAACATAATTACAGTTAATTAAAGTTCATGACAAATCAGAACTTAAATGAAATAAACAATTTATAAATCCATTTTTTTCCCTTTGGGGTTTTAATGCAAATCACCATTATATATGTTTTACCTATTCTGTCCTGCTTTTTTTTACAAAGTGTCAAAGAAGCCAAAAACAGGAAATACATATATTCATCCTTAGTAATTATAGAGAGAGAAAAAAGTATGAAGGAGAAGTAGTGAGCATGGAAATTAAATGATTAAAGGGGTATTCTCATCTCAGACAATGGGGGAATATTGATAGATAATGCCCACAATGTCTGATAGGTGCAGATCCCGCACCTAAATAGAGAATGGATCTCTGAAAGTTGTGGAGGGGGCACTGCGCATGTGCTGCTGCCCTACATTCTATTCTATCGGGCCGCCAAAAATAGTAGAGTGCTGGCCTCATAGAAATAGATGAATGAAAGTGTTAGCCGTGCAAGTACAGTTCTCTCCCATTGACTTCTATGGGGAGAGCACTTGGTGGTGGCTGGACACCGGAAAACCCCCGCGGGGGTTTTATATCAATCATGGCATGCGCCCATAATGTGCCAATATAAAATACCCCTATATAGTGCCCCCAGTAAATCGCACCATAGTGCTCCTCTCCCCCCTTCCTCCTAGTGCCCCCCTTAATGTATCAATATAAAGTTCCCCATATATAGTGCCCCAGTAGATGCCCTTAGTTTCTCCCATAATTTGCAAGTATAAAATAACCATTATTAGTGCCCCCGTAGATGACCCCATAGTACTCCTCTCCCCTCTTCTCTATAGTACCCACCATAATGTGTCCCAGTATAAAATACCCCTATACAGAGCCCCCCATATAAAATACTTCTTCTTTGTGGCCTCAGTACATGCCCCCAATAATGTGCCAGTAAAAGTGCCCCCATAGTGCCACCCAATAATGTGCCAGTAAGAAGTGCCCCCATAGATGCCCCCACAGTGCCCCCCAATAATGTGCCAGTAAGATGTGCCCCCATAGATTCCCCCAGTAAGTGCCCCCATAGATGCCCCCCAATCATGTGCCAGTAAGAAGTGCCCCCTGATCATGTGCCAGTGAGAAGTACCCCCCATAGATGGCCCCCCCCAAACATGTGCCAGTAACAAGTGCCCCCCAATCCTGTGCCAGTAACAAGTGCCCTCCATAGATGGCCCTCCAATCATGTGCCAGTAGCCAGTATTGTACCATATAAAAAAATAAACACTTATACTTACCTCCATGGCAGCGATGCAATGCAGGCCTCTTTTGGCCTGTGTCCCGTGCTGTACGGCTTGATGATGTAATGCACTGACCTTTGATAGGCTGCAGACCTAGTGCCTGTAGCCTATCAGAGGAACGGGGAAGGGAGACGCCTCTCCCTCTCCGCCCCATAGCACATCCATCTGTATCCCTGTCTTGAGGACGATGATACAGATGACTATGGGGATGAGCGCTTCCACAATGGAAGTGCTCATCTCCCTGTGCCCTGCCACCGCCTACTTGTGAGCAGCCCCACCTGAGCCCTCCAGCCTCCTATACCCTGGATGCATCTTCTCCAAGGGCCCCCCTCTGATCGGTGAGCACTTTTTTTCTCTGACATGGTGAGAGGTATTTACTTGTCCTCCACCATGTAACTTATATCTGATTTATTGTGTCTTTACCCACAGGTAATGTCTCCCTTGACAGAGGTTGCTCATCATCGTTATTAGAACCTAACAGGTTATATATATTATATAGGAGCTAAGTATCATTTTACGTTATCTGTTTATTTTTGTTGTTCCCTACGTTCACATCACCTCCTGATGAGCTGCCATCTGCAGCTGAAACGCGTTGGGGTTGTTTTATTGTTTACACATGATTTCATCTGTATATGTGTGTTTTTTTGTTTTCCCTGGATCTATTTGCTTTCAATCCAGGTTTTCCAGTAGGGCCTTTTTAGGGCAATAAAGAGACTTAGGTACGGGGACAGGGTGTCTCCACCATCAGGGGACAACCCTGGGCACAGGATCTTAGATCTTGAGGGTCATCTAGGGAAAGAGTATTTTCCCATCCATCTACCCACCACCCCCATTCTTTTTTACCAAGTTGGTACTTTATTGACCGTATGTTAGAATCTATTCCCTTTCTATAAGAGGAGTCTTTGTCCCAATGTATGTATCATAGTCGGGATATCACTTGGAGCAAACCTCCTTTTGCTCTATAACCCAGTTGAATAATAAAGGTATCGTTTTAAATTTAAGCACGTTAAATTCTATACTCTTTAAAACTTTAACTTTGTACGTGTAGTATATCTTCAACTTCAACCTTTATAAGACTGTTTTCTACTTGTGAGCAGGGCCACGCCACCTGGGGGGATGCCACTTTGCCTAATTGGCGGTGCGGCCCTGCTGGAGCCACTTAATACGCCACTGTATGTATCTAAATCTATCTATGCCACAATCTACCTTTCTATCTATCTATCGTCAACTCACATTATTATGACCACCAGATAATATCCAGAGTAACTGCCGTGTGCAGCACAGAGAGCAGCCAGACGTGCTGGGGTGACTCAATAAGGTCCTGACAGTTTGTACCAGGTACAGTCCTGATCAAAAGTTTAAGACCACTTGAAAAATGGCAAAAAATGTATTAATGGTAAAATGTATTAGCAAGATAATACAATATGTCACATGGCAAAAATTGTCTGACACTGGTTGGAAGAGCATGACCAAGACTTCCAAATACTACCCTTGCTAAAAAATCCTCAGATTCGATCATCATGTTTGCTTTATGGATCCTCCCCCACTCACCCTCCAGCGGCTGTGGGATGCACTGCAGTAAGTTTGGCTTCAGATACAGTCCTAATCAAAAGTTTAAGACCACTTGAAAAATGGCAAAAAATCATATTTTACATTGTTGGATCTTAACAAGGTTCCAAGTAAAGCTTCAACATGCAACAAGAAGAAATGGGAGTGAGACAAAACATTTTTTGAGCATTCAATTTAATGAAAACAACGATTAAACTGAAACGGGCTGTTTTTCAGCTGATCAAAAGTTCAGGACCACATGCCTTTAAAAGGCCAAATCTGTGCAAAGATGTGGATTCATTGTCATTTTCTGTCAGGTAGTCACACGTTGTGATGGCAAAGGCAAAAAAACTCTCCCTTTTTGAATGTGGTCAGGTTGTTGAACTGCATAAGCAGGGTCTCACAGCGCACCATCGCTGCTGAGGTGGGATGCAGTAAGTCATTTGGAACAAACAAGTCAAGTGGAAGACCCCAAAAAATTTCGTCAGGACTGAGCCGGAGGATCCAATTGGCTGTCCATCAAGACACTGGACGATCCTCGACCCAAATTAAGGCCTTACTGGTGCTGACTGCAGCCCCATAACCATCAGACGGCATCTGAGACTGAAGGGCTTCAAAAACAAAAAACTTCTTTAAAGACCTCGTCTCCGTGAACGCCACAGAACTGCTCATTTGGACTTTGTAAGAGAGCACCAAACATGGGACTTTCAAAGGTGGAAGAAAGTTTTATTCTCTGATGAGAAAAAATGTAACCTTGATGGTCCTGATGGTTTCCAACGTTACTGGCATGACAAGCAGATTTCACCTGAGATGTTTTCTATGCATCACAGTGGAGGGGGCGCCATAATGGTCTGGGGTGCTTTTTCCTTCAGTGGAACAATGGAGCTTCAGGAAGTGCAGGGGCGTCAAATGGTCGCTGGCTATGTCCAGATGTTGCAGAGAGCATTCCTCATGACTGAGAGCCCTTGTCTGTGTGGTAACGACTTTTTTTTTCAACGGGACAACGCTACAGTACACAATGCCCGCAGGACAAGGGACTTCTTCCAGAAGAATAACATCACTCTTTTGGCCCATCCTGCGTGTTCTCATGATCTAAATCCAATTGAGAACCTTTGGGTATGGATGGCAAGGGAAGTTTACAAAAATGGACAACAGTTCCAGACAGTAGATGGCCTTCGTGCGGCCGTCTTCACCACTTGGAGAAATGTTTCCACTCACCTCATCGAAACGCTTGCATCAAGCATGCCGAAACGAATTTTTGAAGTGATCAACAATAACGGCGGAGCTACTCATTACTGAGTTCATGTTTTGAAGTTGGATTTCTGTTTTGGGGGGTTTAGTTTTTTTTGGCGGTGTGGTCCTAAACTTTTGATCAGCTGAAAAACAGCCTGTTTCAGTTTATTCGTTGTTTTCATTAAATTGAATGCTCAAAAAATGTTTTGTCTCACTCCCATTTCTTCTTGTTGCATGTTGAAGCTCTACTTGGAACCTTGTTAAGATCCAGCCATGCTAAATATGATTTTTTGCCAATTTTCAAGTGGTATTAAACTTTTGATCAGGACTGTATCTGAAGCCAAACTGACTGCAGTGCATCCCACAGCCGCTGGAGGGTGAGTGGGGGAGGATCCATAAAGCAAACATGATGATCGAATCTGAGGATTTATTAGCCAGGGTAGTATTTGGAAGTCTTGGTCATGCTCTTCCAACCAGTGTCAGACATTTTTTGCCATGTGACATATTGTATTATCTTGCTAGAAGACCCAATCTGCCCCAAGAAAGACAATAAGAATGTATTGTTGTAACTGATCTGCAAGGATAGATTCATACTAAAATCGGTGGAGAGTGCCTTCCACATGGATGAGTGGGCTCAGAGAATGCCACGGAAACATTTCCCAGACCATAAAGCGGCCACCACCAGTTGTGTTCTTACAGAAATTGTTTCAGGATGTTTGTTCTCTGATGTTTCTTGCTTGACATGCCAACATCCATGAAATCATGATAAAGAAAATGTGACTCATCAGAGAAGGCAACCGTTTCAGCGGAGGTCCATTTCCGATACTGGCGCGAAAATTGAAGTCTGTTCTGCAGATGCAACTTGATTAGCAGAGGTGCAGTGACTGTCTGCTTTGGAGCCTTATACGCAGTAGGCTTCACAAAACTGTTGTTTTAGACACACGTCTGGTAGCCTCCTGGTTTATTTTGGTGGTGAGATGTTCCACTGTAGCGTGCCGATCTTGTTCCACTGTAGCGTGCCGATCTGCTCTTGCAAACCTTCGTAGTTGACGTTCACCTTTCACTTCAATGGCACATGGCGCTTCACAGTTTTCATGTTGCTTATTCACAATGGTGCTTTTTGTAAACTCACAATACACTTTCACAACAGCAGCACATGAACAGTTCACAAATTGTGCAGTTTCACAAATGCAGCCACCACTAGCTCAAAAGACAATTATCACCCATTTTAGCAGCTCTGATAAATCTTTTACCTTTTACCCATGACATTAAGGATGGATATGTGAGCAGAGCCTAGCCAACACCTTATATACCCACCAAGCCAGTGTCACGGATGGTGTTGCAGAAAACTAGAAGTCACAAATATAGATCCGACTGACTTGATCCCAAACTAAGGGACAAATGGGTGAGCCCTATAAAAGCTAGAGCTCTCCCTGACTGCTCAGCCCATGCAAAGATCTTTATGAAAGAAATATGCATGTCCTCGTACCTAGAGGGGACACGACCACCGGCTCCCTGCATTTAATACGGAGGAAGTCAGGGTCACCTAGAATCAAGCCAACAGGAAAATGCAAATAAAGGAAAAGACTTATCTGAGGAACCAGTAGTTACAGCTCCTAGCAGTTAGCACAATCCAGGAAGTTGTATAAACCGCAAAGTGATGCAGTATGGGAGGGGATATAAAGGGATGCAAGCTGAGAGAGGGAAACAAGATGACAAAACAAAACCAAAACAAAAGAACCTCAAGCAAGAGATACTGAAGAATGTCTGTCAAAGCTTCTCAGAGTTCTGGCGGTGACAGCCAGCTCACAACATGTGTCTTCTTTGAAGAGCTACACGCTGTTGATGTTGAAAGTAGGAAGGAACAAATACTCACCTCATGGGATTGAGCAAATGTTATGCTTGTGAGGCACTAACACCTGATGTTCACAGCTTTAATGACATCACATGTAGCATCTCAACGCAGGTCCTGCGGCCTCCAATGCAGAGCGAGTGTTCCTTTGCATGCAAGTAGAGGATGTGAGTATTTCATTATTATTTTTTACCAATTAAAGGCCCATTGGTTTTTACAGTGTACCCATTTTTTACCTGCAGTTAGACAGGTGCACTCTTGATTAAACATCCATTATAAAATGGCCCATTGATGGGCCCATTAAAGTCCTTCTGGCCAATGTGGCCTAATATAGATCCCTTATGTGTTTTAGCAGGGCTTGCTCTATATCAGGTATATAGCGTCTGAAAATAATGGTGCAGGCGACATAATTGTATGTAGACAGTGTTCTAGGATATTGGTGGATGTGAACAGAAAAGACTAAAAGCATGTTAGCTGTAAATGGGCTATCTTCTGTCAACACAATGACATGGTAGCATGCAGAATATGCAATTGAAATACAGATATACTGATTTTGAGGGAATAATGCTTATAGTTCACAGCGGATAGAAAATAACTACTAAGAAGCATCTATTACATGGTCATTATAGTAGACAGCAATCATTAAAATTTAGTATATTCAGCAGAAATCTGTTGCCAAGCTAGCAGGATCTCTTTATATATTTGATGTAAAAGACCTTTTCGGACACAATCCCTGAAATATTTCTTGACTTTTCATTTTATTCAGAGGTATAATAATCCCATCAGGTGACGCACATTGAACCTGCCTCTGCACTGATTTTGCTGTACTTTAATTAGCTTTGATAACTTGAAAGTGACAAGTAAGTAAAGGGATAGATACTAGCGCTTCTTATGCAATCTATGAAACATTCTACGGTTCATTTTAAAGAACGGATAACTGAACCATGGCAATAAAAAGTATAGATGGATTTACTGTACCAAAGTGCTAATCTTATTACAGTGCACTGAGAGTAATATTATTCAAATGTTATGACCATGCCAACGGCAATGATTCTCTGTTTATGAACTATAGTACTTCAGTGAGGTAGGCAGTCAAATTTAATAAATGCAACTTTTATGAAATTGGTAGTAAAATATCAGCTAAACGAAACAAAAGAAGGTATAAGCAAATATGCTTAGAAAAGTTTCAAGAGATTACTCTCTATACTATTGTTAGCAATAAGCCTAGTAACAGTCCTATATATAGGAAGATTGAGATCAGTGGCGTAGCGTGGGTTGACAGCCCCCCCCCTTCAACCTGTGACCACGCCCCTTTTTTACAATAATGTAGTAGATATCACTTGCAGTCCTATGTAACACCACAGATAACACAGTGATAACTCTCTGTGTACAGATAATGTAGTAGATGGGTGTGAGCCCCCAGAATTCAGAACATGCACAGTGTGACCTGAAGTCTGGGGCCAGGCTGCTACAGTGTGGGCTAAATTCTATATCCACCTTCCCATCACTACAGATCATACAGGGTAATACAGCGCACATACCTCTTACATCCAGTGATGTCTCCTTTGATGTAGATGTTCTCTTTCCTCATCTTCTCCTTTCAGACCAGACCACCATTTTTCAGCCATTTCTCGTCTCTGCAGTTTGACAAAAAAAAAATCTTTACTACTACTTAAAGTTTACTACTTTTCCATCATCCTCCCATCTTCTGGACAAATCATCCTACCATCCCCAATACTCTGCCTGCCGTGCTCCCCAATATTTTACTGCAGAAACAGATAAACCCCCTAATAATAGTAGTACCATGCATATAGTACCCTTTACTAACTATTGGCACACAGTGCCCTAAAATAACTGCGCACAGCAAATAGTGCCCCTGACACTAATAGTGTAAAAATAACGTCCCCAAAAAATAATTGTGGTAATCTGATAGTGTGCCAAGGTGCCCCCACAGTAATAGTGCTCCCAAAGTCCCACCAATAGAAATAATTCTCTGCTAGAGCACACATGGTAGTAATAGTGCTCCTACAGTGCCCCCAACATGTCCCTACTGTGCCCCAGAAGTAATAATGCTCCCATAGTGCCCATACTAGTAATCATGTTCCCCCTATACCCCTATAGGGGGTATACTACCCCCAGTAGTAATAAAGCCCACCATAATACCCCCAGTATTAATAATTCTCCTTATAATACCCCCATAGTGCCCCCATAATGTGCCAGTATAAAATACCCCCACAGTGCTCTTCTCCCCTTTTCCTCCTAGTGCCCCCCATAATGTACCAGTATAAAATGTCCCATATATAGTGCCCTCAGTTTCCCCCATAATTTGCAAGTATAAAACACCTCTTCTTAGTGCCCCCGTAGATGACCCCATAGTACTCCTCTCTCACCTTCCCCATAGTACTCACCATAATGTGTCCCAGTATAAAATGCCTTTATACAGAGCCCTCCATATAAAATACTTCTTCTTTGTGGTCTCAACAGATGCCCCCATAGTGCCCCCAATAATGTGCCAGTAAAAAGTGCCCCCATAGTGCCACCCAATAATGTGCCAATAAAATGTGTCCCCAATAATGTGCCAGTAAGAAGTGCCCCCATAGATGCCCCCACAGTGCCCCCAAATAATGTGCCATTAAGATGTGCCCCCATAGATTCCCCCACAGTACCCCCCAATAATGTCCCAGTGAGAAGTGCCCCTATAGATGGCCCCCCAATCATGTGCCAGTAACAAGTGCCCCCATAGATGGCCCGCCAATCATGTGCCAGTAACAAGTGCTCCCCTTAGATGGCCCCCCAATCATGTGCCAGTAGCCAGTATTGTACCACATAAAAAAATAAACACTTATACTTACCTCCATGGTAGCAATGCGATGCAGGCATCTTCCGGCCTGTGTCCTGCGCTGTACGGTTCAGGCGGCGCAAAGACGTCATCGCGCCTCCTGCACTGACCTCTGATAAGCTGCAGGCACTAGGCCTGCAGCCTATCAGAGGAAATGGGAAGGGAGACACCTCTCCCTCCCCTGCCCCACAGCACATCCATCTGTATCGCTGTCCTGAGGACGGTGATATAGATGACTATGGGGATGAATGCTTCCACAATATTAGCGCTCAGCTCCCTGTGACCTGCAGCCACCTTCCACTTGTGAGCAGGGCCTTGTTCACCTCACTTTGCCTAATTGACGGTGCGGCTATGCTGGCGCCCCCTAAAATTTTGCGCCCCCACGCTACGCAACTGATTGAGATACATGATTTGAAGTCAGTAAACATGGCCAAATTGTTTTGTTGTGATAAGGTGGACACTACTCATGACATATTAGACAACTGTTTTCATAAATTTGATGCAAAGAATAAAGCACACCCTTATTTTTATTTTTTTGTCAATTTTACTTAGTAAGTTTACCCTATTGTATATGGCTCCAAAGTAACCAAGATACTTGATGTCATAAAACCTCCTGGTGTGGATATAGCGTAGCTTTGAAAATAATTAATAGGTTTACTCGCATTACCATATAAAAGCATAAACAACACATGCAAAATTGTTATATGGGGTGTTGGCTAATAATTACCCAGCTCAGAAATTCTGCAGACAACAGATGTTTGGCAGAATAAATCTCTTTAGGCACAAATCCAAAGTCTGAAATTTTGTGGAGTGCAGTCATTGTTGCCAAAGAGTCCAATGATATAATATCACGATCAGTGTGTGAGGGAAACTCCACACTGAACACAGGAGGGAAGGGGAACAGTAACTGGGCCTGGAAACTAGGGAAAAAACAGGTCACCTCCTAGACAACCCTGATCCGCTCCCTGACTACCTATCAATATGAATAGCCCTTCAAGGTAGGAAAATTCATATGCAGTATACCTAGGCCCTGATTTCCCTATAAGGCCCTGGAATAAGTTTAGGACCAGAGACAACCCATTCCTTCCCAGATGGACGAATGGAAGTCTCTGTCTCAGGTCCAGATACAACAACAGGGAATATAACAAATACAAACAAATGCTACAATTAATTTCAGTAGAGATGGAAGAAGAGGAACACCAGATAGGATCTCACACCAGCTCAACCAAACCCAAATGGAGCTATCAACCACATCGTCAGAAGGGTGGGGTGAAGTGATGGCCACTGAGCAACAGCTGAGGAAAGGGAAGTGTTCATAACCCTATCAACACTGAAACTAGAGAAATCAAGAAAGCTGTTCCAAGAAGATTCCTCCAGCCAATCTCCTTGATTTCCTGACATCAGTCACCTGAGGGACCGTGGCATATGGTAAGGAAGACATAGTAGGCAAAAACTGAAATTCTGTACGATGGCCATTTTTTAAGGCCAGTTACACACCTATATTAACAATGGTAGTCTGCGGGGTGTTTCACACTACCATTTTTTGATGGCTCATGAATAATAGCACTCAAAAAATACGACATGTCCTATTTTGTCTGTTTTCATTTACCAACAGCTCCCACACAGTTGTAGGGGGACATTTTAACAGTTGTTTCACATAAAGACATCAATGAAAAAAATGGCTTTTAAAAAACTCACCATTTTGCAATTTTTTGTTGCCATTTTGTTCACATGTGAATGTGGCCTAAATCAGTGGCAGGAGGGTGGGGGAGCATGCATATTACGTATATCATTGGGCTTTTCTCTGCCAGTGCTGGCTATGCGACACATAGTTTCAGACATAAGCTGAGCTCTCTAAAACCATAAATCTGGAGTCACATAGCGCAGCCCGTCACTCTGCTCGGATTAGTGTAGGAAGAGGCTGCAGCTGCTGTCAGGGAGAGATCAGGGAGAAATATTCTGAAGAACTGTCATTTTTCTCAGCGATCTACAGTACAGGCCAAAAGTTTGGACACACTGAAGGCATCAAAACTATGAATTAACACATGTGGAATTATATACATAACAAAAAAGTGTGAAACAACTGAAAATATGTCATATTCTAGGTTCTTCAAAGTAGCCACCTTTTGCTTTGATTACTGCTTTGCACACTCTTGGCATTCTCTTGATGAGCTTCAAGAGGTAGTCACCTGAAATGGTCTTCCAACAGTCTTGAAGGAGTTCCCAGAGATGCTTAGCACTTGTTGGCCCTTTTGCCTTCACTCTATCCCACTTATTAAACCTGACAGGGCACACCTGTGAAGTGAAAACCATTTCAGGTGACTACCTCTTGAAGCTCATCAAGAGAATGCCAAGAGTGTGCAAAGCAGTAATCAAAGCAAAAGGTGGCTACTTTGAAGAACCTAGAGTATGACATATTTTCTGCTGTTTCACACTTTTTTGTTATGTATATAATTCCACATGTGTTAATTTATAGTTTTGATGCCTTCAGTGTGAATCTACAATTTTCATAGTCATGAAAATAAAGAAAACTCTTTGAATGAGAAGGTGTGTCCAAACTTTTGGTCTGTACTGTACATCAAATGTCTTTTGTGGGTGCAGTGCACAATTTTTTTAAGCCTGTTCTGAGCCAACTACTGCTACTGCTGAAAACAAACTTTTTTATCGGCAGCCATTTTATGCAACGATAGCGCACCAGCACTATCTATCTGCATGTCTGCCTGTCCATAAATACAGCATTTTGCTTACTGTGCTTAAAAAAACGTTTTTTTCCATATACTACACATCTGTGATTACACGTGCATAGGTGACTGTCATATTTAGGCCACAAATACGGCTATTAGGTTACTGTGGTGAAAAAAGCCCTTTTTTTCATATACTGCACATCTGTGATTACACGTGCATAGGTGCATAAAATTCTTATTTTCAATTGTCGGGTGACATTTTAAAATTTTTGGCGCATACAAATCCCTGCTGTGCCTGGGTGACAGGGGCCTAAATCTCTCAAAATCATCTGTTCTATTGCTGGGTGACACGAACCCCCTTTTGCCGTGAATTAACCCCTGCTGTGCCTGGGTGACAGGGGCCTAAATCTCTCAAAATCCTGTGTTCTATTGCTGGGTGACATGAACCCCCTTTTGCCGAGAATGAACCCCTGCTCTGCATTGCTGACAGGGGCCTAAATCTCTCAAAATGCTCTGTTGTATTGCTGGGTGATATGAACCCCCTTTTGCCGTGAATGAACCCCTGCTGTGCCTGGGTGACAGGGGCCTAAATCTCTCAAAATCCTCTGTTCTATTGCTGGGTGACATAAATCCCCTTTTGCCATGAATTAACCCCTGCTGTGCCTGGGTGACTGGGGCCTAAATCTCTCAAAATCCTCTGTTGTATTGCTGGGTGACATGAACCCCCTTTTGCCGTGAATGAAACCCTGCTCTGCCTGGGTGACAGGGGCCTAAATCTCTCAAAATCCTCTGTTCTATTGCTGGGTGACATAAACCCCCTTTTGCCGTGAATGAACCCCTGCTCTGCATTGCTTACAACAAAACTAACCAAACAACAATACAGTTAACAACAGGCTAATATCTGATAAGGAATAGGGAATATAACTAAAGTTTCTCTATCATACTCACACTAGTACTAGGACCAAGTAATCTTGTGATAGTCTTTCCACTTAATTTGCAGACAAACCAGGTGCCTCCTGTTGCTGATCCAATCTTGAAGACTCTTTAGCTCCACACTCTCCAGATCTGAAAACACCAATAACTAACCCACCAACTTGGAAGCTCTGTGACAAATAATCTGATGATGCTCCACTACTTGGCATCTCTTCAATTTTTCAGTTTTTTCTCTGAAACTCTCTCCTACACATGTTCCTGCTGTCTCAAAAACGAATTTCCTCGCTGCATCAGCTACATCCACTCCCTGCTCTCTTCAAACCTCTTCCTGGGAATCAACTTCTATTGCTCAGTTCTGACTCATTTATAGTCCAATATCAATGTTTAAAATGAAATCCTTGTCTCCAATAATAAGGATTAAAACTTAAAAGTGATGTATAGGATAAGAAAAATATAACTTCTTTTTCCTAAAAATAGCGCCACACCTGTCCATTATTGTGACTAGTATTGCATCCACAAAAATACTAGGTGAGCTTTCAGCCAAACTGGAGATAAATTAGTACTCTGCACCAGCCAGTATAAATAACTGCATTTTATATAGTGAGCACAACCTATACTTTGATTCTTTTAGCTAGTTTTGAGCGAATCAAAGTGAAAAGAATTGACTTTGATCCGAATTTCAGGAAAAATTGAATTTACCACAAATCTGAATTTCCTTGAACTTAGTGGTAACAAATCATTAAGTAATTTTTTTCCTACATTTGTTACAAATTAAAAGTACAGTAAGAAGCCCGGGAACGCGATATGACCCATAATGACATGCAACCAGCTATTCAGCAGATAGCCATCCCCTGTGATATCACAACCCTATAAAATCCTCATCCCATGCAGTCATTGCCATTCCACTGTGAACTGAGTGTAGGGAGAGACATAGCAAGCGCTAGGGACAGTGTGTTAGAAAGCTGGAATATTCGATAAGGATAGTGCAGGGACAGTGTAGGGAGATCTTAGGGAGAGTTTTTAACAATGTAGGGAGAACATAGGGTGACTGTCGCCCTGTGTATCTCCCTGTGCATCTTGTTAATTCTTAATCTGATCTGTTATATATAGACTTACTGTGCTTCAAACTCATTGTCAAAAGATGGTCTAATATATAGGCGTGTTTATCTAGCTCATCTGCTGTGCCATTTATACTTGATCTGTTCTGTTATACATAGGCTTACTGTGCATCAGACTCAGTATCAACAGGCATTCTAATATATAGGCACATTTTTTTTAATTCACTTGCTGCACCATTAATACTTAATCTGTTATAGATACATTGATTAATAGATAGGCCCTGGTTCACAATTTGGGATGATACACGTGTCCCATTCTACTATTTGTAACATGTCCACATTAATTAATAGATAAGCAATTCTATTAGGCCCTGAGTCACAAATTGGGATGATACACCTCTCTCATTCTACTGTTTGTGACGGATCCACAGTGATATTTAACGGCTTCTGTTAGCCAGTTTTAGTGATTTAGTGTTACAGAAAGGTCCTGTGGACAGTGCAAATAAATTGATTCTTCACACAGCAGAGTTGCCCACGAGTTGATCATCTTTTATGTCAGAATAATTATTCTATTAGAAAAAACATTAGTCTTGTAACAAAAAAATTAGTCTTTTAGTGAATAAATTAGTCTTTTACAAAATAAATTAGTCTGCTCCAGTATTACAATCCCCAATCCCTATGACAAATGAAGTTGAGTGGCTAACCCGCACCTGTTACCAAAGGGTAGACACATGGTGATCGCTTCAGTGCAGTGCATGTGCAGCCCTGGACATGTAAGGGCATGACAGAACAGTTAGTGCTGAATGCCACTTGGCCCTCCAGGAAGTTGGACGCGCAAATAACTCCTTGTATTAGGTTAAAATCTGATGGGCCAAACTTGCTAGATGGATGAAACATGGCAGCTGGATTATTGCAATAAGGGAGGAGTGTTGTTGGTTATTGGAATGAACCATACAAATAACTCCACCAACTCGACCAAAATTTATTGTAGCTAATACCTTCTCTTAGTCAGTGTTTGGTCAGTGTTTTGCATCAGTATTTGATCTGAATTTGTAAGCCAAAAGCAGGAGTGGGTCCAAAACACAGATGCAATACAAATAATTCCGTTACATTTTATCTCTGTTTTAGACCCAATCTTGTTTTTGGCTTACAATTACTGATCAAGTACGGATGCAAAACACTGTCTGAAAAAATACAGGATTGTTTTTTTTTTCTTTTATGTTATTCTGACGGATCAGAAGAACCGAAACATAAACAGTGATGTTAACACAGCCTTACTGCCAGTGCTGCTGCCCCCCCTCTCCACTCTTTCATGGGGTCACTTTTGCTATGGTTGTTGCCACCACTGTCCCTACTTTGTCATGGGGCCACTACTTGAATCTTGGGGCTATACATGGTTAAGTCCACAGCGCTAAATTAGACCTGACACTTTTAATTACCTGTAATACTGAATACGCAGTAATTCCACAGCTACAGAAGGGATTAGCTATGAATCTTGGTGCCCCTCACAGTGATGTATACGGCGATAAATTACAACTGCCTGTAATACTGATGGCACAGTACCTACAGAATGGATTAATTATGAATGTGGGTGCACTAGAACACAATACACACATTGATACCCTCTCTCTGCACTCTCCCTGCAGTTTAAGTTCCAAGCCTTCACACTGAGAATGGGCCACCAAGTGGGATGCATATGATTAGGCAGAGTGGCCTAGGTATACCAGATAACAAATTAATTCAGAAAGAATAGAATTTATTGAAGAACTTTGGCGAACTGTCCGTATTTTTTCTTTTCTGACATTTTTTGCTGCATTTTGAGCAAAAAATACCAGCTCTAGATGTTACGTTGAAGTGTATGGAAAATGAAAATCACAGCACACACAATTTTTTGTGCCATTTTTATTATTCCTGAGTGCATTTTTTGGGTCAATGTACCATTGTATTTTCCCCATACCACTCTATAGAGGAAGTGACATTTCATGTGTGTAGATAATTTTCTATAAAAAATGCAAGGCGTACAAAATGTAATTAAAAATGGCTGGTGGTAAAACACTATATGGTAAAAAATGCCTGTGTGGCAACATCCTAAGGACCCCTTCATACATGATTTTCGTCTAGTGTTTTTTAACCAGTGAAAAAAAATGCTGTTCAAAACGCATGCAGTTGCTTGAATCACATGCTTTTTTATGTCATTTTTAGTGACATTTGTTCTTCACACATGTGGGAATGGTATTTTTTAGGCTTTTGTTCCCTAAAGAGAAGAGGATGAAAATACTATTAATTTGAAAAAAATATATACTTGTTCCTCATTATTCTGCACTCAATACCTCATAATGAGAAAGTAAGAACAGAATTTTCAATATCTTTGGTAATTTATTGAAAAGGAAAAGCTAAAATTTTTCATTTACTTAAGTATTTAGACTCTACTCAGTACTTAGTTGAAGCCCCTTTGGCAGCGATTATATCCTTTAGTTTTCTTGGGTATGATGCTCCAAGTTTTTCACACCTAGATTTGGATATTTTCTGTCTTTTTTCTCTGCAGAACCTCTCTAGCTCTGTCAGGTTGGATAGGGAATGTCCGTGGACAGCCATTTTTGTGTTTCTCTAGAGATGTTCAATTGAGTCTTTGAGGTCACTCTCGAACAATAGCAGAGTTGTCCCTAAGCCACTCCTGTGGTGTCTTGGCTGTCTGCTTAGGGTCATTGTCTTTTTAAAAGGTAAACATTAGGTCCAGAGTATTCTGAATCAGGTTTTTGTTAAGAATTTCAGTGTACTTTGGTCCATTCAGCTTTCCCTCAACCCTAACCATCCTAGCCGTAAAAAAAAAAAAAAAAAAAAAAGCACAGCATGATACTGCCACCACCAGGTTTCACTGTAGGAATGGTATTGAGAAAGCATTGAGCAGTGCCTTGTTTCCTCCAAACATAATGCTTAGAATTGAGGCCCAAAACTTCAATATTGTTTCATCAGACCAGAGAAACTTGTTTCACACAGTCAGATACTACTTTAGGTGCTTTGGAAGTTCCTTTCATCTGCACATACTAATGGATCTTTGAAGCTCAGCCAGAGTGAACATTGGTTTCTTGGTGACCTTTCTTACCAAGGTCTTCTTACCCTCATTACTTCGTTTAGTGGGGCAGCTAGCTGTATGAAGAGTCCTGATTGTTCCAAACTTCTTTCATTTAAGAATTATGAAGGCGACTGTGATCTTGAAACCTTTCAGTGGAGTATACATTTTTTGTACCCTTCTTCAGATCTGTGCCTCCACACAATCCTATATTTGATCACTACAAGCAGTTCTTTCTTCCTACTGGCTTGATTTTTACTCTCATAGGCATTGTCATCACCAAAAAAGCATGTAGAAAAGTGTTAAAAATGCAAAAATGTCATAAAAACTATATGTGAATCCAGCCAAAGTTCACACAACATTTTGTGGAAAAACCGACTGTGTATGTATTTTAAATCTCTGGATTCAAACTTTGATTTAGCCCTCCACTTTGCTGGACTATGGGGGTAATTTATTCAACAGAAATATGCCTAAATTAGGCATGATTCTGGTGCACGATGAGTCTTTTCCCCAATCACGCCAGGTCTAGAAAAGTGGGCATGGCATAAGCGGGGACTCGTCTCATTTACAGTTTTCTACAATTGTTTTAGGAAGCTGTCTTACATTTAGAAGTGGCATTGGATCTGCCAAAGTAATGTAGAGGCTGGCGCCTCTTCACTATTATTAATTCATATACATGCCAACTATTAGCAATATAAATTGCTCTACCATTTACGGACACATACAGAGACAGTTTCTGTATTATACTGGCAATTGTTCTGACACTGAAGGTTTGTCTAATCAGTGCACTTGGTAGGTCCATATATTGTACTGTACTCTGAGAGAGACACCAATTTCAATATTTTCTCTAATAGAGACAAATGAGTATGCAAACACAATAATATACAGACAAAACAATTCAAGTATTTAACCCCCCCCCCACCCCCCATAAGCTTCTATGCAGAACTTGACTGTACATCCACTTTTCTGCAGATGTATACTATATTAATTTGGTATTGTTTTACTTTTTATTTATTTATTATTATGATGAAATTAAAGTACCAATGTCTATAAATTACCTGCATGTACAGTATGTATCCTTAGGTTGATATTATGCTAGAATCCAAGAAGGATCAGCATGCCTTGCAATTTTCATACAAACAAGAAAAAGTGGTGAACATTACATACATCAGTTGTACATTCTGATTAATGTTTCCCTATGGGCTGCAGTGGCTATACAGTAACATAATCTTGCCCATGAATCACAGTAAAGCTTAGCCAGGTTGCTTAAAATCACAGGCAAACCATATGACAAAAAAAAATGAACAATAGGAGGTTATCATCTACATTTTTTCTTTTTTTTACAAATTTAAGCTTGATACTACATCTTGTTTGTTTTTTCATTATTTTTTTTTTTTACTCAATTCTTTACAGAGTAATAAGGAAAGCCATTTTTCCTCAGATGCTCTTCGACCATGAACAGCAGTTCAGCAATTTGAATTACAGCAGCTACATAATCATAATAAAGCTTGAGGGGGTAGGAGGTGAGATGTTCCCACTACCTATTGTTAATGGCTGTGTTATCTACCTCCGGCTTTATACCAGAGCTGTTGCCTTTCACTGAAATCCTGCCAATGATGATAATAAGATGACTGCTGAGAAGTGATCTCTTTACATCAATTTTCATCCTTTTGTAAGGTGCAGTGGCTAGTGTGTTAACTGCAGTATGTAAAAAAAAAAATGAATCTACAATTAGTGACATGAAAAATGAAAAAATAAATAAATAAAAATAATCAAATTGGACAAAAAAAATCAAGTTTAAAATTAAAAAGTAAGAATGTGGCCTTAAATTGGCTTTAATTATCTTTGATATTCAAGACAATATGGGGGTTATTTACTAACAGAAATACATTTATATTAAGCTTATTTCTGGTGCAGATTGTGGTACAAATGTTCAAGCCAGGTCTACAAAAGTGGGCTTGGCGTGAGCGGGGAAGTGAACGGGCCAGATTTAGAAGCCATGGTGAATGCAGCGGGTACTTGTCATTATACTATACCGCCGAAACTTCAGAGACGACGGGCAGTGTAGCGAACAAGAAGCAGTGCTGGTATGGAGTGCCACCTACTCTTCAAACAGCTGATCGGCGGCGGGGGGGGGGGGGCCTGGGTGTTGGATATTAATATCAGATACTAATAAGCTATTCTGACGATATGTATGGTCTGCACAACCCATTAAAGGCAATGCCAAGGAATTACATAAAACATTAGAAAAAACAAAGCCTTGTAGCTAACAGTGTTAGACTGGGGTGCTTAGGGACCACCACTCTCGGTGTCAACTATACAGCTACATACAAATATTACCTGACCCCCATTCAAAACACTTACTGATGTGTGAATGGACCCTTAAAGTGCGGCTTCGCCTGACGGACGGTCTGACAATACAATCACCATAGAGGGGGGTATAGTGACTATATACTACTGATGAAGGTGTTGCCAAAACACGTGTTGGGGTGTGCGGTTCTCTTGAGGTGATCACTTTACTCATTGGGTATGTAATTATTATTTTCAACTGTTTATTATGTACCTTTGAGTGAGGGGTTTGTGCATTACATACAACAGATATACAGTTGCAAGAAACAGTATGTGAACCCTTTGGAATAATATGGATTTCTGCGCAAATTGGTCATAAAATGTGATCTGATCTTCATCTAAGTCACAACAATAGACAATAACAGTCTGCTTAAACTAATAACACACAAAGAATTAAATGTTACCATGTTTTTTATTGAACACACCATTTAAACATTCACAGTGCAGGTGGAAAAAGTATGAGAACCCTTGGATTTAATAACTGGTTGAACCTCCTTTGGCAGCAATAACTTCAACCAAACGTTTCCTGTAGTCGCAGGTCAGATGTGCACAACGGTCAGGAGTAATTCTTGACCATTCCTCTTTACAGAACTGTTTCAGTTCAGCAATATTCTTGGGATGTCTGGTGTGAATCGCTTTCTTGAGGTCATGCCACAGCATCTCAATCGTGTTGAGGTCAGGACTCTGACTGGGCCACTCCAGAAGGCGTATTTTCTTCTGTTTAAGCCATTCTGTCATTGATTTACTTCTATGCTTTGGGTCGTTGTCCTGTTGCAACACCCATCTTCTGTTGAGCTTCAGCTGGCGGACAGATCGCCTTAAGTTCTCCTGCAAAAAGTCTTGATAAACTTGGGAATTCATTTTTCCTTCGATGATAGCAATCCGTCCAGGCCCTGACGCAGCAAAGCAGCCCCAAACCATGATGCCCCCACCACCATACTTCACAGTTGGAATGATGTTTTGATGTTGGTGTGCTGTGCCTCTTTCTCCACACATAGTGTTGTGTGTTTCTTCCAAACAACTCAACTTTCGTTTCATCTGTCGACAGAATATTTTGCCAGTACTGCTGTTGAACACCCAGGTGCTCTTGTGCAAACTGTAAACGTGCAGCAATGCTGTTTTTGGACAGCAGTGGCTTCCTCTGTGGTATCCTCCCATGAAATCCATTCTTGTTTAGTGTTTTACGTATCGTAGATTTGCTGACAGGGATATTAGCATATGCCAGAGACTTTTGTAAGTCTTTAGCTGACACTCTAGGATTCCTCTTCACCTTATTGAGCAGTCTGCGCTGTGCTCTTGCAGTCATCTTTACAGGACGGCCACTCCTAAGGAGAGTAGCTGCAGTGCTGAACTTTCTCCATTTATAGACAATTTGTCTTACCGTGGACTGATGAACAGCAAAGCTTTTGGAGATACTTTAATAATGCTTTCCAGCTTTATGCAAGTCAACATTTCTTAATCGGAGGTCTTCTGAGAGCTCTTTTGTGCGAGGCATCATTCACATCAAGCAATGCTTCTTGTGAAAAGCAAACCCAGAACTGGTGTGTGTTTTTGATAGGGCAGGGCAGCTGTAACCAACACCCCCAATCTCATCTCATTGATTGGACTCCAGTTGGCTGAAACCTCACTCCAATTAGCTCTTGAAGATGTCACTAGTCTAGGGGTTCACATACTTTTTCCACCTGCACTGTGAATGTTTACATGGTGTGTTCAATAGAAACATGGTAACATTTAATTCTTTGTGTGTTATTAGTTTAAGCAGACTGTGATTGTCTATTGTTGTGACTTAGATGAAGATCAGATCACATTTTATGACCAATTTGTGGAGAAATCCATATCATTCCAAGGGGTTCACATACTTTTTCTTGCAACTGTATGTTATAACATTTGTACATTAATTGAATAGTATCATTTTAAGCACTGCAATATACCAGACAGTTCAGCAGTATATAGTCACTTTACCCTCCTCTATGGTGATTGTATTGTCATACCATCCCTCAAGTGAAGCCACACTTTAACATTGAAGTGTTTCATCTCTATGTTTATCATGTTATGTATATGTATTTAATAAATATTACTACTCTTTAAACTATTGTCTTTATATAGGTTTTTCTTTTTGTATTGAGTTGGCTCTTTTTTAAGGGGAATTAAATGTTTTCTATCCCATTACTTGGGTTTTTACCATTTTTTTGTGCTATGCAACCTTTATATAATAAGTATAATGGGATGCTGCCACCCTGCAAATATGGTGAGAATTAGCCGGCTAAAAACTGCTGCTGCATGCAGCGGTTTTTGTCTGGCTGATTCCCAGCTCTAAACAGTAGTAGAATAAAGAGTAGAACACGGTGGCACTACCTGTCAAGCAAAAAATACCCCAAAGGATGGTGTGACATCGGCCAAACAGCCTCTTGTATGGAAGGCAAAATCTTACGGCAATGCAAAGCATACAGAAACACAAGTCCAATGGATGCGAATGATGAGAAAATTAAGATGCGGCAGTCACCAGGTTGCGAAAATAATGTGCAGGCTTTATTCCTTGATACATAAGCAACAGACAGGCAGGGGAGCAGAGCAAGCCATTCACAGAAGATCGGCGGTCCCAGCTCTGTTTGTTGGAATTTCTGGCCCAGTGGATGGTGTGAAAGTTACCTTACCCTAAGTAGTTTGATAGAAAATCTACTCCGTTTTTTAAGGATGCATAGGTTGGTTGAGGTGCCGTGGCATATCCATTCCCAGTGGTACATGACTGGGCCCTGTTTTTGAAATACGAGCAGGATCTATAGTTGGGACATGCACTTCCTGTGGATATGCCATACATTTCCTCATGGGACAAATCCTTTAAATTCCCCGTTCACAATTTATTCCCAGTGGAACAAAGTTGGAATGTGCTTTTGTTTAAAGCTACTTTCACACTCGCGTTCGGTGCGGATCCGCCATGGATCTGCACAGATGGATCCGTTCAGATAATACAACCGTCTGCATCTGTTCAGAACGGATCAGTTTGTATTATCTTTAACATAGCCAAAACGGATGCGTCTTGAACACTATTGAAAGTCAATGGAGGACAGATCCATTTTCTATTGTGCCAGATTGTGTCATAGTAAACGGATCCGTTCCCATTGACTTACACATCATTGCGCGTCAGAACGGATCCGTTTGGCTCAGTTTCGTCAGATGGACACCAAAATGCTGCAAGAAGCATTTTGGTGTCTGCATCTAGAGCAGAATGGAGACGGAACGGAGGCAAACTGATGCATTCTGAGTGGGTACTTTTGCATTCGGAATGCATTAGGGCAAAACTGATCCGTTTTGGACTTCTTGTGAGAGCCCTGAACGAATCTCACAAACGAAAATCCAAAAAGCCAGTGTGAAAGTAGCCTTAGGCATGCCAAATGATTTACTTAAGAGCTCATTCACATGACTGATAAAGTTTATTCTCATTGTCTTCCTTGCTGGCCTCTGTTTTCATGTTTTTCTATGTACAGTTTCAAAAAACGATGAAACTTAAAAAAATGTAACAAGCAAATTGGGAAACCTGAAATGAATCCTAAAGAAAAGTCATATATGTCTATGTCATATATAAGAATGCTTATATGAATGTGTTAGCATTAAAGGGGTTCTGCAGTTTGTTTAAACTGATGATCTATCCTCTGGATAGATCATCAGCATCTGACCGGCGGGGGTCCGATACCCCGGACCCCCACCGATCAGCTGTTTGAGAAGGCAGCGGCGCTCCAGCAGCGCCGCGGCCTTCTCACTGTTTACCGCCGGCCCAGTGACGTCACGACTAGTATCAACTGGCCTGGGCGGGGCTAAGCTCCATTCAAGTGAACAGAGCTTAGCCGTGCCCAGGCCAGTTGATACTAGTCGTGACGTCACTTGGCCTGCAGTAAACAGTGAGAAGGCAGGAGCACCGCTGCCTTCTCAAACAGTTGATCGGCGGGGGTCCTGGGTGTCAGACCCCCGCCGATCAGAAGATGATGATCTATCCAGAGGATAGGTCATCAGTTTAAACAAACTGCAGAACCCCTTTAACTGTGCGCTGTAAAATAATAAAACAATCACAAATATATGTACAAGATCACTGTCGTTTACAAATAAACATGGACTGCTACTGTCCTAATGTCCCCTACTTTTGTTGAATGTTCGGTTATTCTACAATCGCTGCCATGCAAAAAAGTAACCATTTCTATTATGTTGCCATGGAAACTGTGAGATCGGATTGACAGAATTCTAAATAGCATGCTACAAATCTCAGTGAGATTCATTCAGTCTTCAGAATGTGCAATGCACCTAGCAGTCCAGCTTTGATGACTTTCAAAATACAATTTGTATCTGACCATCGGTTATGCTGTCTCCAAAATGCACAAAACAAATTATTTACCTACTGAAATAAGTAAAACTTGCTTTGTCATGTTTTTTTATTACAGTTATAACAAGACCAACATTCAATTTTACTAAAAGAAAATTGGGGAGAATGTTGGCATGGCTGCAAGCTAAGCAAACAACTAAAATGAGATCTATGTAATTCAATCACTGGGAAGCAAGCCATAATCTTAGTCAGCTTTCTTCACACTTTCCACAGCCAAATAATTGGTGTGACATTTTATTTCTCCATATTGTGAATGATTCCCTGGGAGAAACTACACTATTTACTAAAGCTTTTTCTCAGAAGCAACAGTTGTAATGCGTTTGTTTTAAATAACAAGATCAGACGTGTCATAATGTTCTTAAAGGACATCTAAAAATATGTACATTGTGAAATCATCATAGCACCCATGTTCTTTATCAGTATATGATCATATCTAGGGATGAGCAAATTTCTTATTTTGAAGTTCGTGTTGTGGTATTTACTGAATTACGTTATGGATTCCGTTACCACAGACCATAATGCAAATTCCATGACGGAATGCATAACGGAAGGACTTTAGAGGACTCCAGCATAACGTAAACCGTTATGCAGGCCATAGACTTCTAATATGACAGAATGAATAACGGAATGCCTCTAAAGAAATTCCGTTATGCATTCCACCATGGAAGTGCATTATGGTCCGTGGTAACGGAATCCGTAACGCAATTCAGTAAATATCACAACACGAATCCACACATGAACTTCAAAATATGACATTCGCTCATCCCTAATCACATCATATGCATTTACTACTATATATTGTTATTTAGTGTTGATCGAATCTAAGCATCCGAAGCAGAATTCGATCTGAAGTTTAGGAAAAATTAGATTTCCTTGCGCTTCGTGGTAACTAGAGATGAGCGAATCGAATCCCACGAAGTGGAATTTGATTTGAATTTCAGGAAGTATTTGATTCGCCAAGAAGCCGAATTTCCTCGCGCTTCATGTCAGCGAATCGATTAATCCCGAAATTCAAACTGACCGCCTCCATTTGTGCATGAAGGGCCGTCAGCCTCCATTTTGCTTGAAGATCTCGGTTGAAATCCCGTGCGGCGCAAGATTACGTAATCTTGCGCTGCACAGGATTTCGGCCGAGATCTTCAAGCAAGATGGCGGCGGCCGGCTCGTGTATGAATGCGTCATCTGAGGGGTACAATGACTGTGGCGGCGCTATCGCTGCTTCCTATCATTATACCTGCTACTTACAAAAAAATGTGCTTCGTGGCGAAGTAATTTGTCACAAAGCGAATATTTTTGTGAAATTCGGTGAATCAGCCGAATCGAATTTTCAAGAAATTTGCTCATCTCTACTGGTAACGATTTTTCTAAAACGGCTGCTGCATGTGTTACAAACTGAAAGTAAAAAGCCTGGGAATGTGATATGACCCATAATGCCATGCAGCCAGCCAATCAGCAGCCATCCCCTGTGATTCACAAGCCTATGAAACGCCTCATCCCATGCAGTCTCCACCATTTCGCGGTGAGTTGAGCTTAGGGAGAGACATGAAAAGCGCTTATGTGCTAGGGAAAAGACAATATACAGAAAAAAGTACACAACAGTCACCAAAGCCGTGAACAAATGAGCGAGCTCCTAACGACCAGTCCCCAACATGGCACCTGGCCAATACCCATATGATACAATGAGAAGTGATAGAAGCAAGACACATTTTACCCTGATGATATCCTCAATGGAGCTGAGCTCTTTGTTACATATCTAGTTGTTTTATAGCATCCTGGCCCCTCCTGACCTCTCCTAAAAGTCTTCAGTGCGCAGTACACATGTACACTCACTTCAGGAATGTGGCGTGGTATGAGACACCACTAGCTGACAATATTACAAGGAATGAAAGGGGAATGAACTACTAAAATATCTTTCTATACAGTCACAAAATATATTTATGACATTTTGAAATATATGAATTCCCCAACCACTAGAATCTTCATTGATCAGCACAGCGGAGACACTGTAAACCCTGCATTTTTTATGTAGACAAGTGTATTAATGGGTGTCTTTGAGCCTGCTACTACAGTTCAGCTATGTTCATTTGTTCAACCTATGCCGTTTGTACTGCTACCTTTGGTGCCTGTCATACAATACCATGTGTCCCTGGCTACTGCTTTTACCCACACTAATGATTTTTTTTTATGCAAGGTATCTTGATAACTTACTGTAAAGCCAATACACAGATTTGTATAGTACTTTGACACTTGGCACAGTGTGAAATCTATCTAGCTTGATTGAAGTCAAAACTTTAAGTTTTCAGTTTCTGGTATTTGCTAAGAATAAAACGTTTATAGAAACTCCACCTTAAAGGGAACCTGTCACCTGGATTTTGGGTATAGAGCTGAGGACATGGGTTGCTAGATGGCGCTAGCACATCCGCAATACCCACTCCCCATAGCTCTGTGTGCTTTTATTGTGTAAAAAACACAATTTGATACATATGCAAATTAACCTGAGATGAGTCCTGTACGTGACACAATAAAAGCACACATAGCTATGGGGACTGGGTATTGCTGATGTGCTAGCGCCATCTAGCAACCCATGTCCTCAGCTCTATGCACAAAATCCCATTGACAGATTCTCTTTAACCCTTTCATGACCAAGGGTCATTGATGCCCCAGTGTCCAGGTCAAAATTTACAAATCTGACATGTGTCGCTTTATGTGGTAATAGCTTTGGAACACTTTTACTTATCCAAGCCATTCTAAGATTGTTTTCTCGTGACACATTGTACTTCATGATAGTCATATATTTGACTCAATATATTTCACCTTTATTTATGAAAAGATCCCAAATTTACCAAAAAAATTGAAAAATTCACAATTTTCCAAATTTCTATTTCTCTGCTTCTAAAACAGAAAGTGATACCTAATAAAATATTTATTACTTAACATTCCCCATATGTCTACTTTATGTTGGCATCATTTTGGAAATGTCATTTTATTTTTTTAGGACGTTAGAAGGCTTAGAAGTTTAGAAGCAATTCTTACAATTTTAAAGAAAAATTTCCAAAACCCACTTTTAAAGGACCAGTTCAGGTCTGAAGTCCCTTTGTGGGGCTTACATAGTGGAAACCCCCATAAATGACACCAATATAGAAGCTGCACCCCTCAAGTTACTCAAAACTGATTTTACAAACTTTGTTAACCCTTTAGGCGTTCCACAAGAATTAAAGGAAAATGGAGATGAAATTTAAAAATTTCACTTTTTTGGCAGGTTTTCCATTTTATATATTTTTTTTCTTTAACACATTGAGGGTTAACAGCTAAACAAAACTCAATATTTATTACCCTGATTCCGCGGTTTACAGAAACACCCCACATATGATCGTAAACTGCTGTACGGGCACACGGCAGGGCGCAGAAGGAAAGGAATGCCATACGGTTTTTGGAAGGTAGATTGTGCTGGATTGGTTTTCTGAACGCCATATGTTTTTTGTTTTTCTGCCGATTGTCTTGTGCAGGAGCTCGTTTTTTGCAGAAAGTGTTGAGGTTTTTATTGGTACCATTTTTGGGTACATAGGATTTTTTGATCATTCATTATTACACTTTATGGGGCAAGGTGACCCAAAAATTGGCTGTTTTGGAACAGTTTTCATTTATTTATTTTTACAGCGTTCATCTGAGGAGTTAGGTCATGTGATAGTTTTATAGAGAAGATCGTTACGGACGTGGCAATACCTAATATGTATACGTTTTCTTATTTATTTAAGTTTTACACAATAATAGCATTTCTGAAACCCAAAAAATGATGTTTTAGTGTCTCTATAGTCTGAGAGCCATATCTTTTTTATTTTTTGGGCGATTGTCTTAAATAGGGAATCATTTTTTGCGGGACGAGGTGACGGTTTGATTGGTACTATTTTGGGGGTCATAAGCCTTTTTGATCGCTTGCTGTTGCACTTTTTGGGATGTAAGGTGACAAAAATAGCTTTTTTGGCACTGTTTTTTTAATTTTATTTTTATGGTGTTTATCGGACGGGGTCCATCATGTGATATATTTATAGAGACGGTCGTTACGGACGCGGTGACACCTAATATGTGTATTTTATTTTATTTTTTCATTTTTTTATAGGAAAAGGCAATGTCTTTTTTTATTTACATTTTTTTATTTATTGATTTATTTTTACTTTTATTATTTTCACTTTTTTTTTTGATCTTGAAGATCCAGTTGTACTATACTTTGCAATGCTCTTGCATTCCAAAGTATAGTACTTCCAGATTGCCTGTAGGTGGCAGCACTGGACACCTTTGCCATGGCAACCGGACGCTTTTGCAAAGCGTCCGGTTGCCATGGCAACCATCGGGTGCTGCAATCACAGCGCTGCAGCCCCGATGGTGGAGAGAGGGAGCTCCCTCCCTCTGTTAACCTCATGGATGCCGCAACCGCGGCATCTATGGGGTTACAGGAGAGTGTCAGCATAGAGCTGACACTCTGCTGATGGCGGCGGCTCGGGAATGGAGCCGCCGCCATCACACACAGAATGGGGAATTGGGGGCAGCGCTGGAAGGGAGGGGGGGATAAATCGGGGGTACAAACTACAGGAGGGGCGGAGGGGCGGACAGAAAATTAATGCAGGGGGCGGGGAGGGGCGGATCGCATGGCAGGAAGGAGATGAGGGCCAGATCGGCAAGGCACAGTGGGGCATCATGGTCTTAGAGCGGCACAGATCGGGGGGGGGGGGGGTGCATGAGGAACACTATCGGCTTTCAGGCTCTGATCTGCAGAGCGCAGATCAGAGCCTGAAACCGGCATTTTAACACTGCCGCGATCCGATTGGTTAGTCTGCACAGACTAACCAATCGGATCGATTGCCGGCAAGGGGCCACTCTGATTGGTCCCTTGCCGGCATTACTGCACTGTATGCTGTCTGTGACAGCATACAGGGCAGGGGCAGAAGCTTTAATCCAAGCGCTTTGCAGCGCTTGGATTAAAGAGCTTGTTTGACGTTTATATACGTGGTAGCTGCACGGGGTATGTGCAGCTATCACGTATATATACAGATTGCGGTCGTGAAGGGGTTAAGTAACACACTAAGGAACAATTTGCAGTGATGAATGAGCCATGTCTTAGGCATTCTAGGACCTAAGTAAAGAAATGAAAACCTTTATGCAAGCATCATGAAAAGTTAAAGGGGTATTCCCATCAGAGACAATGGTAGCACATCGCTAGGATATGCCCCCATTGTCTGATAGGTGCTCACAGAGTGCCCAGCCTCTTCTAACAGCTGATCGGCAGAGGTTTGATATTGATGTCCTATCATGAGGATTAGTCATCAATATAAATTCCAGGATAGCCCCTTTAAGGTAAGCTATTGATGTGTTAGTAGTGAGGTTCCAGGGGCTAGAAAAATAAATGAAAAAGGCAAAGATAAAATAGTTGCTGCACCCTCTTCATTGTTTATCTGGACACAAATGCTTCGCCATCCACGTGACTGGAACTTCAGGTTAGAGTCTTTCACTTCAAACTGAGAAATGTCTCAAAAAGGTTGAGGCAATTGGATCACAGCACTTAATTAATGTAAATGCCCATATACACTAGCTGAAGATAGGGTCAGTAATCGGGAATGAATATTCACACAAATGCTTATTCCCGATAATTGGATCATGCAAAGCAGGGCACATTTCTGAAAATTTACTTTTAAGACGCATAAAAATAGCCCCTGATTAAAATACATCTTTTTGGGGGGAATTTTTGCCATTGATCCCCCTCTGGTATGTCACTGTCCATGTTGTGGGACTATTTGTTCACTTCTAGTAAGTGTTTGGTAGGTGAAAATATGACCTGAAGGTTTTTCAGGTTCGTCTGCCATTAAAGTCAATGGCGCCCTCCGCGAACGCACGTTCACGGATCGTCCCGGCCGATGTTCATCCATCACTAATAAACAGTCCTTGATCGTAAATCCACTTGATGTAGTGAAAGATACAAAAAGGTATACAATGGCATGCCTCATACAGGTGCTGTCCTCAGATATAAGAGCATGTGTAGCGTGGTGATAGATCTTTCATATGTCACCAGCACAACGGCTGTGCAACTGCCAATAATCAAACTGAATGAGAGACAAAAGGTTGCAATAATGATTATTGTATTGGACTGTGTGAAAGGCAATTTAAACCAGTTAGCGTTCACAGTTGGTACAGCAGTGACTCATGAAACAGAACCCTCATTAGGCTGTTTTTCCTATTTGGGAGATACAATTTCTCCTTATGGAGAGCATCTAATAGGCGTAAGGAGATAATGCTCCTCTGGATTCTGAAAAAACAAGCTCCACCAGATGTACGATAGCTATCCTACCTTACATCTGGTGGCAGAAGAGGCTCAGCTTTCTTTTCCTTTTGGAAAGATAGCTCATTTGTATATTTGTTTTCGCTGTTGGAATTAATTGGAATTAGGGTGTCATGATTTTTGACCCATTAATCTGCAATTGTTAAGCACATGAAAATAATTAAATTAAACTTTTCCTTCTCATTTATAAATTACGTATATTATTTGCTTGGTTGTCTTGATTGTCTATTCTAGTTTTGTTATAATGTTAACGTTATCCTATCCAGACTTAGAGAAGGTATCTTTAACTATGTGCCCTTGCTTATGATGACATATAACAATGACAAATTCAAAACAGATGCGGACCGAAGTGTTACGCTGCTGTTCCCTCTGACTTTACAGATTCCAAGCAAACCAACATCCCACTGTCACCATTCATATGATTATTCATTATAAAAATAAATTGTGCAATCATTGGCAGCTCAATTACTAATGATGAATGTTGTATCCATTTTTAGGTATCTCATTTTACTTCCAAGAAGTTGGCTTACCGAGCAAAATCTGCTGTTTTGACACTAATGTTAATGTTTGTCTAGGCAGGCTGAAAAATGAGTCTGCTATCTCGCAGAGCACCAAGCCATCTATTGACTTCCACATTACTATGTTACTGTAATCTACTTTGTCAGTTAACTTAAAATCGTAATAGTGTCTAACATTGATGCTGAAGATGTGTGAATATTTATGTCGACGGGTGTGGATATTGGGGCAGCCAATAGCAAGCCACAACAGGAATAAGCCTCCCTAGCGTCAACCGCGATGCTAGGGAGGCATGTTCCTGACGCGGCCAAATATTGGCTGCTCCCCCTTGTCAAAGGATGTTTTAATCTGAGTGACGGGGAGATGCATAGGTGGCTGTGTGGGCATCAGGAGCAACGCAGGTGCCAGGGAGCGGAGTAAGTATAACCTGTATGAGATGCCCTGGCATTTTGGTGGGCAGTATAGGGATTGGATAACCCCTTTAAAGATTCAAATTTTTTCATGGAAAAAATGAACTCAAATTCAAGACATGCTATCAAAAACCTTTAAATCTGCAATTCATTAAATAACCACTTGGTGACTGTTCATATAACATAGACATCTTGCAAAAATACTGCAAAATCGTATTATTAAAAAGAAAAAAACAGTCATCTTATGTCTCTTGGATATATTGAACCAAGAGGAAAGGTAAGAAAGGACACATCTATATGTCAAAAAGGGAAGTCTGGAGGATTGAGCAGGCATTACCTGGTTACCCATGTAACAAATACAGGTGTGTTAGAAAAAAACGTTTCTATACCTCTCTGAGAGGTCAATGGACATGTGGCCTTCTTTGGAGATATGAAATAAGTCTTAGTTAAATGTTATATTACAAGGCTTTTTCTAGTCTTGGGGTGGATTATGCAATACTACATGTTAGGCCTCATGCACACAACCGTTTTTTTTTATGGTCCGCAAAACGGGCCTCCGTTGTTCCGTGATCCATGTCCGTTTTTTCTTCCGTTGTGCTTCCGTGTGTCTCCGTGTCCGTTTTTTTTGCAGACCGTCCAAAATCATGGTCTGGTGAAAAAAATGTATTTTTACTAACTCCACCCTAGAAACTGGTATAAATCAAGGGCACCTGAGTTTGGTTTTGTGGCCATTTTCTGTAGTCTTTCCAGAGTACAGAGGTTATTTTGGCTGCTTCTCTTTGCTGTATCACCATGTCGGATTCAGAGGAAGAGGTCATGCTGCATTGGCTGGTTTCTCTGCGTTGGGGATAGCGCACTCCTTTGTTGGAGGAGGAACCGTGTAGAAGGCGACGATTTTGGGTCCATCCGATTGTTTCACAACGTTACCGGAAAGGACACTTCCATACCCTCTACAAAGATCTGCGGCTGCATCCAGAGCAGTTCTATGCCTTCTGTCGGATGTCAGTGGGTACATTTGATCGCTTGCTGTCGTCTCTACGTACTGTCCTTACCTTTATGGACACCAATATGAGGCGCAGCATTTCACCTGAGGAAAGGCTCATCGTCACGTTGAGGTAAGCAGTATAGTACTTGTAAAGTTACACCAGTAATGTGCCGTGCTTGTATCTGGAGGAACATGTGCAAGAAAATGGCTGCTGCTAGACATGTGCTACTGTTTGCTTAAAGTAAGCTTAATTTGTCTGATTGATAAATTTAATTTGTGCTTTTAAATCCAGGTAATCCCTGTCATATGACATTCTAATTTGAATTTCAGTTTTCCACCTTTCTGCAAGTTTGCAACTTGTGTTCAGGTAACGTTTAAGAGACAATGCAATAATCCAATGCACTGGACAGTAGTTTGTGAATAAAGTTGAATTTTTTAGTCAGTCAGCTAGGCTCCAGCAGGCAGTAACCTGACTGTATGAGTGAATAACTCTCTTTTTGGTTTCAAACTACTGTCGAGTGCTGTGTATTATTATATTGGCTTGAAGAGTTGGTGCCCTCAGACAGGAGCCCTTTCTGCATGCATCCCCCAGTTTGTCGCCTAGATACCGCGCAGGACGTTATTTTGTGTGAGTTTTGGTTCAATGAAACTCCAGGGTTTTTCAGGTAGCATACTAATTGTGTACAATGTTAACATACTTCAGAAGTGGCGGTAAAATGTCATCATTTCCAAGGCTCGAAACACAGTTGGGAACTTGTGTTAATACTGGCCTCACCCCAATAGCTGGTAGTGTTTTGCTCTTAGCCCTTTTCTACGGGTTTTAAGGGGTTTGGCTTATTCAACAAAGGCCATTAGGTAGTGTGATGGAGCCGTTTAGTTAACAATGTGATCCCCAAATTTAACCCACAACTTTCCCCATATTCGAGTTTCCAAATTCGTTTAGCTTCCATGTATTATTCATCACAACTATAATAGACTGTCTACATTCAGTGCTGTATGTCCCGTTCTTAGTGTGGCCTCTGCTGATGAATGGTATGCAAATTCAAAGTTATTTTATTGGGTTTTTACTTTGAGATTTAAGGGTGAGCGTGGGGCCACAGACAGGCCCTAGAGTGCTGCCTCTGGCATCCGTGCCATAGGTTTGACTCCATTGCCCTTGTTTTTTTACAAATATTTGGTTATAAAACATTAAATGTGATTCCTGCATCTGCTGTGCACTTTGTTTTTGTGTCGATTTTGAACTTTATTTTCCATTTGCCTACAGATTCCTTGCTACTGGTAACTCATTTGCATCCCTGCATTTTAAGTTTCTACTCGGAAGCTCGACAATTTCTTGGATAGTCCGTCACACTTGTCAAGTCATCTGGCAGCAACTCCGAGAGACGGTGATGCCGCAGCCCAAGGCGGACGATTGGTTTCGGATTGCTGAGGGCTTCCAAATTTCTGCGCAGTTTCCAAACTGCATCGGGGCAATGGATGGCAAGCACATCCGTGTGAAGAAGCCGCCTCACTCAGGGTCCCGATTCTTCAATTATAAACAGTTTTGTTCGGTAGTACTGATGGCTGTTGCTGACAGTAACTACCGGTTTATAATGGTTGATATTGGGGCCTATGGAAGCACTGCTGATGCTCGCATCTTTAGTGCTTCTAGAATGGGGGAGCGGCTTCGTGCCAACCAGCTTGCCCTGCCTGAGGCCAGAAGACTGCCCGGATCTGCTGGTCCGCCGGCTCCATTTGTCATCGTGGCGGATGAAGGGTTTGCATTAACTACCCATGTTATGCGGCCCTTCCCAAAGCGTGGTTTGGATGTCAGGAGGCGTATCTTCAACTACCGGTTGACTCGTGCCAGTCGGTATGTTGAGTGCGCTTTCGGGATACTCTCCAGCAAGTGGAGGGTGTTTTTGTCATCCATACAGATGAATCCGGATAATGCCACCCTGGTGATTCAAGCTTGTGTTGTTCTACACAACTTCACCAGGATTCATGAGGCTTCCTCTTCTGGTGACATGGATGACCTTCCGACGTCATCAGAATTGGGTTTGGATCGGACCCTGCATAGGCGACCTGGGACTGCTGGACTTGCAGTTCGGGAACTCTATGCAGACTACTTTTCAAGCCCCGAGGGGTCCTTGCCATGGCAGAGGGACGCAATTCGTGGCAGTTTTTGAAATCTTCTGGTCTCATTAGTGTTTTTTTATTTTGTAGATAGTTTGCAAATATTTACTGTGGTATAGTTGAGTGTAGGGACTCGCAAGACACTGAGGACCCTTGACGTGGGCTTGCGGGCTGAGGTTTGGAGAATTCTATTTTTAAAATACCTAATCTTTGTAATTTTTTTTATTATTTTGGGCGATGACTAACATCAAGGAATTTTGTTTTTAAAATTAGAAACCCCAAACCTTCTAATACCTCTTTACCAATTTTTAATACAAAATTTTCTCTTGCAAGATGAAGTGTGTTTGGGGCTTTTTTTGGGGGAATATCTGTTGTGACTAAAACTGGTTGAAGTGTTCCACTGTGTTGTATAAATGAATAAACATAAGTCAATTGATTGTTTGTAAAATATTTTTACTGAAAAACAATATAACTTTTTTTGGGTTTGGAACGGAGTAATTTTGTGACTTACCAATGCAATCAAAGCAGCACACAAACCAAATAAAATATAAATTACAAATCAAATGTCTCTTGAAAAAGAGCCAGGGGCGTACGATGACGCCGGACGCACCTGGGCTGGTTGAGGGGGAGCAGCTGCAAACATGCCCACATTAAAGGACTGGGCAAGGGGAGGGTTCTGTTCTTGGGAGCCCTGGAAAGTCGGACCCACAGATTGATGTCCCTGGCAAGGATGTGGTGCCTGCTGAAATGATGGTGGTTGCTGATTGGTAGCCACCATATATTTATGCAGTAAATTGTTGATATCCAATAAAATGTCTCCCTGGTATGGCAGGGAGAACATTTTTAGGACCAACAAAAGGGAGGCAACACATTGTTGCTGGCTAGCTTGGGGAACCAGCTTTAGCATTGGCGCAAGCCCCCTAAGCATGATTTCTTCATGCCCATCAGTCCTCCTCTGAGCTAGGAACTGGATGACTCGGGCATCTATCATTTCCCGATTCGCTAGCTCAGAGGAAGACTGACGGGCATTCCTCCTCTTCCTGGGCTGTTGTCTTGGTTGTGGCCTTTCTGGTTCCCCACCACTGGTTGCCATGGGTGGTTCAGTGGTTTCCAACACTGGGGAATGTTGGGGGCTGGATTCCGGCGAAAATACCGCAGGGGTTTCTTCACTGCCCTCCTCGAATTCTTCACTCTCCTCCAGATTGTCCACAGTTCTGTAGATATAAATCACACAAATGTTAAGAATTATGGATTTTTCAAGTTGCCAATCCAACATCCCACATCCCAAACTATTTTTGGACAATGAATATGGCTAATGTATGTATGTGCATGCAACATATATCACAAAAGGTCTAATAAACCCTCTATTTGACATTTTCAAGCAAATGACACTTTGCATACTTTTCTCATTTTGGAAAATCTGATATGTACAGTGTTTCAGTAGCGTACGTTTAAACCACTAAACAAAGGGGTGTTGTTTGGGAGCCAGATTGGAATCTTGCAGGTTTGGCGTTAGCCAACAGAAGAGATTCTGGCCTTCTCGGCCGTCCGTACTGAAGAAATGTGCCACCTTAACTGGTTTTAAATTTCACTACAAGCATGTCCTAATGTCCAAATAGCTGAAAACATTCCCCAGATGCTGGGGGATGCATTTTAAACATTGCCAGAGTGTCCCAGTATGGATGTGCCTGACGACATTTACTCGTCCAGCTCAAGGGTCATGCCGGACTTTTATTTCTGGTAAACCAAGAACAATGGTGTAAGAGAACCCCTTGTTTGAGTTCCAGGGTGTACTGAATAATCCGTTATAAATCATGATATAAGTTATACAAATTTGCATATTATACTGGTCAGATGCTAGTCAAGGAACATGCACACAGCAAATTTAGGCATTTCTATTTGAAAAAATATCGTAATGTGGCGCAAGAGCAATGTGTCCACCTTCCCAATCAGGGGTATGCTAGAGAATTATATCCAACTCCCAGCGGACAGACGATTTGCTGTAAGCCAATAGCCGCATATCCTATCAAAATGGCCATAGTTGACGAGGTAAGTAACTTACTTTGAAAAAGTCGGTTACACTAAAAACCAACAATGAGTATGCATCATTTTACAAATACACAACAAAAAGGGAGATTTCTCTCAAATTTAGTGGATACATTGGTGGCTCAGGCGATCCTGTCGAAAGGCAACCCCCTTATGTGTGAAGAAAACCTGCAACTTCCAAAATTGCATCACACACTTGGAGTAAGGCAAGGTCTACACGACGACATTTGTGGTGAGCCATTTTGTAGCACCAATGTTGCGCATCAATTTTTAGAATGGCAGTCAAGGGTGTCGCACTGCAACATGCGACATGCTGCGATTGCAACGCCACAGTCGCCTAAAATCCATTGTCGACGGATTTTTCAGCAACAGACACATCGCAGTCATCAAATGTCGCATGCTAGAGTGCGACAACAAAAACTGCCTTTTTAAAAGTTGTCGCACAAGATTAGGGCATCAAAATGTTGCCCCACAACTGTTGCATCCTATCTGTTGCTTGACTTTTTGATGCGCACCAAATGTCGTCGTGTTGACCTAGCCTAAAGGTATAACCCATATATGTTTGCATGGTGTTTTCGGACATGAATTGAATAAAAATGTTTTTTTTGACGGTAACAAATAAAACTTACGGCCTCAACTCCATCACCGGATGAAGGAAGCTAAGTTGCTGTGTATAGATGTAGGGCCTTTTTCTGGATGTCCCTTCTCCGCTGCGGCCCTTTTCATTGAGCTCCCTCCGGAACTGGTCCCTGCAGCTGTTCCAGCGGACCTTGACATTTTTCACTGTCAAAACAAACATCCAAGGTTGATTAAACTGAGAATTTCTCAAATTTTGATTTTAAAAAAGAAAAGCGCGTAGAATTTTTGGAATGAATAAAATTAAAAAAAGGCACTTCTCCACTTGTGGGTGAAAGAGAATGGTAGACAATTTCATGAATGGCGAAAATATGGGGAGATTGGCTTTTCTAAAGACTATTTCAAGTAACTGCCAAGAGAGAGAAGATTAAAGATACTGTTCAACATGGCACATGTGTTCAAACTTGCCCAAAAAAGCCACAGAATACATTACAACGGTGGGCAGAAGGTAAGGTGGGAACAGACATTAAAACAGGAAGGGGGGCGTAAAATAATACTAGAAAAGTAGTACAAACATACACAGTGGCGTAAAGATAAATGACTGGCCACAATGACAAATGTCAAAGATGGCCCCCCTACCACAGTAATTTGTTTGCAACACCTTCCTTACAAGCCGCCTCAAGTCCAGTGGCTAGTAATGAACACTCTCTTTTCTCAGGACGCAGTTTCTACCTTTTTTAGATTACCTATACTGTTCCTGTATATCTAACTGTGCAGACACTGTGGAGGGGCCCATGACAAAGTATTTTAATCTACTACCTCCTCTTCCCGGATAGGGCATTTCAAGCTCATGGACACAATGTAGCTGCTTCACCTGCTTCGCCTACAGCTGGGCCCCTACATGTACATACCACGCGAGCAGGGATGCTCACCCTGCGTCCCTTCCGCTGTTGCAAAATGACAACTCCCAGCAGGCCTTCAGGTACAGCAGGGCCTAGTGGGAGGTGTTGTTTAACAACAGCTGGAGGGCCACATGTTGAGCATCCCTGCAATACACAATTAAGCCAGGCCTCCAAAGGGACATGATTGGGAATTCTCTGAAGTAATTTACTTTTTCTTAAGGGACTACACAAATACCAAACCTCATTGCGACATTGCTTGCACGTACCTAGTTCTGCACGACCTCGGTTATCCTCTTTATCCCACTCGCGTGTCTTGAGGCGACGGGCCACTTTCTCCCATGATATCTCCTTCCGTACACGGTCCTGATACGCGGAGGAGCGAGTGTCCCATAGCTCGGGCCTTTCTTGTACTAATGTGATCAACTTGTCCACATTCCATTTTGGCATTTTGTCAATTTGACAGTGAACTTGCCCCAAACTTCCTGCTGACAATTATTGTCTGAGGTAAATCTCCTCACAAACAAGGCTTGCCAATCGTCTAGGTTCAATTTCCTGTCTACTTTTATTTTTTTTTTGGGCAAAATGACTTGGAGACAGGTTTCCAGGCAACCAATCCGCAGAAAAAACGGACGCGGATGACACACGGAAGGCTTATAAGGTGCATCCGCGTTTTTTCACGGACCCATTGACTTGAATGGGTCCGCGAACCGTGATCCGTGAAAAAAATAGGACAGGTCATATTTTTTTCACGGACTGGAAAAACGGATGACGGACGCGGAAGCCAAACGGTGCATTTTCCAATTTTTCAACTGACCCATTGAAAGTCAATGGGTCCGCGAAAAAAAACGGAAAACGGAACAACGGCCGCGGATGCACACAACGGTCGTGTGCATGAGGCCTAAATGTGTAATATTTAAATATGATTGTAAAAGGAAGCCTTATCTGAAAAAAAGACACAGTTTCAACAGTAAATAAAAACATTTAACAAAAATATTCAGAGCAGAATTAATTAAAATTTTAACTAAAAGAGGAATATTTTGTCATAGTATTCAGTTTTAGATTGTAGATTGTAAGCTCTCATGGGCAGGGTCCTTTCCCCCTCTGTACCAGTCTGTTAATAGTTTCATGTTTATCGAAATTGTATTTATTTTATATTATGTATGTGTAACTAGGCTTGAGCGAATTGAGCTGCGGATCATAGACCCAAAGTCGATTTGTTCAAAATCTTTGCTTTTAATGTGGTTTCCGTACAGCATTAAAATGTATTGGATCCGTGTAGGCAATGTTCATATCACCCAAAATCGTGGGAGACTTAAATTAATTACTATGTATATTTTAAAATAGGAATCCGAAGTTGGCTTTAGTACTGGCTGGTACCTCGGTACCAAATCCGACTTTGAATTCCTAATTTAAAAAGTTTTTAAAGACGCAGATAGGAATACCGATGTCATTCACCAAAGTCTCACGCAAATTCGGGTCAATACAAATTTTACCCATGCAGAGCCAATAAATTTTAATGCTGTGTGAAACAAATCGACTATGGATCTTTGAGCCGAAGCTCGATTCGCCCATGCCTATGTGTAGCCCTCTCTTGACGTAGAGCACCATGGAATTAATAGAGCTTTCAAATACATAATAATAATAATAAATTCAATCATAAAATAGAAGTAATATTCTGTCAACACCATAAATAATGACAAACCCTTTCAAGAAATGTTTGAAAGTTACCTTCTAAAACCAGCTGTTTTGTAAAAAAAATAAGAAAAAATCATCTGCGAATCTTTTAGATGCGATATAGTTACCATTTTTTTCACCCTATAAGACGCACCAGCCAATAAGATGTTTTAGAGGAGGACAATAAGAAAAAAATATTTTTTCATTAGATCTCAGATCAGGCCAGCAATCAAACCCCCAATGGTAATCAGACATCATCTGACAGCCCCAATTAGACCCCCAATGTTAATAAGCCCCTTAATCAGACCTCAGATCAGTCCCAAAATGTTAATAAGACCCCAGTAAGACCTCAGATCAGCCCCCATGCCATTTATGAGTCCCCATGCCATTTATGAGCCCCCATTATGAGCCCCCAGTGCCATTTATGAGCCCCATGCCATTTATTATGCCCCCAGTATTAGCCCTAGTGCCACAGAGCAAATAAAATAAAAAACCCACTTACCTCTCCTGCTCCTTGACGCCAGCCCGCTCTGTCTTCTTCCTGCTGTCGGCTGTGCTGTGATCCGACACGCACAGCATGAGGCCTTCACTGCCGACAGCCGAGGACCAGGATGCGGTGAGTACAGAGCCTTCACCTCTTCCCGGTCCTCTAGTACTAATGAGTGCTTCCAAAATGGAAGCGCTTCATTAGTATTCACCCCATAAGAAGCAGGGGCATTTTTCCCCCACTTTTGGGGGGAAGAAATGCATCTTATGGGGTGAAAAATATGGTTGCTGCTCATGCATGGACATGAGCAGTCTCCTGTTTACCCCTTGCTTGTGTGATGTCCTGAGCTTTAGATTTCTGGAGGTGGGATGTTTATCTGGGGATTTGTTTCGAGTCAGGAAGGAATTTTTCTCACTTAAAATGGTATAATTAACAAATGCCTCATAATTTTCTTTGGATTAACACTTTGTGATTATAGGTTGCACTTGATGGATCTGTGTATTATGGATTGATGGTACTGTCTACTGTACAAAAAGTCAAAAAAGTTACTCTTTTCTTATTCAGTAGTAATAGTAGTAGTAATTTATATATATATATATATATATATATATATATAAAAATAAATTACATAAGCATAAGGCTATATGTAGAGGTTTACCTGCACAAACCATGTTGTTTTGGCAGTTATACGGAATTCCACAATGGTTTTACCTTGATAAAATAACAGCAGCTACTTGCTAGTTGTAATTTTTTGTTGACTCATAAGAAAGCAGGCAGACAGAAATAAAATTCAAGTGATTCTATTGTTTCTACTGTCAAAGTCAGTAAATTAAGCAGTGGCCTCATCTGCAACATGTGGTTCTCCAGCTTTTCTAAAATGTCAACCTGTTTGAAAACTGTCAGGGTGTGCTGTAAGTTATTGTTCAAACAGCTGGAAAGACACAGGTCTTAGACCACTCGGTTAAGGGATTAAAAGGATTTTCTCAGATAAGCAACTTTTGTCTGCATGGTCTATTAGAGCAAATGGACATCACGGAGCCCCCCCCCCCCCCCCCCTCCGTTTTTGGTACCCTACTCTCAGGATAGAGAGCTCCAGGATGGAGAAACTTGACATATCTACGCATTATATGGACAGCCATTTAATGATTTTCAGGAAAAATGTTTGTCTACTCACAACTTCTCACAAAGAAAACTATTTCTTAAACATAAGTGAACTCATTTTATCACAGAGAGAAAGAGGTGCAAGAACACAAAAAGAATAAAATTGCTAACTGTTAGGTAGGAGTGGATCTATTATGATTTTGGAATTGTGAGACAATTCATTTAGTGGCATTGGATAGGCCAATAAAGAAAGATTGGATTGTAATAAATATCAAAAAATTCTTTAAGATACAGACCTACTGTAGATAAATCACTGCGAAAGGTGCACCACAATAATTTGCAACTGACAACTCTGGCTAATCCCTACAGCGGATATTAAGAGCTGAGGCTATAGCCAATGTATTCCTGTCAGGAACACATCGGAGTCCTTTTGCACCACCGTCAAGGTATCTCAGTGTGGCAAGGGTTCCTACCACTAGACTACCTAAGGTGATTGAGCACGGTCCGAGAGGTGCTAAGATACAACTTACACCGTCAAGGTATCTCAGTGTGGCATGGGTTCCTACCACAAGACTACCTAAGGTGTGTGAATACTTTCTGAGAGGTGCCAATCTGTAAGTTGTATCTTTGCACCTCTCAGACTGTGTTCACACACCGTAGGCAGTCTAGTGCTAGGAACCCATGCCACACTGAGATACCTTGACGGTGGTGCAAAGGGCTCCAATGTGTTCCTGACAGGAATACATTGGCTATAGCCTCAGCTCTTAACGTCAGCTGTAGGGATTAGCCAGAGTTGTCAGTTACATATCATTGTGGTGCACCTTTTGCAGTGATTTGTATATTTTTATATTTGCATTCACACACTATTCCATCTTGTGTAGGATGCCATTGTGGTGCATGTGGTCCGCTGCCGTCATCCTCCATTATATACATTTTTGCTGGGGATTGCTGTTAGCAACGGATCACATGCAAAAGAATTGCTCCCACAGTTATAAAAACGCTACAGTGTTTGGGGTTTTTGAGAGTTTCCTCCCATTTAGGCCACTTTATTTCTGTTTTTTTTTAAATATGTTTATAATGTGCCATTGCGTACTGCTGTTAGCAGTCTGTTGCACCTGGCAGCCTGTGTCACATAACCTGTTATAGGTGGGGCTTACAGCCTTATCATCTCTCCCACTACATGAGTGATTTCACTATGGAGGTATGTGGGAGCTTGGCTGTAAGTTGTATCTCAGCACCTCTCAGACCGTGTTCACACACCTTAGGTAGTCTAGTGGTAGGAACCCATTCCACAATGAGATACCTTGACGGTGGTGCAAAAGGGCTCCGATGTGTTCCTGACAGGAATACATTGGCTAAAGTCTCAGTTCTTAACATGAGCTGTAGGGAATAGCCAGAGTTGTCAGTTGCATATCATTGTAGTGCACCTTTTGCAGTGATTTATGTATTTTTATATTTGTATCCACACACTATTCTATCTTGTGTAGGATGCCATTGTGGTGCATGTGGTCCGCTGCCGACATCCTCCATTGTATGCATTTTTGCTGGGGATTGCTGTTAGCAACGGATCACATGCAGAGGAATTGCTCCCCCGGTTATAAACACGCCTCAGTGTTTGGGGTTTTTGAGCGTTTTCTCCCATTTAGGCCACTTTATTTCAGTTATTTTACAGACCTATTGTAGAAGCAGTGAACAAACTGAGTATGAAAAAAGGAGGAAAAACTGCTGGTTCAAAGTATTTTTGCATACAAATGCTATTTATTAATACAACAATTATACTAACACATTTAATAAAAAATAAAAGTCATATTATTTAATATATGATATTATCATTAATCCCTTCCAGCAACAATTGACATATAAAAATGCGGAGCTCACGCATATAATAAAAAACTAAACTTGGAGTACTCCCATAGTGAACTATGACTTCTCACGGTAATATATTCCCACAGCGGTGCTGATGTATCTGTATCTAATACAGTCTCCCCAACAAAGTTAATACTTTGTGTATATTTATAATTCCTTCAGGGTGGGCCATTTATATGGATACACCTTAATAAAATGGGAATGGTTGGTGATATTAACTTCCTTTTTGTGGCACATTAGTATATGTGAGGGGGGAAACTTTTCAAGATGGGTGGTGACCATGGCGGCCATTTTGAAGTCGGCCATTTTGAATCCAACTTTTGTTTTTTCAATAGGAAGAGGGTCATGTGACACATCAAACTTATTGGGAATTTTCACAGGAAAAAAAATGATGTGCTTGGCTTGGCCCACAAGCAAAAAGCAGGGAGGGATCATAAAAAAAAATCTAGAAAATTCCCCACAGTCATTTAGAAAATGAGACAATTTTAAACAGTTTTTTTGGAAAAAAATTTCACAGCTTGGCAGAAGTATGAATATCATATAGCAGACTCACATTTTGGGAAAGGCACAGAACTGCACCACTTTGGACACCTGGCCAAAAGTATGACTGACAGGATATGACTGGTGACATGGAGAAGAATTACATTTTAGAATAGGATTCAATTTTGCTCAAGATGTGGAACTTAGCCACTATGGACATCTGACCAAAAGTCCACCTGATGGAATATGATAAAACTGGCTGATGACATACAGAAAAATTACATTTTAGAGAGGAAGTCATTTTGGAGAAGGAACTGCACCACATGTACCGAATAAGTGGCATTATTGCCATAAAATGCTTTTACTATAACCACTTGTTATCTTGCAGTGATAGTCAACATATTTATTAACCTTGGTATAATGTGCTGAAATGGTTTTTACAAAGAAGAAAAAAATAGCTCAGCATTTGCAGCAGAATGCTATTGGGGTGCTAGCAAAAAGCGTATGAACTGTAGAAACTTAACAGTTTTTTTAGGCTGTTTAGAAAAAAAAAATAGTTTCTTTCTCTTGCAGGGGGTTTTGTAATGCAGAACAAGCGGCCAGCCGACACTCCTTCAAAGCTTTCCCTGATCAAAGTACCTAAAATCTACCCAATTATATAGAAACATAGAAACATAGAATGTGTCGGCAGATAAGAACCATTTGGCCCATCTAGTCTGCCCAATATACTAAATACTATGGATAGCCCCTGGCCCTATCCCTACACTCTCCCTATAGTTTCCCTATCACGCTACATTAGAGGTTTGTGTCTGTTATAGCTTTTTGTCAGACACTGCTGTATGACACACTTTCAGGTAAGAAGCTGAAACCAGATTGGCTTTCTATGACGTTTTCAGCAAAGGACCTTCCTAAATTCTGTCCCTGATTGTTTGATCAGTCTGTCTCTCAGCCACTGAACCAATCAGGGCAAACCCTCCACTCGATTCCTATCAGTGTCATGTGATCCACCTTCTCCCTCCTTTATGGTTTCCCAGCCTATATTCACATTAAAATGGAGCTAGGTACCATTTTTATGTGATTCGTGCAAAGTGAATAAAAACTCTTCAGATTTGTTTGGCAAACTTTTCTTAAATTTGCAACAAATCCAATTTTTTAATCTCTAATTTTTCATGAATCAGTGAGTGTGGACGCAATGTGCTGGTTTGGCTTTGGACTACACAGGGAAACTGCACCCCAATCGCAGAAGCAGTCTGAATAGTCTCTTGTATTGGAATTACATATAATGGCATATAAAGGAGTAGTGAGGGATTCAGGAACAAGGTAGGCAAGCACCAAGACTGTAGCACAGACAGGCAGACAGACTAGGAGAACACATACTTAAACTGAAAGCTGAACTGTTAGGTCAGGCGTAAACAGGCAGGATGAGTACATGGCAGGAACACAGACAAGAACAGAGACGGGGTAATGCAAAATAATTGCTGAAGCACAACTTTCCTGCTCACATGGAAACTTAAAGCTCAGACACCTTTTCCCTAAAGAGAATGCCTTATATAACCGGAGACCCTTAGCCACTGGCTGGGGAAGGATTTGCAGATGCCTGCACTGGCCCTTTAAGAGGCCACAGGTGAGTACATGTGTCTGCTAAGGGAACAGAGACTGGAGCAATGAAAACAGCAGCTTTCAGAGGATGCTGGTTAAATGGTAAATAGCAGGGCAGAGGCTGACAAGCAACGCCCACCTAACATAATATATAAAGTTTAATTCGATTCCAACATGTCCTTCTTGGTGCATTATTTTTTATTTTTTTAATGAGTGTATAAAGACTTGTTACAATAATATTTGGGACTGTGATTTCTGCCAAAGGAAGTTGTTACCCATTATGAACCTACAGGATGCCCAAACTTTTGCATGTACCAAAAATTTGTTTTTTGGTAAAGTTGAATTTCTAGAACTGGCATATTTAACTCATCGCATTACCTTCTTTTCAGTTCAATCAGATCAGCAGAACATGACATTTTATAAGGGTGCCAAAATTGGTTTATAGACTGTAACTGTAAAGGGATGGTAAATGTAACACTATTTTGCACGGCTGCTACTCATATTCACTTCAAGCAATGGTTCCCATTGTTCACATAGAAATAAAACAATCCATTTTATTTAGGTACCTGCATCCCTGGCTTGATGTCATCAGTCCTTGACCATGAAACCAAGAAATCTGAAGAATCTCCCATCAGACACCCTAATGGCAGCAAATAAAATTGTTTTGTGAATCTCTCAGAATTTTCATGTGTGTATACATTACTAATATTAATGAATTTGATAAGCACTGTCATACTCTCTGGTTCTACAATATGTATGAAATTAGAATTTGTGGAAGTAAATTAAGTGGTTTTATTTAACATTTCAAAATAGTTGCTTTTGAACCCTTTTTTTTACAGCATATCATATTATTATGATTGCTATTGTAATTATGGCTCTCATTGTTACATCCTAAGAGTATCTCCTTCTAAGAAAACATTTATTCAGGAAATAATCACACATTTTATCTTAATAATAGAAATTTAGAAAAAAAAGTGCTAACTTGAGATCATGATACACTAATGCAGGATCCAGGCATGGAAATATCATAAGTACATTCTGTATAGCCACATATGGGCCCAGTAGGTAAGGGGTCCATGTGCAGCCAACAGCTTCCTAATGTGTACTGAATTATATGTAAGGAGCTAAGCCAACAAAGTCTTAAGACTTGTCAGATTTATTTTGTCCTTTTGTAGGATTTTGTCTTTTTTCCTAATTTTAGCGAAAAAAGGAACATGCCCCATGTTTTGTTTCCATTTCCATTTTAACAGGCGCATGAGATACCTAAACACATGGGGAGATTAATGAGAGGTACTGCAGATCGTAGAATGCATAAATTTAAAGATCAGTCAGAACAGACCTAACTGCACCATATATCTCAAATGAATATATGGCATAATATATTTGTATCCAATACATGAAGGCACATTTGTCTTCTTTGTCACACAAAATGGAACACATCTTTAATAAGACTCATTTTAGCCGTGCCCTTTCCATTGTCACGTAAACATTATTGAGGTAGGCATAAGAATGATCCAAAGTGCAAGACAAATTTGCCATTTGTCTTGTTCTAGTGTTTTATTGAATGGAGCACAATTTCCTTCCTTTTACTTTCCTTCCCTTCCTGTAGTGCATCATGGATTAATCAGCCATGTAATGGCTGTATAATCACTTTTGAAAGTTTTCCCGTCTGATATTAATATAAGCATTTTATAGTTACAGTTGGATATTAAAATGTTCATTTTAATATCAGATGAGAAAAGGTTCATAAAGATTTATAAAGCCATTCCGAAATGTATTTTCAACGTGAGTACACCAGCCTCACCCTGATCTAAAGAAATCTCTTTAAAATGTATACAGTTTATCATATGAATTCTGGTGACGGACTGCCTTTAAGTAACACATTTGAAGAGTGTGGATATTTTTTAGCATACTAATGTTTTTAGTCATACTTCTGTGACAGATATCTTTACTCTATAGTGTGTCAGACATAAAGGGGTACATTTTTAATGCCATCTGTTACATTAGAAAATATGTTGAACCTTTTTTTCAGCTTGTTTTCTTCCCTGATATCAGCTGCCAGTTTGTACTATTTCTATTAATGAAGCTGCCAACCTGACTTTCAGTCTACAAGGAACAGATTAAACTTGCCGGCAGCACTGAATGAATGGAAAGGATTGATTATTAGATTTCATTTCACATTATAATACTATTAAATAGTAATGGGTGCGTCGTACGATTTGAATAAAATGTGAAAACAACACATAAATAACCTAAATTATTTACTAGGCCTTTTTTTTTTTTTAGCTTACATGAATAAGTATTAGAAAATTTAATGACCAAAACAGGCCTACCATCAAGGCATTACATTTTGCAATTTAGACCACAAGAGCCTTGTGTTTATTTTCCCGTCCTTGTTCTTTCTATTAACTTTCAACCAATTCCTCAACTTTTATATTTATAACAAACCAGTTCCTCTTGAGACGTTAGTTAAGTAATCCTTCTTGCCACCCAGCAACAAAGGGGAAGGGACCAACCGTGACTGGGCTACCTTTATCCAAGGTCACCAGAGGAGCTTTGATGGTACATGTATCTTTCACTTCTGGTGTAAAATTATGTTCAGTGTTGTCAATTAAGTGATTCTAGGACACAAAATGTATACACTTCAATATGTGATATATTATGACTACTAATGTCTGTAGCAGTTTTGAGATAAGGCACAGTAATATATTTCCCCTTTGTGGCATTCTCACAAAGTCACATTAAATTGTACATGTATGATCTGCCCATCCTGTCAAATATTTTAAGTGGTTTGAAGCATACAGGCCAAGGCATAAGATGATTTCAACAAATACGTAACATGTCAAACCGGGTTATTAGCTGGTGAATGCCCTTTCCTGTCTTACTGACCCCAGGAGAATTCTCAAGAATCTTTGTCACAGGATTCTTTTTATAGCAGAAATGAAAGTATAAACACTTAAAGTATTTGATCTGAAGTTATATTAAGCCTATAATGTAAAAAAACAGAATATATAAAAAATCTAAAAAGTTGTTCATTCTTCAGTTTATCATTTCAATCAAGGGCATAAAAGTTTTCCAGAAGTCATTTAGTGAGTTTAAAAGGACACTGACAGGCCCAATAACTATAATTAGCTGTACATATCCATGCATAGGTCTTCTAATGTGCATTAAAAACATATAAGTATCCCCCCTGTCCACATTATGAATACAGTAAACTCACGTTTTATAACCTGAACTAATCGCTGTTCTTTCTGCCCAAGGGGCGGGGTTTCAGCTCCACTTGCGCCCAGCCAGCATCAGCCCAACCGCCGTTTTGAAGCGCCGCCCAGCGCTCTGCTGTCCCCGACCTTCCGAGATCCGGCGCATGCCCAATAGAAAGCTATGGGCATCGGACTCATTTTCTGCGCATGCGCCCGGCACCCATAGCTTTCTATTGGGCATGCGCCGGATCTCGGAAGGTCGGGGACTGCAGAAGACGCCCAGCTAAGTGAATATTGATGAGCTGGGCGGCACTTTAAACCGGCGGTTGGGCTGATGCTGGCTGGGCGCAAGAGAAGCTGAAACACCGCCCCTTGGGCAGAAAGAACAGCGATTAGTTCAGGTTATAAAACGTGAGTTTACTGTATTCATAATGTGGACAGGGGGGATACTTATATGTTTTTAATGCACATTAGAAGACCTGTGCATGGATATGTACAGTTAATTATGGTTATTGGGCCTGTCAGTGTCCCTTTAATGTATGTGCAGCTTGAGAAAAGTCTCCATTTGTGGCTTATATGTGCCAAATAAAACATTTGCTGGTGCCTTGGACTCTTCTTGGATTTCATGGATGGAATCCACCTTAAAAGCAGCACTCAACAAATTAACCTGGTGCATGTATTCTACTTGGGAGTAATTTCACGGAGATCACCAATTTTGCTAAGGAAATCTAACTGGCAAGGAAAGTAAACCACTTGATCAATTACTCAAGCCAAGAAGCCTCATTCACATTACACATGATATGTATTATTTTTCAAGCATTAAAACCTATTTTTAATAAATCTAATAATTGAACCATTTGAAAAGCTAATTAAAAATAAAAAGCTAGTTAAATTATTGGTAAAACCTTTTTTCTAAAGCAGTATTTTTCAGAATCTACATGTGGATTTCTTTGTATTCTATTCTATTTTTTTCAAATTGAAACTCCTACCCCTTCCTGCACAGTAACTCCTATGTGGATGGTGTAAAGCATGTATCCAAACTGCCATTCACAGTTCAGGCAAGATGGCGGTCCCCATAATTATGCACAGAAAATTAAAAATAAATCTACAACTAGTAAAATAAAAAACATCTACTTGATACATTGACTTTCATGATTTTGCACAGTGAGAAACACCACTGACAGAAAAAAAGGACACTTAAGACACACCAGTTATCATTCTTCCCGTTGCAAACAGGTCCAATAATCATAGATAGGAACCGTACTGTAGCTTCCAATATGAATGTGAAAAATGTATGTAAACAAACTGGTTTTCTTTACTGGAAAAATAGATTTCTAAAAATTTATAAAAACTCAAAACAAGTAAAAAAATTGTTTTTGAAGATTTTATGAGTATGTTTCCATTGTCCCTTGTAATGAGCATACTGTATTCAGAACCTAACATATGGAGAACATTTTCCACAGGTTTTATTAATAGTTTATTATTTTGATTTTAATACAACATAAGTTCTGTGAAGAGGTCCTGTTTTTTATTCAGTTTTTGCACATATTAAAAAATATTAGTTTTATGAACATTTCAATTTTTGCAATTCTGCTCAAAATCTTTCTGCTGTGAATGGGAAAAATGACCCATGTAAATTCATAAATGTGTGTTCATTTGTTCATAGAATTTCTCTTGTTCTCTCTCATGAAAAGTCATAGCGAGAGCATTAGGTTAACCGTTATATCAACAAACACTTTCAGGAAATGTCAGAAAAATCGAAATGTGAACTAGAATTTAACTTGGACAGTATCAGGAATACGTTTGCATGTTCGCCTTGGATTTTATTTGGGGGCTTATTTTTCCTTCCATGTGCCAAAAAAAATGATTAGGTTATTTCCTATGTGTAGAATCAAATGTCAAGAGCCAGGGAAATAAGCTTGTGAGCCACATTGAAGTCAGGGACTAATGGAAATGCATATTCCTGTTTTTCTTTTTACAATTTAAAAAAAAACTGACCTTGACCCTTTTTATACATTAAATACTTAAATTAGGGAGAGGGACAAAAAAAAAAAAAAAAAAAAAAAAAAAAAAAGGAAAAAGAACTTACAGCCCTAATATAACCATTTTTTCCATATTTCATCAAGTTTTTCTGATTTTTTGATATAGCACTCAGTCACCCGTTCCACTATAATCAAGTTGACGACGGCTTCTCGCCACTGTCCCACTGTCGGAGGATCTTCCTTTACCCATTTCCTAAGTATAAGGAGTCTAGCTTGAAATGGTACTTTACTCAAAACTAATCGTGTCTCTTTGTTTAAATTCAGATGTTCAGTTGCCCCTAATATACAGACTACTTGATCTTCAAATATTTGAACCTTTAAAAATACTGATACTGTCTCTGCTATTTCTGTCCAATATCTAAACAGTCTAGGGCAGTGTTTCCCAACCAGTGTGCCAAAGGCTGCCTGGGCATGCTGGGAGTTGTAGTTTTGCAACAGCTGGAGGCACACTGGTTGGGAAACACTGGTCTAGGGCATCTCCAAAAACGGTGTATTAAATCAGCTTTCTCTCCCCTACATTTTGGGCACTTGTCTGCACCTCTCACGCCCATTCTCTTTAACATCCAAGGGGATCGATGCAATCTATGAACTATAAAAAACTGTGATATCTTATGTGAACCCCTATCCGACACCATAGCATAGCTTCTAAGGGCATCTTTCCATTTCTCTTCCGAAAAAGATTGTAGTTCTTTTTCCCATTTTTTTCCGGCAAGTATTGTAATCCGTTTTTTCTTTCCCTCCATCAAAATCCTATATCTTTTTGCAGTTCTTCCTCTTTTTTCTTTTCCATTGGTAAAGTTATATAATCTATCTGATTTTTCCTTTCTATATTTATCTACCTGCACCACTGTCCTCAACGCATTCTTAAGCTGGAAGTATTTATAGATATCCTTTTGGGGGATCCCAAACTCCCTAGCCAGTGTATTAAAGTCCTTCAGTTTATCTTCCTCAAATATCTGGTCTAAATACTTCATCCCATTTTTTTCCCAATCTATATAAGTCCTAATCGTCTGCAATTCCTTTAAATTGAAATTTTTTCAAATAGGTGTATAGTGCAAAAAAACTTTAATCTCTAATTATTTTTTTTACTTCCACCCATATATACTCCAGTGAATTTAATATTTCATTTGCTGTATTATTTTTCTCTAATGTGCCTGATTCCAATACCTCTAAGTGATTCCATTCCTCTCTCCAATCCAATTTACTTACTTCCTGCCTTCCCACTAAAGCTTTCAAGCTACCTTTTATCTGACCGTATTGTATTATTAAATAGTAAAAAAAAAAAACACCCTCTCCACACTCTCTTACTGGGAGCTGAAGCACTTCTTTTTTTATCCTAGGGATAGCACCTTTCCAAATAAAATCCCCAATTAAGCTATCAAATAGCCTAAAAAATTTCTGCGGTAATCTCAATGGGGCATTTTGTAGAACAGAGTATTTTGGGGAGGAGAACCATTTTTATTAGATTTACCCGACCCTTTATTGACATTGGTAATCTTTTCCAAATATGTATTTTGGTTCTAAGTTTTTTTATTACGGGGAGTACATTTAGCTTTTCATAATCTTCTATATTTCCGGAGATTTGTATACCTAAATATTTAAAACTCTCGTGTTTTTCAAGCACATGCACCCTTGAATCTCCCTGTGATTGCACATCTCCAAATATCATCATATGGGATTTCCCCCAATTAATATTTAAACCAGAAAAAAATAAACGTATCTATTATATCTATTACTCTATTAAACTGATCCCCAGTATTGTGCATAAATAATAAAATATTGTCAGCATACATTAATAATTTTTCTTCTCCTTCCGTATATTGAAAGCCTTTAAATTCCCTATCGTTTCTTATTATACTTGCCAAGGGTTCAATCGCAATAGCAAATAGTAGTGGGGAGAGAGGGCATCCCTGCCTAGTGCCCCGATAAAGGGCAAGAGGCAGGGACAAGCTCCCGTCCACCATCACTCTAGCCCTCGGGATGGAATATATAAGCTGAACCCATCTTATAAATCCCTCCCCTATACCAACCCTTTTCAATACTGCCCATAAATACTCCCATTCAATACAATCGAATGCCTTTTGAGCATCCAATGAAAGTACAGCTTTCTCACCTGTTTCTAATCTATTGTCTTCAATATTAAGGAACAGCCTTCTTATATTTAAGTATATCGTTCTACCGGGTATAAAACCAGTCTGATCTTCGTGGATTACAACTTTAATCACCTTAGATTAGAAAGCCTATCTGCCAAGACCTTTGCCAAAATTTTAACGTCCGTATTTAACAAAGATATTGGTCTATATGACCCGGGGTCTAATTGTTCTTTACCCTTTTTTGGAATTAATGTGATAATTGCCTCTTTCATAGAATCTGGTAAATCCCCTATTTTTGGAGCCTCATTCAGTGTTATTTTTAATTCTGGTATTAACACCTGGGAGAAAGTTTTATATATTTCAAAGGGAAGGCCATCGCACCCTGGTGTTTTTTGTCAGGTTTCACCTTACCTAAAACCTAATTTATTTCTACCGTCGATATTTATTTTTCTAAATATTCCTTTTGAGCCTGAGATATCTCTCTGAAAGCAATCTGGTCTAAATATAAATCCAAGTCTTGTTTCGAGTATTGTACCCTAGACTTATATAGTTCCTGCAAATATTCCACAAACACTTTTTTAATTCCTTCAGGTAAACTAATTGTTTCATTCATTTTATCTCTAATCGCCCCCTTTTTTTTTTTGTCCCTCTCCCTCTCCCTAAGGGTGGTGGGTGGGTATTTGGGATAAAAAAATAAAAAAAAGTTACTATAATAGTTACCAATTTGTAATATGATCTTTTATATTGTTAAATTGAAGTGTTTTGGGTATAAATGTATATGTTTTTACAAAATCGAAATAAAAAGAATAAAAAATTGTTAAATTAATTTTCAGCTTTTTTTTATCCCACAATAATTTACAGCCTTCCCTCATGTTAAGAATTTTTCCTAGTCTACTCAGTTTAGTCTGGTTTCTGCTTATTGTGGCATAGGGAAATTGTTCTTACCAAAGTTTGTAATGATTTTCTTTGAGCCAAGGTCAAATGTGACCTGCGGCGTGAATTCTGGCACACTGTTGCAGCAGAGAACAGCCTGTCGGAATTTTCCATATTCGGCACTGCTGGATGCAACCAGAATGCATGCCGACCCCATTAAGTATAATGGGGTCCGGTACATTGGGAATCTGGATCCCCACTTAAATTTGAGGCTATTTGGAACCCCTGGAGAGCTTATAGAAGGTTCACTCTAGGTTGATTATTTTGAATAAGACAATACTCAGTGTACATAGACGATCGCTCTTACATACAGCTGAGCAATTTTGAGTTCATGGAGATGAGAATTACAAAAAGTAAGATTAGAGCATCTGACTGTCCTTCCCTTGGAGAAGTTCCAAGGTTAATGGAAATACTTTACGCTCCAGCTATTTGATGTACCCTCCCTACCCCCTGTTTGTTACTCTTTCCCCCTTTTCTTACCACAACCCGTTTACCCATGTATGACTATTGCCATTGGTTTTGTATGTGGTTATGCAATCATTAGCCTAATTGTGCGTGGGTATCAGCTCCACGTCCTTGGTTATGTTATCAGAATATTGAAGATGTCACAGAGATGTCCTGATATGCTTTATGTCATATTGTGTCTGTATCTCAGATTTGTATTTTTTATATCGAAAGAGTCAACATGGATGTTTTATTGGCTGATAAAACAATAAAAAGAGTTTTAAAACAAGTATAATGGGGTCCAGTGGAGATTTGCCCGCATTCCAGAAAAAATGTGTGAAAGTAGCCTTATATAGGTTCTCAGGGACTACTGAGCTTTTCCAAAGTGCCCAAAGCCTGCCTCTCTAAACAGAAGATTAATACTTACCTGCTCCCCGCTGATTTGGTCCTCCATACTGCCTCTGCAGTGTCCATACTTCAGTCTCTGTTCCCGTCGCTGCATTGGTATGGTCACATGCTCTAATGCATCCAATTAGAGTTGAGCGAACCCGAACTGCGAGTTCGGGAACCCGGACCTGGACTTTTTCACTAAAGTTCGGGTTCGGTGTTCGGGGGATTTTATTATTTTGTTATAATAGAAAATAATAGAATTCTTAAAACAGAATGCTAAATAAAATGTCTATTGAGGGGTTAAAAAAAAAAAAAAAACTCACCTCATCCACTTGATCGCTCAACTGATAACTTTTTTTTCAGGATCTGCAAAAGGACCTGAGATGATGTCACTGCACTCACCACATGATGAGCGCAGTGAGGTCACCGCAGGTCCTGCTGAATGAAGATAGAAGGTCCTTCTATCTTCATTCAGCAGGACCTGTGGTGACGTCACTGCGCTCACCACGTGTGGTGAGCGCGGTGACGTCACCGCAGGTCCTTTTGCAGGTTCTGAAGAAAAGAAGATAGCGGCTGCGCGATCAAGTGGATGAGGTGAGTTTTTAATTTTAAACCCTCAATAGACATTTTATTTAGCATTCTGTTTTAAGATTGCTATTATTTTCCATTATAGCCATGTTTTAACTGAAAATAATAAAGTGAAGTTTGGGTCCCCATTGACTTAAATGGGGTCCGGGTTCGGGGGGAAGTTGGGGTCAAGTTCGGGTCCCGAACCCGAACTTTGACCTAAAGTTCGGCCAAACCTGGCAAACCCGAACTTCCGCGGGTTTACTCAACCCTACACCCAATGACTAGTTTCAGCAGTGACTTGCTGCTTGTGGTCACATCACCACTGAAGCCAGTCACCGGCTGCAGTGGAGCATGTACATGCAGCGGCAGAAGAAAATAAGCAAGGGGCCAGAATATGAACACAGTGAAGGTACAGAGTGGCAGCTTGGTAAAAGCTCAATATTCCTGGAGAACCCTTTTAAATTTAGTTCCCCTCTTGGCAAGATGATCAGTGACTTATACCAATATCAACTCTATGCAGATGCTGCTCAGCTCTGCATCTATCTCATATCCATTCTTCTTCACTATACAAAACACATCAGACTGTCTGTGCCTACTCTTACTCTGCAGCACTGAAAAATGTATGGTTCTTTATTTTTATTTTACTCACTTATATAGCACTGACATGTCCCGCAGTGCTTTATAGAGATTATCACTCACTGTTCCCAATGGGCTCACAATCTAACTTTATTAATAACATTATGAGGTGCCATAAATTTCTGTCTTCATTTGCTTTAGAAAGCGGATGTAAATAAAAATAAATTTGCCAAGCCTGCTGGCCTCGCCCTTTTCAGAAAGTCGTAAGGGAGGTGTACACATTTGACTACAATATTTTGCCACAAGGCATTTAAAAATCGCAAATAAGGGGTTTACAGCTTTTGCTAAAATTTAGTATGTGATTAATTCCTGACTACATCATCAAATAGTGGGCACAAAAATATATATTTTTAATATAAATAGTGGTAATATACTGAAATATGTTCTATAGCCTCAGCTCAACAACAAAATAGAGCAGGAAGATGAAGCTAATTATAAAGCGCCATACTTGTAATTAGATTTATAAAGTGCCTAGCTACAATGAGGACTGGTTATTAGTGATTAAGAATCGAGTGCATTCCCAGATCATCTTATTTTGACTTATTGGATAACCTAGCAGTCATTATTAATACATTTAGTGATACTACAGATTCTAGGTTAATATATTTAGATGCACAGTAAATGTCCCAGAGGAATCTTCAACAATAAAAAAAAACAACGTATTACACTGATTTTAGTAATAGAAAAACTGCAAGGAAAAATCTCTGCTTTAGAAAGGGAAAACAAATGTTTAGTCAAAAGGATGTTTTACTTCACATTTTCACTTTCAATGTGTGATGAGCCCTTTCAGTAAACTAATTTACTAATGAATACTGCATTTGCAAAAGTTTTCAAAAACAAGAGAACAATAGTTGTAAAAGAATTTAGCAAAACTGTAAGGCCACCTGCACACGAATTTCCATGCCGATTATTGTGTAATCTCATATAATTTGCTGCTACTGTAATATGATGTGGTTTTTCTGCAGAGCATGGCAAAAAAAAACCTGCAGGTATTCCCCAAAGTGTGCAGGTGGCCGTTAATAGCTGATTGTCCTGGGTCTGACACCCCCCACCCCTGCTGATTGGACTGTTCTGCAGTAACTCTAGTAGCCCGGCTCTGACTTCCTATACCAGAGCTACTGCAGCTACTGCAGAACAGCTGATTGTCGGAGGAGTGGAGTATTGGACCCCCAATGATTAGATGTTGATGATCTATCCTGAATATAGCACATCAATATTTAATTACTGAAAAATTCAGAGGACCTGAGCTTGGCATAGAAACACAGTGAATGTCCCACTAATGCTACAGTTAAAAGACATTTTTGTTTCAGGTGACCTTGTGTATATCTATAATACTATATCTGGTCATTATATGACTTGTATCCTGCATTTAATCAGCAGTGTTCCATCAAGTTCTCTCTCTAATTGTCAGTTTTTCCTTAATCTCAGCTAGGAAACTAGTTGCAATTATGCCTCCCATACAACACAGATAAGAATATCCTGCCTCCATATGTCTATGGGCTTATTCAGACAACAGTTTTTTCTCTTCTGTGTTCTGTCCATTTTATAAAATGGACAGCACATGGACCATTGAAGGTCAATTGAGCTATTTATGCATTGTTTTATTTTTATTTTTATTGCATCCACATGCCTTTTATTTTGGATCCATGTGCCAAATATGAGAATTGTGGTCTGTTGATGTGGAACAGAATATTCTATTCAGTTAGTTATAGAAATTAGAAAAAAAATGGAATGCACATGGAACATTGAATCCATCTGTGTTTTACATGTTTTTCAGATCCATGTTATTGTGGATGGACAATAGAACATAGTCCTGTGAATATGGCGTAACTATGACATACATGGAAGTAGAAGCAGCATTGAGGACAATATAAGGCTACTTTCACAATGGCGTTTCTGGGTCCGCATGTGAGATCCATTTCAAGGCTGCTTGCAGCGTTTTGGTGTCCGTCTGGCAGTGCGGAGCCAAACGGATCCGTCCTGACTTACAATGTAAGTCAATGGGGACGGATCCGTTTACATTGACACAAATATGGTGCAATTGTAAACTGATCCGTCCCCCATTGACTTTCAATGTAAGTCCGTTTGACTTACACTTACACTTAGATGAAATTATGCAGATGGATCCGTACTGAATGGATACTAGCATTTGCATTTATAGGTGCGGATACGTCTGTGCAGATACCAGATGGATCCGCACCTAACGCAGGTGTGAAAGTAGCCTAAAACAGTAATAAGCAGTGTTACTGTGAATCCAGCACTGGGGTGAGATATTAAAATACATACTAGATTCTGCAGTAGTGTGTCTGTGTGTCTCTAGCTGTCTCTTTACTGCTACTGTCTTTCTCTTCCCCTTCTCTTCCCTATAGGCTTCTGTGAGCAGCAGTTGTAATCTGATTCCTCACTGAGTGGATAATCCATCTTCATCTCTACCACTCTAAAGATTTTATATTATTTTTAGCAGTGAATGATTATATATATATATATATATATATATATATATATATATATGTATATATATATATATAGTGGGGATACTCTCTGGTAGACAGGACAAGCGTGTGCAGTATAGAGGCAAAGACACGTTTGTAACTCAAAAACTGCAGTGTTTATTCACACTAGTTGCAGGTTCACAGTATGACAGTCCATTTTCAGTATTGGTGTTAGTTCACACTCAAAACAGTTCATACAGAAAAACATTCACCTTTGATCCTGGATGTTTAATCCACAATGCTCAGTCTCAGAAAGTCCACCTGCAGGCTTTAGGCGGCCTGCTCGCCCGACACACTGTCTTCAGATTTCAGCCCACACACAGGCCTCAGATCTCAGCAGAGTTTCACACAGCTCCAGTGTCAGAGAGGAGTAATCCACCCACCTGACACTGCTGGCTGTTTTTTATAGGCCTGTCAAAACCCGGCCTGGACCATAGGGAGTAGTCACCCATCCAGCACTTTGACTATTCCCAGTAAGAGCCGTCCTAGATCAGCTATTTACAGCCATACTAGATAGCAAGGTGTCACAGAACAACTGCTGCTGACCCTTTGTTCATCCCTAAAGGGAGTGAACACACGCCAGACAGTGCACTCGGGACAGGGCATCCGCGTTTCCCTGCAAGCGGCCTGCCCTGTGTTCTAATGAAAAGAAGTTAGAAGTTCTGTAAGGACAGGAACCACCTGGTGATTTCTCTCTTTGGCCTGGCTCATCCACTTGAAAGGGGAGTAGTCAGTCACCAGGCAGAACTTTCTCCCCAACAAATAGTAGCAGAGAGACTCGAGTGCCTACTTGATAGCCAGGCACTCTCTCTCCACTATACTGTGGCTGGTTTCAGCTGCGGTTTGCTTGCCATTAGGAAGACAACGGGATGCTCCTCCCCGTTAACTTCCTGAGATAGTACGGCACCGAGGCCTACTTCAGAGGCGTCTGTCTGTACTATGAATTCCCGCTTGAAGTCAGGCGTCACCAAAACCGGGGACCCACATAGAGCTGACTTCAAAGAGGAGAACACCTCTTCCGCCCAATCATCTCAGCGAACCATCACCGACCTGCGTCCCTTCAAGAGCCATGTCAATGGTGCGGCCACTGTAGCAAAGTGGGGAACAAACCTCATATAATAGCCCACCATTCCCAGGAGCGACTTTACTTGCCTAGTGGTGACAGGTCGGGGCCAATTCCTAATCGCCTCTATTTTGTTCACTTGAGGTTTGATAACTCCACGTCCAATTACATACTACAGGTACGTAGACTCCTCTAACCCTATAACACATTTTTGGGGGTTAGCGGTTATCCGAGCCTTCCTAAGGGAGTCCATTACAGCCTATACTTTGGGTGGGTGACTTTCCCAGTCGGTACTGTGGATGACGATATCATCCAGGTACGCCGAAGCGTACCTACGATGTGGACGAAGTATAATGTCCATTAGCCTTTGAAAGGTGGTGGGGGCGCCATGCAAACCAAAGGGTAAGACCTTGTACTGATATAGTCCCTCTGGTGTAATGAAGGTAGTTTTCTCTTTTACTAGCCTCTGTTAAGGGCACCTGCCAATACCCTTTCGTGAGGCCAAAACTGAAAAACCTTTCCTTTCAATTAGCTTGTCGACTCGGGGCATGGGATATGGCCTCCTGAGCCTGTTTAGCAATTCTTACTGTGGCAGCCGCTTCCCTTGCTTCAGACAAAGGGGCCGAAACCGCTTCCCCTAGAAAACCTGGCCATGGGCCGTCTTCAGTACAGGTTTCCCTATCTTTCCACCGTTTGAGTAAATTCACATGGTACACCTGCTCCGGCTTTCGCCTCAGTGGCTGGTGTATCTTGTATTTTACCTCTCCAATTTTCTCAAGTGCCTCAAGAGGCCCCTGCCACCTGGCCAGGAACTTACTGTCCATGGTCGGCACCAGAACCAAAACCCAATCACCCGGGTTAAAGATCCGGACCCGAGCCTGCAGATTATAGATCCGACTCTGGGCTCGCTGAGCGGCCTCCATATGCCGCCATAGTTCGTGTCAATGGTTTCCACCTTATGTGGACAGTCAGCTCGACTATCGGAGATAAGCCTCCATGAGGGCCTTCACAACACCTCCATGTGGTCATGGGGCACGGGTTGTAATACAGCTTTAATGTATGACATACAACCTTGCCTGAAAAAATGCAAAAAACTAAAATATCGGCGTTCACGCCAGCCTTACTTCTCTTGCACGCATCCTACACCAATTGTGGGGATACGCTCTGGTAGACAGGTCAAGCGGGTGCAGTATAGAGGCAAAGACACGTTTGTAACTCAAAAACTGCAGTGTTTATTCACACTAGTTGCAGGTTCACAGTATGACAGTCCATTTTCAGTATTGGTGTTAGTTCACACCCAAAACAGTTCATACAGAAAAACATTCACCTTTGAACCTGGGTGTTTAATCCACACCCTGCTGAATGCTCAGCCTCAGAAAGTCCACCTGAAGGCTTTAGGCGGCCTGCTCGCCCGACACACTGTCTTTAGCTTTCAGCCCACACACAGGCCTTAGATCTCAGCAGAGCTTCACACAGCTCCAGTTTCAGAGAGGAGTCATCCACCCACCTGACACTGCTGGCTGATTTTTATAGGCCTGTCAAAACCCGGCCTGGACCGTTGGGAGTAGTCACCCACCCAGCACTTTGACTACTCCCAGTAAGAGCCATCTCGGTTCAGCTATTTACAGCCATACTAGTTAGCAAGGTGTCACACAGCAACTGCTGTTGACACATGAAAGCTGGCTTTTACTCCACCGAGGCCAGGAACCTCGGTGACACATACCTATCATCCACGATGATTCCTTGTACCTTCTTACAATATCTATATATATATGAGGGACATATGTATGAATGTTCCGCGATCCCTCTCAAAAACACAACCATCGATTACAACGAAACTTGGTATACACATCCCTTGCTACCTGGAACAAAATCTTGTGGCGGTCACAGTTGTCTAGCACTAGTACCTGAGATATTCCCCAAGAATGCAAATATGGCACATCACATGTCCTATATTAGCCAATAGAAGCCTGCAGGTCTTTATCTTCATATCCCAACTGCCATACACAGGGTCACATGTCCCTTATCAGCCAGTAGAAGCTTGCAGGTCCTTAGTCTCCACATACACACAGTTTTACACCAGGTTTCCATAACAACCAGCCATTTTTCTTCACTGCTGCAGGTCAGCTTTAAAGGGGCAGGGAGCTGTGGATGACACTGTTAGGGAAGTGTAGTGCTGTGGAGGTGACAATTCAGGGGGCATGTAGGGTAGCCATTCAGGCCACCCTCAAAAGATGGACTTAAAAACCCCACCCCCAGTTCCCGCCAATCCATGCCCCAATCTGGTTATGCCACGACCATCCCACTTCGCAGCTGACAGGGATCGAAAAATGAAATAAAATCTACTTCTGTCAGCTGCAGAGGTGGGAGAGATGATGACTTTCTCCCTGCAGCTGTCTGAGAGTGAGCTGTTCAAAAGGACATCCCTGCTGGAGATATTCCCAAAAAATGCATTAGCCGATAGAAACCTGGTCACATGACCCTTATCAGTCAATAGAATCTCGCAAGCCCTTATTCTCCACATTCACACAGTTTTACACCAGGTTTCCATAACAACCCAGCCATTTTTCTTCACTGCTGTAGGTCCGCTTTAAAGGGACAGGGCGCTGTGGATGACACTGTAAAGGGAGCGGAGTGCTGTGGAGGTCACAGTTCAGGGGCAGGTACAGATGTAGCAGGGTTAGCATTCAAGCTCTTACGGATGTAGTAGAGTTAACACTCATGATTTATGAGACGTGTTATCTAAACTAAATGCGTTAAGCTAACACCTTCAATTGCTTTTCAATGGCTTTTGTCTCAAGATAACGCGATGAGTTAAGAAATTTGAGTTAAGAGCTTGAGTGCTAACCCTAATACATCTGTAACTCAAATTTCATAACTCATCGCATTATGTCTGTGAAGGTTCTCATTTATCCAGGTCATGGTATATATCTGTAAAGAATAAATCAAGGCAACTGGACGTACTGTAGATTTCTTGAAAACATTTCACTCGTTCTTCCAACGAGCTTTCTCAATTCTGAGTGATTGTACAAAAAATTCTGGGAATAAATATGTAACTGAATCCACATCTGGTAATTAGACCCAGCATTGGGTCAAAGGTGTTGATTCCATCTCAGCAGAATAATTACCAGATGTGGATTCAGTTACATATTTATTCCCAGAATTTTTTGTACAATCACTCAGAATTGAGAAAGCTCGTTGGAAGAACGAGTGAAACGTTTTCAAGAAATCTACAGTACGTCCAGTTGCCTTGATTTATTCTTTACAGATATATCATCGCATTATCTTGAGACAAAAGCCTTTGAAAAGCAATTGAAGGTCTTTGCTTAACGCATTTAGTTTAGATAACACGTCTCATAAATCATGAGTGTGAAGTCTACTACATCTGCAGGGTGGCCATTCAGGCCACCCTCAAAAGACAGACTTAAAAAAAAAAAAAGCCCCCTCCCAATCAACAGCCAACAGGGATTGAAAAAAATGAAGGTAAAAATCTACTTCTGTCAGCTACAAGGTATTGAGGAAGGGTGACTTTCTCAGTGCAGCTCATGCTCAGACAGCACAGTGCTGTTGTCTGAGAGTCAGCTGTTCAAAAGAATATTCCTGTGTCTGTCCACGCCCTGCGCCGGACAGGGAGTCTGAAAGCCAGACTGTCCGGCCTAAAACCGGACTTCTGGCCACCCTAGGGGTAGGCTGCTGTGGAGATCAGTGTTAAGAGGCAGATTGCTGTAGAGGCCACTGTTAAGGGGACGGGGTGTTGCGGAAATCACTGTTGAGGAGATGGGGTACTGTGGAGGTCACTAATTAAGGGGCAGGTTGCTGTGGAGGTCACTGTTAAGGGGGTGGGATGCTGCCGAGGTCAGTGTTAAAGGGGCGGGTGATGTGGAGGTCACTGGTAAGGGGGCGGGCTCTGTGGAGGCCTCTGTTAAGGGGACAGGGAACTGTGGAGGTCACAGTTAAGGGGACGGTCCACTATGGAGGTCAGTGTTAAGGGGCGGGGTGCTGTAGAGGTCACTGTTAAGGGGGATACTGTTGATATATTTTATTGACATACACAAACATTAAATGAAATAGATTAAATATACCCGTGCGAAGCTGGGTCCTTCTGCTAATACATATATATATATATATATATATATATATATCACTGTATGAATATATAAACTGTGATGGGGTTTCACAATTGTGTTCCAAATTTGGATTGAAATCTATTTTACCTGAATCAAATATGCTTCAATTGTCCTAAAAATTTGTAAACATAACACCTTCTGGATATATATATATTATTATTTTTTTATATAGTAGGAAAGCGCAAGGAGCCGTCATTAACAGAAGATATGTGTCACCGAGGTTCCTGGCCTCGGTGAGGTAAGAGCCGGTAATTTTAAGTGTCAGCGGCAGCTAGTGCTGACTAACACTATTGGTTATTTAGTGTGGCTGTAAAGCCGATCCGGGCCCGGCTCTTACTGGGAGCAGCCAAAGTGCAGGGTGGGTGGCTGTTCCCCACGTTCCAGGCCGGGTTTTGGTTAGGGATATAAAACCCAGCCAGCAGTCTCAGCTGGGTGTGGATTATCCTCCATTTCACAGTGAATCTGTGGAGTCTCTGTGGTTTGAGATCTGCATGTTGTGTGCCGTACTAAAGGGCTAAGAGCTGCATTGCTGGGAAGCAGGTCATAAAGTCTGTTGGGGACTGCTACTGCCAAAACCGCTGACAAGGTGAATGCTTTTTGTTCTGTGGACTTGCCATAGTGTGAATGAACACTAAAATGACAAACTGTAATTTTTGTTTATGTGTGAATAGACACTGAACTGTTTAAGGCCTCATGCACACGACCGTGTCGTTTTTTGTGGTCCGCAAACCGCGGATCTGCAAAAAACGGAAGGCGCCCGTCTTGCCTTCTGCAATTTGCGGAACGGAACGGGCGCCGGCAATATAAATGCCTATTCTTGTCCGCAAATCGTGGACAAGTATAGGACATGTTATATTTTTTTTGCAGGGCCGCGGAACAGAGCCAAGGATGCGGACAGCACACGGAGTGCTGTCCGCATCTTTTGCGGCTCCATTGAAATGAATAGGTCCGCATCCGAGCCGCCAAAACGGCGGCTCGGATGCGGACCCAAACAATGGCCGTGTGCATGAGGCCTAAGTCAAAGACTTTGTTTTTGCCTCTGTACTGCGTCCGCTAATCTGCCTACTAGAACGAATCCCCACAATTAGTATCGGATATGGGCAAACGCAGTGAGGCAGGCCTGAAGGCCGAACATTTTTAGTTTTTCCTCGGCAAAAGTGCATGTCATACATTAAGCCGGCAAGGTTACAACCTGTGTCCCCTGACAAAATGGAGGCGGTCGTGAAAGCCCTTGTGGAGGTTAACTTGCAGCAGCGGGATGCTAACAAGCAGCAACAAGAAACTAACCAGCTGCTATTACAACATGTAATGGCATTGCAAGCGGCAGAACGTCCACGATGCCCGGAAAGCTGTCCGAGTGGTGATTCCTAAGATAACCCCCTCGGATGATGGCGGACTTCGAATTGGTGGCTGTGAGGGCAAAGTTACCCCGAGACCAGTGGGCTGAGGTCGTCGCTCCGTTCCTGGCATCTGGTCCCCAGCAAGAACTTTTTCATCTCCTCGATGATCAAGCGGCCGACTACCCGACAGTAAAAGGTGAGATCCTGGCGAGACTCGGGGTGAAAGTGTTGAAGAAGGGTTGAGACGCATGCATATATATGCATATATGCATGAAAACACGTGCATGCATGTATGATATATATGCATGCATTAATGATCACTTTATAGAAGGATGTGCGCAGATGTGCCCAGCATCTGCGCACATCTGCCCTTAGTGGCCCACAGGGGTTCATGGTGGCCCCTGTGGGGAATATGTGCCTCCTTTAGACTGTGCCCCATATAATATATATATGGCTGTGGCCCCTTATGATAATATATATCTATAGTCCCCCTTAGAATATACATATATATATATATATATATCTGTGCCCCTTATAATATATATCCTCCTGATATATATATCCATGTGTATATTCCCCCCCTCCCTATACATGAAACCAGGTGCATCGGTGTGAATGTGCCCCAAGCATTCACACAGTTGCAATCTGGTTGATTGCATCAGAATGACCGGACTAAGGGTCCATTCACACGTCCGTTGTTTATTTCCTGATCTGTTCCGTTTTTTGCTGAACAGATCTGGACCAGATCTGGACCCATTCATTTTCAATGGGTCCTGAAAAAAAACGGACAGCACAATGTCAGATTTTTTTTCAGGACCCATTGAAAATGAATGGGTCCAGATCTGGTCCAGATCTGTTCCGCAAAAAACGGAACAGATCAGGAAAGAAACAACGGACGTGTGAATGGACCCTAAGGCTGGTCATCCTGAAGACTACAAAGAACTCCGATTCAACAGAATCTGAGTCCTTTGTTGCAATTATCTCCAGCGCCGCTGGAGATAATTATGCATGATAGAAGGAAGGGAGAAGCCTCCTCTCCTATTATGCGCATTCCGGCAGCGAAATTAACATCTCGCTGGCCGGAATGCAGAGTGCCACAGGCGGGAGATCAAAGACATCTCCCGCCTGTTAGCCCATAGCGCGTCCCCGATGTGCGAGTGCGGGCCGGTGCAGTGACGTCATATCACTGCGCCGGCCCACGTGGCTCTGATGGGCGCGCGCGGGAGTGCGGGCCGCCGGGTCGGGACCCCCCCACCTTAAAGGAGAGCGCAACCTGCACTCAGGAAGAAGAGCCGTGCCGCCCCCCCCCCCAGAAGGATAGGAGAGCGTGATCGGCGCTCAGGACGGAGCGCCCCCCCCTCCGGCTAGAGGACCCTGACCGGCCCCTCTGAAAGAGAGCGCAATCGGCGCTCAAGAGTAACGGAGCGACCCCCCCTGGCTGGATTAAGTATCTTGTGTATCCCCTCTTTCTTCCCATATCCCCTATCCCACCAACGATAACCCTTATACCCCTGGTAGTCCCTACACCCCTGAGCCCATACCACCACCCCACCAACGATTAGCCCCCCCCCCCTGGTTAACCCCTGAATAACCAAACCCCTATTCCCCTGAACAACCCCTGGTTCCCCTGACCCCTGATTGTCTACCCCTGCCCTACTCCCCTGGTTATTACTTTTGCAGAGTATTAACCCTTGTATTGCTGTGAAACCCTGCAATACTGTATTTGTGTTTGTGGTCTGCTTACACCCCTGTAAGACCACCGTTAACCCTCTTCGTACCCCATAGGGATAGTATATAGAGCCAGGTGGGTGGGCTGCTAATATTTGTATGTGTGAACTGTATAGTTAGTTTATGGGTGGAATTTGGGAACGTGTAGTGTAGTTTAGTACTGTATATTTAGTGCTGTATTGTTAGTGTATTGCGTTCTTAGTGTATTAGGTTTTAATAAATACTGTGTTTTATGTACAACTATCTGTGTAACGTGTAGTTATTAGCGATAGTTAGTTTAGTAAGGCGCATGCAGCTAGCATAGTGGTTAGCGTAAAGTATAGTGAAAATATTGTGTTATATAAAGGTATAACTAGGCGGAGTCATCAATAGTCGGCTCCTCATATTTATGAATATTAATTATTGATATTTGCATAAATATTGGTGATTAATATTCCCCCTTTACAGAAAGTATTAGTCCTGGCCCAGTGGGTGCATCAGTGGGAATTTAACCCGGCTCAACCTGCCAGACCACAATATTATGATCTGCTGCACTGATTGCAAAAATGGCTGCAGCCTGACATATTGACTCCCACTGCTATGTTGGATCGGCTGTTGGCGGATGTGTTTTGGAGGGCTTTGCCGTACCCTCTCCATCACTGGATTGGCCAGGTGTCTCCGGATAATGCCTTGGAGATGGTTGACCTGGTGGAGTGCTACGAGGCCACCAGAAATCTGCAGGGGGGTTCTTTTGGGAGGGGGCCAGTCAATCCCCGGAAATCTCCACTCCAAATCCGGCAGCTGGTGCCAGCCAAACCTGCCCGGGACGTACCCCCTGCAGACCCAGCCCTGGTGGTCTGCTGGTGGTGTCATGAGCCTGGACAGATAAGACCCGACTGTCCCCATCGGGGTGAACCCATGGAAACCAACTATGGCTACCACCACTCATTGTATGCCAGGAAGCTGTGCGCCACAGGTGTCATCTGTAGACAATAGTCATCTGTGCCAGGTGGAAGTGGGGGACACTCTGGCAGTGGCACTGCTGGATTCATGGAGCTTGGTGTCCCTGGTAAGAGCTGACCTGGTGCTGCCCGCCGAGTATACTGCCCGAAAAGTCGGCGTTGTCTGCATTCAAGGGGACTTATAAGACTCTCCCACTGCCCTGGTCTCTTTGTCAAAAGTGGCTGGCAGGTGGTTGCATGAGGTGGCCGTTAATAATTGGGAGAGACTTCCCCGGTTGCCCGGCACTATGGCCGGATACAAAAGTTACCGATACCTGGGAGACAGATGCAACCCTAGCAGAGTGGCCCGGCTCAGGGGGAGACCAGAACTCTTGGAACCTGAGTCAGAAGGGCCAGCAGTAGGGGTGAACACCACTTCAGTGGAAGAGGGGGAGACAACCCCGCTAAGTGTGATGGTGGGAGACGTGGGGGACTTGCTGCTGGGTCCTGAGCTGGGAAGACCTCAATGTATCTGAGGATAATTTTGGTACAGCACAGCACCAGGACCAGACTCTGTCTCGAGCATGGGAAAATGTGGTAATAGTTGAGGGTGAGCAACAGGGAGCCGAGTCTATGTTCCCCCGTTTTGTGGTTCAACAGGAGATGCTGTACTGGATAAATCAACTAAGGGGTGAAAATATTGAACAGCTGGTGGTGCCCAAGGCATATAGCAAGCTCATGTTGGAGTTAGCCCACCAACATGTTCTTGGGGGACACCTGGGCCATCAGAAAAAGCATGATTGGATTCTACAGTGGTTCTACTGGCCCAGTGTGTTCAGAGAGGTGGAAGAGTATTGCAAGTCTTGCCCAACCTGCCAGATAACCAGCCCTCAGCCACATTTCTGTAGTCCCCTGGTCCCTCTCCCGATTACTGAGGTTCCATTCGAGTGGATCGCTATGTATCTCATAGGCCTAGTACCGAAGTCCGCTAGAGGGCACTAACACATCTTGGTCATCCTCGACTACGCCACTCAGTGCCCGGAGGCGGTGCCACTGCGTCATACATCAGTCAAACTCATAGCTAAGGAATTAATGGAGATGTTTTCCCGAGTGGGTCTGCCTAAAGAGGTTCTGACTGACCAAGGGACCCCTTTTATGTCCAAGTTCATGAGAGAACTTTTATGTCCAAGTTCATGAGAGAACTCTTTAAGTTGCTCCACATAAAACAGTTGCGGACGCCCGTCTATCACCTGCAAACGGACGGCCTGGTGGAGAGGTTTAATCAAACATGAAAATATGTTAAAAAGAGTGGTGTCTAAGGATGGGAGGGACTGGGATCTTCTTCTGCCCTATCTCATGTTCACAGTGCGAGAGGTACCCCAGGCCTCTACTGGGTTCTCACCCTTCAAACTGCTATAAGGCAGACACCCTCGCGGTCTGTTGGACGTGGCCAAAGAGGCGAGGGAACAACAACCCACACAGCACAAAAGTGTTGTTGAGTATGTCACCCAGATGCAAGGACGGATGGAAACAGTGTTACCTCTAGTTAGGGAGCATATGGAGGCAGAACAGCGCGCTCAGAGTAGGGTCTATAATAGGCAGGCTCGGGTCCGGAACTTGAATCCGGGTGATTGTTGCTGGTACCAACTGTAGACAGTAAGTTCCTAGCTAGGTGGCAGGGGTCCTACAAGGTACTTGAAAAAATTGGAGAGGTAGATTACAAGGTACATCAGCCGGGGAGGCGACAGCCGTAGCAGCTGTACCATGTGAATCTGCTCAAACCCTGGAAAGATAGGGATACCTATACGGAAGACAGTCTACGTCCAGGGTTTCTAGGGGAAGCGGATTCGGTCCCTCTGTCTGAAGTAAGAGAAGTGGCTGCCACAGTGAAAGTTGCTGACAGCCTCTCTTCTAAACATGCTCAGGAAGCCGGGGAGTTTGTTAGTTGGAACATGGATGTGTTCTCGGACCTTCCTGGACACACTTCACTAATTGAACATGACATTATCACTGAGCCTCAGGCAAAAGTCCGGTTAAAACCATATCGGGTACCTGAGGTTCGTCGACAAGCCATCGCGGACAAAGTGCAGCTAATGCTACAGCTAGGTGTCATCGAAGAGTCAAAGTGAATGGGCCAGTCTTAATACCCAAGCCGGATGGGTCATTGCGCTTCTGTAACAACTTCTGCAAACTGAATGAGGTGTCCAACTTTGACGCATATCTTATGCCCTGAGTAGATGAGTTTATTGAGAAGTTATGCCAAGTCAGGTATTTTTCTGTGTTGGACCTCACCAAAGGGTACTGGAAGGTACCCTTGGTGGTGGCTGACAAGGAAGCTTTCATCACACCAGAGGGGCTGTATCAGTACAAGGTATTCCCCTTTGGTCTACATGGCACTCCCACCACATTTCAAAGGCTAATGGACATTGTGCTCCGTCCACATCGTCGGTCCACTTTGGTGTACCTGGACGATATTGTTATCCACAGCACCGACTGGGAAAGTCACCTACCTAAAGTGCAGGCTGTAGTAGACTCTCTTAGGAAGGCTGGCTTAACCGCTAACCCCCAAAAAAGCCCAATAGGGTTAGAAGATACCAAGTAACTAGGGTATGTAATTCGGCGCGGAATTATAAAACCTCAGGCAATTCGGAATTGGCCACGACCGGTCACTACTCTGCAAGTAAAGTCGTTCCTGGGAATGGAGGGATACTATATGAGGTTTGTCCCCCACTCTGTTACAGTCGCAGCACCATTGACAGGCCTTTTGAAGGGACGCAAGTCAGTGACGGTCCAGTGGAATGAGCAGGCGGAAAAGGCTTTCTCCGCTCTGAAGTCGGCCCTGTGTGGGTCCCCGGTGTTGGTTATACCCGACTTCAAGAGGGAGTTTGTGGTACAGACCGATGCCTCTGAAGTAGGCCTCAGAGATGTACTCTCTCAGCACATCAATGGGGCAGAACATCTCGTTGTTTTCCTGAGCCGCAAACTTACCCCAGCCGAGACTAGGTACAGTATAGTGGAGAGAAAGAGTGTCTGGCCATCAAGTGGGCACTCAAGTTTCTCCGCTATTATCTGTTGGGGATAAAGTTCCATCTGGTAACCCACCACTCCCCTCTCAAGTGGATGAGCCAAGCCAAAGAGAGAAAGACAATGGGATGCTCCTCCCTGTTGACTTCCTGAGACAGTACAGCACCGAGGCCTACTTCAGAGGCATTGGTCAGTACTATCAACTCCCTTTTGAAGTCGGGCGTCAGCAAAACCGGGGACCCGCACAGGGACGACTTCAAAGTGGACAAAGCCTCTTCCGCCCGATCATCCCAGCGAACCATCATTAACTTATGTCCCTTCAAGAGCCCTGTCAATGGTGCGGCCACTGTAGCAAGGTGGGGGACAAACCTCATGTAATAGCCCACCATTCCCAGGAATGACTTTACTTGCCTAGTTGCGAAAGGTCGGGGCCAATTTCGTATTGCCTCTATTTTGTTCACTTGGGGTTTGATGACTCCACGCCCAATGACATATCCCAGGTACTTAGTCTCCTCTAACCCTATCGCACATTTTTTTGAGTTAGCGGTTAGTCCCGCCTTCCGAAGGGAGTCCACTACAGCCTGTACTTTGGGTAGGTGACTTTCCCAGTCGATACTGTGGATGGCAATATCGTCCAGGTAAGCCGAAGCGTACCGACGATGTGGACGCAGCACAATGACCATAAGCCATGAAAAGTGGCGGGAACACCATGCAGACTAAAGGGTAGCACCCTGTACTAATACAGCCCCTCAGGTGTGATTAAGGCAGTTTTCTCTTTGGCAGCCTCCATTAAGTGCACCTGCCAGTACCCTTTTGTGAGGTCCAAAACAGAAAAATAACAGGCTTGTCCTAACCTCTCGATAAGCTCATCCACCCGGGGCATGGTATGCGCATAGAATTTGGAAATCTCATTCAGTTTACGAACATTGTTACAGAACCATAACGTCCCGTCTGGCTTGGGTATTAAGACTATAGGACTGTCCCACTCACTTATAGACTCCTCAATGACATCTAGCTGCAGCATTAACTGCACTTCCTCCAAGATGGCTTGTCGCCAAGCCTCGTGTACCTGGTATGTTTTTAACCGGACTTTGGCCTGAGGTTCTGTAACAATGTCATGCTGGATTGTGGAAGTGCATCCGATGAGGTCAGAGAACACATCCATGTTCCGACTAACGAACTCCCTGGCCTCATGAGCCTGTTTAGAGGAGAGGCTGTCAGCAACTTTTATGGCGGCAACCGCTTCCCTTGCATCAGACAAAGGGGCCAGAACCTCTTCCCCTAGATAACCCGGATGCGGGCTGTCTTCCGTAGAGGTCTCCCTATCCTTCCACGGCTTAAGCAAATTAACATGGTAGATCTGTTACAGCTTATGCCACCCTGGCTGGTGTACCTTGTAGTTCACATTTCCCACTTTCTTGAGTACCTCGTAGGGCCCCTGCCACCTAGCCAGGAACTTACTGTCCACGGTCAGTACCAGAACCAAAACCCGGTCTCTATCCATTCTTGCATCTGGGTAACGTACTCAATAACACTTTTATACGGAGTAGGTTGTTGTTCCCATGCCTCTTTGGCTACATTTAAGAGACTTCAAGGGTGTCTGCCATATTGCAGTTCGAAGGGTGAGAACCTAATAGAGGCCTGGGGTACCTCTCGCACTGCGAACATGAGATAGGGCAGAAGAAGGTCCCAGTCCTTCCCATCTTTAGCCACCACCCTTTTCAACATATTTTTTAATGTTGGTTAAACCTTTCTACCAGACCGTCCATTTACGGATGGTAAACGGACGTCCGTAGCTTTTTTATGTGCAGCAACTTACTGAGTTCCCTCATCACCTTGGACATAAAAGGGGTCCCTTGATTGGTTAAAACCTATTTAGGTAGTCCTACTCGGGGAAAACATCTCCATTGACTCCTTAGCTATGAGTTTGGCCGATGTATGTTGCAGTCGCACCGCCTCTGGGTACCGAGTGACATAGTCTAGGATGACTAAAATGTGTTGCTGCCCTCTAGCGGGCCTATGAGATCCATAGCTATTATGTCAAACGGTACCTCGATAATCGGGAAAGGAACTAGGGAACTACGAAAATGTGGCTGGGGGCTAGGTATCTAGCACGTCAGGCAAGACTTACAAAACTCTTCTACCTCTCTGAATATGCTAGGCCAGTAAAACCACTGTAGTAAACGATTCTGTGTTTTCTACAACCCCAGGTGACCCCTGAGAACGTACTGGTTGGCTAGATCTAAGACGAGTTTGCAATAAGCCTTGGGGACCACCAACTGTTCAATATGCTCACCCTGTAGTTGGTTTACTCGATACAGCATACCCCGATGAACCACAAAACACAAAACGGGGAAACACCGACTCGGCCCCAGATTGTTATGGTTCACCATCTACTATTAACACATTCTCCCTGGCTCGGGATAGGGTTGGGTCCCGGTGTCGTGCGGTACCAAAATTATCCCCGGAGACATTGAGGTCTGCCAATTCAGTACCCGGCGGCAAGTCCTCCACGTCTCCCACCATAACACTTAGCTGGGTTCTCTCCCCCTCTTCCACCCAAGTGGAGGTCGCCCCTACTGCTGGCCCTTCGACCTCGTGTTCCCAGGGTTGTGGTCTCCCCCCTGAGCAAGGCCACTCTGCTGGGGTTACCACTGTCTCATGGGTTTCGTTAATTCTCGTAGCAGGCCATAGTGCTGGTAAGCCTGGGAAGACTCTCCCCATGATTATTTCATAATGTAGATTTGTGGAGACAGCCACCTCATTGGTCCATCTACCGGCCTCCGTGTTTTAGAGACACCAGCGCAGTGGGGTAGTTTTTAAGTCTTCGTGGATGCACATCACCCCGACTTTCCTGTCAGTATATTCAGTGGCCCGCACCAGGGTAGCCCTTTTTATCGTCACCATACTCCCTGAGCCTCTGCCGGAGTGTCTCCCCCTTACCTGGCACAAGTGATTTAGAGACTCTGGGGTATCTGCGGAACACAGCCTCTTGGCATATAATGACTGACGGTAGCCATAGTTTGTGTCCATGAGCTCAACCCAATGGGGACAGTCAGCCCTTACATAGCCAGGCTCCTGACACAGTCAGCAGACTATCGGTGCCAAGTCTGCCGTGGGGTCACCCCGGGCGGGTTTTATTGGCTTAAATCAGGCCTGGGGTGGAGATTTCTGGGGTTTGCCGACCCCCCCTCCCGACAGAACCCTCCTTTAGATTCCTGGTAGCTTCATAGCGTCCCACCAGGTCCACCATCTCAAGGGCATTTCCAGGAGACACCTGACCGATCCAGTTCTCTCTAGCCCTCCAGAACATATTGGCTAACAGACAATCCAGCTTAAAAGTGGGACTCAGCATATCAAGCTGTAGCCATTTTTGCAAGAGGTGAAGTAAGTTATAATAATGGGGTCTTGTAGGCTCAGCTGGGTCAAACTCTAACTGATGCACCTGCTGGGCCCAGACCAACACATTCCCCCCCCCCCCCCCCCCGTCTTGCCAGAATCTCACACTTTGTTAGTTGGCCGCTTGATCGTCCAGCAAGTCTCATTCAAAGAGTTTTCTTTATTTTCATGACTATGAAAATTGTAGATTCACACTGAAGGCATCAAAACTGTGAATTAACACATGTGGAATTATATACATAACAGAATTTTGTGAAACAACTGAAAATAAGTCATATTCTAGGTTCTTCAAAGTAGCCACCTTTTGCTTTGATTACTGCTTTGCACACTCTTGGCATTCTCTTGATGAGCTTCAAGAGGTAGTCACCTGAAATGGTCTTTTAACAGTCTTGAAGGAGTTCCCAGAGCTGCTTAGCACTTGTTGGCCCTTTTGCCTTCACTCTGCGGATCAGCTCACCCCAAAACATCTTGATTGGGTTCAGGTCCGGTGACTGTGAAGGCCAGGTCATCTGGTGCAGCACCCCATCAATCTCCTTCATGGTCAAATAGCCCTTACACAGCCTGGAGGTGTGTTTGGGGTCATTGTCCTGTTAAAAAATGAATGATGGTCCAACTAAACGCAAACCGGATGGAATAGCATGCCGCTGCAAGATGCTGTGTTAGCCATGCTGGTTCAGTATGCCTTCAATTTTGAATAAATCCCCAACAGTGTCACCAGCAAAGTACCCCCACACTATCACACCTCCTCCTCAATGCTTCATGGTGGGAACCAGGCATGTAGAGTCCATCTGTTCACCTTTTCTGCGTCGCACAAAGACACGTGGTTGGAACCAAAGATCTCAAATTTGGACTCATCAGACAAAAGCACAGATTTCCACTGGTCTAATGTCCATTCCTTGTGTTCTTTAGCCCGAACAAGTCTCTTCTGCTTGTTGCCTGTCCTTAGCAGTGGTTTCCTAGCAGATATTCTACCATGAAGGCCTGATTCACACAGTCTCCTCTTAACAGTTGTTCTATAGATGTGTCTGCTGCTAGAACTCTGTGTGGCATTGACCTGGTCTCTAATCTGAGCTGCTGTTAACCTGCAATTTCTGAGGCTGGTGACTCAGGTGAACTTATCCTCCGCAGCAGAGGTGACTCTTGGTCTTCCTTTCCTGGGGCGATCCGCATGTGAGCCAGTTTCTTTGTAGCGCTTGATGGTTTTTGTGACTGCACTTGGGGACACTTTCAAAGTTTTCTCAATTTTTCGCACTGACTGACCTTCATTTCTTAAAGTAATGATGGCCACTCGTTTTTCTTTACTTAGCTGCTTTTTTCTTGCCATAATACAAATTCTAACAGTCTATTCAGTAGGACTATCAGCTGTGTATCCACCTGACTTCTCCACAACGCAACTGATGGTCCCAACCCCATTTATAAGGCAAGAAATCCCACTTATTAAACCTGACAGGGCACACCTGTGAAGGGAAAACCATTTCAGGTGACTACCTCTTGAAGCTCATCAAGAGAATGCCAAGAGTGTGCAAAGCAGTAATCAAAGCAAAAGGTGGCTACTTTGAAGAACCTAGAATATGACATATTTTCAGTTGTTTCACACTTTTTTGTTATGTATATAATTCCACTTGGCATATAATGACTGACGGTAGCCATAGTTTGTGTCCATGAGCTCAACCCAATGGGGACAGTCAGCCCTTACATAGCCAGGCTCCTGACACAGTCAGCAGACTATCGGTGCCAAGTCTGCCGTGGGGTCACCCCGGGCGGGTTTTATTGGCTTAAATCAGGCCTGGGGTGGAGATTTCTGGGGTTTGCCGACCCCCCCTCCCGACAGAACCCTCCTTTAGATTCCTGGTAGCTTCATAGCGTCCCACCAGGTCCACCATCTCAAGGGCATTTCCAGGAGACACCTGACCGATCCAGTTCTCTCTAGCCCTCCAGAACATATTGGCTAACAGACAATCCAGCTTAAAAGTGGGACTCAGCATATCAAGCTGTAGCCATTTTTGCAAGAGGTGAAGTAAGTTATAATAATGGGGTCTTGTAGGCTCAGCTGGGTCAAACTCTAACTGATGCACCTGCTGGGCCCAGACCAACACATTCCCCCCCCCCCCCCCCGTCTTGCCAGAATCTCACACTTTGTTAGTTGGCCGCTTGATCGTCCAGCAAGTTTAAATAGACCTGCTGGGAATCGGATGCCAGGAACAGAGTGACGACCTCAGCCCACTGGTATCAGGGTAGCTTCTCCCTTGTGGCCACCTTCTTGTACATCGCCAAGTAGGTTTCAACGTCATCTGCGGGTATCATCTTGGGGATCGCCGGACAGACCGCTTTCCGGGCATCGTGGACGCTCGGGGTTGCTCCTGTTGTCTGCAAAGCCATTACGTGTTGTAGCAGCAGCTAGTTGGTTTGTTGCTGCTGCCTGTTAGCCTCCTATTGTTGCAGATTTGTTTCTTGCTGATGTTTGTTAGCCTTCACGAGGGCCTTCGTTACTGCCTGCATTTTGTCAATGTTCACGGGTTGAAATTTAGCGGGTTTAATGAAGACATACAACTGTGCCCGGCGGAAAAAATAAATAAAAATATTTCGGCGCTTACACCTGCCTCTCTGCGCTTATACGCATCTTCCACCAATTGTGGGGATTCGCTCTGCACTTGGGGACACTTTCAAAGTTTTCTCAATTTTTCGCACTGACTGACCTTCATTTCTTAAAGTAATGATGGCCACTCGTTTTTCTTTACTTAGCTGCTTTTTTCTTGCCATAATACAAATTCTAACAGTCTATTCAGTAGGACTATCAGCTGTGTATCCACCTGACTTCTCCACAACACAACTGATGGTCCCAACCCCATTTATAAGGCAAGAAATCCCACTTATTAAACCTGACAGGGCACACCTGTCAGGTTTAATACGGGTTGAAATTTAGCGGGTTTAATGAAGACATACAACTGTGCCCGGCGAAAAAAATAAAAAAAAATATTTTGGCGCTTACACCTGCCTCTCTGCGCTTATACGCATATTCCACCAATTGTGGGGATTCGCTCTGTTAGTTAGGATAAGCAGGCACAGTACAGAGGAAAAATACAAGTTTGTAATTCAAACTTCAGTGTTTATTCACACACAGTGCCAAAACAAAACGTCACTTTTGCAGTGTTGGTGTTACTTCACACTCAATGGCAAGTTAATACAACAAAAAGTCACCTTGGTGGCAGTTCTGCCTCAGAAAGTCCAAATACAGGCTTTAGGCATCCTGTTCCCCTGACACACAGGTCTCATCTCTCCAGCCCAGCACAGGCCTCAGATCAATGCATACAAACATGGCTTCTGAGCCCAGCTGCCTATTTAAGGACTGCCAGGTGTTGCCAAAACCCTTACCGGCACTTAAAATCTGTTCCAGTATTTGACCTCATCTGGCTGTAAATCAGCCCAGCAGCACATGCTGGGAGAAAAACACCTGTTTTCCCAGTCCAAACCTCTCACTGTGTCTCAATATACAGTACAGACCAAAAGTTTGGACACACCTTCTCATTCAAAGAGTTTTCTTTATTTTCATGACTATGAAAATTGTAGATTCACACTGAAGGCATCAAAACTGTGAATTAACACATGTGGAATTATATACATAACAGAATTTTGTGAAACAACTGAAAATAAGTCATATTCTAGGTTCTTCAAAGTAGCCACCTTTTGCTTTGATTACTGCTTTGCACACTCTTGGCATTCTCTTGATGAGCTTCAAGAGGTAGTCACCTGAAATGGTCTTTTAACAGTCTTGAAGGAGTTCCCAGAGCTGCTTAGCACTTGTTGGCCCTTTTGCCTTCACTCTGCGGATCAGCTCACCCCAAAACATCTTGATTGGGTTCAGGTCCGGTGACTGTGAAGGCCAGGTCATCTGGTGCAGCACCCCATCAATCTCCTTCATGGTCAAATAGCCCTTACACAGCCTGGAGGTGTGTTTGGGGTCATTGTCCTGTTAAAAAATGAATGATGGTCCAACTAAACGCAAACCGGATGGAATAGCATGCCGCTGCAAGATGCTGTGTTAGCCATGCTGGTTCAGTATGCCTTCAATTTTGAATAAATCCCCAACAGTGTCACCAGCAAAGTACCCCCACACTATCACACCTCCTCCTCAATGCTTCATGGTGGGAACCAGGCATGTAGAGTCCATCTGTTCACCTTTTCTGCGTCGCACAAAGACACGTGGTTGGAACCAAAGATCTCAAATTTGGACTCATCAGACAAAAGCACAGATTTCCACTGGTCTAATGTCCATTCCTTGTGTTCTTTAGCCCAAACAAGTCTCTTCTGCTTGTTGCCTGTCCTTAGCAGTGGTTTCCTAGCAGATATTCTACCATGAAGGCCTGATTCACACAGTCTCCTCTTAACAGTTGTTCTATAGATGTGTCTGCTGCTAGAACTCTGTGTGGCATTGACCTGGTCTCTAATCTGAGCTGCTGTTAACCTGCAATTTCTGAGGCTGGTGACTCAGGTGAACTTATCCTCCGCAGCAGAGGTGACTCTTGGTCTTCCTTTCCTGGGGCGATCCGCATGTGAGCCAGTTTCTTTGTAGCGCTTGATGGTTTTTGTGACTGCACTTGGGGACACTTTCAAAGTTTTCTCAATTTTTCGCACTGACTGACCTTCATTTCTTAAAGTAATGATGGCCACTCGTTTTTCTTTACTTAGCTGCTTTTTTCTTGCCATAATACAAATTCTAACAGTCTATTCAGTAGGACTATCAGCTGTGTATCCACCTGACTTCTCCACAACGCAACTGATGGTCCCAACCCCATTTATAAGGCAAGAAATCCCACTTATTAAACCTGACAGGGCACACCTGTGAAGGGAAAACCATTTCAGGTGACTACCTCTTGAAGCTCATCAAGAGAATGCCAAGAGTGTGCAAAGCAGTAATCAAAGCAAAAGGTGGCTACTTTGAAGAACCTAGAATATGACATATTTTCAGTTGTTTCACACTTTTTTGTTATGTATATAATTCCACATGTGTTAATTCATAGTTTTGATGCCTTCAGTGTGAATCTACAATTTTCATAGTCATGAAAATAAAGAAAACTCTTTGAATGAGAAGGTGTGCCCAAACTTTTGGTCTGTACTGTATACTGTATATACAGTACGGAACAGAAGTATTTGAATACCCTGCGATTTCGCAAGTTCTCCCACTTAGAAATCATGGAGGGGTATTAAATTCACATTGTAGGTGTATTCCCTCTCTGAGAGACAGAATTTAAACATCAGGAAATCACATTGTATGATTTTTAAAGAATTTATTTGTCTTGCACTGCTGCAGAACATACGTATTTGAACACCTGAAAAACAGCAAGAATTCTGGCTCTCAAAGACCTGTTACTGTGCCTTTAAAAAGTCCACCTCTACTCCACTCATTAATCTAAGTTAGTACCACTGAGTAGTCTGAGCTCTTTAAAGACATCTGTCCATCCCAAAGTCAGTCAGATGCCAATTACTACCATGGGCAAGACCAATGAGCTGTCAAAAGACATCAGAGACAAAATTGTGGACCTCCACAAGGCTGTAAAGGGCTACGGGGCAATTGCCAAGCAGCTTGTTGAAAATAGATCTGTTGGAGCAATTGTTAGAAAATGGAAGAATCTAAAGACGTCATTCTCCCTTGGACTGGGGCTCCATGCAACATCTCTCCTTATGGGGTATCACTGATGATAAGAAAGGTGAGGAATCAGCTCAGAACTACAAGGGAGTAGCTGGTCAATGACAAAGAGAGCTGGGAACACAACGCCGTCATGGTTTTCAAATCATGCATTGCATGGAAACTTTACTTGTTGTGTTTGGAGGAAAAAGAAGGATGAGCTGCATCCCAAGAACACCATCCCTACTGTGAAGCATAGAAACAGAAACATAGAATGTGTCGGCAGATAAGAACCATTAGGCCTATCTAATCTGCCCAATATACTGAATACTATGAATAGACCCTGGCCCTATCTTATATGAAGGATGGCCTCATGCCTATCCCATGCATGCTTAAACTCCTTCACTGTATTTGCAGCTATCACTTCTGAAGGAAGGCTATTCCATGCATCATGCTTTGGGGGTGCTTTTCTGCGAAGGGGACAGGACGACTGCACTGTATTAAGGAGAGGATGAATGGGGCCATTTATTGCGAGTTTTTGAGCAACATCCTCCTTCCCTCAGTCAGAGCATTCAAGATGGTTCGTGGCTAGATCTTCCAACATGACAACGACCTGAAGCACACAGCCAGGATAACCAAGGAGTGGCTCCGTAAGAAGCATATCAAGGTTCTAGAGTGGCCTAGCAAGTCTCCAGACCTAAATCCAATAGAATATCATTGGAGGGAGCTGAAACTTTGTGTTGCTCAGCGACAGCCCCGAAACCTGACAGGGCCAAAATCTCTGTTGCAGTGTGTACAAACCTGGTCAAGAACTATAGGAGACGTTTGACCTCTGTAATTGCAAACAAAGGCTTCTGTACCAAATATTAACACTGATTTTCTCAGGTGTTCAAATACTTATGTTCAGCAGTGCAAGACTGAACCAAAGTTGCTCCAATTGCCCTGAAAGTTGGTATACAACACTCTTTTGCCTCCTAGGACTTGTTATCTATTTTAGTTTATTTTGTTATGATTTTTTTCCCCTCCAACATCCCCCCTCCCCAAGCTCTTGAAAGCAATGACAGCAATAGTAAATGATGTCTGAGTGACACTGACATACATTGCTATGGGTAACACTAGAGATGAGCAAATCAAAGTTGACAAAGTGGAATTTGATCAGAAATTCTGGAAATTTTTTATTATGACCGAATCCGAATTTCCTCACGCTTCGTGGTAACAAATCACATTTTTCATAAAATGGCTGCTGCACGTGTAAGGACATGAAGCAAGGAACTCTAGGAAGGCTGGATCACCCATAATGCCATGCATGTAGCCAATCAGCACCCAGCCAGCCTTGTGATGTCATAGCCTTATAAATAGTCTCAGCCATCTTGGATTCTGACATCTTCCAGTGTACTTTGTGCAGGGAGAGACGTCAGCAGGTACTAGGGACTGTGCTATAAAAGACTAAATTGTGCTAAAAAATGATTTAGAAGTTCAGGGAAAGATTATACAAGGTGTAGGGAAAGGATAGAGAGGAATAACTTCACAGCATTTATGTTGAACAGCCTGGGTAATAGGAACAATACTATTACACCTTGCTGCGCTGACTGGGGATCCAGAAAGCCATTATACAGCTCTGTGATCCCATCAAACCATTCTTGTTATTGGGGTGCAAGTGTAGTAGTGGCGAAAAAAAAAAATATATTTGCCGTTCAGCAGTACAGTTATATGTTCTAAAGCCCTTTTTATCGTGTATTAGTGGCAAAAATAAAATATATTTGCCGTTCAGGCGTGCAGTTATTTGTTTTTAAAGCCCTTTTTGCAATGTATTAGTGGCAAAAGTGAGATATACTTGCCGTTCAGCGGTGCAGTTATGTTCTAAAGCATTCTGTGGTGGCGCCCTGCAGAATTTTTCTTTTAGACATGCTTTGCAATGCAGACCATCGACGTGCAGAGGTCGAGCTTCCGGGAGGATACATCGAGCTGTGAAAATGACTGCTCCTTTTTGCTGGAGGAAACTCTTGATCCGGCACAGGCTGCTTTGCTTCTTCAAAAACAATGGACTCTGTAAAGCGTGACATCGATGTATAATTTCTTATACACCAGACTGAAAGAGTATTCCAAGCACCTGTCTGCCCACATAGCTGCCGAGAAGCAGAAGGGTCTTGCCATTGAAGTGGGCTCAGAGATGAACCTAAAAGCCAAATTTTCCTGTTTATCTGGACTCAAAGGAAAGGACAGAGATCCAATGTCTGTGCTCATACAGATTTCACCCAAGCCTCCACTGACCAAGGCAAGCACAGAGGACCGGATTGTGTGGATAGGTTTGTTCTGCGGGACGTACACAGAGGACGATCTATTGGAGGTATTACCTGAGACATTTAGTTGCCTCCCGCTCTTACTGTATAACGGCTCAGAGGCGCTCACGGATATCATGGGTATGTGGTTTCAAAGAAACGTTGTTTCGGTAAGCTGGTAATCAGTTCTCAGGACCGTAATTGGCTAGCAGCAATCTGGACCGGGTATGACGAGTCTGGATCAGTGTCGGCCACAGAGCTTGTTTTCTCTGTTCCAGTTGAACCTCGCATGGACATTTCTTATGCCATCTACGCAGAGTACTTCAAGACTTTATGGAATGATATTCATAAATCAAAGGACGAGATCACGTTGGAGGAAGTGGACAATTTATTCTGAAGTATTTACTCACATTTCTTTAGACACTTTAGAATCCACTTATCAGCAACCCAGCTTGTCAAAATGATGGCATCTGTGGCATCAGTGCATTGTGAAGGAAAAGTGAAGTTCCTTAGTAAGGACTACCTAATCTGAGTGCTGGGATTTATCACGGAGCTGGCCATCAATAACATCCAGTATTGAACACATGGATGACTCTCATCTCGGACCCTATCCACAATGTTTGGGACCCCCCCGGACATCTTATATGTCTTAGACATGATCGCTGCAGTACTTACTACATGTTATACCACTTCTTACGTTCTGTTACAGTGGCTGTGAGACCTGCACATACTAAGGCTTATTTATGATTTTCAGGTGTTGCCTGTACCGACCAGTTACCTTCCAGCTGTGAGTGTGTAGTCTGCACTGTAGAAATGAGCTGCTTGTTTGCTGGACTGTCCTTCAATTATCAGCCATAACCCCATACATGTCATTATCAATATGCATTACCATCGTGGTCACCCCGACACTGGTCGTCAATCCATTCTTGTTGATGTAGCACTTTTTTTTCAGTTTGTCTTTTAAACTTTGTGGTTTTGCCCCTTTCTGTGTTGTATTTTATGTGTGTTAAGGTCCTGCTTGTGAAATAAAATAAAAAATTCTCCCCCGTTAAAAAAAAATATAATTATTGGCTTGCGATTTGGTAGCCAAAAGCATGAGTGGGTACAAAACACAGAAGACATGCAAATATTCCATTCACTTGTCAAATCTGTTTTGGATCCACTCCTGCTTTTTTTGGGATTTAGCAATACTGATGGATTAATCACCAAATGAAGGCGGATGCTCCACAGGCAGGAATCAGTTTTTTGGGGGTTATTGCTCTGACAGATCAGAGGAAGGGCAAAATAATCATTGACGTCAACACAAACTTACTGCTGACACCCTCTCCACTCTGTCGGGGGACTTTACTTGTATAAGTGTTTAATAGGACAGGTTCTGTAGACATCTATGTGGAATCAGCTGCCGATGGTGTAAAAGGAGTGCGCTTCTTCTTGACGCTAACATTGACCTGTAAGGCTGAGTTCACACTTGAGTTATTTGGTCAGTTTTGGCCCCGTAACTGCCTGAATAAGTGAAGTGTGTAGTGAATCTAAGAGCGACGCTTGTCATCTGCATGCCATACTGACTCACAGTATTGTTTCACTACTACGGCAGACTTCTTATGTGTGTTACTGCAAGGCACAGTGTTCTACACCACTATAAAGGCTCTCTGTATCCAGGAAATAGCCGTTTTTAGCGCAAATCGCAGTGAATAGAATCAGATCGAACCAATTTTTATTTTTTATTCTGTAAACCGGGTGAATTGAATTTTTGAGAAAAATACACTCATCTCTAACTATGATACGTGCATTGTTACTGGGGTTGGTAAGGGAGGGAGCATTTTGCTTTGCATGTTTTACTATTAAAACTTTAATAAAGAACTACTTGATTTAAAAAAAGCCTAATACCCTGCTGTTTCTTATACTGACATCTGGTTTGTTTGCATGTATTAGTTTCACACAATACATTTGTGCTGTATGTACTAGACATATGCTTACAGTATGTCAGCTGAGGTCAGCTATTTGTTTAAATAATGCACCATGTCTACTATATAATATCTCGTTGAATTGATCTAGGTTTGACGCATAGTGTTGATCTAGTTGTAGTTGACCAATATATCTATTTCTTTTCATTTTTTTGAATAGCTCTGCTGTTCACAAAATAAACTTACAATATTTTTATAGTATTTATATTGCAGTAATACTGTGTTTAAAATGCACTATTCATTGCATTAAAATGTTTTTTTTTTTTTTTAATCAGATAACCCCTTTAATATGCTCCTACCATGTATGCACCTTTCATAGGATTAAAGGGGTTGTCTTACTGCAGTAAATAGCATTTAGTATGTAGAGGAAGCTAATACTAGGTACTTACCAATGTATTGTTATTATCCATATTGCCTCTTTTGCTGGCTGGATTCATTTTTTCATCACATTATACATACAATGCTTGTTTCCATGGTTAAGACCACCCTGTAATCCAGCTGTGGTGGTCGTTCTTGCACACTATAGGAAACAGCTTTGGCCACTCTGATGGCCAGGACCATGGCACTGCACATAGACTAGTTCTTTTTTTCCTATATTGTGCAAGCACGACCACCACTGATGGATTGCAGGGTGGTTGTAACCATGGAAATGAGGAGTATACAGATGAAACTCGAAAAATTAGAATATCGTGCAAAAGTCCATTTATTTCAGTAATGCAAATTAAAAGGAATTGCATTAATGCAGCTTAAAATTAGAATTTTGTGAAAAGGTTCAATATTCTAGCCTCAAAGTGTCACACTCTAGTCAGCTAATTAATCCATATCCCCTGAGCAAAGGGTACCTCAAAATTGTGACTTTGGGGTTTCATAAACTATAAGCCATAATCATCCAAAATATTACAAATAAAGGCTTGAAATATCTCGCTTTGCATGTAATGAGTCTATCTCCTATGTTAGTTTCACCTTTTAAGTTGGATTACTGAAATAAATTAACTTTGCACGGTATTCTAATTTTTCGAGTTTCACATGTATAATGTGATTGAAAAATGAATCCAGCCAGCAAAGAAAGCAATATGAATAATCACAATACATTAGTATTAACTTCCTCTACATAACAAATGCAATTTGCCAAAGTAAGACATCCCCTTTAATTGTATAAGGCAGAAATTTTACACGAAATGATTCATATAACTTTTCGCTACTATTCTCCTCAGAAAACCATAAAGAAAGGCACATTTGCATTCTTTATGTAGAAGAGACTGAGGATAAGGAATTTAATCAGACAGTTTCTATGTGGCTCGGGAGATAGCATACAGAATATATGAACATTACTTGCATGCAATTCGGAGCAAAGATCCTACAAATAAACATTAAATTATATTTGTCCACTTTATGGAAATCAGAATATCCTATTTTATAACATCTAAAGATCTCATCAGGAGGCAGAACATAAAAGCATGATATAAACAAATAGTTTGATGATAACAATTTGCATGGTAAAGTTCGAAAAGTCACCTCTAAATTGCCTGAGCTGAATACGTAGTGATTTGCCATCACTTGCAAAAAAAGATAACAAAAAATGCCAATTTTAAGAAACAGAATTCCCACAGAGGTTTATGACAGCTGATAAATTGAAACGAAAGGAAGACAAGCAACCAAAAGAAAAAAGGCAATTTGAATGAGTTCTTGCTCAGCATGAAATAAAGTAAGAGGCACAAAGCTTTATTTTTAAACCACTTGCCTTGTAAGCTGTAAATTTGACCAACGCTGTTTTGTCTGGTGATATGATGCCAATACGCGCTCCGAGGAAGGGATATGGACTTGGACAATGTCATTGGTTCAGTCAAACTAGTCTGCAGCTGAAATACAAGAGATAATGGGGACATTTATCAATTATGGCACAAAAAAATATTTATATTACAAATCAAAAGTGGTGATTTGTTTTAACTCATATCTAAAGGCGCACCCCACTTGTAAAATGGGACTTTTTAAAATATCAACTTGATTGTCCGCCTATGTCTCTTGATTTGTGACATTTTAACACCAATAGCACTAAAATGAGACTTTTTAAAACTGAAATTCAGCATTTAAGCCACCCATGTCCAGACCACACTTGCGACTTTTGAAACATATTCACGACTTTTCCACTGTCTCAGACTCGGGACGTTTTTGTCAATATTTAGTTTTTGTTGAATGTCATTTTACTGACAAAACCTTGCTGTTTAGCTCATTTATATCATCCTGTTTTAATACTTGCCTATGACTTGTTCCCACGACAGATTTGTTTATTTTTTCATAAATGCAACTTTTTGAAAGAAAGTTGCATCTTTATGTCATAAATGTAACTTTTTACACAAAACACCACCACATAAGCTGGCTTAATTGTCCGCAACAATTTGAGCCATTTCTGCCCATATTAGGATGATAAATAAGGGTTAATATGCACCAATTTGATAGTCTCGCCCACTTTGACATTTATAACTAATTTCTGGCGTGATGCATTCTTTATGGTGAAAATTGTGGGGAAAACAGTTGATATATTTGGTGCAAATTAAACCTCCATTCTTTTTGGCGCATTTTACACCCGAATTTTGGCACAACATGCTTAGTATATCTCCCCCAATGTGTTTCTTTTAGATTAGTAATATAATGCGCTTTACTGGTTAACAATAATATATAGTCATAAAACCAAATAAAGCAGGCGAAGAAATATCAGCATAACGTGAGCCAAGAGATTTGAGCCCTGCACATTTACTCAACGGGCAGGTTAAATAATGGTTATACATTTCATGTTTCCCTGTCTTAGGAGAGGCTGCTTTCTCAAAATCCTGTGCACAGTCATTACTATTCCATATTTTAAATGCAAATGAATATGATCCCTCATTTCTCTGAAGTCACAAGTCTTTACGTGACAGAATCCAGAGACATTAAGTCAACTTTGGGCATATCTGATGGATAGCTGTGTTTCGTATGCATAATTATCTTTTGACAGTTCTTATATGGTGAAGTAATCCAAGAGTTAATGATGCAGAGTGAAATGTATAGCAAATTCCATATTAGATATTTAGGGTGAAAGGTAATGCTCTTGTTACAGCATGTATAATATTGTCTAATATAATGACTTATATGTGAAATAGTGTTAGGCAATGTTTAAAGGATTTCTGCAGCATTGACAGGTTACCTAATTGCAGCACAGCTCAAAGACCACTTCATCCTCTCATCTGCCTAATAGAAGGATGTAGACTTTCTAATCCTCACCAAGAATGTACAAACCGGATTCCCAAAAAGTTGGGACACTAAACAAATTGTGAATAAAAACTGAATGCAATGATGGGGAGATGGCAAATGTCAATATTTTATTTGTAATAGAACGTAGATGACAGATCAAACGTTTAATCCGAGTAAATGTATCATTTTAAAGGAAAAATACGTTGATTCAAATTTTCACGATGTCAACAAATCCCCAAAAAGTTGGGACAAGTACCAATAAGAGGCTGGAAAAAGTAAATTTGAGCATAACGAAGAGCTGGAAGACCAATTATTACTAACTAGGTCAATTGGCAACATGATTGGGTATGAAAAGAGCTTCTCAGAGTGGCAGTGTCTCTCAGAAGCCAAGATGGGTAGAGGATCACCAATTCCCACAATGTTGCGCAGAAAGATAGTAGAGCAATATCAGAAAGGTGTTACCCAGCGAAAGATTGCAAAGACTTTGCATCTATCATCATCAACTGTGCATAACATCATCCGAAGATTCAGAGAATCTGGAACAATCTCTGTGCGTAAGGGTCAAGGCCGTAAAACCATACTGGATGCCTGTGATCTCCGGGCCCTTAAACGACACTGCACCACAAACAGGAATGCTACTGTAAAGGAAATCACAGAATGGGCTCAGGAATACTTCCAGAAACCATTGTCAGTGAACACAATCCACCGTGCCATCCGCCGTTGCCAGCTGAAACTCTACAGTGCAAAGAAGAAGCCATTTCTAAGCAAGATCCACAAGCTCAGGCGTTTTCACTGGGCCAGGGATCATTTAAAATGGAGTGTGGCAAAATGGAAGACTGTTCTGTGGTCAGACGAGTCACGATTCTAAGTTCTTTTTGGAAATCTGGGTCGCCATGTCATCCGGACCAAAGAGGACAAGGACAACCCAAGTTGTTATCAACGCTCAGTTCAGAAGCCTGCATCTCTGATGGTATGGGGTTGCATGAGTGCGTGTGGCATGGGCAGCTTGCATGTCTGGAAAGGCACCATCAATGCAGAAAAATATATTCAGGTTCTAGAACAACATATGCTCCCATCCAGACGTCATCTCTTTCAGGGAAGACCCTGCATTTTTCAACAAGATAATGCCAGACCACATTCTGCATCAATCACAACATCATGGCTGCGTAAGAGAAGGATCCGGGTACTGAAATGGCCAGTCTGCAGTCCAGATCTTTCACCTATAGAGAACATTTGGCGTATCATAAAGAGGAAGGTGCAACAAAGAAGGCCCAAGACGATTGAACAGTTAGAGGCCTGACTTAGACAAGAATGGGAGAGCATTCCTATTTCTAAACTTGAGAAATTGGTCTCCTCGGTCCCCAGACGTCTGTTGAGTGTTGTAAGAAGAAGGAGAGATGCCACACAGTGGTGAAAATGGCCTTGTCCCAACTTTTTGGGGATTTGTTGACACCATGAAATTCTGATTCAACATATTTTTCCCTTAAAATGAACTTTTTTGGAATCCGGTTTGTATTTTCTTGCTTTCAAATCAGGTGCAGTCTAAGTACTTGAGTAATACATGACAATTTTGAATTGGGGTTAGTGGAGGATGGTAGTCACAGCTTTTATAAAAAAAAAAAAAAAAAACTTTCAGAAATCAATGGAAAGTTATTTTCAAATTTCTTTACTGTGTTTTATTTGTGCCTTATCAAAATCCACTAGACATGCTCATCAGAAAGTAATCTTCTGAATAGGTATCGTACAGACTACTGAGAGATTTTCTCTGTGTAAGAAGATGTGCATTGGTGCCTTTTGGAGAAGTGCAAATTGGTTCTTATGAATCAATTCGTCTCCTCAACGAGACCCCTACATCTGTAGTGGAAAACACCCCCTGCCACTTGATTGACATGGCTGGACATCTTGCTCCATCTAGGCTTCTGCACCAAATAGTGGCGCAACCTCAAAGGCTCTGCTGCTGCTACTGGAACAGTGACACTTCCATCTAGCAGTGCATGAACAGAGCCTGTGCTGCTACTCAGAGCAGCAGTGTAGGTATGAGATTGTTAGGGATGGTTGATATAGCCCCTCGCAGGTGTAGAACTCTGAGGAGATGAGTTGATTGATAAGAATCTATTCTCTCATCCCTAGTCCCTTTACATGTGGCAGATTTTTTTGCAGAAATTTTTGCGACTGAAAGGTTTCTTTTTTTCAGTTGCAGAAATTTCTGCCACAAAATCTGCCAGATACAAAGTCACTCTAATGTTATCCATGGAAAGGAATCTCAAATGAGAACCTCATATCTACAATGTCCATGTTCCCTAATGAAACTTTATGCCATGATATACCTAAAAGAGCTACTTTAATAGACTACATGAAACAAACTCTTAACTATGTACTCACAAAACATGAAATATATACTAAACACTGTATATTCAAATCCCTGCGCCACTGAGCCAACCAACCAGTTTGTTTTTGGGATAGACCTAAGAGCTTTATCCTGGCAGTCCCCTGGTATTAACCTTTTAAAGGGATATGGACTTCCAGGAGAGCCACCAGTTTTTAAAATAGAAATACAAAGTAGTAACCACGCGGATTACGTCACCTTCCTCTAGAGTATAGAAGATTCAACAATTGAGAGATGTGCTTGCAATTGTGGACATAAAGACGGTAGAAGATGACTCAGTCCTACTCTTTATAGGGGAGTGATGTTCCTTCTCTGCTGCTCCGGCTGGTAGCTAGCGTGCGTGCGGTGAAGCCGGCAAGCGATTGCTGTGAGAGAGCTTCTATGTGACGTCAGACACCTCTATGGATGCCCCTAAGGACCAAAAACCTTCAGACGGATTTCGGAATAATTGGATTCCTTCATCAGGGATCGATGTTCATCATCCTCCTTGGAATTAAATAGGCATCCAGTTCCCATAGCAACTCCTTGCAGCTCTATCTTTTCTTCATTCTACAGTTCTGAGTTCATTATACATTCCATTCTCCCTCTCCTTTGGATAGTAAATTAATCAAAGGGATAATTCTCTCCATCTTTGCCCCATATATGTCCATTCCTATTAATTAGAAGACATTCTCATACTATATTTTTGCCTGTATGTACTGTCTAATGGATTCACATTTTTATTTTTGGCTATAATTGACCATGTTCCTATTGGAACGCAAACAGCTCTATTTCTTGATTTAGTCCTTTTAGTGTTAGACTATTTAATATATATATATCCATCTACTCTCACATCTTGACATTTTTTAAATATGATTTCCACCCCTTACATAAAATTTTACTTTTTCGGTCCCTCCAAAAGACGAACCTTGGAATTTTCCTCCATGATTTTCCATGAAGTGTCGTGATAGGGGGTGGCCTTTAATTTTTTTCAATATTTCTAATATGTTCTCTTATTCTTATTTTTATGGGGCGTTTTGTCCATCCTACATATAATTTACCACAAGTACATTTGATGTAATAAATACATGTGTGTTACATGTAAGATGATTTTAAATTTTAAATGAGTCTGATCTTTATTTCTATAACGGGGTCTTTTTGTTTTACCAAGCAGCAATTATTGCACATTTTGCATGGAAAGAAACCTTTTTTATTCACTTTGTGTCCATTTGTGGTAGTTGATTGATTTGACTGTATGAATGGAGCTATAAGGTTCGCTAAGTTCTGTGCTTTCCTAAATGTAAATATTGGGTATTCCGGTATCTTTTCACCTATAGTTTTGTCCTGTTTTAGAATGTCCCAATGACGCTTAATGATCCGTTTAAATGTACCCCCCCTTTCACTGTATTGTGTATTATTGGGACCTTGATTATGTCCCCATCTGGCCTATTTCCTCCTTTTGTTATTTTCCCTTGTGTTTTGTTTTGCAATGAAGCTTTCCGATCCACTTTTCTCACCTCTTGTTTTATTGGTTCTAATTGATTTCTTTTATAACATTTTTCCTCAAATTTCCTATGGAGTTTATAAGCTTCCTCCTCACATTGCTCTACCGTGATACAATTCCTCCTTAGTCTAATATATTGACTACGAGGAATATTCGTCAGCCATATTGGTAGGTGGCAACTGTCCAGAGAGATAAAAGTATTGCTATCCGTGGGTTTGTAGTATGTTTTGGAATGTATTTTTCCTTCTTTGATGAATATGGTTAGGTCTAAAAAATGTACCGTATCTCAGTTCCACTCCAATTTGGTGAAAAATGAAGGTAAAAATAATTTTAAATAAAATCCTCTCAATTTTTTTTTAGTAAAACTTCCCCTCCCTTCCAAATAAAAACAATGTCATCTATGAACCTTTTCTAGAGGACTAGGTTCGCATCCAGTAGGCCCTGTGGGTGGATGGTGAGCTCCTCCCACCTCCCGATATGCAAATTGGGGAGGTGCAAACCTGGTCCCCATCGTAGTCCCCCACGTCTGAAGGTAAAAATCGTTCTCATATTTAAAATAGTTGTGGGTTAGAATAAATGTAATACATTCTCCCAAAAATACATTTTACTTTCCCTTTCTAGGAAAAATTCTGTGGTCTATCTTCCTTTTGTATTTTCTATTATAGTATAAAGTCAAGTGACGACCAACATTCCTAGATATAATCCTTCTCCCACTTTATACATCTCAATAATTGTAAAATATGCTTTGTGTCCTTCAAGTTTGCCGGGCATACTGGATGCAAACCTGGTCCTCTGGAATGAACATATATGGGGCAAAGATGGAGAGAATTATCCTTTTGATTAATTAACTATCCAAAGGAGTGGGAGAATGAAATGTATAATGAACTCAGAACTGTAGAATGAAGAAGAGATAGAGCTGCAAATGAATGGGGCAAGGAGTTGCTATGGGAAAAGGAGATACTTTGCACCAAAGGGTCAGGCTATACTTGTGGTCATGACAGTCAGAGTTTGTGTGAGTATGTGAAATTAGTCAAGGGTTATGCCAGGCAGCATAGGGTCAATACATTAAACGGGCTATGGTCAGATCAGGCAGTGGAGGTAAACAGGTGGAAGGTGCCTTAAGTAACCAGTAGAGCTCAGACATTGGCTGGGGAATACTATGGTGTGTGTGGGCCCTTTAAGGTCCAGGGAGAATGCACACATACTTCCTAGGGACAGACTAACAAGACTTGGAGAAGGACTGCATACTGCAGCCTTCATAAGCAGATCATGTGCAACACTGGCGGCTGAGCTTGCTGTCAATAGTCAGAGGAGGACAAGCTGATCTGGACTGCTAGGAAGCAGAGGGACTGGCTTGGTAAAATTCATGCCTTCTTGGAGGAATAGGGCAGCGGCTCGCACGGGCTGCCAACACAACAATTCCCATGTAACTGCATAAAAATATGCATCTAAATAGGAATGTAACATATTCTGGGTATGCCGTGCCTGCATGATATATGAACACATATTATACATATACACATAATAAAGTCACTAAATACAAAATATATATTCTCCCAATTAAACAATAATTTAAAATGTTTTCCAGGATTTTTCTATTATTGGCCTATCATCTGGATAGGCCATCACTGTCTGATAGACCAGCTGTCCTGAATATCTTTGTTTCTGGAAATAGGCACAGCTGGTTGCTGCAACACTGCTCCTATTCAACTCTATTTACTTACGGCACATGTTGCAGCAGTATCGAATGTTTGAACTTTGAATGCTTCTTTTGCTAATTTAAAGTGTCCTTCTGCTATAATCCATAAATCCTGAGTGAGGAGAGCCTAAGATGTAGCCAGATATGCTGTCAATATATGCCAGTAGGGAAAAAAGTTGCTTACAGGACATATTGGCAGGAATTTGATGCTATTTAACAGTAGCTTTAAAATTATTTTGCCCCTTAGTAAAGTTTTATTGATTTAAAAAACCTAACATTCCAATTATAGTAACAATGAGACTAAAGACCATAATTGGAGTAACAATGCTATTATTAGCTACATAAACTTGGCAAACATAGAAATGAAGATCATATCTTCCGTGTCACGGATATGTAAAAAAGGTGATGGTTACTTCTGACTAAACACAACAAACAACTAAGGCTAGGGTCATAGCGTCTCAATACCGGAAAAAAACACTTCTGTTTCGTCCCCATTCATAATCATTGGGGACAAAACGTAACTGAATAGAACAAAATGCTCCAAAATGCATTCCGTCCCGTTTGGTTGCGTTCCGATACTAATTTCATCAAGACCCACAATGCAAGTCAATGGGGATCCGCTTAACTCTGACACTATCTGACATGATAGAAAACCGATCGGTCCCACATTGACTTTCAATGGAGTTCATGACGGATCCGTAATTGCTATGTTAAAGATAATACAACCGGATCCGTTCGCAACGGATGCAGATGGATGTATTATCAGTAATGGAAGAGTTTTTTACTAAGCCCTGCATAACGCTAGTGTGAAAGTAGCCTAACACGATGAAGGTAGTGGCATGCAATAGAGATACATTGTTAACCCCTTAATGACAACCAATATCTGTTTTTATGGCAGTCATTAATAGTGTTTATTCTAGGCCACCGGGCCACTAGGCATAGAATAAGCTCTGCACGCATCTCCTGTACAGCAGAAAATTGAGGTTTGGCTCTCACATGAGAGCCAGGATCCCGTTATATTGGTCCAGACTGGCAGAAGTTTAACCACTTAGATGCTTCAGTCAATAGTGACCGTGGCATCTAGGTGGTTTATCTCCCACTCGATTGGTTATTGCGCCCCTTGTTGGAAGGGATACCCTCGTTTTTGAGGGATACCAGTGACTTTTTGACAGCAATAAAAGAGATAGAATGGCATGAGGAATTCCTTTTAGCATCTATTGATGTTGAAAGTTTGTACACCAGAAATCCTCAGAAACTCGGAGTAGAAGTGATTGGAGAACAATTGAGGTGCATGGGCAAAAGTGATATTCTTGTGGATTTTATCACAGACTCCCTTTCCTTCATACTTACACACAACGCTTTCTTAGTCAATGATTTGTGGTACCATCAACAGTCTGGTACAGCAATGGGGACCCCCATTGCATGTACCTTTGCAAATTTATTTTTAGCACATTTCGAATCTAAATTAGTGTTTTCAGTCAAAAATCCCTTTGTCAGATATATCAAGGCATTTTTTAGATATATCAATGACGTGTTCATCGTTTGGGCAGGCAATGAGGAAAGCTTTGCAGCCTTTGTGGATTACCTAAACCGCGAAAACGATCTGAATATGCTGTTTACCAGCAAAATCAATTCCTCAGAATTGGAGTTTTTGGATGTCTTGGTGAAGGTGGTAGAAGGTTCCCTGGAAACCACCATATTCAGGAAACCCACCTCCACCAATGCATTATTGCACTTCAATAGCTTCCACCCCCCACATGTGACTTCTGCCCTCCCCTACAGTCAATTTTCCCGTTTAAATAGGATCATATCTAGCGATATCGAGTTTTTAAAGCAATCTAAAATAATGAAAACAAGGTTTCTAGAAAGGGGTTACTCAGAATCTAGCATTGATCAAGCCTTTCGTAAATCTGCAGATAAAAGATCTGCAGGCGACTTTGATCTGAAGTCTATTCGCAGGCGCAGAAATATAGAGCCACAAAAAGTAAAAAATCCCGTCCCCGACACGGTTCCTAGTAGATCAGTGTTCACATTTGATTTTTCAAACATGGCGCAGCAAATAAAAAACGCCATATTAAAAAACTGGCACATTTTACAAAGGGATCCCACCCTTCAAGAAAAAGTGGCTAGTAGACCCGTGGTGGGCTTCAGACGAAGCAGAACCATAGGGAGCATGATCACACAGAGCCAGTTTAAATGTAATGCGAACAAGAATTGTCTTGAACGCTGCGTCCCTGAGGGCAATTTCAGGTGTGGACACTGCTCCATGTGTGAACAGATGCAGAGAGGTGCACATTTAAAAATTGGAGCTATAAAACACAGAGTGAGGGAATTCATTAATTGTAGATCCACCCTTATAGTTTATGCCCTTTTCTGCCCTTGCGGCCAATTTTATATTGGAACAACTTTCAGACCCCTTTTCGTTAGTTTCAGAGAGCACAAGTATAGCCTTAAAACAGAAATTGGAGCCACTAGATTAATCCAACATATGAAAGAATCACACCAAAACCGCGAGGACCTCCTACAGATTGCAGGTCTAGAGATAGTGAAATTACCGCCTCGCGGCGGAGACAGAAAAAAGCTTCTCCTACAGAGAGAAGCATTATGGATCATCAAGACAGAAGCGATGGGACCATTAGGTTTTAATGATAGGAATGATTTATTTGTTTTTGTTTGACAAACTGTGATTTTTGGGTGTAATAGAGTATTGAATGAGTTAACACTGTGTTCCTCTATGTGATGCGGTGGGGGAAGTGGCCTGACCTCACCTTTTATAGGTCAGTCACTCACCTCCACAGCATGAAAGGCATGATGAAGCGCTCTTAGTGTGAAACAGCTGTAGCCGTACTTCCATTTGACTTATGTGCACAGACCTGCTTGTACCCTATTTTAGAGAAGCCTAATAAACTGGACGTTTTATCTTGGAATTGGTGAGTGCCGCTATCTCCTTCTCCTCTCTCTCCTGAATACACCATTGTGTCTATCTCAGCAGAGCACCACCGTATCCATTTGCTGAATCGCATTACTTGTGTCCTCCTTGCAACCCTGCATACTGGTCAGGTGTAGCAGTGCCGGCAGCGCTTTCTCCTCTTGATTGTTTTGAATATGTCTCATGGCAGCCAGAGCACGCCAGAACCTATTATCACCGACCTCAATGTGGATGCCAAAATGGACTTGGACACTGACACATGTGTCTCAGCTATCAATCAGGGTCGTATAGACGCAGGTCTGTTTTTTGCACAATGTAATAACAAAGACATTTTAGAAGTCATGTCTCTTAAATCGCTTGAATCCAGAGTTATCAAACTGTCTAAAAAAGAAGTTCGCTTATTCTGGACTATTAACTCTTTGCAATCTTATGTCACCCATGGGAGGGTGCCTAGAGGATTACGTGTTTATAAAGAACCCTCTCAATTTCATGATGATGATGCATTCCTGGCCTCCTGGAATGCTATACAATTGGAAAACTCATTCAGGCTCATGGAACTAGTGCTCTCCCAGAACGAAAAAGCTTATAAAGAGCTAACTATGGAGATCACTAAAGCAAAAGCAGAATTGAAATCTAGAAGGACTGAGTCCCAAATGAAAATCTTTTTGAATAAGCTGGAAAAACGTTTGATTCCCATTCAATCAGATACAAAAGAAAAAAAGAAAGATAAGTTTTTACGCGATAAAGCAGATTATGAACAAAATAAAATCTTCTCTTGGGGCACACAGAAACGCATACAAAAACGCAAATACAAAATAAACCGGCGATCCAAAGACTACTGGACCACAGATTCGGATTCAAGTGCTTCAGAGGATCAAACCACAGAAATGCCGCAGAATGCAGATCACGAATCCCCAAACGGACAATCGCGACCGCTCACCACGGTAGAAAACATACCAGAAGAGGAAGATCAAAGAGAAAGAAAAAGAGGGGGTGCATACAGGGGGGGGGGGTTCAAGAGGAAACAAGTGGGGTGGAGGAATTAATCTTAGATGTGGGTCCCGTACAGGACTTACCTATTGGTTATAATGTTGTGAATTTAACCAATGTAACCCTGGATGCTGATTGCCTATCTTTTTTGTCAAAAGGTTTGAATTACAGTTTGGTAAATGATTTTGACCCAGCCAATTTTGAGGTTGATTTATTTAGATCTATTAGAAAATTGAATTTATTCAGATGGTTTCGTGAAAAAAATGTATCCACACCAGAGGTTAAAGAGCTAGAATCCCCTATCATTGGCCCTTTAGGTTTTCAGGTGGGGCCACAATTAGATTATACAGACAAACAGGTGGTAGATACACTCTTAGAATTGCAGGGTTGTAGTCTAGATTACACCCCTGAAGAAATACCCTATTCTGAGACCTTTAAGGGAGGTATAGGCTCGACTTTCACTCCACCCTTGCCGGCCGGCAGTACTCTGGATTTGTTCCAGAGACAGGTTATTCAGGATATTAAAACGATTTACTATCCTAAAAATAAAAGCAATCTAAATAGCGGTGAACACCACGCGATGAATTGGCTTATTAGTAACAAAGAATTAATAACCAAACCGGCCGACAAGGGTGGAAAGATCGTCATCATGTATAAATCCCTATATGTAGAAGAAGCCTATAGGCAACTCAATGATCCAAATATATATGTTCGACTGAAAACTAATCCTACTTTTAAATACCAACAACAGTTAAGATCCTTATTGTGGAGGTATGTAGCACAGGGAGCCCTTACTAATAAAATTGCTGAAAAACTATATCCTCAATTCCCAATCAAACCTGTTTGGTATCTGTGCCGGCATACATACATAATTCCTCTGGGTAGCCATCTTATATGCTTCTGGCATATGAAAAAAAAACTGTGAACTCTCATCTTCCCGAAGCCTGGGTCACCTATGATATAGATGGACACTTTTATTACCACTACTCTTTGAGGCCGGCTATAAAAGGTCATAAAAGCTATACCAGGCCCAGCTCATCCTGTTCTTTAAGATAAGATCAACTCGCTGTCAAGCCTGGCTGGAGCGTGACGTCATTAATTTCCAGGTCTGGTTTGAGGAGACCTAATAGCCCTTAATTAGCTCTGGGCATAAAACCAGTCCACTTTCATATTTCATTTATGAATCAACTTATGCCCTTTCTGACACCAGATCCAGGCTCTATAGAGTATTGTGGTTAATTGGGTATCAAATATGACTAGAGGATGTGATTCCGTAGCTGACCTATGGGTGGTAGAAGAACTACAGGTCCCAGCATTACCGTGTGTGGTCTCATTCTGTATGTAAATAAATAAGGATCGCAAATATGTATTCTGTATAAAAATATGCCGATGTATCAGGGAGATATGAGCTTAAGTATAATCCTCATTGTAGGAACTAAACTTTGATGGGGTCATAAAACACTTGGAGGCCAATCCCTAAGTTTCACAGTCACTCTGCTGCCATTGGCTGACAGGAGTAAGTCTCCTGCCCATGGGAGAGTTCATAAAAATCTATGCACAAGGACAGAGGAGAGAGACCCATGGAACATCACCAGACACTTAATTGGACATTGACGGCATATCCCTGTATCAGAAGAACTTTGAGGGTCTCCCCTGTGTAGGGGATTAGCTCTTTTCCAGGGGTTGCAAACACACGCTTCTTCACAGACACCAGGATTTAGGAGCCAAACTGTGCTTTATTGTGGCACACGGCATAAAGAAAAACACACAAAGCCAAAATAAAATACCTTGTCCGTCTGGGCCCTATCTGAACACATAGGTTTCCCTGACTCACCTAAAGCGTACCACAGTTCACACCCGTGATGAGATGCGGCTTTCCCAGCCCAGCCTCCAGCAGCCTCCAGGCTGCTCCCACACCAGTGTCTCTTAGGGGATAGTGGTCTCTCAGCCCTCCCGGCTCAGACCACACAGAGCCACTCCAGCCTTCTGTGTGCAAGTCCCCCAAAGTCCAGGCTATTGCATAGCCTCGTGGCCCCTCAGCCTGGCTTATCTGAGACCACACTGACAGAGCCTCACCAGGCCTCTGTCTGCACACTCTCCAGAGTGAGACACACCCAAGATCCAGTAGCAGGATTAAATAGGATCCCTGGACATGAGCATGCCCTAAGTCCCGGACTGGAACCTGGGGAAAACACTTCAATGTTCACATTGCTACACCTGATACATACTGAAAAGGGGTTTGCAAGGATTCAAAAAGGACATATGAACGACCATCTGAAACCCTCCAGAGAAACTAAGTATTCTTTCATCTTTTTCCCTTTCATTTGAACTGTCGTGATTATTTATATTGTTATTATTCTGTAGTTTTATAGTCATTTTCATTAGACTTGAATGCACTGCTTTTTACCGCTTATTAAAGATTATAAAATCTAAATGGCCAAGTCTTCCATATTCTAAGCTGCTGAACAACGTACCTTGCCTTTGAAGAGACGTTACCAGGTAGTTAGTTAAATTGCATTTAGGAATTGTAGCTGGGGGTGATTGACTGCGGTTGGTCAGTAAGTGATATCCGGTTCATCCACTGATCTGTGTGATAGTGAATGACCCGGATAGTCGGCTCGTGGACCGTGAACCCACATGGTGGCAGTTACCGAAGTGTAGTGGGGGGTGTTAGCCGAATGGTAATACCCCGGTCACGTGAGGTCTCTGTGTGTGCGCAGACTCCGTCACAGACCACTACGTCACAGTATCATCTACCCAAAACTAAGTCACTGGTAAAACCCCCCGGGCGCCCAATCGTAGCAGGGATTGGCTCGGTCACCGAGCCATTATCCCAATATCTCGATTGGTTATTGCGCCCCTTGTTGGAAGGGATACCCTCGTTTTTGAGGGATACCAGTGACTTTTTGACAGCAATAAAAGAGATAGAATGGCATGAGGAATTCCTTTTAGCATCTATTGATGTTGAAAGTTTGTACACCAGAATTCCTCAGAAACTCGGAGTAGAAGTGATTGGAGAACAATTGAGGTGCATGGGCAAAAGTGATATTCTTGTGGATTTTATCACAGACTCCCTTTCCTTCATACTTACACACAACGCTTTCTTAGTCAATGATTTGTGGTACCATCAACAGTCTGGTACAGCAATGGGGACCCCCATTGCATGTACCTTTGCAAATTTATTTTTAGCACATTTCGAATCTAAATTTGTGTTTTCAGTCAAAAATCCCTTTGTCAGATATATCAAGGCATTTTTTAGATATATCGATGACGTGTTCATCGTTTGGGCAGGCAATGAGGAAAGCTTTGCAGCCTTTGTGGATTACCTAAACCGCGAAAACGATATGAATATGCTGTTTACCAGCAAAATCAATTCCTCAGAATTGGAGATTTTGGATGTCTTGGTGAAGGTGGTAGAAGGTTCCCTGGAAACCACCATATTCAGGAAACCCACCTCCACCAATGCATTATTGCACTTCAATAGCTTCCACCCCCCACATGTGACTTCTGCCCTCCCCTACAGTCAATTTTCCCGTTTAAATAGGATCATATCTAGCGATATCGAGTTTTTAAAGCAATCTAAAATAATGAAAACGAGGTTTCTAGAAAGGGGTTACTCAGAATCTAGCATTGATCAAGCCTTTCATAAATCTGCAAATTAAAGATCTGCAGGCGACTTTGATCTGAAGTCTATTTGCAGGCGCAGAAATATAGAGCCACAAAAAGTAAAAAATCCCGTCCCCGACACGGTTCCTAGTAGATCAGTGTTCACATTTGATTTTTCAAACATGGCGCAGCAAATAAAAAATGCCATATTAAAAAACTGGCACATTTTACAAAGGGATCCCACCCTTCAAGAAAAAGTGGCTAGTAGACCTGTGGTGGGCTTCAGACGAAGCAGAACCATAGGGAGCATGATCACACAGAGCCAGTTTAAATGTAATGCGAACAAGAATTGTCTTGAACGCTGCGTCCCTGAGGGCAATTTCAGGTGTGGACACTGCTCCATGTGTGAACAGATGCGGAGAGGTGCACATTTAAAAATTGGAGCTATAAAACACAGAGTGAGGGACTTCATTAATTGTAGATCCACCTTTGTAGTTTATGGCCTTTTCTGCCCTTGCGGCCAATTTTATATTGGAAAAACTTTCAGACCCCTTTTCGTTCGTTTCAGAGAGCACAAGTATAGCCTTCAAACAGAAATTGGAGCCACTAGATTAATCCAACATATGAAAGAATCGCACCAAAACCGCGAGGACCTCCTACAGATTGCAGGTCTAGAGATAGTGAAATTACCGCCTCGCGGCGGAGACAGAAAAAAGCTTCTCCTACAGAGAGAAGCATTATGGATCATCAAGACGCGATGGGACCATTAGGTTTTAATGATAGGAATGATTTATTTGTTTTTGTTTGACAAACTGTGATTTTTGGGTGTAATAGAGTATTGAATGAGTTAACACTGTGTTCCTCTATGTGATGCGGTGGGGGAAGTGGCCTGACCTCACCTTTATAGGTCAGTCACTCACCTCCACAGCATGAAAGGCATGATGAAGCGCTCTTAGCGTGAAACAGCTGTAGCCGTACCTCCATTTGACTTATGTGCACAGACTGTTCTGTACCCTATTTTATAGAAGCCTAATAAACTGGACGTTTTATCTTGGAATTGATGAGTGCCGCTGTCTCCTTCTCCTCTCTCTCCTGAATAGAGATACATTGTTAACCCCTTAATGACAACCAATATCTGTTTTTATGGCAGTCATTAATAGTGTTTATTCTAGGCCACCGGGCCACTAGGCATAGAATAAGCTCTGCACGCATCTCCTGTACAGCAGAAAATTGAGGTTTGGCTCTCACATGAGAGCCAGGATCCCGTTATATTGGTCCAGACTGGCAGAAGTTTAACCCCTTAGATGCTTCAGTCAATAGTGACCGTGGCATCTAGGTGGTTTATCTCCCATCGGCACAAATGAGATTGCGGGGTGCCAATGTCTTCACATGGCAGCCTGATGCTTAATGAAGGCCTCAAGCCTACCTGCAGAGTATGCCCATCAGGCTGAGCCTCTCTGGTGCAGCCTGCTGGTGACAGTCAGTATAGCACTGCCTAAGCATGCATTGTATTATAGAAGTGAGCATAAGATCACATGCTAAAGTCCCCTTGTGGGACTGGTAAATGGTTAAAGAAGTTTTATTAAATAAAAAATCTCCAAGTTTAAAATAATAAGCCTTTTTCAACCCCAAATTTTTTTTTCATTGTTAAAAAATAGCAAAAATAAAAACCACTCCACATATTTAGTATTGCTGCATCCACAAAGACCTGCACTACACATTTATCACATAATTTATCCTGCATGGTGAATGTCCTAAAAATGAAAAACAAAAAAAAGCCATAATTATGGATTTTCATGGATTTTGCACCAAAAGAACAGAAAATAAAAAAGTTTTGAGTCTTGGGATGCAGCCATACAAAAATATTTTTAAAGGTTTATGTTGAGTAAACATTGTGAAACTTCAAAAAAAAACAACAATATGTATTTGGAATCTATGTAATCGTACAGACCCACAGAATAAAATTATTATGTCCCTTAGAAGGAGTTAACAACAGTTATGTGTACCCCAAAATGGTACCATTAAAAACTACAACTCGTCCTACAAAAAAAACCAAGCTGTCATATGGCTACATTGACAGAAAAATAAAAATGTTATAGCTCTTGGAATGAGACAATCAAAAAATGAAGAAAAAAATAAAATAAAAAATGTGGTTCACTAAGCCCTAAAATGCATAGGGGGGAAGGAATCTTACAATATCAAAAAATTCAGGAAATCCTATGCTGATAAACATCTGCTGAAGTCTACAAGAATTATGTGAAGAGTTGAAATTGCTTGATTCATATGTGGAAAGCTGATGGATAGCTATCTGCATGGGTCGCAAATGCTCTCAAATGAGCCTCTACTAAATATGACTTGACATGAATCAATAGTTATAAATTCAGATAGTGTACATTTAATAATATCAAGGAATTTAGATCACATGATAGAACTCAGGGGCATAGCTATAGTGGGTGCAGAGGTAGCAGATGCTACCATACCCCCATGCTACCATGAAGAGGTAGCAGATGCTACACATTAGAAGACATGGCTATTATAGAATGCGCATGCTGGGAGGGCTCTGTTATAGATTTTGAATGTTCAAGCTACACCTCTGGCTTGAGGGAAGATGTTAGGTTGGGAATTTGGCATGGTGGAGGTGCTGTTTAAATTTTTTGTAGCAGGAAGGCTATTTTCTTCCAAGCCACTTGCCACATAGCACTGAGGAAAGGGGGGCCAAAGCTGAACTCTTGCACCAGGGCCCTTGAGCCTTTAGCTATACCCCTGATAGAACTTACAGTACAGTCACTTTGAGAGTAAAAAGTCCTTTCTATTGTTCAAAATGCCTTGTATCGTTAGTAAAGGGGTTGTCCAAGGCAATTGAAAATCTTGGACAACCCCTACATTACGGTATCTTAAAATAAATAAATATGACATACTAACCTGTTTCTCCAACACCGTTCTCTGCTGGTCTAATACTCCTATCTCTGTTTGTACAAGCAACAGTGGTGACGTGTCTGGATTTGTCACGTGACCACTGCAGCCAATCAATGTCCTAAGTACTCTACAGATTCCTTTTTCAATGTATATACTGTAACAATGATTGCACTATCCTTGATATTACTTTTATTTTGCCACCCTCTAAAAGATAGCAAACATTTTTCTATATTTGCATGTTAAGATTTTTAACTCATGTTTTAACAGATTTGCAAACACAATATAAGCTTGATTCTGGCCCCACAGATTGCATATCATGATTGTTAATAGCCCTATAAGCGGCAAACCTTCTTGAGTGAATGTTTATGTTGCATTATACAGACAGCAGTTTTTCTTAGTAAATTTTGCTACATCCTCTTTGATAACAAAAACAAGCTTATAACAATGGGGGGGGGGGGGGGGGGGAAGGGCACTCTCCAGTGCAGGAAAGAAGAAATTTACATAAGCAAACAGAAGTAATAAAATTGTGGCACTTGCTACTACAACGAGTTTCCTGATTTGGGGTTTTCATTTTTTATTTGCAGAAAGTTAGCTTTATGGAATCGTCTTTACAATCTTTTATAGAAGGGAATGGAAGCATCTGGCATGCTGCTTTAACAAAGCAGAATGCATTCTAAACCCTGTATTTGGCCTGAATTCACTCCATTTCTTTTTAGTGAGAAATGTTCCTGCTCATTTAATGTTTTTATATTTCTAACACAACTGGGATTGATACTGCCTCACTAAACGAATGACTTGTAAGAAGACAAAAGCCAGAATAATTGAGTCATATTACTACTAAAGAAAGTTTATGCGTTTAAGTATTTTTGGGATGACCCAATCTCAATAGAAGAAAAGTTAAAAAAAATTGGACAACTAATGGTATTGTGCCTGGACATGCCATAAGGCTCAGACACATGGATTTCTTGCAGCTAAGTCTTATATGGTGCCATAGTGATCCTTCCATAGATGTGCATTTATCTTTTTCTTGCCATACTCCATCGAATGCCACATTTATGGTGATATTCTCCTCTCTGAAAGGACTGGTTTATACATATGTGGTACATGGTGGCATGTACAGAACTGCATGGGGGTAGAATAGCTCAGGGAACTGCTCTGTGCAGGAGGCTCTGCTGGATGCATGAAACTAATAGATCTGTTAATGCAACTGACCTGGGGGACTATCATTTCAAATATTTCCATTCCAAAGAAAAAAAACAAAGGCCCTAATTTACTGCTAAATTTTGCAACAGAAAATGGTGCAAATTGGAGCAGTTTGGCGCATGTAGGATTTCTACACATCAAGGAAAAGGCCTAAAATGTGCCATTTTGTGCCAAAATCTTGGTGCATTGCTTGTGAAATAATCTGTCACAAAGTAAGCTAACCAACAGTTGATATAGAGTCCAGCCACTATCACCTGAGCCCATGTGATAAATCTGGTGCAGGTCTAGAAAGCTTGTCTACGATTAGTGAATAGCGCCATAGGCAATATTAGTTTTCACAATATTTCACAATAAATTCACAAATTCTAGAATTCGCGTTCTCCAGTCATCTCCCTCTAACTATTTGTATTATATACAGTGGATATAAAACATCTACACACCCCTGTTAAAATGTCTCTGTGATGTAACAAAATGAGACAAAGATAATTAATTTCAGAACTTTTTCCACCTTTAATGTGACCTATAAACTGAACAACTCAATTGAAAAACAAACTGAAATCTTTTAAATGGAGGGAAGCAAAAAAAACTAAAAAAGAAGAACATCCAAGTCAGGCTACATTTTGAAAAAACACATCTGAAGTCTCCCAAAAGCATGTGGGAAAAGGTGTTATGGTCTGATGAAACCAAGGTTGAACTTTTTGGCCATAATTCAAAAAGATATGTTTAGCGCAAAAACAACACTTCACATCACCAAAAGAACACCATACCCACAGTGAAGCATGGTGGTGGCAGCATTGTGCTTTGGGACTGTTTTTCTTCTGCTCAAAAGGGGGCCTTAGTTAAGCTAGAGGGGATTATGAACAGTTCCAAATACCAGTCAATATTGGCACAAAACCTTCAGGGTTCTGCTAGAAAGCTGAACATGAAGAGAAACTTCAACTTTCAGAATGACAACGACCCAAAGCATACATCCAAATCAACAAAGGAATGGCTTCACCATAAGAAGATTAAAGTTTTGGAATGGCCTAGCCAGAGCCCAGACCTGAATCCGATTGAAAAATTTGTGGGGTGATCTGAAGAGGGCTGTGCACAGGAGATGTCCTCGCAATCTGACAGATTTGGAGTGTTTTTGCAAAGAAGAGTGGGCAAATCTTGCCAAGTCAAAATGTGCCATGCTGATAGACTCATACCCAAAAAGACTGAGTGCTGTAATAAAATCTAAATGCAACCATATAATTTTATTTTTATATTTTTTCTTCCCTCTACCTAAAAGATTTCAGTTTGTTTTTCAATTGAGTGGTACAGTTTATATGTCACATTAAAGGTGGAAAAATTCTGAAATGATTTATCTCTGTCTCATTTTTCTACATCACAGAAACCTGAAATTTTAACAGGGGTGTGTAGACTTTTTATATCCACTGTCTATGAGCTAACTATCTAATGTAATTGGATAAGGAATAGGACAGTAATGTCACTGCTCTCTCTCTCTCTCTCTCAGAACTACAAAAAACAGCAGAAAATGGCTGCTGGGGAGGTTCTTATATAGTAAGGGGTAGGCAGCTTTCCTATTGGTTGCTAGAGATGTTGCTAGGCTCTGACAAATATATTGCAGCCTTCTCATTGGTCCACAAGCAAGAAGCAGTAGTACTGATGAAAATAAAAACTAGAATATTCGCGATTACGAATATATAGCACTATATTCTAGATTTTCGCAAATTCTTGAAATTTGTGATTAAAATATTTGCGATCAACACTATCTAAGATTACACCATCTACAGCATTAGTGAATCTGGAATGTAGATTGGCATGTAGACTATGTCTGCCTCCACCTCCCATCTGCACTTCACTCACATTTAGAAATGTGGCAAGTATGGCACTAAAGAGCTAAAAGTCATAAATATTTACAGAAAAGGGGTCTTGCACAAAATTAGCAACTTTTCTACAGTCTGGCATAGAAGATTTGATAAATTCCCCTTCACTGTATCCACTGTTAAGCCAAGCTTTTTTTTTTTTTTTTTACCAGAAATTGCCATGTTATTCAGTAACTTAAAAAGGATGTCCAAAATTTGCAAGTTATCCATTCACTCTTTATGGGTCCACCAAAGGTAGCGGAGTACAGTCCCATAGAACAGTGTTCAACTCCAGTCCTCCTGACGGTCATGATTTTAGAATATTTACAGAATGAATACCTGTGGTAAGTCCTGATGCATTGACACTAATTATATAACCTGCTCCATACTAAGGAAATCTTGAAATAATGAGACTGCCATAGAGAATAAATGGAGCAGCAGAGTACATGCCTGATCTGCTTCTCCATCAGGTAGGGGGAACAGGAATGCCATTTTAAGGATTATGGGGGTCCCATTAGTTGGCACAATTTTCTATATTTCATAAGGTATGCTCCCTTGTTTACAAGGTCTTTTGTGCTGTCCACACAGAGGACCTGTCCATAACATGGTTGCTGTTGATGGTTAATGTGACCAGGCAAATAAGATGTGTCTGCTATTCAGATACACTGCACCTGCCATCTGTATTTGTTCTGTTGGGAGTTTAGTGCAGATGCAGTGTTTTTGAATGAAGGAGACATCACATGGAGGTGATTTGTCTAGTCACATGCCTCTTCATCTTCTGCCATCTTTTGGACAGGACTAGTGATGATTGAGAACCAAAGTATTTATTTGAGTGTTCAGGTATTTGGCCCGAACACATTGCTATATTCGTGTGCTCGACTGAGCACCCGAGTATAATAGAAATCAATGGGAGACATCCAAGCACCCCCTGCTCTGAAGAGGGGAGGGTGCCTGGTCCATTGGAAAAGGTCAGAAAGTGACAGAAACACCACTGAAATGGATTGGGAACAGCATGGGGACGATGTCTGGATGCATCTTGGACTCCCAGGTCGCTGCTGGGAACCATGTTGTCCGAGTTGTATGCCACTTTTACAGACTGACAAAAATATGCACAAAACCCCCCCCAAAAATCAATTTACAGGAAAAATTGTAAGAAAACATTATTTCCTTTATATTCAATTGTATATAAAGTACAAGTGCTGCAAAAAAATTGCAAGCAAGAGGCACTCCGAAACAGCCTGTAAATCACATAAAGGAGGGCATAATTCACATTGTGGTACAATTGTTCAGGTAGTGGGACTCCTACACTCATAAAGCCTTTACACTAATTGAAAGGGCTGTCAAAAGTTACAAGCAATCGGCACTATAATGCACCCTTTATGACACATAAAGGAGGGCATCATACACAGCCTTCAAAAATTATGATTGGTGGCCTGCTGGTGACCCTCAAAAACATTTGGAGCAAAGGAATGCTGATCTGACCATCTAAAACATAAGGGGCGAGGGCCTGCTGCTGAGCTGATGCTCTAAAACATTATATGCGAGTGTCTGCTGGTGAGCTGACGATCTAAAACATTATATGCTAGTTCTTGCAGGTGAACTGATGCTCTAAAACATTATATGCGAGTGCATGCTGTTCAGCTGACGCTGTAAAACATTATATGTGAGTGCATGCTGGAATTAAAGTTCCATAGGTACTACCCTCCGTAGCAGAGGCAACTGTCTCCAGCTCCTCCTCCTCTTCCTCCTCCTCTTCATGGTCCAATTTGCACTGAGAAAATGAACTTTGGGTGATCTGGCTTTCATCCTGTGTAATGTCCTCCCCCATTTCCTCGTCTGCCACATTCAGAGCGTCGTCCTTAATTGTGAGCAGCGATCGGTTGAGTCGACACAGAAGTGGGATGGTTACGCTGATTGCCACTAACCATCTGTGTGGATTCATCAAAGTTTATTAAAACCTCACAGAGGTCTGACATCAATGCCCACTCTTAATTTGTGAATAGTGTCAGTTGACTCGAAAGGCGACAACCATGTTGCAGCTGGTATTCCACAACTGCCCTCTGCTGCTCACAAAGCCTGGCCAACATGTAAAACGTAGAGTTTCAGTGCGTGCTCACGTCACACAACTGTCGGTGAGCTGGAAGCCGCAAGCGCAGCTGCAGCGTTGACAGACTGGCTGAAGCTGTGGACAACTTGCAGAAATGGGCACACACGCAGCACGCCTTCACTAGTAGCTCTGGCAAATTTGGGTAGGTTTTGATAAACCGCTGAACCACTAAGTTTAAGACGTGGTCTAGGCATGGGATGTGTGTCAGGCTGCCCAGCTCCAAAGCCGCCACCAAGTTACAGGCATTGTCAGACACAACCATGCCTGGTTGTAGGTTGAGTGGCGAGAGCCACAGCTCGGTCTTGTCCCTTATACCCTGCCACAGCTCTGCGGTGGTATGCTGTTTGTCCCCTAAGCAGATCAGCTTCAGCACGGCCTGTTGACGCTTACCCACAGCAGTGCTACACTGCTTCCAGCTAGCGACTGATGGCTGACTGCTGCTGGAGGTGGAAGTGGAGAAGTTTGCGGAGGAGGAGAAGTGGGGGTTGGAGCCATTAACATTGCTGCTGGTGGAGACCCTGATGGAAGTAAGGCCCGCAATCCTGGGCATTGGTACGACTCACTCCCGGCCTCCACAACATTCACCCTGTGTGCGGTCAGGGAAATGTAGCGTCCTTGGCCACCAGCACTTGTCCATGTGTCCGTGGTGAAGTGGACCTTCCCAGTAAGTACGTTGGTCAGGACACGGGTGATGTTCTGGAACACATTCTGGTGTAAGGTGGGCACAGCACATCGTGAAAAATAGTGGCGGCTGGGGACTGCGTATCGAGGGACGGCCGTCGACATCAGGCTGCAGAAGGCCTCAGTGTCCACAAGCCTAAATGGCAACATTTCAAGGGCCAGTAATTTCAAAAGTTGTGCATTTAGTGCTATGGCCTGTGGGTGGATATTTGCGCTTGCGTTCAAATGACTGTTATGGACATTTGGATACTGCGCTGGGACAGGGAAGTGGATGTTGTTGCTGATGGTTCATGCGAAGTTCCAGCTGCAGGGCGAGGGGCATCCAGGCCTGCGCCTTCGACAGGGGATTGGCCAGCAGTGCGTAACACAGGGGAAGAAGAGGCAGTGGTGTGACCCGCAGACCCAGATTGTGGACCCAGGCATTCATCCCACTTATTACGGTGCTTGGATGCCATGTGAGGATCATGCTGGTGGTGGTGAGGTTACTAGTGTTCACGCCCTGGCTCCTTTTGGTATGGCACAGGTTGCAAACTACCACTCTTGTCTTCTGCACTTTCCTCAAAAAAGCACCATACTGCGGAACGCCTACCCCTTGGCAAGGTAGATTTACGCATGGGGGTGCTCGGTGTAACGGTTGCGGGCCTGTTTGGTGTGGTCCAACTTCTCCCTTTTGCTACCTAACTGCCTCTTCCAGTATGTTGCGGTGCTGCAGATCCCTCCCCCTCTGTACTGCTGTCCTCGCTCTGCTTTTTACCTTCCCATCTCGGGTCAGTGACCTCATCGTCCACCACCTTCTCTTCCACTTCCTCACTCTGCTCATCCTCCTTACTTGACCTAACCACAACCTCAGTGATTGACAACTGTGTCTCATCATCATCCACCTCATGAAAGAATGATTGCTGTTCAGAACCGTCATCTTCTTGAGACTGTGAAGGCTCAAGAGGTAGGGAATCAGGGCACAATATCTCAGGCCCTCTTTAAGCGTGCTGGGCGCGAGGGCCAAATATAATAGTGGTGCTGGAAAGAGCTCCACGGAATATCTGAGTGTGGGATCACTCGTTTTGGAAGCCTCTCCATGGTGGGAGGAAAGATAATCAGAGTGAGGATTTGGTTGAACAGACTTTTGGCTACAGAGACTGGACTTGGTGGAAGAGAGGGTGGTGCTTAACCGACTGGAAGCATTATCTTCAGCAATCCAACCGGCCAACTGTTCGCCCTGGTCCGACTTGGACAGTGTTGTCCTGCGCCGCCCAGCTAAGTTGGACATGAAGCTGGGTACGTGGATGTTTTTTTTTTTTTCTGGTGCACTGGCAGCAGGCACAGTTTCATTGCGCCCAAGGCCACGGCCTCTGCGTGCTCCATCAGCATCACGCCCACTTCCCCATCCCTTAGTGCTCGCCTTCTTCATATTAATGGTTTTGTCACTAAATGTGGAGCAGATTGTTTTACTGTCCGCTAAAGACACCGTTTTCGGATGTAGTACAGTATTAGTTACAGAACACCACAGATTATGGACACTATATTAGGCCCAGATTAGTAAAATTTGCAATACAGACAGTTTTCAGATGTAGTACAGTATTGGTTACAGAACACCATAGATTATGGACACTATATTAGGCCCAGATTAGTAAAATTTGCAATACAGACAGTTTTCAGATGTAGTACAGTATTGGTTACAGAACACCATAGATTATGGACCCTATATTAGGCCCAGATTATTGGAATTTGCAATACAGACACAGTTTTCGGATGCAGGACAGTATACGTCACAGAACACCACAGATTATGGACACTATATTAGGACCAGATTATTGGAATTTGCCATACAGACACAGTTTTTGGATGCAGGACAGTATATGTCACAGAAACCCACAGAATATGGACACTATATTAGGCCCATATTATTAGAATTTGTAATACAGGCACTGTTTTCTGATGTAGTACAGTATTGGTTACAGAACACCACGGATTATGGGCACAATATTAGGCCCAGATCATTGAAATTTGCAATACAGACACAGTTTTGGGATGCAGGACAGTATATGTCACAGAAACCCACAGAATATGGACACTATATTAGGCCCAGGTTATTGGAATTTGCAATACAGACACTGTTTTCTGATATAGTACAGTATTGGTTACAGAACACTACAGAATATGGACACTATAGTAGGCCCAGATTATTGGAATTTGCAATACAGACACTGTTTTCTGATGTAGTACAGTATTGTTTACAGAACACCACAGATTATGGACACTATATTAAGCCCAGATTATTGGAATTTGCAATACAGACAGTTTTTGGATGCAGGACAGTATATGTCACAGAAACCCACAGAATATGGACACTATATTAGGCCCATATTATTAGAATTTGTAATACAGACACTGTTTTCTGATGTAGTACAGTATTGGTTACAGAACACCACGGATTATGGGCACAATATTAGGCCCAGATCATTGAAATTTGCAATACAGACACAGTTTTCGGATGCAGAACAGTATATGTCACAGAACACCACAGATTATGGACACTATATTAAGCCCAAATTATTGGAATTTGCAATGCAGACACTGTTTTCTGATGTAGTACAGTATTGGTTACAGAACACCACAGATTATGGACACTATATTAGGCCCAGGTTATTGGAATTTGCAATACAGACACTGTTTTCTGATATAGTACAGTATTGGTTACAGAACACCACGGATTATGGACACTATATTAAACCCAAATTATTGGAATTTGCAATACAGACACAGTTTTCGGATGCAGGACAGTATACGTCACAGAACACCACACACTATGGACACTATATTAGGCCCAGATTATTGGAATTTGCAATACAGACACAGTTTTCGGATGCAGGACAGTATACGTCACAGAACACCACAGATTATGGATACTATATTAGGACCAGATTATTGGAATTTGCAATATAGACACAGTTTTTGGATGCAGGACAGTATATGTCACAGAAACCCAGAGAATATGGACACTATATTAGGCCCAGGTTATTGGAATTTGCAATACAGACACTGTTTTCTGATATAGTACAGTATTGGTTACAGAACACTACAGACTATGGACACTATAGTAGGCCCAGATTATTGGAATTTGCAATACAGACAGTTTTCAGATGCAGGACAGTATATGTCACAGACTACCACAAATTATGGACACTATATTAGGCCCAGATTATTTGAATTTGCAATACAGACACTGTTTTCTGATGTAGTACAGTATTGGTTACAAAACACCACAGATTATGGACACTATATTAAGCCCAAATTATTGGAATTTGCAATACAGACACAGTTTTCAGATGCAGGACAGTATATGTCACAGAACACCACAGATTTTGGACACTATATTTGGCCCAGATTAATGAAATATGTAATACAGACACTGTTTTCTGATGTAGTACACTATTGGTTACAGAACACCACGGATTATGGGCACAATATTAGGCCCAGATCATTGAAATTTGCAATACAGACACAGTTTTCGGATGCAGGACAGTATATGTCACAGAACACCACAGATTATGGACACTATATTAGGACCAGATTATTGGAATTTGCAATACAGACACAGTTTTTGGATGCAGGACAGTATATGTCACAGAAACCCAGAGAATATGGACACTATATTAGGCCCAGGTTATTGGAATTTGCAATACAGACACTGTTTTCTGATATAGTACAGTATTGGTTACAGAACACTACAGAATATGGACACTATAGTAGGCCCAGATTATTGGAATTTGCAATACAGACAGTTTTCAGATGCAGGACAGTATATGTCACAGAATACCACAAATTATGGACACTATATTAGGCCCAGATTATTTGAATTTGCAATACAGACACTGTTTTCTGATGTAGTACAGTATTGGTTACAGAACACCACAGATTATGGACACTATATTAAGCCCAAATTATTGGAATTTGCAATACAGACACAGTTTTCGGATGCAGGACAGTATATGTCACAGAACACCACAGATTTTGGACACTATATTTGGCCCAGATTAATGAAATATGTAATACAGACACTGTTTTCTGATGTAGTACACTATTGGTTACAGAACACCACAGATTATGGACACTATATTAGGCCCAGATTATTAGAATTTGTAATACAGACACTGTTTGCAGATGTAGTTCAGTATTTTTTTTACACAAAGCCACACACTATGGACACTAGATGTGGCCCAGATTATTAAAGACACAGTCTGAGGATGATGTACAGTATATGTCACTAATAAGTATAAAATAAAAATATCTTGCTGCTGTCAAACACACACACAGTAGTCCTTAAAAGGACTTTGGCATCTTTAAAAAAGCTTTTGGTAGTAAAAACAGCAAATTTCTCTCCCTGCACTATCTGTCCCTTCCTCAGCACTGTCCCTGAGACTGCAGGTAAATAGATTGCTGCTCTAAAACACACACGCACACACACACACACACACACACACACACACACGTCCTTAAAAAGGACTTTTGGGTCTTGGAAAAGCTTTCTCAGAATAAAAACTGTGAAACTCTGTCTTTCCCTTCCTACACTCTGCTCTCCCTGTCTACGTCTGAGCCGAACATGCGTCATCGGGTGCTATATAGAACCCGATGCCGCGTTCCGGCCAGACAATCACTTTAATGCCAGCAACCAACATGGCTACTGGTATTACAGTGAGGGCAGTACTTACCTGCACCTTTATTGGCTGCTTAAAACCCGCAAAACGTGCGGGGAGGAGACTCGAACATTTCGCTCGAGCACATGCGGTACTTGGTCGAGTACCGCCATGTGCCGAGCATAGCGATTCTCGAGCCGAACAGACATTTGGCCGAGCATGCTCGCTCATCACTAGACAGGACCTCTGTGTGGATAGCGCAAAGGACTTTGTGAACAAGGGGGCATACCTTATGAAATATAGAAAATGGTGCAGAATTTCAACAAAAACTATATTAGTAAGTGACATTTAATCATCTCACAAACACATTGGTCAACAATAACCAGAAATTGGCCAACCCATTTAATGTTCCATAATTTACGTCACTTCACTACTTAATAAAGGTTGCAGAATATATCGATTTTTTTAATGAAACAATAACATGCCAATGAAAAGACCTAACATTTGTAGGTTGTGAGAACCTAGCTTATTATTTCTCCTCAGCTGCAGTATTATTGCTTGTCTTTGACAGTTTTTTAATCACTGCTGTCCAGCATTCCAGTCCATAGATCAATAGAATGCAGTTCTACCTTCAGAGCACACAATATCTGCCATGTTGAGAACAAATGTCAACATTTATTTGATATGTCATGTTGAGCTCCGGTAACGTGTTCAGTTCCTGTTGGTTTGTGGAAGTAGAACTTGGACAGCACGCTGTTCTAACTATTCCAAATGCAGGCAGTAACATTGCGCTAATTAGGTAAATATTTCAGCAATCAAGAAGTTCTCGGGAAACAAAAACACAGACTGAAACCAAGCATTAAATTGCTAATTATCTTATAAATTGCAGAGGACTGTTCTAATTCCTTTTTTTTTTTCAAACTGAATAACATATGGTATGTGAGATAAGTCATCCATAACAAACACTGAGAACATGCATTCACTTGTCCTTTCATATGTATTGATACCAAAGAAAATCTACTGATATTTATCTAGAGATCCTTCAGTTTGCAATAATGAATATTTTTTATTAGAAAAAGGTAAATATTGTGAATTTCGGTTGTATAACTCTATAGAAAGTGATTTATTTGTTATGAAGCCCCCAAATGTTAACCAATGTAAAGATCTTAACAACAAATAATACTGTTGTAAAACTACAACTCCCATCATTCCCTGACAGCCTACAGCTATCATCCTACAGAAGGGCATCATGGGAGTTGTAGTTTTACAACAGCTGGAGGGCTGCAGGTTGAGCATCCCTGCACTAGAGAAATACACCAAACACATGATGATGACAGCTATATGCAAAAGAGTACAAACCATGCACTTTGAAGGGAATATTTTTTTTTAAATGTTTTTCTGGTACATAGATTTTAATGAACTTTCCTTCAGGATAGGTCATCAACATCAGATTAGTGGGGTTCAGAATCCCCCACTGATAATCTCTTTTGGGCGGCTGCCAGTGCCAGAAACGTATGCTGTGGATGGAAGCTAAGTGAATGGGACTTGAGCTGCAGTACCCAGGCATGGTCACTACATAGTAGAGGGGAACTTGCTCTTCCTTCTCCATCCATTGTATAGTTTCTGGCACCGGCGGATGCTTGAAACAGCTGATTGGTGGAGGTGCCAAGTGTTGTACCCCTTACGATCGGATATTGATGACCTATCCTGAGAACAGGCCATCAATATAAATCTTCATGCACAGGACCATGTCTTTATTGTGGTCTGCAAACCACGGATCCGCAAAATACGGACACCTTCCATTTTCAATCTGCATTTTTCTCACTTCTTGTACTTGAAAATACTATTCATGACATCAATATGGACAAGAATAGGACATGTTCTATAGTTTCCCGTAACAGAATCTGTATGATTTCCTTTTTTTTTTTTTTTTTTGCAGACCAATAGAATTGAATGTGCAAAAACTGCGGATCGGACATGGAGGCAAAACACTGTCATGTGCATGAGGACTATGTACCAGAAAACACTTTTAAGTTTATACAGCCCAGGCTGAGTAGTATAAAGTGTAGACAGAGACCCTAATTTCAGCATTGTGTCACTTTTTTATTGCAGTTTTTAAAAAAAAAAAAACATTTTCTGCTGCAACAGGAATGAAGGCTGGCATTCCAGCAATACTGTGGAGCAACTGACATCAAGAGCTGAAACTCCACCACCCTCTGCTGATTAAAAACATTCTCATTAAGCTGGTGCGAGCGAGGGGGAAGTCTTCCACTCATAAATGCCAGGACTCAATGTTCTGCTTCTACTACAGCAGTCATTTTATAAAACGTACAGCAAGAAAAAATGTAAGAGACTCAACCTTGAAATCAGGGTCTTGTCACTACTTTAGACAGTGCAAAAAAATTTAGACTAGCACATTCAAAGTCACAGGTGCACATTCATCCATAAAGCTAACATGCATACAGAAAACAAAATACTTATGGCAGCCCACTATTATACATGCAAACAATAGAACTAGCAATTAGAGATTATTTGGGATTACAGTGGTACTATACCCAATCTCTAATCCCTAGTTCCATTGTTTACATGTTATAACAGAGTGCTATGTGTTTTGTTTGCTGTCTGCATGTTAGCTTATGGATGTGTACCTGTGATTTGGGATGTGCTGGTCTAAATTTTCTTGCAGTGTCTTTGGAGGGTAGCTTCCCCCCCTTTTTTTTTTTTAACTCAGATCATTGTTATTTGTCTTTTAACACACAGTACAAAGGTACAGAACATATACAGCAATAAACCTCTCAAAACCACTCCCTCCCTTTCCCTCCCTCCCCAGTGGAGTGTCCTCTATTCCCTCAGTAAGTTATTTACTTGATTCCTATCAACAGTTAACCACTCCATCCTCAGCTGCTTCATCCAATGATCATCTAAGGGCAGTCCTACTTATCTGATCTTGGAAGACTATTCCCATGGTGTCTACCAACCATGATCTTGTCAAGACCTGGGAGGCTAAACCAGATATTACTATCCAATTCTCCCATTGTTTCCGGAATTTTTTAAGTGCTCCTTATTTCTGGTAGATTCCCCTTTCCAACCAAACCAGATGGGTTACAGCCCCTATCCATTCTCGCTTGTTTGGACCAATTGATTGAATTCAATGTTTCGCAACCAGTTTCCTTGAGCAATACATAGTTTTCGCTATCACCAACCTACAGCCCTCCGTTACTGCTAGATCCTTAGTGTGGCCCAGAACACTAACCACTGGGTTTCTAGGAACTGCAATATTGTACACGTTATCTACCATACTGAACACTTCCGACCAGTAGGTACCCAATTCTCTGCAGGACCACATCATATGAATAAGATCTGCCTCCGCCTCTGTACAGCGAGGGCAGTTAGTGCTGGGTTGAATTCCCATCCTATGAAGCATTAGTTGCATTCTCTAAACTCTATGTAACAGGAATAGTTGTGATCGACGCTGGGCCTCACTGATGGACAACAATGGTGTATTTTCCAGGATGGCTTGCCAGTGATTAGAAGTTATCCTTTTCCCATTTTCCCTTTAGGCCAGCTATTGGATCCCCCAGACTCCTCTCCAAAAGGAACCCATAGGCAAACGAGATGGGTTTATAGGAGGCCTAATTTCCCCCTTTAGATTGAGGACTCCCTGCCCATCTGCCCAGGGTTTATGAGCAGAGTATAAATATAGCTGGTTCATACACCGCCCTAAACATTGTTGGCTTAGGTTATGGCCAGGACAGGCAGTTCTGTTAATGGTAGGTACCCATCTGCAGAAGCCACCTTGACGTTGGTAGATGGGCCCAACACACGTTTTATCAAAAATGTGCACAAAGAGCTTCTATTTTTCATGTATACTAGGCATAGTACCACTGAAATCCCAATAATCTCTAATCCCTAGTCTTATTGTTTGCATGTATTACAGAGTGCTGCCATAAATATTTTGTTTGCTGACTACTTTAGACAGATCAGGCAATATAAATCTTGTGACAGATTACATTTTTTAATGTATCATTGACGATAGTCAACTTCTAATTTCTAATTGGTTTTAGTTGTCATGTGCACATTTCTTTTCACATGGAACAGAGTTATACAAATGCACTAAAAACTATAGTTTTTTCTCAACCATGGAGATTCAATGTTTATCAGTTACTATCAAATAGCCTTTATAGCAATTTCTTAACAAACTTATATAGACCACTTTAAACTGTTGCTGGCAGTCTGTACACGGCAAGGGATAAGCAGTCATGGGAATTTGTTAACTGCTGCAGCTGCCAGCTCATTAGTATTGGAAAAGGAAAGCTCTGTTACTGAAACTAGCATATTGGCTATTACAAGTATATCAGCAAATTGATATAAAATGCCATCCTACAGCCCAACAAGACCTGTGTGTATAATCCTGTTATTATGTGACTGCCCATTTTAACAGGTACGCAAATACATATTGTATCATGACTTCCTATATTAGCAAGAAAATAGCCACATTGCTTGCTCTGGAGGAAAAAGCTCATCTTTGCATGACGTGGTCACCTATTAATTTGAAGCATAAGGGGAAATATATGGATATATGACTGTAGCTTCCCCAGGTAATAGCAGTTGATTGACTGGGGTTTCTGCAGCTGAAACTCATCCATCAGCTGATTGCTGGGTCAACTTCACTTTAAAAGGATGTATCTTCATACAACAACCCCTTTAATTGATGTATGACACTATGAGGTCTCACAAGCCTTATATTTTTCTCTCTTGTCTTTCTCTTTTTTTTCTTTTTTTTTCTATTTGTTTTTCTCTCTCTCTGCCCTTTAAAGCTCTTGAACACATAGGCAGAATTAGTAAATAATGTGAAAGTGAGGTGACATACACTCACCTAAAGAATTATTAGGAACACCATACTAATAGGGTGTTGGACCCCCTTTTGCCTTCAGAACTGCCTTAATTCTACGTGGCATTGATTAAACAAGGTGCTGATAGCATTCTTTAGAAATATTGGCCCATATTGATAGGATAGCATCTTGCAGTTGATGGAGATTTGAGAGATGCACATCCAGGGCACGAAGCTTCCGTTCCACCACATCCCAAAGATGCTCTATTGGGTTGAGATCTGGTGACTGTGGGGGCCATTTTAGTACAGTGAACTCATTGTCATGTTCAAGAAACCAATTTAAAATGATTCGAGCTTTGTGACATGGTGCATTATCCTGCTGGAAGTAGCCATCAGAGGATGGGTACATGGTGCTCCTGAAGGGATGGACATGGTCAGAAACAATGCTCAGGTAGCCCGTGGCATTTAAACGATGGCCAATTGGCACTAAGGGGCCTAAAGTGTGCCCAGTTAACATCCCCTACACCATTACACCACCACCACCAGCCTGCACAGTGGTAACAAGGCATGATGGATACATGTTCTCATTCTGTTTACACCAAATTCGGACTCTACCATTTGAATGTCTCAACAGAAATCGAGACTCATCAGACCAGACAACATTTTTCCAGTCTTCAACAGTCCAATTTTGGTGAGCTTGTGCAAATTGTAGCCTCTTTTTCCTATTTGTAGTGGAGATGAGTGGTACCCGGTGGGGTCTTCTGCTGTTGTAGCCCATCCGCCTCAAGGTTGTGCGTGTTGTGGCTTCACAAATGCTTTGCTGCATACCTCGGTTGTAACGAGTGTTTATTTCAGTCAACGTTGCTCTTCTATCAGCTTGAATCTCCTCTGACCTCTAGCATCAACAAGGCATTTTCGCCCACAGGACTGCCGCATACTGGATGTTTTTCCCTTTTCACACCATTCTGTTGTAAACCCTAGATATGGTTGAATGTGAAAATCCAAGTAACTGAGCAGATTGTGAAATACTCAGACCGGCCCGTCTGGCACCAACAACCATGCCACGCTCAAAATTGCTTAAATCACCTTTCTTTCCCATTCTGACATTCAGTTTGGAGTTCAGGAGATTGTCTTGACCAGGATCACAACCCTACATGCATTGAAGCAACTGCCATGTGATTGGTTGACTAGATAATCGCATTAATGAGAAATAGAACAGGTGTTCCTAATAATTCTTTAGGTGAGTGTATATAGCCTATGGGTAAGCACATTGTTAACAGTGTTAACAAACAGCCTACTTAAAAACACACAGTGTCATTGTCCCTTACTGGTGGTAGATGCCTGCCCATGTTGAAAGGTAGCTTGTTCTGAACATGTGGTCCAAAAATTATGAGGTAACAGGGGAAGATGCTTACCCGTGTCTATACACACATAGTAATATTAGAAAAATCAGTAGCTTGTTCAGAACAAGCTTCTAAAACCTCTCCCTTTTATGGGGGCAGCATCAGTACAGTGTGGATTTGAAACCTCATGGACAAAGCAGGAGATGTGCACATGTGTTGGGGTAATGGTAGTGGCAGCAGTAAAAGAGTATGGGCCTGACCGACAAGGCTGAAGATTTGTGGCAGTGTAGGGGATAGTACTAGTGGCAACGAAGTAGATTTGTCACTGTAAAAGGGTAGAAGTAGTGACAATACGAAGAGTAGCAGCTAAAGTGGCAGCAGCAATATAGTATGGAACTTGATAGACAGGCTGGCAGCAGCAGTGACGTGATTGGGTCAGTGATAGCCACTGTCAGCAATGTCATAACTATTAATTAGCCTTAGCCAAAGGTGTGTGAATATCGTCACAGATCAGTGCCTCATTCATTTTCAGAAATATGTTTTATACACTTCCATAGGACAATTTTGTCTGCTTGGGTTTGATGAGACCACCTGCTGCACTGAATATTTGGAATTTTACTTACGTAATTATACTTTCTTCGAGTCCGAAGGCAGCACAGAAGGGATATTTCCCGTCCCAGTCACTCTATCATAGGACCGCCCACCTAGAAAAAAATCTAACAATCAAACAATTAACAATTAACACAATTGACAACACCCTAGGTATTCTATATAACACGCCAAGGCACTGCATCCATTGTGTAATAACGTAGACCAACTCATGCAAGTAAAATTTATTGGGAGGGTTAGTGTGCTGCCTTCGGACTCGAAGAAAGTATAATTACGTAAGTAAAATTCCAACTTTCTTCTTCGTCCTACAGCAGCACAGAAGGGATATAACATAGAAATTAAAGGGGGGGAAAGCTTTGTTTTACTGCTGACAAAACTGCTGTGCTGAAGGCTGAGTTCTCGGGTCCATTGCTGAGCCTGTAGTGATGAACAAACGTAGAGGATGAAGTCCAGGAAGCTGCATTGCAGATGTCTAGGAGATCAACTTGCTGTCTTTCAGCCCAAGATGTAGAGGTTGCCCTCGTGGAGTGGGCCCTTAACGGCCGAGGCGGTTCTTTACCATCTAAGATATAGGACTCCGAGATGGTTGTTTTAATCCAACGACCCAGAGTGTCTTTTGAGGCTTTCATACCCTTCCTCGGACCAGAGAATAAAATGAACACATTTTCTTCCTTTCGGAAATCTCTCAGCCTTTCAAGATAGCAAATTAATGCTCTACGAATGTCCAGAGTATGGAGTCTTCTTTTCTCATCTATTTTAGGGTCAGGGTAGAATACTGGAAGAACAGATTCTCTATTGATGTTAGTTGAAGACGCAACTTTTGGTCTAAATGAAAGCATGGTTCTTAGTCTGACACCATTCGGCAAAATTTTCAAATATGGCTCTCTGGAGGACAAAGCCTGCAATTCCCCTAGCCTCTTTGCGCAAGTGATGGCAATGAGAAAAAGGATCTTGTAGGATAACCAGCTAAGATCCACTTCGGCAATAGGTTCAAAGGGAGGACCTGTAAGTCTATTTAGAACCAGTGATAATTCCCAGATGGGCATAGGCGGTCTCACAGAAGGCCTCAACTTCTTCAATGCTCTGAAATATCTAGCTATTAAAGCGTCACCTGCATATTGTCCATCTGTCCAAGCATTAATGGCTGTCATGTGGACTCTTTATGTATTAGGCTTTAGGCCTTTTTGGTGCCCTTCTTGCAGGAATTGCAAAATGGAGTTGGTAGAGACTAGTAACTCTTTTTCCCGCAACCAGGAAGAAAACTTTCTCCATAATCTGTTGTAAACTGCAATAGTAGACTGCTTTCTGGAGGACAGTAAAGTAGAAATGACCTCATCTGAAAGGCCCTTCTCTTTTAATCTTTCCCTTTCAGGTGCCACACGGTTAAATGCAACTTGTTCAGTTGAGGATGGTAAAGGTCTTCCTGTAGAAGAAGATCCGGGTAAAGAGGCAAAGTCCAGTGATCGTTTTTCGAAAGTTGAGATACGGCAGAAAACCAAGCCCTGCGGGGCCAATATGGAGCTATTAGAATTGCTTCCGGTGCTTCTGAGAGGAGTTTCGGTATGATCTGAGGTAACATTGGTATGGGAGGAAACAGGTAGACAAACTTGTGGCTCCAATTCAGAGAGAAGGCATCCAGACAGTCGGGTCTGTCTGCTCTCCTGAGAGAACAAAACTTCAGGGCTTTCTTGTTCTTTCTCGTTGCAAACAGATCCCATTCTGGACGACCCCATTTCTCCACTATCTGGGCGAAATATTTCGGGTTCAATTCCCATTCTCCTGGGCACACCTTCTGTCGACTGAATCGATCTGCTCTGATATTCTCGGAGCCCTTGATGTGAACTGCCACTAGGCTGTGTAGGACTGGCTCTGCCCAAGACATTATTTTGTCGCAAATGGACTGTAGAGAGAGACAACGCGTTCCCCCTTGTTTGTTTACATAATATGCTGCTGTTGCGTTGTCCGTCTGCAGGAGAACTGATCTGTGGTAGAGATGAGGTTCGAAATGCTGCAGGGCTAGTTGAATGGCTTTCAATTCCCTGAAGTTTGAGGATCGCCTCATTGTGGTTGAAGGCCATTCCCCTTGAATCCACCGATCTCCCATGTGTGCACCCCAACCTTTGCGGGAAGCATCTGTGGTTATCACTACTCTTTGAATGACTCGGAAATCTTTTCCTTTTTCCAGATTTTCTTCTCTTGTCCACCAAAGCAGCCCTCTGCGTGTTGCACATGATATCTTCATCATAGTGGTCAGTGATTTGGGATTCTTGTCCCAACAGTGAAGAATCTCTCTTTGCAGGTCTCTCATATGAGCCTTCGCCCATGGCACCGCCTCTATAGCAGCTGTCAATAACCCGAGGGTACTCATCGCCGAACGGATGGATATCTTCGTTGTAGAGATCAACAACTGAATTCTGCGAATGATCTGAGCCACTTTGAGAGGAGGAAGAAATACCTTCATTACTTCTGAGTCTAATAAAAGACCCAGGAACTGGATTCTCGTAGTGGGGACCAGCTGCGACTTCTTTTGGTTGACAATGAACCCGACTTGCTGAAGTAGATTCAGAGCAGTGTGAAGATCCGATCTCAGAACCTCCTCGGAAGCTGCAATAAGCAACCAGTCGTCCAGATATGGCACTATCCTTAGACCTTGAACCCTCAGAGCTGCAATAAGGACGACCACCACCTTCGTAAAGATATGAGGTGCCGGAGATAGCCCGAAGGGAAGGGCCCTGAACTGATAGTGCCAAATCCGACCTAGAGTCTTGACTGCAACCCTGAGAAATCTCCTCGATTCTTTGTGGATGGGTATATGAAGGTATGCATCTTTTAGATCTATAGATGCCATCACCTCCCCAGGTTGCAGGATGCTCAGGACAGATCTTATGTTGTCCATCTTGAATTTTATCTTCCTTAAATGGTTGTTTAGAAACCTTAAATCTATGATGAGGCGCCACCTGCCGTCTGGTTTTGGAACTGGGAACACTCTTGAATAGACCCCTGAATACACCTCCTCTTCTGGAACTCTCTCCAGAACATTCATCTGTAGGAACTCCCGAAGAAGGGGCATGATTCTTGGATCCTCCATGTTGTTTAACAGGAACCTTTCCCTTGGAAGATGAACGAATTCGAGTGAATAACCGTTCTTGATGATATTCCGAACCCAGCTGTCTGAAGTGACACTCTCCCATTTCATATAAAAGCTTCTTAACCTTGCGCCTACAGTGAGGGCAGGCTTGACGTCAGAATTTTGAATTGGAGGCAGGGGCTTCAGAGGGTTTCTTCTTTCCCTTGTCCTGGTAGCGGGGGCGAAACTTCTTCCCTTGCTCCTGTCTATTACGACCCTGAAAAGAAAATCTTCCTCTCTGCGTACGAAATCTGGTAGATTTGGGCCTGAAAGTTTGCGGAAAGGCTAAAGCCTTCTCTTTTTTATTTTCTTCCAGGATCTTATCCAACTGGGATCCTATTAACTTTCCCGGTTCAAATGGGAGAGCGCAAAAGTTGGATTTAGAGGAAGCATCACCCGTCCAAGGTTTTAACCAAATCGATCTTCTTGTGGAATTCGCTAAAGCCATGTTCTTGGCTGAGATCTTTATGACATCAAGCGGAAAATCACAAAGGAATTCCGCAGCCGTCTTAAGGGTCAATACTTGATCCAGCAGTTCATGCCTTGGTACCCCCGCTTGGATGTCTCTGGTTAGTTCGCTGAGCCAGACTCTTAACGCTCTTGCCACAGGCACTGAGGACATAGCTGCCTTCTGTAGAGAAGCCAGGTTGCAATGAGATCTCTTTAGGAAAGTGTCAGCTTTCCGATCCATAGGATCTTTTAATAGAGAAGAATCGTCTGATGGAAAAAATGATCTTTTGGACAGACGTGCAATGGCTGGATCAACTTTTGACAGTAATTCCCATTCCTCTGATGCGGCCGGGTCTAACTTGTATAGAGACTTGAAGCGAGGTCCTAAGTCCAGGCGTTTATCAGGTCTTTTCCATTCCCTTTCCATGATGGTCTTTAGAACCGGATGAGCAGGGAGGACTCTGGATTTCTTCTTAGGGAAGTAATACAGGTTACCCTTATCCTGTACCAAATCTTCTTCATCATTAGTTTCCAGACAACGCTTTACGCGTCTGATGAGTTTTTCTGCTGAATCCTTTTTCAATAGAAAAAATTCTTCACTACCTGAATCTGAATCCGAGGATAGGTCAGATTGAGATACAATAGCTGATGATTGAGACATGTCATCTGAATGATGATGATGATGATGATGGCTTCTTTCCTTTTTACTGCCAGAAGTAGACGCCAAATTCTGCATATTTTCTCTGAACCAGGAAAAAAATTTTTTTGCTTCTTCTGCTAACGGGTCCTGTGGGGTACAATCCAAACAGATATTGGATGTCGCTTCTGGTGATAAAGGCTGTAGACAAGTGATGCATAGCTTAGATCTTGCGGGCTGCGGATCAGGCGTGCGTAACTTCTCTGCACAGAGATCACAGATGTCATCATGTAAATCATCTGGAAGCGGCAATCTACAACCTGCACAAACACGGTGCTTTGTCTTTTTATGGCTCTTCCGGCTCGACATCTAAGAAAAGAATAGATTTATTAGATGTACAAATATGGAGCATAAGGGAGGCAGACAGGGCAGCAGAACCCTTTGGAAATACCTTCAGAGACTCAGAACTCGGCTGCCCCGCACAGCAGGAATGTGCACACAGCTTCTGAGTCTCTAAATAGGAACCAGAGTTTGAAATTGCCGCCCAAAACACGCCCCCAATGTGATGACATCACAGGACCTAGAGAAAGGTAATTAACCCTTCCTGAACTTACCCGGGATAACACCATCAGACCAGAGCCAGGCATCGCCGGCAGACAGCCTAATACTTACCCGGCTGCAAACGTCTGTACACCGGGAACCAGGTCAGCCAGGCAAACGCACTGGACACAGACCGGCGACCTGCTACAGGTATTACCAGGCAAACGCACTGGTAGGCAACAGCCACAATACGCTATAGCAGGTCTGGGCTAGGAAACCACTAGCCAGACCGACGGAGCCTGAACAACGCAAGGCTCAAGTCCTTTCCAGGTGGGCAGCAAGGTGAGAATCACCTACCAGAGTAAGGACTAGAAAAAACACAATGGATGCAGTGCCTTGGCGTGTTATATAGAGTACCTAGGGTGTTGTCAATTGTGTTAATTGTTAATTGTTTGATTGTTCGATTTTTTTCTAGGTGGGCAGTCCTATGATAGAGTGACTGGGACGGGAAATATCCCTTCTGTGCTGCTGTAGGACGAAGAAGAAACCATCTATGCTATGATACTATAGGCTGGACAAAACAGTATAGCAAGAGCAAACTGGGCCAGTTCCGGACACGTTTTCAGTCTGCCAGCCTAGAAGTGCATGGGGTCATGGAATACAGTGTCTATAAGAGAAAGTCCACAGTCCAGGGATACTAAACCTACTCGTTTAGGTATCAATTATCCATTTGCTGATTTGCCTCAGTTTGGCATATCATGTGAAAAAAATGCCCTATCTTGTTCATTAAACTTAAGTAACTGCTGCTGGTGTTCCTGAACCTTCTGCCACTTCTTGAACATCAGGAGCACAGGGCGTGAATGAGGAGCAGTAGCTGATGATATTAATGGTGATGATGGTGACAACTTGGCCTGGCTACTAGAATAACAACGGGGAGGAGGAAGACAGTCTTGGTTGCACTACTAGATCAATTTTCCCAGCTGAGCCTATTGATTTAAAAAAAATAATAATCTAGGAACATAATTCTTAATAGGACATTGTTCAGGACAATACATAACATCTCAGGTATTTGACTAAATGGATTTTTTGGAAGACAAGACCATTTTCAACAATTAAAAAAATAAATCTCAATTGGGGCACGTCCATTATAATATATGACAGGTTGGGTACACAACTCTGATAAATAGATTTTTAGAAGACAATCTTCATTATTTTTTATTTCAAAATTGGGAATTGGATAGACTCCAATTAGGGGTCTGGCACATGACTCTAATACAATTATTTTTTTGAAAGACAATTTTCATTACTTTTTCTAAAAAACATTGCCATATGGACAGAGTCCAATACAATAACGGCCAGCATTATGGAGAAAAATGACCACATGGTACCACTTGGTCGCTCCATCCACCTGATTTTGTTAAAAGTCTGACACAGATTTTGAGCCTGCACCAACAGAGCCCACTACTTTAATATACAGCAGCTATGATGCATACCAATATGTCAGGTTTGTGCTAAATAGCATTTTTATAATAACATTTTCAACAGTTGTTTTGAAAAAAGAAAAAAAGTACAACTGGAAACAGTCTCCAGTCAAAATATATGCTAATGGTGATAATTAGAGTTGAGCGAACACCTGGATGTTCGGGTTCGAGAAGTTCGGCCGAACATCCCGGAAATGTTCGGGTTCGGGATCCGAACCCGATCCGAACTTCGTCCCGAACCCGAACCCCATTGAAGTCAATGGGGACCCGAACTTTTCGGCACTAAAAAGGCTGTAAAACAGCCCAGGAAAGAGCTAGAGGGCTGCAAAAGGCAGCAACATGTAGGTAAATCCCCTGCAAACAAATGTGGATAGGGAAATGAATTAAAATAAAAATTAAATAAATAAAAATTAACCAAAATCAATTGGAGAGAGGTTCCATAGCAGAGAATCTGGCTTCCCGTCACCCACCACTGGAACAGTCCATTCTCAGATATTTAGGCCCCGGCACCCAGGCAGAGGAGAGAGGTCCCGTAACAGAGAATCTGTCTTCATGTCAGCAGAGAATTAGTCTGCATGTCATAGCAGAGAATGAGGCTTCACGTCAGCCACCACTGCAACAGTCCATTGGCATATATTTAGGCCCAGCACACACACAGGCAGAGGAGAGAGGTCCCGTAACAGAGAATCTGGCTTCATGTCAGCAGAGAATCAGTCTGCATGTCATAGCAGAGAATCAGGCTTCACGTCAGCCACCACTGCAACAGTCCATTGTCATAAATTTAGGCCCAGCACCCAGGCAGAGGAGAGAGGTCCCGTAACAGAGAATCTGGCTTCATGTCAGCAGAGAATCAGTCTTCATATCATAGCAGAGAATCAGGCTTCACGTCACCCACCACTGTAAGAGTCAATTTTCATAAATTTAGGCCCAGAACCCAGGCAGAGGAGAAAGGTCCCGTAACAGACAATCTGGCTTCATGTCAGCAGAGAATCAGTCTTCATATCATAGCAGAGAATCAGGCTTCACGTCACCCACCACTGTAAGAGTCAATTTTCATAAATTTAGGCCCAGAACCCAGGCAGAGGAGAAAGGTCCCGTAACAGACAATCTGGCTTCATGTCAGCAGAGAATCAGTCTTCATATCATAGCAGAGAATCAGGCTTCACGTCACCCACCACTGTAAGAGTCAATTTTCATAAATTTAGGCCCAGAACCCAGGCAGAGGAGAAAGGTCCCGTAACAGACAATCTGGCTTCATGTCAGCAGAGAATCAGTCTTCATATCATAGCAGAGAATCAGGCTTCACATCACCCACCACTGTAAGAGTCAATTTTCATAAATTTAGGCCCAGAACCCAGGCAGAGGAGAAAGGTCCCGTAACAGACAATCTGGCTTCATGTCAGCAGAGAATCAGTCTTCATATCATAGCAGAGAATCAGGCTTCACGTCACCCACCACTGTAAGAGTCAATTTTCATAAATTTAGGCCCAGAACCCAGGCAGAGGAGAAAGGTCCCGTAACAGACAATCTGGCTTCATGTCAGCAGAGAATCAGTCTTCATATCATAGCAGAGAATCAGGCTTCACGTCACCCACCACTGTAAGAGTCAATTTTCATAAATTTAGGCCCAGAACCCAGGTAGAGGAGAAAGGTCCCGTAACAGACAATCTGGCTTCATGACAGCAGAGAATCAGTCTGCATGTCATAGCAGAGAATCAGGCTTCACGTCAGCCACCACTGCAACAGTCCATTGTCATAAATTTAGGCCCAGCACCCAGGCAGAGGAGAGAGGTCCCGTAACAGACAATCTGGCTTCATGTCAGCAGAGAATTAGTCTGCATGTCATAGCAGAGAATCAGGCTTCATGTCAGCCACCACTGCAACAGTCCATTGGCATATATTTAGGCCTAGCACACAGGCAGAGGAGAGGTTCATTCAACTTTGGGTAGCATCGCAATATAATGGTAAAATGAAAATAAAAATAGGATTGAATGAGGAAGTGCCCTGGAGTCCAATAATATATGGTTATGGGGAGGTAGTTAATGTCTAATCTGGACAAGGGACGGACAGGTCCTGTGGGATCCATGCCTGGTTCATTTTTATGAACGTCAGCTTGTCCACATTGGCTGTAGACAGGCGGCTGCGTTTGTCTGTAATGACGCCCCCTGCCGTGCTGAATACACGTTCAGACAAAACGCTGGCTGCCGGGCAGGCCAGCACCTCCAAGGCATAAAAGGCTAGCTCTGGCCACGTGGACAATTTAGAGACCCAGAAGTTGAATGGGGCCGAACCATCAGTCAGTACGTGGAGGGGTGTGCACACGTACTGTTCCACCATGTTAGTGAAATGTTGCCTCCTGCTAACACGTTGCGTATCAGGTGGTGGTGCAGTTAGCTGTGGCGTGTTGACAAAAGTTTTCCACATCTCTGCCATGCTAACCCTGCCCTCAGAGGAGCTGGCCGTGACACAGCTGCCTTGGCGACCTCTTGCTCCTCCTCTGCCTTGGCCTTGGGCTTCCACTTGTTCCCCTGTGACATTTGGGAATGCTCTCAGTAGCGCGTCTACCAACGTGCGCTTGTACTCGCGCATCTTCCTATCACGCTCCAGTGCAGGAAGTAAGGTGGGCACATTGTCTTTGTAGCGTGGATCCAGCAGGGTGGCAACCCAGTAGTCCGCACAGGTTAAAATGTGGGCAACTCTGCTGTCGTTGCGCAGGCACTGCAGCATGTAGTCGCTCATGTGTGCCAGGCTGCCCAGGGGTAAGGACAAGCTGTCCTCTGTGGGAGGCGTATCGTCATCGTCCTGCCTTTCCCCCCAGCCACGCACCAGTGATGGACCCGAGCTGCGTTGGGTGCCACCCCGCTGTGACCATGCTTCATCCTCATCCTCCTCCACCTCCTCCTCATCCTCGTCCTCCTCGTCCTCCAGTAGTGGGCCCTGGCTGGCCACATTTGTACCTGGCCTCTGCTGTTGCAAAAAACCTCCCTCTGAGTCACTTCGAAGAGACTGGCCTGAAAGTGCTAAAAATGACCCCTCTTCCTCATCCTCCTCCTCCTCCTCCTGGGCCACCTCCTGTTCCATCATCGCCCTAAGTGTTTTCTCAAGGAGACATAGAAGTGGTATTGTAACGCTGATAACGGTGTCATCGCCACTGGCCATGTTGGTGGAGTACTCGAAACAGCGCAACAGGGCACACAGGTCTCGCATGGAGGCCCAGTCATTGGTGGTGAAGTGGTGCTGTTCTGTAGTGCGACTGACCCGTGCGTGCTGCAGCTGAAACTCCACTATGGCCTGCTGCTGCTCGCACAGTCTGTCCAGCATGTGCAAGGTGGAGTTCCACCTGGTGGGCACGTCGCATATGAGGCGGTGAGCGGGAAGGCCGAAGTTACGCTGTAGCGCAGACAGGCGAGCAGCGGCAGGATGTGAACGCCGGAAGCGCGAACAGACGGCCCGCACTTTATGCAGCAGCTCTGACATGTCGGGGTAGTTGTGAATGAACTTCTGCACCACCAAATTCAGCACATGCGCCAAGCAAGGGATGTGCGTCAAATTGGCTAGTCCCAGAGCTGCAACGAGATTTCGCCCATTATCACACACCACCAGGCCGGGCTTGAGGCTCACCGGCAGCAACCACTCGTCGGTCTGTTGTTCAATACCCCGCCACAACTCCTGTGCGGTGTGGGGCCTGTCCCCCAAACATATGAGTTTCAGAATGGCCTGCTGACGTTTACCCCGGGCTGTGCTGAAGTTGGTGGTGAAGGTGTGTGGCTGACTGGATGAGCAGGTGGAAGAAGAGGAGGAGGAAGCCGAGAAGGAGGAGGTGGCAACAGGAGGCAAAGAATGTTGCCCTGCGATCCTTGGCGGCGGCAGGACGTGCGCCAAACAGCTCTCCGCCTGGGGCCCAGCTGCCACTACATTTACCCAGTGTGCAGTTAGGGAGATATAGCGTCCCTGGCCGTGCTTACTGGTCCACGTATCTGTGGTTAGGTGGACCTTGCTACAGATGGCGTTGCGCAGTGCACACTTGATTTTATCGGATACTTGGTTGTGCAGGGAAGGCACGGCTCTCTTGGAGAAGTAGTGCCGGCTGGGAACAACATACTGTGGGACAGCAAGCGACATGAGCTGTTTGAAGCTGTCTGTGTCCACCAGCCTAAATGACAGCATTTCATAGGCCAGTAGTTTAGAAATGCTGGCATTCAGGGCCAGGGATCGAGGGTGGCTAGGTGGGAATTTACGCTTTCTATCAAATGTTTGTGAGATGGAGAGCTGAACGCTGGCGTGTGACATGGTTGAGACGCTTGGTGACGGAGGTGGTGGTGGTGGTGTTGGTGGTACATCCCCTGTTTGCTGGGCGGCAGGTGCCAACGTTCCTTCAGAGGCGGAGGAAGAGGCCGAGGCGGCAGCAGCAGAATAGGCCGAGGCGGCAGCAGCAGAAGAGGTAGCAGGGGGAGCCTGAGTGACTTCCTTGGTTTTAAGGTGTTTACTCCACTGCAGTTCATGCTTTGCATGCAGGTGCCTGGTCATGCAGGTTGTGCTCAGGTTCAGAACGTTAATGCCTCGCTTCAGGCTCTGATGGCACAGCGTGCAAACCACTCGGGTCTTGTCGTCAGCACATTGTTTGAAGAAGTGCCATGCCAGGGAACTCCTTGAAGCTGCCTTTGGGGTGCTCGGTCCCAGATGGCGGCGGTCAGTAGCAGGCGGAGTCTCTTGGCGGCGGGTGTTCTGCTTTTGCCCACTGCTCCCTCTTTTGCTACGCTGTTGGCTCGGTCTCACCACTGCCTCTTCCTCCGAACTGTGAAAGTCAGTGGCACGACCTTCATTCCATGTGGGGTCTAGGACCTCATCGTCCCCTGCATCGTCTTCCACCCAGTCTTGATCCCTGACCTCCTGTTCAGTCTGCACACTGCAGAAAGACGCAGCAGTTGGCACCTGTGTTTCGTCATCATCAGAGACATGCTGAGGTGGTATTCCCATGTCCTCATCATCAGGAAACATAAGTGGTTGTGCGTCAGTGCATTCTATGTCTTTCACCGCTGGGGAAGGGCTAGGTGGATGCCCTTGGGAAACCCTGCCAGCGGAGTCTTCAAACAGCATAAGAGACTGCTGCATAACTTGAGGCTGAGACAGTTTCCCTGGTATGCATGGGGGTGATGTGACAGACTGATGGGGTTGGTTTTCAGGCGCCATCTGTGCGCTTTCTGCAGAAGACTGGGTGGGAGATAATGTGAACGTGCTGGATCCACTGTCGGCCACCCAATTGACTAATGCCTGTACCTGCTCAGGCCTTACCATCCTTAGAACGGCATTGGGCCCCACCATATATCGCTGTAAATTCTGGCGGCTACTGGGACCTGAGGTAGTTGGTACACTAGGACGTGTGGATGTGGCAGAACGGCCACGTCCTCTCCCAGCACCAGAGGGTCCACTAACACCACCACGACCATGTCCACGTCCGCGTCCCTTACTAGATGTTTTTCTCATTGTTATGGTTCACCACAACAACAAATATATTATTTGGCCCAATGTATTGTATTCAAATTCAGCGGGATATAAATTTGAGGCCTAGTATTTAGGCGCTGGGTGACCGGTATGGATTTAGTGACAGAATTAGACTTGGAAATGCACAGAAGCGTGTGTGTGAAGTTATTCTGAATGACCCAATGTGCACCTTGAATATTATATACCCTTTTTGGGATAGATTTCAAATAGCTCTGATATAGCAGGAACCACTAAATTATGAAATTGCTAAATTGGGAATTGTACTTCAACCCAGAACAAAAAATGTGCTTTGACGGGCACTAAATAACTTTCCCAGCTACAACAGGACAGCGGTAACGAGAGATTTAGAGGGATTTAAATTTGAGGCCTAGTATTTAGGCGCTGGGTCACCGGTATGGATTTAGTGACAGAATTAGACTTGGAAATGCACAGAAGCGTGTGTGTGAAGTTATTCTGAATGACCCTATGTGCACCTTCAATATTATATACCCTTTTAGGGATAGATTTCAAATAGCTCTGATATAGCAGAAACCACTAAATTATGAAATTGCTAAATTGGGAATTGTACTTCAACCCAGAACAAAAAATGTGCTTTGACGGACACTAAATATCTTGCCCAGCAACAACAGTACAGCGGTGGGTAACGAGAGATTTAGAGGGATTTAAATTTGAGGCCTAGTATTTAGGCGCTGGGTGACCGGTATGGATTTAGTGACAGAATTAGACTTGGAAATGCACAGAAGCGTGTGTGTGAAGTTATTCTGAATGACCCAATGTGCACCTTGAATATTATATACCCTTTTTGGGATAGATTTCAAATAGCTCTGATATAGCAGGAACCACTAAATTATGAAATTGCTAAATTGGGAATTGTACTTCAACCCAGAACAAAAAATGTGCTTTGACGGGCACTAAATAACTTTCCCAGCTACAACAGGACAGCGGTAACGAGAGATTTAGAGGGATTTAAATTTGAGGCCTAGTATTTAGGCGCTGGGTCACCGGTATGGATTTAGTGACAGAATTAGACTTGGAAATGCACAGAAGCGTGTGTGTGAAGTTATTCTGAATGACCCTATGTGCACCTTCAATATTATATACCCTTTTAGGGATAGATTTCAAATAGCTCTGATATAGCAGAAACCACTAAATTATGAAATTGCTAAATTGGGAATTGTACTTCAACCCAGAACAAAAAATGTGCTTTGACGGACACTAAATATCTTGCCCAGCAACAACAGTACAGCGGTGGGTAACGAGAGATTTAGAGGGATTTAAATTTGAGGCCTAGTATTTAGGCGCTGGGTGACAGGTATGGGTTTAGTGACAGAATTAGACTTGGAAATACACAGTAGCGGGTGTGTGTGAAGTTATTCTGAATGACCCAATGTGCACCTTCAATATTATATACCCTTTTAGGGATAGATTCCAAATAGCTCTGATATAGCAGGAACCACTAAATTATGAAATTGCTAAATTGGGAATTGTACTTCAACCCAGAACAAAAAATGTGCTTTGACGGACACTAAATATCTTGCCCAGCAACAACAGTACAGCGGTAACGAGAGATTTAGAGGGATTTAAATTTGAGGCCTAGTATTTAGGCGCTGGGTGACAGGTATGGGTTTAGTGACAGAATTAGACTTGGAAATACACAGTAGCGGGTGTGTGTGAAGTTATTCTGAATGACCCAATGTGCACCTTCAATATTATATACCCTTTTTGGGATAGATTTCAAATAGCTCTGATATAGCAGGAACCACTAAATTATGAAATTGCTAAATTGGGAATTGTACTTCAACCCAGAACAAAAAATGTGCTTTGACGGACACTAAATATCTTGCCCAGCAACAACAGTACAGCGGTAACGAGAGATTTAGCGGGATATAAATTTGAGGCCTAGTATTTAGGCGCTGGGTCACCGGTATGGATTTAGTGACAGAATTAGACTTGGAAATGCACAGAAGCGTGTGTGTGAAGTTATTCTGAATGACCCTATGTGCACCTTCAATATTATATACCCTTTTAGGGATAGATTTCAAATAGCTCTGATATAGCAGAAACCACTAAATTATGAAATTGCTAAATTGGGAATTGTACTTCAACCCAGAACAAAAAATGTGCTTTGACGGACACTAAATATCTTGCCCAGCAACAACAGTACAGCGGTGGGTAACGAGAGATTTAGAGGGATTTAAATTTGAGGCCTAGTATTTAGGCGCTGGGTCACCGGTATGGATTTAGTGACAGAATTAGACTTGGAAATGCACAGAAGCGTGTGTGTGAAGTTATTCTGAATGACCCAATGTGCACCTTCAATATTATATACCCTTTTAGGGATAGATTTCAAATAGCTCTGATATAGCAGAAACCACTAAATTATGAAATTGCTAAATTGGGAATTGTACTTCAACCCAGAACAAAAAATGTGCTTTGACGGACACTAAATATCTTGCCCAGCAACAACAGTACAGCGGTAACGAGAGATTTAGAGGGATTTAAATTTGAGGCCTAGTATTTAGGCGCTGGGTCACCGGTATGGGTTTAGTGACAGAATTAGACTTGGAAATACACAGTAGCGGGTGTGTGTGAAGTTATTCTGAATGACCCAATGTGCACCTTCAATATTATATACCCTTTTAGGGATAGATTCCAAATAGCTCTGATATAGCAGGAACCACTAAATTATGAAATTGCTAAATTGGGAATTGTACTTCAACCCAGAACAAAAAATGTGCTTTGACGGACACTAAATATCTTGCCCAGCAACAACAGTACAGCGGTAACGAGAGATTTAGAGGGATTTAAATTTGAGGCCTAGTATTTAGGCGCTGGGTGACAGGTATGGGTTTAGTGACAGAATTAGACTTGGAAATACACAGTAGCGGGTGTGTGTGAAGTTATTCTGAATGACCCAATGTGCACCTTCAATATTATATACCCTTTTTGGGATAGATTTCAAATAGCTCTGATATAGCAGGAACCACTAAATTATGAAATTGCTAAATTGGGAATTGTATTTCAACCCAGAACAAGAAATGTGCTTGAACGGACACTAAATAACTCGCCCAGCTACAGCACTAGGGACAGATTTAGCTGGATATAAATTTGAGGCCTAGTATTTAGGCGCTGGGTGACCGGTATGGATTTAGTGACAGAATTAGACTGGGATATGGCCAAAAAATAAACAGACTATTGCTGGTTAAATGCACTTGGTGTGACAGCTTCACCCTGATGTAGGCTTTAGCCAAAAAACAACCACACCATTGAGGGTTAAATGCACTTGGTGACAGGCGCAGCTTGCCCCTGATTTTGTATATGGCCAAAAAATGAACAGACTATTGCTGGTTAAATGCACTTGGTGTGACAGCTTCACCCTGATGTAGGCTTTAGCCAAAAAACAACCACACCATTGAGGGTTAAATGCACTTGGTGACAGGCGCAGCTTGCCCCTGATTTTGTATATGGCCAAAAAATGAACAGACTATTGCTGGTTAAATGCACTTGGTGTCACAGCTTCACCCTGATGTAGGCTTTAGCCAAAAAACAACCACACCATTGAGGGTTAAATGCACTTGGTGACAGGCGCAGCTTGCCCCTGATTTTGTATATGGCCAAAAAATGAACAGACTATTGCTGGTTAAATGCACTTGGTGTGACAGCTTCACCCTGATGTAGGCTTTAGCCAAAAAACAACCACACCATTGAGGGTTAAATGCACTTGGTCGCAGCTTGTGCTGGCGCACCACAAGACACAAAATGGCCGCCGATCACCCCAGAAAAATGAGACTGACAAACGGTCTGTGCAGCCTAAAAACAGTGAGCAATTGAGGATCAGCAGCTCAATGATCCACAGCTGCAGATCGATCAGTTAATCAAGTCCTTTGGAGGAGTTAATCTGCCTAATCTCGCCCTACTGTCGCAGCCGCAACCTCTCCCTACGCTAATCAGAGCAGAGTGACGGGCGGCGCTATGTGACTCCAGCTTAAATAGAGGCTGGGTCACATGGTGCTCTGGCCAATCACAGCCATGCCAATAGTAGGCATGGCTGTGATGGCCTCTTGGGGCAAGTAGTATGACGCTTGTTGATTGGCTGCTTTGCAGCCTTTCAAAAAGCGCCAAGAAAGCGTCACAAAAGCGCCAAGAAAGCGACGAACACCGAACCCGAACCCGGACTTTTACGAAAATGTCCGGGTTCGGGTCCGTGTCACGGACACCCCAAAATTCGGTACGAACCCGAACTATACAGTTCGAGTTCGCTCATCCCTAGTGATAATGGAAAATATGTTTAGTTCTACACTTATAAACTTTAGAAATTTTGCAGCAGGTTTTGCAAAAACGGCACTATTGGAAAGCCTGTTTGACCAAATGTTAAACAAATTATTTCTACACTTTTTATTTCTAAACTTTAGAAGCGTTGCAACAGGTTTTTGAGAAACAAAAAGGTGTAATTGAACAACTTCAGCTACCAAAATATAGGCTGCAGCTTGGTGATGCACTAAAATATGCTTATTTGCAATCTTATTAACTATAGAAATTTGCAACACGTTTTTAGAAAAAAAGCCAAGGACTATTGGACATCCCCTAGGTACGACAAAAAATATGCTATTACACTGTGGACACTGTGCTGTGGACACATTAAAATATATTTAGCAAAAAATTGAGTTTAAAAATGTTGTATTTCCTGCTTGCTAAATACTGCCACTAAGGAAGGGGAGGTACCTCGAAACGTGTATGTTAAATTTGGACGGAGTAGCAAGCAACATATGAATATAGACCTTGCCTTATTGTGCTTTCTTTAACCCCTTTGGGACACAGCCTTATTTCACCTTAAAGACCAGGTCATTTTTTGCAAATCTGACCAGTGTCACTTTAAGTGGTGATAACTTTAAAACGCTTTGACTTATCCAGGCCATTCTGAGATAGTTTTTTCGTCACATATTGTATTTCATGACACTGGTAAAATGAAGTAAAAAAATTATAATTTATTTATAAAAAAATACCAAATTTACTAAAAATTTGTAAACAATTGCAAATTTCCAAATTTCAATTTCTCTACTTATATAATACATAGTAATACCTCCAAAAATAGTTATTACTTTATATTCCCCATATGTCTACTTCATGTTTGGATCATTTTGGGAATGATATTTAATTTTTTGGGGATGTTACAAGGCTTAGAAGTTTAGAAGCAAATCTTGAAATTTTTCAGAAATTTTCAAAAACCCAATTTTTAGGGACCAGTTCAGGTCTGAAGTCACTTTGCGAGGCTTACATAATAGCAACCACCCAAAAATGACCTTATTCTAGAAACTACACCCCTTAAGGTATTTAAAACTTATTTTACAAACTTTGTTAACCCTTTAGGTGTTCCACAAGAATTAATGGAAAATAGAGATACAATTTCAGAATTTCACTTTTTTGGCAGATTTTCTATTTTAATTTTTTTTCTTCCAGTTACAAAGCAAGGGTTAACAGCCAATCCAAACTCATTATTTATGGCTCTGATTCTGTAGTTTACACAAACACCCCATAGGTGGTTGTTAACCTCTGTACAGGCACACGTCAGGGCGCAGAAGGAAAGGAATACCATACGGTTTTTGGAAGGCAGGCTTTGCTGGACTGTTTTTTCTGACACCATGTCCCATTTGAAGTCCCCTGATGCACCCCTAGAGTAGAAACTCCATAAAAGTGACCCCATCTAAGAAACTACACCCCTCAAGGTATTCAAAACTGATTTTACAAACATCAATAACCCTTTAGGTGTTCCACAAGAGTTATTGGCAAATGAAGATGAAATTTCAGAATTTCTTTTTTTTGCCAAATTTTCCATTTTAATCCATTTTTTCCAGTAACAAAGCAAGGGTTAACAGCCAAACAAAACTCATTATTCATGGCCCTGATTCTGTTGTTTACAGAAACACCTCATATGTGGTCGTAAACTGCTGTACGGGCACACGGCAGGGTGCAGAAGGAAAGGAATGCCATACAGTTTTGGAAGGCAGATTTAGCTGGACTGGTTTTTATGACACCATGTCCCATTTGAAGCCCCCTTGATGCACCCCTAGAGTAGAAACTCCAAAAAAGTGACCCTATTTTAGAAACTACGGGATAGGGTGGCAGTATTGTTGGTACTAGTTTAGGGTACATATGATTTTTGGTTGCTCTATATTACACTTTTTGTGAGGCAAGGTAACAAGAAATAGCTGTTTTGGCACCGTTTTTATTTTTTGTTATTTACAACATTCATCTGACAGGTATTTTTATAGACCAGCTTGTCACGGATGCGGCGATACCTAATATGTATAATTTTTTTTTATTTATGTAAGTTTTACACAATGATTTCATTTTTGAAGCATTTTTGAAGCGCTGCCTTCCATGCCATCGGGTCTCCCCTACAGCCGCATGGGGACCCGATTGCACCGCCCGCCGCCGCAACCGCAGGTAAAAGCCGCAAACCGCACTGGACCCCCTGCGCATTTAGCCAAGGTGCCTGAAGAGGTTAATGGTATATTACAGCCATTCACTATAAATCCAGGACTACAGAAATACGTTGCATAGAAACCTCCACCTGAAGATGCGAAACTAACAGACGCATATCCTATCAGTTACAACTTCCTGATCACGTGGACTTTCTATCACATGTCATTGCCGCCAAGTCACGTGGGACGCCACGTTGATACCGCGAGACTACACGGGACGCCAGTAGCAGGTTCGGCGTGGATGAAAGAGAGAAGACGCTCGACAACCCAGTATTACCCGCTGGTAAGATCCTTAAACCGACAGTGTGTAAAGGGATGTGTATACTGACCTATTATACGGTGGTCAAGCATATTGTTACCCGCATGGTTCCTTGATACATGAGATACGGACAATCTCTCATATTCACCTACCATCACTAGGCCATATACCAATAGGAGACCCTCTCCGCAGCGGCACGTCTCTGCCTATGGTTTTCTATTTTCACAAGGGATATTGGTTTACAGTGTATGTAGACTGGGCAACTACTTTTCCATTAAGGTGCTATCAGGCTACTTATGGTGCTACAGTTAGCATATACGGATATGCTAATATACCTTTGATCATTATCAGCCACCTGCTAATATTTTAGTTGTTTTATATATTTTATACATTATTTTTATATGTCATTTTTATGAAGCCATTGTAAGAACAGAAGCTAGAAATAATGGTGGCTCACCTGGGAGAACCGTATGGGATGGTGCTCTCCTCAAGGATTACCCAGAACCAAGAGATATATATATAGTAGTAGTGGAGGGGCACTCAAATATCAAGGAGCCCTGGACAGCAAGTACATAAACAGTGTAATGTTTATTAACCACTACTCGACCGCCAAACGCAGGATTGTGTCCTGCGGGCGGCCAGGTTATTCCTCCCTGACGCGCCGGCGCGTCATCTCACGAGACGCGAGGTTTCCTGTGAACGCGCATTCACAGGATCCGAAGGTAAACGATTTGATCTATAGCCTGCCAGCGGCGATCATTCGCTGGCACGCTGTAGATGCGATTTTTTTTTAACCCTTGAAAGGTATATCAGATGCTGTTTTGTTAACAGCGTCTGATATACCTGCTACTTGGTCCTCTGGTGGTCCCTTTTTCTTGGATCGACCACCAGAGGACACAGGCAGCTCTGTAATAAGTACACTCACTTATTAACCCCTTATTAACCCCTGATCACCCCCCTGTAAGGCTCCATTCAGATGTCCGTATATATTTTGCGGATCCGTGGATCCACAGATCCGCAAAACACGGACACCACGGATCTGCAAACCCTGGACACCGGCAATGTGCTTTCCGCATTTAGCGGATCTGCACATTGCCAGAGCTATATAGAAAATGCATTTTCTTGTACACAATTGCGGACAAGAATAGGACATGTTCTATAGTTTCTACAAAAAACGCAGTGTTTGCCCAATCAAGCCTGATTTTGTGCGCACACTTGCGTTCAGTCCGCCCCACCGCAGTGACAGTGGCTGATCACTGCAAAAACACTGTAAAATCCCTGCGGTGCTATAAAGATCACTTTTGAGGGGCATGGCGAGTTCATAGAAGATTTTTTTTTTTTGGCACAAGTTAGCGGAATTATTTTTTATTTTATTTTATTTTTTCGCACAAAGTCTCATATTCCACTAACTTGTGACAAAAAATAAACTCTCACATGAACTCACCATACCCCTCATGGAATCCAAATGCTTCAAAATTTTTAGACTTCTTCTCACGCTTTAGGGCCCCTAAAATGCCAGGGCAGTAAAAATACCCCATAAGTGACCCCATTTTGGAAAGAAGACACCCCAATGTATTCCGTGAGGGGCATGGCGAGTTCCTAGAATATATTTTTTTGGGCACAAGTTAGCGGCAAATGTTTTTTTTTTTTTCTCTTACAAAATCATTTTCCGCTAACTTGTGCCAAAAAAAAATATTCTAGGAACTCACCATGCCCCTCACGGAATACCTTGGGGTGTCTTCTTTCCAAAATGTGGTCACATGTGGGGTATTTATACTGCCCTGGCATTTTAGGGGCCCTGAAGCGTGAGAAGAAGTCTGGAATCCAAATGCCTAAAAATGTCCTCCTAAAAGGTACTCTTTGGAATTTGGGCCCCTTTGCGCACCTAGACTGCAAAAAAGTGTCACACATGTGGTATCGCCGTACTCAGGAGAAGTAGGGCAATGTGTTTTAGGGTGTATTTTTACATATACCCATACTGTGTGTGAGAAATAGCTCTGTAAATGACTACTTTTTAAATTTATTTTTACAAAGTTGTCAATTTACAGAGATATTTATCTCACCCAGCATGGGTATATGTAAAAAATACACCCCAAAACACACTTCCCTACTTCTCCTGAGTACGGTGATACCACATGTGTGATACTTTTTTGCAGCCTAGGTGCGTAAGGGGGCCGAAAGTCCAACGAGTACCTTTAGGCTTTACAGGGTTGCTCACAATTTAGCCCTGCCCAAAATGCCAGAACAGTAAACACACCCCACAAATGACCCCATTTCGGAAAGTAGACACCCCAAGGTATTGCTGAGGGGCATATTGAGTCCATGAAAGATTGAACTTTTTGTCACAAGTTAGCGGAAAAGGAGACTTTGTGAGAAAAAAATAAAAATAAATTTCCGCTAACTTGTGCCCAAAAAAAAATAAACTTCTATGAACTCGCCATGCCCCTCACGGAATACCTTGGGGTGTCTTCTTTTCAAAATGGGGTCACATGTGGGGTATTTATACTGCCCTGGCATTTTAGGGGCCCCAAAGCGTGAGAAGAAGTCTGGAATCCAAATGCCTAAAAATGCCCTCCTAAAAGATACTCATTGGAATTTGGGCCCCTTTGTGCACCTAGGCTGCAAAAAAAGTGTCACACATGTGGTATCGCTGTACTCAGGAGAAGTTGGGCAATGTGTTTTTGGGTGTCTTTTTACATATACCCATGCTGGGTGAGAGAAATATCTCTGTAAAATGACAACTTTTTAAATTTATTTATAAAAAAATGGGAAACGTTGTCTTTTACAGAGATATTTATCTCACCCAGCATGGGTATATGTAAAAATACACCCCAAAACACATTGCCCTACTTCTTCTGAGTACCGCGATACCACATGTGTGACACTTTTTTGCAGCCTAGATGCGCACAGTGGCCCAAATTCTAAAGATCACCTTTAGGATTTCACAGGGCATTTTTTACCCATTTTGATTCCAAATTACTTCTCACGCTTTAGGTCCCCTAAAATGCCAGGGCAGTATAAATACCCCACAAGTGACCCCATTTTGGAAAGAAGACACCCCAAGGTATTCCGTGAGGGGTATGGTGAGTTCATGTAAAATTTTATATTTTGTCACAAGTTAGTGGAATATAAGACTTTGTAAGAAAAAAAAATCATTTTCCGCTAACTTGTGACAAAAAATAAAAACTTCCATGAACTCACTATGCCAATCAGCGAATACCTTAGAATGTCTACTTTCTGAAATGGGGTCATTTGTGTGGTGTTTATACTGTCTGGGCATTGTAGAACCTCAGGAAACATGACAGGTGCTCAGAAAGTCAAAGTGCGTAAATTCACATTTTTGCACCATAGTTTTTAAACGCTATAACTTTTACCCAAACCAATAAATATACACTTGATGCATTTTATTTTTATCAAAGACATGTAGAACAATACATTTAGAGAAAAATTTATATAGAAATGTAGTTTTGATTGAAAAATTTTACAACAGAAAGTAAAAAATGTTGTTTTTATGCAAAAATTTCGGTCAAGTTTGATTAATATAAAAAAAATTAAAAATGTCAGCAGAAATGAAATACCACCAAATGAAAGCTCTATTAGTGAGAAGAAAAGGAGGCAAAATTAATTTGGGTGGTAAGTTGTATGACCGAGCAATAAACCGTGAAAGTAGTGTAGTGCAGAATTGTAAAAAGTGGTCTGGTCATTAAGGGTGTTTAAGATAGGGGGGCTGAGCTGGTTAAACACTATTAAAACAGAATGAAATGACAAATGCGGTTACCGGGAGCAGGCAGTTCTGAGAACAGCCCGATGAAGGCTGTTCTTGGAACTGCCTGCTCCCGGTGACCGCATGTGTTTCAGAGCTGCTCGCGGCGCAGGCACAAGTAAGAACTTACCTCTGCATCGCCGGACTTGGGAATAAAGATGGCAGATCGCATGTGTTCGTTAGCGAACCCTGCAAACTGGCCATCACTGTTCAGAACTAACACAGTGCCTGATAGATCCGCCAATATCTCCCCTCCTGATTGTCTGTCAGACTGACTGCAAGAAACTGTAGGCAAGCCCACCAGCCAAGGCCCTGCCTAGGGTAATGTGATCTTGCTTCTTCATCTTTTCAGCCCTTTCTACTGTACTGAATTTTAAATGCATCTAAAGCAAATTGCTAAAGCATTTGATTTGTTTGGCAGAAGAGATTTTGTGAAACTTGTGAGAAATCAAATTTAGAATTAAGTCACTCATCTCTATTCATTTGTGCTTCTGGCTAAACACCAGATCTGTCACCAACTGGGATTTTTAGACACAATGCTCTCTAGAGTTCACAGAGAATGAAAAGCATCCAGTGAGTGCCAGATATGAAGTTAAGAATACCTCCTTTATAAGGTATCATCAGAAAATGGTTAGACAAGTTTGAAGATGAAAGTAACCTAGATAACCTTGAATTACAGAAGTAATGTATACAAGCAAATTTCTAAACACACAGTATGTTGACATGCATGGGTAAAACAGTGGACCGCATCTGTTCCTACTCCGTTTAGCTAGGAGCAGTAGTGGCAAAGTGTGGCCTCAGTAGGGTAAGTTGATTAGAACGTCATAGGCCAGCCTTTCAAATACACCACATTAACACCTTCCTGACCAGCGCCATATATGTATGTTTCCAGGCAGGACTTTAAAGATGGTGCCAGCTCATAAGCACAGCAAGTGCCATAGGTGCCCTATAGGAACTATAAAAAAGTGTTAAAATAAATAAATACATGTTTTTTAAAAGTATAAAGAAAATAAAAATTCAAATCACTAAAATAAAAATACGTAAACAATGCAAAAATACAAATCATGGGAATCACCAAGTGTGATGACGCCTGTACTAATATAGTATAAAAATATGTATCCCATATGGCCTCATGCACATGACCGTTTTTTTTAAGGTCCGCAAAAACGGGGTCCGTAGGTCCGTGATCCGTGTCTGTTGTTTCTTCCGTGGGTCTTCCTTGATTTTTGGAGGATCCACGGACATGAAGAAAAAATCGTTTTGGTGTCCACCTGGCCGTGCAGACCCAAACGGATCCATCCTGACTTACAATGCAAGTCAATGGGGACGGATCCGTTTGACGTTGACACAATATGGTGCAATTGCAAACGGATCCGTCCCCCATTGACTTTCAATGTAAAGTCAGGAGTCCCTATTATACCATCGAATCAGAGTTTTCTCCAATCCGATGGTATATTTTAACTTGAAGCGTACCCATCACCATGGGAACACCTCTATGTTAGAATATACTGTCGGATAAGAGTTAGATCGTAAAACTCAGATCCGACAGTATATTCTAACACAGAGTCGTTCCCATGGTGATACTAAGAACTGTGGACATGACTGCCCCCTGCTGCCTGGCAGCATCCGATCTCTTACAGGGGGCCGTGATCAGCACAATTAACCCCTCAGGTGCTGCACCTGATGGGGGTTAATTGTGCTTATCATAGTCCCCTGTAAGAGATCAGGGGACCCCCCTCCCTCCCCAGTTTTAATTTCATTGGTGGCCAGTGCGGCCCCCCCAGCCCCCCTCTTTTGTATTAGTTTCATTGGTGGCCAGTGTGCGGCCCCCCCGCCCCCCGCCTTCCCTCTATTGTATAATTTTTATTGGTGGCCAGTGTGCGGCCCCCCCGGCCCCCCTCTCTATTGTATTATTTTCATTGGTGGCACAGTGTGCGCCCCCCGGCCCCCCCTCCCTCCCTCTATTGAATTATTTTCATTGGTGGCACGGTGTGCGGCCTCCCCTCCCCCCCCTATCATTGGTGGCAGCGGAGAGTTCTGATCGGAGTCCCAGTTTAATCACTGGGGCTCCGATCGGTAACCATGGCAACCAGGACGCTACTGCAGTCCTGGTTGCCATGGTTACTTAGCAATATTAGAAGCATCATACTTACCTGCTGCACTGTCTGTGACCGGCCGGGAGCTCCTCCTACTGGTAAGTGACAGGTCTGTGCGGCGCATTGCTTAATGACCTGTCACTTACCAGTAGGAGGAGCTCCCGGCCGGTCACAGACAGCGCAGCAAGTAAGTATGATGCTTCTAATATTGCTAAGTGACCATGGCAACCAGGACTGCAGTAGCGCCCTGGTTGCCATGGTTACCGATCGGAGCCCCAGCGATTAAACTGGGACTCCGATCAGAACTCTCCGCTGCCACCAATGATCGGGAGGGGAGGGGGAGAGGGGAGGCCGCACACTGTGCCAACAATGAAAATAATACAATAGAGGGAGGGAGGGGGGCTGAGGGGGGTCTGCCCCCTGCTGCCTGGCAGCCCCTGATCTCTTACAGGGGGCTATGATACGCACAATTAACCCCTGAGGTGCAGCAGGGGGCAGTCATGTACACAGTTCATAGTATATTCTAACTAGAAGCGTCCCCATCACTATGGGAACGCCTCTGTGTTAGAATATACTGTCGGATCTGAGTTTTCACGAAGTGAAAACTCAGCTGTGAAAAAGCTTTTATGCAGACGGATCTTCGGATCCGTCTGTATGAAAGTAACCTACGGCCACGGATCACGAAACACGGATCACGGCTGCTGATGAACAACGGTGCATTTTCCGAGTTTTCAACTGACCAATTGAAAGTCAATGGGTTAGCAGAAAATCACGGAAAACGGAACAATGGCCACAGATACACACAACGGTCGTGTGCATGAGCCCTATGGCAAATGGCAAAGTGGGAAAAAAAAGTCAAAATGGCAGATTCGCCATTTTTGGGACAAAAAATATAAATAAAAAGTGATCAAAAAGTCATACACATCCCAAAATGGTATCAATGAAAAATACAGATTGCCCCCAAAAATGTGCCTAAGGATAGGTCATCAATAATAATGGCTAGACAACCCATTTAATGCCAAGTATGCACTGTTTAAAGGATAGTGTAAGGCCCCTTTCACACGGGCGAGAATTCCGCATGGGTGCAATGCGTGAGTGAATGCATTGCACCCACACTGAATCCTGACTCTGTGTACATGAGCGATGTTTTTCACGCATCACTTGTGCGTTGCGTGAAAATCGCAGCATGTTTCATATTCTTTGTTTTTCATGCAACGCAGGCCCCATAGAAATGAATGGGTCTGCGTGAAAATCTCAAGCATCTGCCAGAAAGTGCAGATGCGGTGCGATTTTCACACATGGTTGCTAGGAGATGATAGTTATGAGCAACCCTGGACCCTATTAAAGTAAATTCACTGTATTATTTTCCCTTATTACATGGTAATAAGGGAAAATAATAGCATTCTTAATACAGAATGCTTACTAAAATTTCAATTGAAGGGTTAAAAAAAATATATATATTAACTCACCTTATCACTTGATCGCACAGCCGGCATAGTCTTCTTTCTTCTTCTTTCAGGACCTGCAAAAGGACCTTTGATGACGTAATCACACTCACCATGTGGTGAGCGCGATTACATCAAAGGTCCTTTTGCAGGTCCTGAAAAAGCAGAAAGAAGATGATGCTGGCTGTGCGATCAAGTGGATAAGGTGAGTTTTTTTTTTAAAATCTACAGAACACCTAACCCGAACCCGAACTTCAGTGAAGAAGTCCGGGTTCGGGTCTGGGTACCACATTTAGTTTTTTAAAATGCGCATGCAAAACGCATTGCGCAATAAAAACTGAACAATGCAATGCAATCGCAGTCAAAACTGACTGAAATTGCGAGTGCACTTGCGCGGGTTTCCCGCAATGCACGCGCGATGCATCCGGAGCAAATCCGGGACGCCCGTGTGAAAGAGGCCTAAGGATCGCTGATTCTAATTATGTAATTTATAGCTTTTTTTCAGCATTAAAATGCAATACAAACTATACATATGTGATATTGCTGTAATTGTACTGACCTGAAGAATGAAAGTAACAGGTCAGTTTTACCTTAGAGGAAATTACTTAAAAACAAAACCCAATTTCACCCCATTTGGAATTTTATTCCTGCTCCCTACTACATTGTATGCAATATTAAATGGTGGAATTAGAAAGTGCAACTTGTCCCACAGAAAACAAGCCCTCAAACAACTACATGAACGGACAAATAAAAAAGTTATGGCCCCGGAATGGCAGGGAATGAAAAACGAAAATGCAAAAATGAAAAAGCCTCAGGGGCTAAAACGTTTAATCCATGCATCCATCCTGCCTTCATCTTATAGATGAATTGAGTGGTTGAGTACATGTGGGAAGTGTTTCTATAGATTTATTGGGGTCCTTAACCACTACACGACCACCGTACGCAGGATTGCGTCTTTGCGGCGGCCCTGTTTTTCCGAGTGGACGCGCCGGGGCGTCATCTCGCGAGACGTGAGATTTCCTGTGAACGCGCGCACACAGGCGTGCGCGTTCACAGGATCGGAAGGTGAGCGAGCGGATCTACAGCCTGCCAGCGGCGATCGTTCGCTAGCAGGCTGCAGATGCGATTTTATTAACCCCTAAGAGGTATATTAGACGCTGTTTTGATAACAGCGTCTAATATACCTGCTACCTGGTCCTCTGGTGGTCCCTTTTGCTTGGATCGACCACCAGAGGACACAGGCAGCTCTGTAAAAAGTAGCACCAAGCACCACACTACACTACACCCCCCCTGTCACTTATTAACCCCTTAATAACCCCTGATCACCCCATATAGACTCCCTGATCACCCCCTGTCATTTATCACCCCCCTGTCAGGCTCCACTCAGATGTCCATATGTGTTTTACGGATCCACGGATCCATGGATCGGATCCGCAAAACACATACGGACGTCTGAATGGAGCCTTACAGGGGGGTGATCAATGACAGGGGGGTGATCACCCCATATAGACACTCTGATCACCCCCTGTCATTTATCACCCCCCTGTAAGGCTCCATTCAGGCGTCCGTATGTGTTTTGCGGATCCACGGATCCATAGATCGGATCCGCAAAACACATACGGACGTCTGAATGGAGCCTTACAGGGGGGGTGATCAGGGAGTCTATATGGGATGATCACCCCCCTGTAAGGCTCCATTCAGACATCCGTATGTGTTTTACGGATCCACGGATCTATGGATCGGATCCGCAAAACACATACGAACGTCTGAATGGAGCCTTACAGGGGGGTGATCAATGACAGGGGGGTGATCACCCCATATAGACTCCATAATCACCCCCCTGTCATTGATCACCCCCCTGTAAGGCTCCATTCAGACGTCCGTATGTGTTTTACGGATCCACGGATCCATGGATCGGATCTGCAAAACACATACGGACGTCTGAATGGAGCCTTACAGGGGGGTGATCAATGATAGGGGGGTGATCACGCCATTTTACACTCCCTGATCACCCCCCTGTCATTGATCACCTCCCTGTAAGGCTCCATTCAGACGTCCGTATGTGTTTTGCGGATCCGATCCATGGATCCGCAAAACACATACGGACCTCCGAATGGAGCCTTACAGGAGGGTGATCAGGGAGTCTATATGGGGTGATCACCCCCCTGTCATTGATCATCCCCCTGTAAGGCTCCATTCAGACATCCGTATGTGTTTTGCGGATCCGTGGATACGCAAAACACGGACACCGCGGATCCGCAAAACACATATGAACATCTGAATGGAGCTTTACAGGGGGGGGGATCAATGACAGGGGGGTGATCACCCCATATAGACTCCTTGATCACCCCCCTGTCATTGATCACCCCCCTGTAAGGCTCCATTCAGACATTTTTTTTTGGCACAAGTTAGCGAAAATTGATAATTTTTTTTTTTTTTTCTTACAAAGTCTCATATTCCACTAACTTGTGTTAAAAAATAAAATCTCACATGAACTCACCATACCCCTCACGGAATCCAACTGCGTAAATTTTTTTAGACATTCATATTCCAGACTTCTTCTCACGCTTAAGGGCCCCTAAAATGCCAGGGCAGTATAAATACCCCAAATGTGACCCCATTTCGGAAAGAAGACACCCCGAGGTATTTCGTGAGGGGCATATTGAGTCCATGAAAGATTGAAATTTTTGTCCCAAGTTAGCGGAAAGGGAGACTTTGTGAAAAAAAAAAAATAATAAATTCCGCTAACTTGTGCCCAAAAAAATATTTTTCTATGAACTCGCCATGCCCCTCATTGAATACCTTGGGGTGTCTTCTTTCCAAAATGGGACCACATGTGGGGTATTTATACTGCCCTGGCATTTTAGGGGCCCTTAAGCGTGAGAAGAAGTCTGGAATATGAATGTCTAAAAAATTATCTGGGATCCAAATGTCTAAAAATTCCCTCCTAAAAGGAATTTGGGTCCCTTTGCACATCTAGGCTGCAAAAAAGTGTCACACATGTGGTATCGCCGTACTCAGGAGAAGTTGGGCAATGTGTTTTGGGGTGTCATTTTACATATACCCATGCTGGGTGAGATAAATATCTTGGTCAAATGCCAACTTTGTATAAAAAAATGGGAAAAGTTGTCTTTTGCCTAGATATTTCTCTCACCCAGCATGGGTATATGTAAAAAGACACCCCAAAACACATTACCCAACTTCTCCTGAGTACAGCGATACCACATGTGTGACACTTTTTTTGCAGCCTATTTGGGCAAAGGGACCCACATTCCAATAAGCACCTTTAGGATTTCACAGGGCATTTTTTACACATTTTGATTTCAAACTACTTCTCACGCATTAGGGCCCTAAAATGCCAGGGCATTATAACTACCCCACAAGTGACCCCATTTTGGAAAGAAGACACCCCAAGGTATTCCATGAGGGGCATGGCGAGTGCCTAGAATTTTTTTTTTGTCACAAGTTAGCGGAAAATGATGATTTTTTTATTTTATTTTTTTCCTTACAAAGTCTCATATTCCACTAACTTGTGACAAAAAATAAAAACTTCCATGAACTCACTATGCCCATCACGAAATACCTTGGGGTGTCTTCTTTCCAAAATGGGGTCACATGTGGGGTATTTATACTGCCCTGGCATTTTAGGGGCCCTAATGTGTGAGAAGTAGTTTGAAATCAAAATGTGTAAAAAATGCCCTGTGAAATCCTAAAGGTGCTCTTTGGAATGTGGGCCCCTTTGCCCACCTAGGCTGCAAAAAAGTGTCACACATATGGTATTGGCGTACTCAGGAGAAGTCGGGCAATGTGTTTTGGGGTGTCATTTTACATATACCCATGCTGGGTGAGAGAAATATCTCGGCAAAAGACAACTTTTCCCATTTTTTTTATACAAAGTTGGCATTTGACCGAGATATTTATCTATGAACTCACTATGCCCATAAGCGAATACCTTAGGGTGTCTACTTTCCGAAATGGGGTCATTTGTGGGTGTTTTCTACTGTCTGGGCATTGTAGAACCTCAGGAAACATGACAGGTGCTCAGAAAGTCAGAGCTGCTTCAAAAAGCGGAAATTCACATTTTTGTACCATAGTTTGTAAACGCTATAACTTTTACCCAAACCATTTTTTTTTACCCAAACATTTTTTTTTATCACAGACATGTAGAACAATAAATTTAGAGAAAAATGTATATATAGATGTTGTTTTAAAAAAAAAAATACAACTGAAAGTGAAAAATGTCTTTTTTTTTGCAAAAATTTCAGTAAATTTTGATTAATAACAAAAAAAGTAAAATTGTCAGCAGCAATGAAATACTACCAAATGAAAGCTCTATTAGTGAGAAGAAAACGAGGTAAAATTCATTTGGGTGGTAAGTTGCATGACCGAGCAATAAACGGTGAAAGTAGTGTATTGCAGAATTGTAAAAAGTGGTCTGGTCATTAAGGGTGTTTAAGCTAGGGGAGCTGAGGTAGTTAAAGTGGTTGTCCAGCCGTTAATATTGATGGCCTATTGTCAGGATAGGTCATTAATATCAGTTTGGGGGGAGCCCAACACTCAGCACCCCAGCCGATCAGCTGCTTGACAAGGTGATGGAGCTCCATATGAGCGCCACTTCCTGGTCTTTACACTATGCCTTGTCTCCTGTGGAATAGTGGCATAGTGCCGTTACGTGCTCATTTCATTCACTTGAATGCAGCGGACACTTGTATTATACTTAATCGAGACAAAGTGCAGTGTAAAAAACAGAAAGTGGCACTCGCATGGAGCGCTGACTCTTCTTCAAACAGCTGATAGGCGGGGATGCCTGAGGATAGGTCTTCAATATTAATGGCTGGACAACCCCTTTAATACAAAGTATGCACTGTTTAAAGAAGTCTGGTAGCTCCTAAACATTATGTGATTATGTAATTTGAAGCTTATACTCACCCCCATACCCACAAACGAGCAGTATAGCATGTTGATAGGCTACAATTTATAATGGAGAGGACTACAAGTACACTCAATGCATTTTATCACTGGTTTGCGAGAACAAAGTAGAGGAAAGGGGGTGAGTATAAATATCCAAAATACATAATTGGAATCAGTGATCATTAAACTATGCAATGCTTACTTTAGTTTTGTGGATAACATATTCTTTTTAAAGAGGACCTGTCAAAAAAAAACCTAAATCTGACAGTATACATTGCCTGGCTTTTGTTTCTATAGGCCCTCCTTTTATAAATGAATACATTAACAACTAGCCAGTCCACACTGCCAAGTCTCAGTGGAACAGGAACCTGACTTGCTCTGATACTGGCCAATAAGCACTAGAGGTAGGGGCCGCGGAGGACATGGCAAGTCCTCTTAAAAAATAAATTTAATAAATAAATACATTTAAATGTGAAATCCTAAATTCACAAATCTGCATCAATTATGTGATACTCTATACTTAATAAATTGACCAATGCAGATTTTTTTTTTCTAACTTTACTTTTGTTTTTCACATAGCTTGTCATGTTCTAAAGGCAATAAAATATCCATTAACATTTTCAGTCAAATCTCTCCCTATTTGCCTTTTAAAACAGGATGACTAAAGTTGCAATAATTGCATTTGGGAAAACCTGAGTCATGGTTATTATTTTAGCCCTGAAGTCATATTATGGAAGGACAAGAAGCAGTTCACATGACAGCTGAAAATATCACTGATGCAGCGCTGTATAGTCAATTGGGTAAAATGATTTCTAATGCCTTGGAAAGGGAGCATGACTCATTTGGCTAAACTAATAGTTGTTAAAATCTTGCCTTTATGTTCCGGTGATAAGAGATGCTTTAGGTTTGATGTATTTGTTGCATTGAATGGGCATCATTTTAATAGCCTTTAAAGTATTTAATCTAATTAAACTGTAACATTTACAATTACATTAATGCAGCAGTTTATATCATTTAAAGATCTAGCCATCAGCAGCAAACAGAATGTCATGACTGTTAAAAGCACAGAGAGTTAGTGAGTTAAAGCTGAAATATTTACTGTATTATCTACTTACACATGGTGAATGATAGCAAGTAATGTACCAAAGTTCTATTTGTAACTTGCATTTTCAACAATCATTAAGAAAGCCTGGCTTTGGTGAGGCCAACTGCTGCTTTCAGGATCAAACATGGGCATTTTTCTATCTTGAAACACAGTGGGCCAGATTTATCATTAGCTCAAGTCAGAATAATGGAGTGAAAAAGTCTCAAATTTGTGCGCAATCGCTTAAACTGCGCAAAAATGTGCCACTTTTATTGGCTCTGCACTATGCTGGCCAGTTTTTCTGAAAGTGGGCGTGTTTTCATGTTTTCTTATGTAAATGAATGTCTAGACAGATTTACTATTGCAAACAAATGCGCAATTTTACTCCAGTGAGGACCATGCCTATCTTATGCTACTTTTTAATAGAACATGCGACTTTTTCGTAAAGGTGTCTGACTTTTGTAAAGCCGCTTACTGACGGATAAACTGCTACCGTCAAACCACATTTATTACAGTCTTAAAGGGCCGATCATAAATCTAACTTGGCAAAAACTGACTTTAGCCATATGTTAAAGTGGAGTGAGCTGTCAGAGTCGTGATAAATCTGGCCCAGTATGTTTTAACTAAAATGTTTTTTATCTTATTATTTATTTGAAAGCTCTATTAATTCCATGGCACTGTACATCAAGAGGAGGTTACACATACATGATATAAAATACAAATACAATAAACAATAAAACTTTTATAAGACTGGTACAGAGAGGGAGAGGACCTTGCCTACAAGAGCATACAATCTTTTCCTCGCTTATTTGGACAATGTTCTTTCCTTTTTGTGGGTGGGCAGCAGCTCATCAATCACATCTTCATGATGCACTGCAGTTCGCTCCAGAGATTCATATGGTATGTAATGCTTCACCATTATCTTCTCCACTGTCTAGAGAGCTATAGCTACAGTCATGTGAAAAAATTAGGACACCCTTTGAAAGCATGTGGTTTTTTGTAACATTTTTAATAAAAGGTTATTTCATCTCCGTTTCAACAATACAGAGAGATTAAAGTAATCCAACTAAACAAAGAAAACTGAAGAAAAGTCTTTTCAAGATCTTCTGTAAATGTCATTCTACAAAAATGCCTATTCTAACTGAGGAAAAAGATAGGACACCCTTGCCCCTAATAGCGAGTGTTACCTCCTTTGGCTGAAATAACTGCAGTGAGACGGTTCTTGTAGCCATCTACCAGTCTTCGACATCGGTCTGAGGAAATTTTACCCCACTCCTCAATGCAGAACTTTTTCAGCTGTGAGATGTTTGAGGGGTTTCTTGCACGTACAGCCCTTTTCAAGTCACCCCACAGCATCTCAATGGGATTCAAATCTGGACTTTGACTTGGCCATTCCAGGACTCTCCATTTCTTCTTTTTCAGCCAATCTTTGGTTGATTTACTAGTATGTTTTGGGTCATTGTCATGTTGCATGGTCCAGTTCCGCTTCAGCTTTAATTTTCTAACTGATGGTCTCACATGTTCTTCAAGCACCTTCTGATACACAGTAGAATTCATCGTGGATTCTATGATGGTGAGCTGACCAGGTCCTGCTGCAGCAAAGCAGCCCCAAACCATGACACTTCCACCTCCATACTTCACAGTTGGTATGAGGTTCTTTTCTTGGAATGCTGTGTTTGGTTTACGCCAAACATGTCCTCTGCTGTTGTGTCCAAATAATTCAATTTTGGACTCATCTGTCCAAAGAACATTATTCCAGAAGTCCTGGTCTTTGTCAACTTTATCTCTGGCAAATGTCAGTCTGGCCTCGATGTTTCTCTTGGAAAGCAAAGGTTTCCTCCTTGCACACCTCCCATGCAAGTTAAACTTGTACAGTCTCTTTCTGATTGTAGAGGCATGTACTTCTACATCAACAGTAGCCAGAGCCTGCTGTAGTTCTCGAGATGACACTTTAGGGTTTTTGGAGACCTCTTTTAGCATCTTGCGGTCTGCTCTTGGGGTGAACTTGCTGGGGCGACCAGTCCTGGGCATGTTGGCAGTTGTTTTGAAAGCCCTCCACTTGTAGACTATCTTCCGGACAGTGGAATGGCTGATTTCAAAATCTTTTGAGATCTTTTTAAATCCCTTCCCAGACTCATAGGCTGCTACAATCTTTTTTCTGAAGTCCTCTGACAGCTCTTTTGCTCTCACCATGGTGCTCACTCTCACTTCAACAGTCAGGAGCACACCAAACTAAATGTCTGAGGTTTAAATAGGGCAAGCCTCATTCAACATGCAGAGTAACGATCTACTAATTATGTGCACCTGGTGTGATATACCTGTGTGAGATCTGAGCCAATTTAAGAGGGAATACATGTGAGGGTGTCCTATCTTTTTCCTCAGTTAGAATAGGCATTTTTGTAGAATGACATTTACAGAAGATCTTGAAAAGACTTTTCTTCAGTTTTCTTTGTTTAGTTGGATTACTTTAATCTCTCTGTATTGTTGAAACGGAGATGAAATAACCTTTTATTAAAAATGTTACAAAAAACCACATGCTTTCAAAGGGTGTCCTAATTTTTTCACATGACTGTATATATTTCTATGAATTTAGAAGATGGGATGAATGAAAGATGTCCAGATGCTTCACCTGCTTTATTATGGGATCATCACTCCAGCACTGTGGGTAAGAGAAGTTTTGATTTTACAGTGTTCCTTATGAGGTAAAACTGGCCTGTTATCTTCTTTCTTCATGTCAATACAGTTACAGAGATATCACATTTATATAGCATTTCTTGTTTTTTAACACTGAAAAAAAAGTTATTATTTTCTTTGTAGCACCGTATTCTGACCTCCATAACGTTTTTTATGCTTATATATAATTGGCCCAGAATATATCAATAAAAGAAAAATCAATAGTCACTGGCTATATGGAGTCTGTTTATGGCTTCATGCAAAATATATTCTTAATTATTCTATTAAAAAATTGCTTTTAATAAGGTTAAAAAGACGCAAAGACGTTCATTTAAGTAATAGGTTAGTCAGTGTTTTTTTTTCTGTTTCTTAAATGTTCAGAAGTTACAATCCATCTCTAAGGGGGTATTTATATTCATTCTTCCCTTATAGATACCAAATAGAGTAATTGTATCTATTTACTTTTTCTGTAGCAATACATTCATTAACTTTCTAGAATATATTACTAATGTATTTTTCTCTTTAACTGACTGCCTAATCTACACTACGTATTTATGTCAGAAAAATAAGTCACTGGACTTCAACCAGATAATATTTATCATAATATTGACAGCCTTAGGTCTTATGCGCATGGGCAACGTCTGTCCGGCGGTTGGCATGGATCGAGACCCATTCAACTTGAATGGGTCCGTGATCTGTCCACACCGCAAAACAATAGAACATGTTCTATTTTTTTGTAGTGCTGAGGCACAGACAAAAACCATGGAAGCACTCTGTAGTGCTTCCGTGGGATTCCGATCCGTGCTTCTGTTGCGCACCGCATCTCTGGGTTTGCAGACCCATTCAAGTGAATGAGTCCACATCCGTGATGCGGAGTGCACACGGCCAGTGCCCCGTGTATTGCAGAACCGCCGTATAGGGCTGCAATACGGCCATGGCCGGGCAACGGCCGTGTGCATGAGCCCTTAGTGGTGAGTTCAGTTGTTTCTAATAATACTGGTATTATATTATTATTTGGCTAGAGGTCCTAGTTTCATTTGATATAATTTTGGAGTTTAAATTTTTGGGGGGAGGTGAAGCAACAAAAGAAGTGCATTGGCCATTTTTAGTTTTCTATTGTTTATTTTAATATAGGGAGATAGGGTTGAATTTTTTTATTTTTTAACTTTTATTTATATTTTTTAACTTTTATTTGCACATATTTTAAGTCCCTTTATGGACTTTAACAAGAGATTTTTACATGCTTGTCCCATGGACTGCAATGAGTGAGAACCCTATGTTGCAATGGAGACCTGCCACCTGCAGGCCTCCATAGGAACTACTGCTTTGATAGCCTCAGATCCTTTAGAGGGAGCGAAGCTATCACAAAAAACAAATACCTAAGGGAGCTGGTTAAATGTATGTGATCGGCATTATCACAGAAACAGCAGGTACCTGGCAGCTATGGTGCCCACTCTGATCTGGACCAGGCACCATCTTTAAAGAGACTACATGTATGGTACATTATAGGAGCAGAAGAATGGAAAGGATGGATTCAGCACAAAACTGAGCTGAACATAGCCTACAGACCCCATAGACTATAATGGGGTCCATTAGATTTCTGTATGGAACATAAAGGCAAACTCTGGTGTGAAAGCAGCCTAAAGGTTAAAGAAGTTGACCAGTTCTTAAGTAGACCTTGCTCAACAGTAGCTAACAATTCAATTAGAAGTTAGAGTAACATAATCTGTGCTGAAAGATGATTACTAATTAGTGAATGCAACCTTATGATTCCAGAGAGAAAACAATGCATGGCTTCTAGATAGCAGAAACACAAATTATTCATCAGTCGTCTTAATATAGTAACACTGTATTATATTTTCCACATAAATCCTGATGTATACTTAATTTATCTTACAGACATTGCACATTATAGAATATACAGTATGTATTGCACGTTTAAGAACTACAAGTGATTTATTGCTAGTTTACTGCCTGAAACAGTGATGGATTGCTACATACAGGTGATTGCAAAACATTCTCACTTTGTACTTATAGGAAAACATGAACAAAAGCTCTTATTATTGTTAGCATCATCTGAGGGAACATGGGCGAGTTAAGAAAACAGTTGATCAAGAGAAATAAACTGATGTTATTTGGAAAAGACATTAATGTGGATAAGGTGAAGGTACCAACACAGACTTGGTTATATAGACTGTAAAGGTATTACAATGACTCCTTAGAATAACATATTGATTTGCAATATAAAAGTTTTCATAAACGGAATGTCTCAAATATTTAAAGAAGTATTCGATATACAAAACTTTCCAGAGAGGGAATTCAGAGTGGCAGGTGGTGTCATCATACTGAAGAGGACATAATTCTTCTCCACAACTGTACTAAACATCACACTTTTGAAAATGAAAGAGGTATGCATCCACAAATATTTTCAAGCACCTCTGCCTAAAGCCAGTTAATAGATCTACAATTGCTGACAGTGGCTATTTTTAGTTGCACAATCACTGCCACTGTCTGACTGTCCTTCATGTTAAATATAGTATTATGGCTGCTGCCGCAGCTACTGCTCCCCTGACTGCCACTAATACCACCCCTATATAGCCACATATCTACTTTGTCTGCCTTGTCCATTAGGTCCCTTACTGTACAGCTGTTGCTCTGGAAAAAGGGGGGATTTTTGGACAACTTGTTCAGAACAAGCTACTGCTTTTTCTCATACTACAGAGTGTGTAAAAACATAGGCAATCATCTGCCCCATTAAGACATATTTTATCAACTTCTTGAACAAGCTAAGCCATTATACTGTTATGTGTATAAACATCAGCAGTCATTAGCCCTTAATAGGGGGCAATTTTTTAAAATGTTTTTCCTAATTTTCAAAAGCATAACAAATTAGTCAGTGCAGTGTCTTATTAAAGGTTGCAGTGTCTTATTAAATGTTATTAAAGGTTGTTTGTTTACATAATCAACTATTCATTTACACATAGTATTTGTCACTGTTACTGACATTACTAGTTCTGTCTTTGTATTAAAGAGCTTATACAGAAGAGAGACAGAGATGGGGAAAGTGAAAAAAATATCTAAAATCAATCAAACAAAAAAGAGAAAAATTATGGGTCTTAGGAGAACTCAGAGTGTGATAGATAGCTTTTCAGGGCAAATTTATTCCTACTGTGGGGTTTCGCTCTGGTAGACAGGATTAGCAGATGCAGTATAGAGGCAACAAGTTCTTTGGATAAAACAGTTATTCACAGTGTTTTATTCAAACTTTAGGGAAGTGGCAAAACAAGTGACAAAATAAGCAGTCATAAACAAGCAAAAAGTCACCTTGCAGTGTTGGTGGTAATTCGCACCATGCAGCAATTCTGCCTCAAAGAGTCCTTGTATGCAGAAGATCATAAAAGTAGGAGACCACTATCCGGCGCTGCTGGCATATAGATCAGTCCTTGAGATTAGTAATATTATTTTATTAAAGTCAACGCGTTTCAAGGGCGAAGTGCCCCCTTCGTCAGGACAATTTACAGAATACAAATTCACTTGTGATAGAGATGTGGCTACATTTAAAGAGTCCTTGAGCATAGCAGAACCAACCTGTTTTTACGCCAAACAGGTAGCAAGGCTTTAATCCAGACACAAGGCTCCCAGATCTCAACAGAGAGACCTCGCTTCTGGGCCCAGCTGCCTATTTAAGGACAGCCCGGTGCTGCCAAAACCCGGACCGGCACTTAAAATCTAGTCTGGTATTTGACTTCACCTGGCTGTAAATCAGCCCAGCAGCACATGCTTGGGAGGAAAATACCTGTTTTCCAAGACCAAACCTCTCACTGTGTCACACTTTCCCAGACCCAAAATGCATTTCAAGATTCATTTTCCCATCTCTAGTCATGAGGAATATATTTACCAAAGTAGACATGTCAGGAATGGCAACATGTGCTTTTTAAATCTATGTGTAAAAAAGAGCTTTGATATGTGTGAAGGCAGTTTGCCTGGATTTGTGGGAGGGGCTGAGGTCCGCCTCCAGCCTATTTAGGGCACCCCCTTTACCTGGCTCCTGCACCGTCCGAGGTCTGAGCTTTGAGAGAGAGAGAGAGAGTTACTTGTGGAGTTAACTGAGAGGTTACTTACGGGTTGCTGTTTTTTTTCTGAGGTTCGTTGCTTGCGGGTCCAGGATTTGGGAGCTTTCCGGTTCCATCCGTCCGACTTCACCTGGTTCCTTGCGGGTCCCGTTTTGCCCGTTAAACTGTGAGTCTTGTCATACGGTACAGCACAGGGCCTCACGGCTGCCCCTGTACCAGCTCGTTCATTTCACCTTTTCCTTGTCAAACCATGTCACAGTTTCACTCCAAGTCACGGTTTTCATGTTTGCTACGTTTTCCGATCATGCATGCACACGGTCACCACACCACATCCCCACTCCCAGCGCTGCCAAACACGTTGTACCAGGTTCCCATGGCAGCCACCAACGCCGTTCCCCTCCTCACCATCATCCCACACTTTCCTTCCCCTCACACACAAATATATATGTGTCATACTGTCACTTGCTGCGGACCATTCTGTTACTTTTGTTGGAAATAAGTTGTTCCCCTCGCCCAGCTCAGCGGCACGCCCGCCCTCTCACCGTCACCAGTTGCTCGCCGCAACCCGGCCGCTCCACGCTCCCCCTCCACACACTACACCAGTGCCACGGTCCCTCTCTTCCCCGCGTCTCCGTCCTCCTGCCGCGCTGCCAATGGCGTCCGCCGCGTCCCGACGCCCGGTTTGCGCATGCGCGGCGGGGGCGCGGCGCGTGCGCGGCCGCGGCGCATGCGCAGCGACCGGCGGCCGGCCGGGTGCCGCGCGCGTGCGCTGTGCGGGGGGGGGGGGAGCCGAGGGGTGCCGCATATGCACCCCTGCACCAAGTACCACAAGATTCAGCTACCGCTCCCCTCCATCAGCCAGCACATTCAGGAGGGGGGCGCCACATCCATGTACCAAAATCCACCGCAATAAAAACCTTCAAAACGCTTCACACAAACCACCAGAACAACCCGCATGGGAAAATAGAAACCTGGCGGAAAAAAAAAAAAAAAACCCCGCCATAGAGAAAAAAAAAAAAAAAAAAATATACGGTCTGCTGATTACACGTTCCGCAACAAATCCCCCACGTCACGGGCCTCATTTCGCACGCCATCCGCACAGCCGTGGCACCACTGCTGCTGACGTCATGATCCTCTCAGGTCATGCCGACGTTCATACCACAGTCCACTCTCGATCTCCTCAGCACTGTCCTCAGCAAGGACCAGGCCATTTTTAGCAAATCTGACAAATAAATAAATAAATCCCGCCATATGGAAAAAAAAAAAAAAAAAAAACCCCGCCATATGGGAAAAAAAAAAAAAAAAAAAAAAAATAATAGGGAAAATAAAAAACCGCCATATGTAAAAAAAAAAAAAAAAAAACGCCATATGTAAAAAAAAAAAAAAAAAAAAAAGCACCATAAGGAAAAAAATAAAAATAAATAAATAAATAATAATAATAAACCCGCCATATGTAAAAAAAAAAAAAAAAAATTTTATTAAAATCAAAAATACCCCCGGTTTCATTGCTACATTAATATCTCTGTGAAACCCCCCATGGAAAAAAAATAAAATAAAAAAAAAAAAAAATGCGGCCGCGGCTAAGTACGGGGGACCGCTGGCATCCAGGGTTGTCCGTCTCTACCAGCTGCCGGCAGAGCCCGGAGCAGGCGGTCAGCTTCCTACCCCACACTCAATTAGGCAGCACGACCGCCCAACACAAACCCGCCACATCACCCGCGTGCCCCATGGTCCAAAGTAAACAAATAAACAGATAAAAGAAAGGGAATCCCGCAATATAGTCCATGGCCAAAAAAAAAAAAAAAAAAAAAAAAAAAAATATATACATATATATTTTTATTCTGCCATTAGTCGCCCACGCATGGCTTCTCCGTTAGTTTCACTCACAGCACTCCGCCATTTGGTCTCCCACGCGTGTCTTCTCCGGTTTAGCACGCACCCACGACTCCACCATTAGTCTCTCACGCATGGTTTCTCCGGTTCAGTTGTATACATACGACTCCGCATTTGAGTCTCTCACGCATGGCTTTCTCCATTTCAGTGTTTCACATACAACTCCGCCATTAGAGTCTCTCACACATGGCTTCTCCGTTTCAGTGTTTCACATATAACTCCGCCATTAGAGTCCCTCACGCATTACTTCGCCGGTTAGTTTCACACACATTTCTCCGCCATTACAGACTCTCACGCATTACTTCGCCGTTTTAGTTTCACACACATTTCTCCGCCATTACAGACTCTCACGCATTACTTCGCCGTTTTAGTTTTACACACATTTCTCCGCCATTATAGACTCTCATGCATTACTTCGTCGTTCTAGGTCACACTTATAACTCCGCCATTAGAGTCTCTCACGCGTTACTTCGCCGGTTACTTTCACACACATAACTCCGCCATTAGAGACTCTCTCGCATCACTTCACCGTTTTGGTTTCACACAATAACTCCGCCATTAGAGTCTCTCACATATGACTCCGCCATTAGAGTTTCTCACGTATGGCTTCTCCGTTTAGTGTCACACACATGACTCCGCATTAGTCTCACGCATGGCTTCTCCGTTTCAGTGTTACATACATAACTCCGCCATTAGAGTCTCTCACGCATCACTTCACCGTTTGGTTTCACACAATAACTCCGCCATTAGAGTCTCTCACATATGACTCCGCCATTAAAGTTTCTCACGCATGGCTTCTCCGTTTTAGTGTCACACACATGACTCCGCATTAGTCTCACGCATGGCTTCTCCGTTTCAGTGTTACATACATAACTCCGCCATTAGAGTCTCTCACGCATCACTTTGCCGTGTTAGTTTACACATATGACTCCGCCATTAGTCTCACGCATGGCTTCTCCGTTTGGTGTCACACATATGGCTTCACCAGTAGAGTCTTACACATGACCCCGCCATTAGAGTCTCTCACGCATGGCTTCTCCGTATTAATTTCACACACACGACCCCGCCATTAGAGTCTCTCACGCATGGCTCCGCCATTAGAGTCTCTCACGCATGGCTTCTCCGTATTATATCCACACACACGACCCCGCCATTAGAGTCTCTCACGCATGGCTCCGCCATTAGAGTCTCTCACGCATGGCTTCTCCGTATTAATTTCACACACACGACCCCGCCATTAGAGTCTCTCACGCATGGCTCCGCCATTAGAGTCTCTCACGCATGGCTTCTCCGTATTAATTTCACACACACGACCCCGCCATTAGAGTCTCTCACGCATGGCTCTGCCATTAGAGTCTCTCACGCATGGCTTCTCCGTATTATTTTACACACACGACCCCGCCATTAGAGTCTCTCACGCATGGCTCCGCCATTAGAGTCTCTCACGCATGGCTTCTCCGTATTATTTTACACACAGGGCTCCGCCATTAGAGTCTCTCACGCATGGCTTCTCCGTGTCAATTTTCACACATATGGCTCCGCCATTAGAGTCTCGCACGCATGGCTCCGCCATTAGAGTCTCTCACGTATCGCTTCCCCATTTTAATTCCACACACATAACTCTGCCAGTCGAGGCCGGCTGCGTGGTCCCACAACCAGCAGGTTCCATGTCTTTTCTGCCTTCAGACCCGCTCGCATGGCTCGGTCATCTGTGGCTTGCAATACAATTATCTTGTGGTGACTCGCACGCGTGGCTTGCGCCATTAGAGTCTCTCTCACGTTATCATTTTCTCTGACTTTTAATTTCTAGGTTGTCTGATTCCTCCTGGAGCATAACATCACGCCCACTTTGTCATGTCTTCTCTTCTGGGGTTTGCTTCTTTTTGCCACCTTAAACTCAAATGTCATACAACGCCATCATACTCTATCTCACTGGCATTTTACACCACATGCTAATCTTACACCCTAATAACATCAGTTGCGTGGCCTCTCACCAAATCAAAACCATACTCAGAGGTATTCAGAAAACGGAACCCGCGCGTCCAGCCCAGAGGCTACCCGTTAACAATCATATTTTCAAGGCACTATCCGAATTACTAGACGCCAAGCCTTCTGAAGCAGATACCAACTCCATCCTCAAAACAGCAATTTACTTGGCCTTCTACGGTTCCTGAGGCCCGGGGAATTCACTACAACCTACACGACCCAAGCCACACCTTGTCTTCTTGTCTCCCACTTGGCAAAACACATGGATCATTACGTCCTGACCTTACCTCACTCCAAGAGTAGTCAGCACTTACCCGTCAACATTTCATATCACCCCACGCACAACAGAGGGTGTCCAGTCAGGGTTCTGGATGCTTACAGACAACGTCACAAGTTTCTACCCTCGCAACCGCTACTTCACTACATGGTTCGGTACTCACCACCACCACCTTCATGACCCATGTCAGGTCACCCCTCACACAACTGGGCCTCAACACAGCCAACTACTCAGGGCACTCCTTTCGCTTTGGAGCCGCGTCCACGGCCTCCAGTGCCAACGCCCCGACTCATGTCATCAGGAATTGGGGCGCTGGAAGTCATCCGCTTACTCGCGATACATTCCCAATCCAACACAAGAGTTAAGAGATACTTTCCAAAACATGTCGGGTTGAGCTATTCATGTATATTTGACTACAATAACTGGTTATTTCATTTTTGCCCTCTTCTTTCTCAGGCCTACCTCATCCTCGGTTTCGGCACACCACAACCGACTACGCTTATTCCCTGATTTCCTAGGGTTCTTCACTGTACTACCGTAAGCGCCTCACACAAGTGTGAAGGCAGTTTGCCTGGATTTGTGGGAGGGGCTGAGGTCCGCCTCCAGCCTATTTAGGGCACCCCCTTTACCTGGCTCCTGCACCGTCCGAGGTCTGAGCTTTGACCCTCCCACCACTCCACTCATTTACAACTCATTTCTTTCATATCTCTATCCTTGGGTGGGCCCTCTTCTTTCTCAGGCCTACCTCATCCTCGGTTTCGGCACACCACAACCGACTACGCTTATTCCCTGATTTCCTAGGGTTCTTCACTGTACTACCGTAAGCGCCTCACACAAATACAGGTTAATGCTTTTCTTATTCATTTCCAGATTTTTCCAACATTGTCTAGTGAAAGTGGTGCAGGTGCACTGAAATGAGAATCCTAGCTAGCTTTGTGTATGCTCTTTAACTAGCAACACAATGTCTTTATTATTCAGTAAATTAATTTACCTTTTACGTTACTAAATAGAACATATTTGATATAATGGAACCCAACTCAAAATCTTTTGAGACAGGTTTTATTTTGTTGCTTCCTGCCAAAAGGTGGGAGATCTCTGCACTGGCTAAATACATTCACAGATGTTTTAAAAGCCTGGCAAAGAAGAAAATGCTGTAATCCCAGTGCCAACAAGCACATACTGCCTTCATCAACATATTGAACGTGTTTATTAAGACTCAAAATGGAAAAACCGTAAAGGGACAAGTCACTTCACATTTGCTTGGGAAATATCCATTGCAATAAAACAACAACAACAACAAGTGAATACAAAAAAATAAAAGGTTAGAATGATAACACAAATTGGTATTTTAGTACAAAACAAAACATACAGAATTGTAAAACTGTCCTTATTCGCAGGCAAAGACTAAGAATGACTGTACAAAAAAAAAATAAAAAAAATTCCAGGGTTCATTTCTAGGGGTTATGGACAGTCTAACCAGTGGCTGCAGTTAAAAGTATATTATGTTCAAAACAACCTATTATAAAGTTATTTCATTAATTCTGAAATGACCAATTATGACTAAAGCAGACAAAACAATCCTGGTATAAACCCCTTTAATTCAACTTTAAGTATAATCTGCATCTACAAAACACATTTTGTAGGTGCAGATTATACAATACAGTAGGCCATGCTAATGTCTAAACTAATGGTTTTATAAATTCTAATGTAAGTAGGTAGGGACAAACACATACATTGAGCCCTAACTGGAAAAGCAAAATATGAAGGAAGGCGGCTTCAGAATACAATATTCGTCCTCCTTTATTTCATAATATTTGATAGCAGACACATTCACATCATATGCAGTGTTCGTTAACGCGTTTCAGACATATCGTCCTTATTCGTAACATTGTATCATGGTGGAGAGCTTAATTTAAATGTTAACTAACCCCTCCTCCCAAAACGAGGGGAGGGGAAGAAATGTTCCATTGGTCACTGTTGAGGAAGGGTGGCGCGTATTGTATGGGTGTGTGTAGGTGTATGTATTGGCGGTGCAGAGGGCGATGTGCGCAGATGTGCCCAGCACCTGCGCCCATCCGCCTCCGATATTCCCCAGGGGCTCATTCATGTCCCTGTGGGAATTCATATAGTGTGGCCCGCGAATGCATATACATATACACATGTATATATACCTATGTGCCCCTTTAATATGTTATGTGCCCCTTTAATCAATATATATATATATATATATATGTGCCCCTTCAATCAATATATATATATATATATATATATATATATATATATGTGCCCCTTCAATGTGTGCCCCTTCATGCCCCCTGAAGTAATGAGCCCCCGGAATATGCCATTCACAGCCCCATATCACATAACCCCCCCCTACATGGACTCAGATGCATCAATGTGAATGTGGCCCAAGCATTCACATTGATGTATCAAAGGATCTCCCGCCTGTCAGCAAGTACACGCGGCCCTGCGGCGCGCGTGCAGGGATGCGCGGGCAGGCGCGGTGACGTCACCTCACCGCGCCGGCCCACGTGTCCCTCACAGTGGTGCGCGCTCGCGCGCCGCTGTGTGGGCGGCACGGAGTGCGGGCGGCTGGACATATAAGTCCGGCTGGCCCGACACTAGGGCGGAAGAGAGCCGGCCGCCCACCCTCCCTGAAGGATCATCCCCTGGACTGACGAGCCCCCCTGGACAACGAGCAGGATCATAAGTATCGCTATTAACCCCCCCACTATCCCACCAACGAAACCCCATTAACCCCCCCCACTATCCCACCAATGAAACCCCATTAACCCCCCACTATCCCACCAACGAAACCCTATTAACCCCCCCCACTATCCCACCAACGAAACCCTATTAAGCCCCCCCACTATCCCACCAACGCCATACCCCCATTATATTAACCCCTGCCATACCCCCATTATATTAACCCCTGCCATACCCTCATTCCCCTGGTTATTATTATATCACCCCTGCCTTGACCCTATTGTCAACCTTTTGTGTTTGTGGTCTGCTTTACCCCAGCACGACCACCGTAGATCCTCGTCGTACACCTTAGGAATAGAATTAGTCAGGTGGGTGGGTTGTTAATGTTACTTGTATGTGTGTATTGTATAGTTAGTTTGTGGGTGGAATTTGGGAACGTGTAGTGTAGTTGAGTACTGTATATGTAGTGCTGTATTGTTACTGTATTGTATGCGTAGTGTAATAAATACTGTGTTACTTGTACCCTTTGTGTAGTGTGTACTTGTTAGCGGTAGTAAGTAAGGCGCATGCAGCTAGTATAGTGATTAGTGTAAAGTATAGCGAAAATATTGTTGTTATTGTTATATAAAGGTATAAATAGGCGGAGTCTTCACTAGACGGCTCCTCCTATTTAGGAATATTAATTATCAATATTTGCATAAATATTGGTGATTAATATTCCCCCTTTACATTGGCGAGCCAGGCCCACTGCGTAGATTTTGCGTTTGTTTTTGGTCTTAAGGCTAAGGGTCGCTAGTACTGTGAATTAGCGGGCAGGAGAGACGCGGTCAGCGGAGTGTCTGAGCGTCTAGGACCCGATAATTCGGACAGGAGAAGCGATACTTCCCTTACAGTACCAGAAATAAAACAAAATCTTTTGCAGAGAACTTATAATCTATCTGTGTACTAATATTTTTGTACTTGCTTTACACGGTCACCGTCGCTGGGGTGTGAAGAGGGATACGTCACGGAAAGAGATCCATCTTCGTTGGAGGTACATAGAAGTCCGACTGGTCGGGAAGAAGCGTTCCGGAAGAAAAGGACTTCTTTCAAGCAGCTGCAAGGGACGGGAAAGTACAGCACCAACAAGAAGATGGAGGCTCAGAAAAATGTGAGTATGAACTTCTCCACACTCCAACACTTAGCCAAAAACAGCACTTTTAATCCCATTGTTCCTACTACATACAAATCCGCTGAACTGCTGTGGTCCGCTTTACTGGACCAGGTGTACGCTCATGACCAGGTTTGTATTAGTAGGAGTGTCTTTAACAAGACCACCAAACGCCTCCAAATGCTAGCCAAATTGGTTCTTTCCTATGAGGATACCATTTGGAAGGCGGAACACACAGAGACACTTGCCAGCACAAGAAGGGCAGGGGAGGTTGCGGACAAGGCAAACTTCCACTGCAATTGTTGTGTTGATAACTATAGAAGAATTCACACACTAGAGGTTCAATTACAAGAGGAAGCCCAGTGTACGGTCGAGAGGGGAAGAGAAATCTGCGTGTTAGAGTCGAGACTCTCGGATAAGGACAGTCTCTACTCTGACTTGGACAGAGAGGTACTCCGGCTGTACACTGAGATTAATCAGTATAGGAATAATACGGTATCTACGGATGCCCTGATTGTTCAGATGAGGGAGGACCTGGCTGCAAAGACGCAAACAATTGCAGACTTGCAGCGGGCAATCTCCAATTTGTCCAGGCCTAGTACCAATGGTATGGTGTCCACGAAACAAGTTTGTGTTTCGGGAACGGCACAGGGGGAGACAGCGGCGACAGCGCCAAGGTCTTCGACGGATAATACATCCGCAGTGGTAGACACTAGGGGACATGTGGAGCGGTCACTACGATTCACCCCGACACCCGGGGAGAATAGGAGTAGCAACCGTTACCAGGAACAGGACAACGGTTGGGGAGAGGAGAGTGGAGGAGTATATTCCGCTTCCAATCCGCCAACACGTCCGGAAAAACAGGAAGAGATGTATCCTAACCATTCAAGTATGGAAAGGATAAACTTCCTGTTACGGATCTGCAAAGAGATCCCGAAATATGATCCCCATGTAGATCCGTTCGCTTCATGCAATATTTTCGAAGGTCACTGTAACAAATATTCAGTGGCTCCGGAATATCGCATGGAGCTGTTCAGATTATGGTTACCAACACACCTTAATCAAAGGTATGAGGTAACGGGGAGGATGCAACCCACGAATGGCCAGTTTCATGATAAGGAAGAACGTCTCTCCATACTCACGAGACTGGCCACGGATCACCGGGATGTCACTCCAGAGGTCCTGTCAAAATTCAAGCCTACTATACATGATGAACCATTGTCATTGTGTTTGAAGCAATGTACAGGAGGGTTACCAAAGATCAGGGTATTGGGATTCCACAAGGCATGGTGCTCATGTTTGTGGAAAAATTCCCATATCTTGATACTGCAATCCGGCTGAGTGCAGCTAGGGAGCCATCCCTCACGGACGCAGCCATGATTATTGAGCAGTGTAGACAAGACATACTGCTCAGTAAGAAGTCTGTGAAAGTGAGGGAGCGTGTGCCTGTATACGGTAGGTCACAAGACGACCGGGTACAACACACGAGGTATACATCCACCGTTCGCCCCACGGCCCCACCGTTGGAAAGGGCAGGAAACTTTCGTTGTTTCCTGTGCTTACAAGAGGGGCACATAAAAAGAAATTGTCCACAGTGGTTAAACATTAACCGGACAAATTCGGATAAAAATGGCAATAATAACGGTTTCAGGATGAAACCCAATTTTGCCAGGCCTGTGGGGGGACAGGTTGATATGAATCTGGGACATTCATCAGGGCAAGCACCAAAATGCTTGGCGGTCATGAATGTCCCAGGGGGCGTGGAATCAAGAGATTCCACACCTAAGGATCAGGAACAGAGCGCAAGAGTGGCAGTATGTACCACACAAATACCTACTGGGAGTCTGGTGGATATCGAATGAGGATTAGGGGTCCCTAAAGAGTTGGCACCAGTATGTCCAATCATACTGGATCCTTCAGGGAGACCCCATATAAAAGCCACGATAAAAGATAAAGAAACGGAAATCATGCTTGATACTGGGGCGGAAATTTCCATTACCAATATCAAGCATGATCTACTCCCCAACAGCCCTCAGTGTGTGGTGATCGGATTTGATCACCAACAAGGGGGGGTGAAGGCCCACAGAATTGATGAGGTAATCATTCAGATTACCAGGTGCACTACCCTCAGGATACCCATGTGGTATTACCCCGGTTCTGATAACATTATCGGAACCGATGTAATGACACAAAATGGGTGGATCCTGGATCTGGCAAATTGCATTGTGTGGAGAGGTCCCAGACGAGCCAAGGTGTGTGTCATTCAACGCCAGTATCTGGGACCACCTTTGCCAGCAGTAGATAACTCTACTGATGTGCTGGAACACAAGTGGCCTGAGGTCTCACACAATCCAGACCTTGAGCCTATTGTGTACAAGCACCCTGATCTGTGGGCCCAAAGTAAGAATGACTGTGGCAGACTGATTGGCGTTTTGGTAGACATACAGGGTCCTGACCCTCCACCTCAACGCCAATATCGATTTCCACCAGAGGGTACCCATTCAATTATGGACACAATCCTTGAATTGAAGACTAGGGGTGTGGTCATTGAGGGCAACTCAAAGTGCAACAATGCCCTCTGGCCAGTTAAGAAAAAGGACACAAATGCATGGAGGCTGACCATAGACCTCCGTGTCCTTAACAAATACACCCCAATCTCAGCCCCAGTGGTGGCCCAAACTCCCGACATCATGGCCAGAATAAGTGGCAAAAGCCGCGTATTCTCGACCATCGATGTTGCCAACGGGTTCTTCTCCATCGAACTCACGGAGTCGTGTCGGTACAAATTTGCTTTCACGGTGGGGGACAAACAGTACATGTTTGCGGTACTGCCCCAGGGGTTCCATAGCAGCCCCACGTATTTCCATCAGGCATTGGCGGCTGTGCTGAGTGTATTCTCACGACCGGAATGCCTTTTACAATGACTTGCTTTTGCATACAGAAACCATGGAGGAACACTTGGTTCTGTTGAAAGAGCTGCTAGGACTCCTGGCAAAGTCAGGACTCAAACTGAGTCCCCATAAGGCAAATCTGGCTAAAGCAGAGGTAACTTTCCTTGGGGTCCAAATTTCCTGTGGAACCAAAGGTATCATGACGGCCCGTGTGGAAGCCATGGTAAAGTTACCCAGGCCTGGCACCCTTCAGGATTTGAGAAAATTCCTGGGGGTTGCCAACTTCATGAGGGAGTTCATAGAGGATTTTGCGGCCAAAGCAAAACCTCTCTACGAACTCCTTCGAGGAGAGGAACCCTTAATCAAAGGATGGTCCGATGCGCAGGAAGAGGCCTTTTCAACCCTGAAAAGGGATCTCTCCTCGGCGCCTGTGTTGGCCACTCCACATTCAGATGGGTAACTGGCCATACAGGCACATGCAGGGATCGAGTCTATCGCAGCGGTCCTGGTACAGAAAGTAGGCTACGAGACCAGACCGCTGGGATATTTCTCCAGGCTGCTTTCGCCCGTCGAACGAGGGTTCGATGAATGCGCCAAGCAATTGGCAGCCATACACTATGCTGTTAAGACCACTGAGCATATTGTTGGCTTCCGGCCCCTCACTTTGCAGACTCCACATTCACCGTTGACCCTTTTGCTCCGTGATACTCTCCCTGGAGTCTCCCAACAGAGATTCGGGAGATGGATCATGGATCTCAGCGGCCGGAATCTGCAGGTGGACCACAAGGCCAAGTATGTTCTGTCCCAGTTGCTTAACCTGACTGGAACTGAACATGACTGTGGCCAACCGGTAATGGACGACTCTCCACAGATGTTCAGGACTGACAAGCATTCAGATGACAGAGTCATCTTTGTTGATGGCTCTCGGTTCTATCTGGATGGGGAATATGTCACAGGTTTTGCTGTGCTGGATGAGACCACTGGTACCCAGAGTCTTGTCCGGTTACCGGGTCACATGTCAGCACAGCGGGCAGAGCTGGAGGCTGTTAAAGTGGCTCTGCTTCTTCACCCTCCAGGGAAACGGACTATATATAGCGACAGCTCATATGTAGTTCGCTCCCTCACATTGCACCTGGACGTTTGGAAGAGAAGAGGATTTGTGGACAGCCAAAACAAACCTCTGGCTCATGTGTCAGTCCTGAAGGAGCTGTGGGAGTGGGGTATGGCACACGTGGCGGAAGCAGCCATCATAAAAATCCCGGCGCATCAAAAAGGGGATGAACCTTTGACAATAGGTAACAACCAGGCAGATGAACTGGCAAAACTAGCAGCAGTATCTGGGACCTTTAGGGAACCAGGCACTGAGCCACTGCCCGCATTCCGGATTTCAGCCCATACCCATCTGAGTGACAGCCCGGTGTCATTCGAGGAGGAACAAGCTAAGGATCCTCTTCTAATGACACACATCCAAGTACCACAGCATCCCTGGTCCTTACAACAGGGGATCCTGTGTTACGACACCGGTACACAGTCGCTTCCTCTCCCGGTGGTTCCACAGCATCTGCAAGCAGAGCTGACACGGTTGAACCACCAAATGTTTGGACATCTTGGCTGGAATAAGCTCTTGCCTCTCCTGAGAGACAAATTGTACTGGCCCGGAATGTCCAACACAGTAGAGGAGGTTACACAACAGTGCCTGGTGTGTGCTCAGGTTAACCCAAGGGCATCTGCCTTGAAGCCAGTGTTACAGCGGGTTCCTCCTGCTGATGGTCCATGGTCCGCTATCCAAATTGATTTCATCGGACCTTTGCCAACTGGGAGTCGTAACTGTCGATACGCCCTGGTGGTAGTGGATGTCTTCTCGAAGTGGGTAGAAGCCATCCCTACGGTCAATGATTCGGCCAACACCACTGCCCGTGTTCTCTGGGAACAAGTTCTGTCACGATGGGGGATCCCCAGATTGATAGAATCCGACAGAGGGACCAATTTCACGGGTAAGGTCATGAAAGCGCTTTGTGGTCTCCTAGACATAAAGCAAAGGTTTCATGTCCCTTATCACCCTCAGTCAGCGGGCATCGTGGAGCGGATGAACCGGACCATCAAAACCCGGCTTTCCAAGGCATTGCTGGAGAAAGGTTCCTCTTGGGTAACCTCCCTTCCAGCTGTGCTAATGGGTATCCGAGCCACAGAGGCCTCTAGTACCGGTATCTCCCCATTTGAACTCATGACCGGACGTAAGATGCCCCTATGTCTACCAAACGAACCCCAAGTGTCGGAGCCCACAAAGAACGCCATCGCCAGGGATTTGTTTCTTCAACAGGTTCAGCAGAACCTGAAGGAGTTACTGCCTCATGCAGCTATACGGTTACACAAACCGTATCTACAGGGGGAAACACCTATGCCCTCTGTAGGAGAAATGGTAATGGTAAAAGTCTTTCGTCGGGCCGGCCCATGGGACGCAAACTGGGAAGGACCGTACAAGGTCCTTGAAGTGATGGGGGACACCATGCTGAAGGTACAAAGGCCTATCACGAGCAAGAAGAAATCCCGTAGACGCCAGGAAGTTTTTTGGATTCACATCGACCAGGCCAAAGCCACCCGAGCCTCCCCAACTCAATAACGAACACCGTTCCGAGTTGGGTGAGGGGGGGGGGAGGGAAGGGCTTGGTGGGTCAAATGTGAATCCAATACACTTAATACATTCCATCTCATTGCAGAACACAAGAGGGAGACACTCCATGGGACCACACTACCAGGGAAGAGCTAGGCATCCTCTGAATGGGATACGTATCCAGCTTGTGACACTGGTGGTAAGCATGTTGGTGGCAGGCTCAGCCTCTTCAGGGGAGGACCTGGGGACTAATATTGGTATGGCCAGCATATCACTTGATGGACCCGGCCTTTTAATGGTGGAATGTTTGGGTGGCAAAATCCTGGAACCATACGATAACATTACCTTTACACCAGGTCATTGGTATCTGTATGGTTTCCAGAGAGAGGGTTTTGCCAACGGTGTAATTCAGCACTATACCCCGGTGGAGAATGTGTCTGCCATACAACATGACTTGCACGCTCTCTGTCTCAAGGAATACAGGCATTTTCAGGACTTGGACCCTGTACCTATCAAATCCTTAAGATGGGTGTCTAGGAATCCACACCTGCACCCTTACCAGCAAGTGAGAGCCAACACTACCTCAGTGTTGTGTACAAAGGAGGGTTTGCTGAGTCCTGAAGATGTCACTGGGGCAGAGTACAGCGGTTGGTATATCCTGAAAGCTACCTTCCTAGGGAAGGATAGCAGAAACGGGTTGAGGGTTAGGACATATTCCGGTAAAAGGCACCCTGAAGGCTTATTGTATGTTGAGGGATTCCCAGATGATTATCACCAGGGAATCCAGTTATGTACAGGGACATGTATCCACAGATTACTTGCGAACCAGCATAATGATGTTAAAGTTAAATTGCAGTGACTCTGATCAGGCCATCTGGAATGATCAGAGTGGTCCGGTAAAACTGGAAGGTTTGTATCGAGCCACAGTTTTAAAGGTACGGACCGATGCCAAGGACCCAAGGTATACGCAGTTAAAGGGGTCTCCATCCATACGGTCCTTCATGATTACGATCATGAGAGACAACTGCGTTCCTGAGGTGACGGGATACTATTTCGTCACCTATGCCCACTGGGAACAGGACACCCAGATGGTGATGTTGGACACTAATCCCTGGAGGTGGGATTTAGTGTGTAATGGGGTGGACACCCCTACAGTGGATGTATGGATGGATGGTACCCCTATGACTGAGGAATACCGGGGTAGGTATGTGTCTTCCGATTGGACAGACCCCAGAGGCAGGGACATTAACTTTGACATCAATATAAATGGTTCATTCAAGTGGCCTTTTTGCGAGGCAGCCGACGAAGGGTGCTGGACCTTTACTCAATGGGTCTATCTGTCTCAAACCAAACCCGTAGGGAAACTAGTGTTACAGGCTGGAGAGGACGAACAATGCTATCCATTCAAAGGACGGGGACAGGTCTGTGTTACGGTAGTAAGGGTCCCCTACGAAACAGAAGGTCTCCAACCAGTAAGACCACATTCGGACTCTTGCACCACCCCTATCCATCAATTGGCAGACCCTGTAGCTCCTCAACTGTCATCCCCCTGGAAGATCATCACGGATGCAAAATTCATCCTGTTTACCTGGAGAATTTCCGTGGATGACTTCAGAGTTGATCACTGGGACCACAGGTGTGAGGAGTTCGTTAGGAATCAAATTGACATGGTAAGAGGTTGGATAGAGGCGGGGCAAGAGGTCAGGAAAGATGACTCTCGACTCAGGAAGAACAGGGGGAGGAGAGACCTGGTGGCTATGGGACTTGGCGGAGGTGCTTTGGGAGTGGGTGCCCTGAACACTATGGATATGGAAGTCCTGAGAAGTAAGCTTGGGGAGGTTGCGCGACACGCCGGGGAGGGATTCAAGACCCAGATTGATGTAGACCACGTCTTAGAGGGTTTACAACACTCGCACATTGATGCCACTACCTCTCTATCTTCCGCTATACGTGAGAAGTTTAGGAGGTTAGTTGTGGGTCTTTTGGAGGAGCAGGATCGGGCTCAGCTTGCTCTGGCGTGTACGCAGGTCCAGAGCGAACTCTCGGACAACCTTAAACATATTGTCACTGCACTTCATAACGGCCACTTCCCATTCAACCTCCGTCAGCGAATAAGCCCACTGATTTCTCCTTTTGCCATTAATCACACCAACTGGTGGGTGGTTCAGTGGCATGGATGTCAAAATTTAACCTGCACTGCTTTGTCCCTGGCACCTGTATCCGGTCACATCAGACAAGGATACAGTGTCATCAATCTAGGAACGATGATTAACAACCAGACGGTGCTTCATCCCCAGCTCCCCTCGGGCGTTCTAACCTATGAGGAGGGCCATCCCTCTTTGTTTGATACAGAGGGATGTCGGATAAGGGAGAATGCCATCCTCTGTCAGGGTAGTCGGGAGCGGATGCTCAGACACCAGTGTTGGAACACCGAGGGGTCCTGTGAGATGAAGGCCAACCCAATGCCCTCATCCTCTTTGAAATATTTGGGGCAGGGGTATTGGTGTTGGTACCAAGGGAGTGATCCATCATATGCAATTTTTGAACTTAACTGCACCGAACGAGGAACACTCCGCCCCGGAGCGTACTGCACCCTTAGTCCCGTTTTAGGTTTGAACGTCGCAGAGCAGCAGGGAAGAACCCCGATTACCCCAGAGAAAAGACTTGACATCCGCCCCGATGTTCCTGTAAGACTTCAGAAGATTCCTCTTGGTTTCGGCAAAGAACTTAGACATCTCCTGATGGATTTTAGCCAAGAGGAAGAGATCATACAACGTCTTCGGGAGACGGAGAAGCAAGCCACCATTCAACTCACCCATGACCGAACAAAGATTACCGCGGTTGCCACAGCATTGGACAAGGACTCAAAGGTTTCGTGGTGGGAGAGTCTTTTCGGATATAGTCCTAAGGCAACGTCATTTTTCAATTTATTGATACACCCGGTGATAGTGCTTCTGGTTCTGGTTGGACTCATGTACCTTGGACTATGGTGGATGTATCGGAGAGTCAAGAGACTAACGGACCAACTAAACCAGAACCAGACGGCACTCCACGAAGTCAACCGCCGAAGGCTCAGGACTTGACTCCACAAGAAGTCCTGAGGCCTAATCACCCAAAGGACAGGACAATTGGACTGAACTCTTGGGTTTGGGGGTTATTGTGTAAATAGGTGGTGTGAATGGGGATAGAATAGGGCACGATAGGGACAGGCCCCCTCTGGTTGCCATTTGCCACTTTGACCCCTGAACGGTAAGGACCATGAGGGAAAACCTGGATGTGTAGTGTAACGGAGGTATTCCCGTTGTTAGAATTTAGGTACCGTGACATCACCTCTATTGAAGATATATATATCTGACCTGCCTTGTAAAGACCGATTCAGCTGTCCATGGGAGAACCGCACCCATCCTTCAATCAAGATGGAACAAGACATGCTTAAGGAGAGTTGGCGCAGAATGGAGACTGAGACTGCAAGGGTGGACCCACTCCAGATTCTTTGGGCGTGGACGACACCTGAAGATCGGCAGCAATGCCAAGAGGGTGTGGTCATTCTAAACTTCAGGAGTGACCAACACCGGAAGAAGTGAGAAGAAAGACCAGTCAAAGACCGCGAGGTTCAAGCCACTCCGGAAATCCAGAAAGAGATGACAGTAGGAGGGGCTGACACCGTAACAATCAAGGCAGAAGAGAGTTCCTGGGAAAAGAAGACGACGGTGTATCCTGTGGATGGGGGAGTCGGTTACGGTGAAGGGCAGGTCGGAGGAAGTCATCGGGTTAGATGATGTCTAGGTACCTAAGAGACAGGGTGCACTCCGGTTTTCCTGGACCATCACCAAGGATGGGGTTGAAGGGGGCAAAGATGCCTCCACCCTTCCCCCCAAGAGATTGTCGTATTTCCGACAACAGGGGGATTGTTGAGGAAGGGTGGCGCGTATTGTATGGGTGTGTGTAGGTGTATGTATTGGCGGTGCAGAGGGCGATGTGCGCAGATGTGCCCAGCACCTGCGCCCATCCGCCTCCGATATTCCCCAGGGGCTCATTCATGCCCCTGTGGGAATTCATATAGTGTGGCCCGCGAATGCATATACATATACACATGTATATATACCTATGTGCCCCTTTAATATGTTATGTGCCCCTTTAATCAATATATATATATATGTGTGCCCCTTCAATCAATATATATATATATATATATATATATATATATATATGTGCCTCTTCAATGTGTGCCCCTTCATGCCCCCTGAAGTAATGAGCCCCCGGAATATGCCATTCACAGCCCCATATCACATAACCCCCCCCCCTACATGGACTCAGATGCATCAATGTGAATGTGGCCCAAGCATTCACATTGATGTATTCTGAGTAAAGGTGCTCGGATGACCGGATAAGGTCCGGTCATTCTGGTGACCTCAAAAGGATTCAAATTCTAATGAATTTGAATCCTTTTGTTCTAATTATCTCCAGCCCGGCTGGAGATAATTAAAGCATAATAGAGAAAGAGGAGACACCTCCGCTCCCTCTATTATGCGCATTCCGGCATCGCAATTACCATTGCGATGTCCGGAATGCCGAGAGCTGCAGACGGGAGATCAAAGGATCTCCCGCCTGTCAGCAAGTACATGCGGCCCTGCGGCGCGCGTGCAGGGATGCGCGGGCAGGCGCAGTGACGTCATCTCACCGCGTCGGCCCACGTGTCCCTCACAGTGGTGCGCGCTCGCGCGCCGCTGTGTGGGCGGCACGGAGTGCGGGCGGCTGGACATATAAGTCTGGCTGGCCCGACACTAGGGCAGAAGAGAGCCGGCCGCCCACCCTCCCTGAAGGATCATCCCCTGGACTGACGAGCCCCCCTGGACAACGAGCAGGATCATAAGTATCGCTATTAACCCCCCCCACTATCCCACCAACGAAACCCCATTAACCCCCCCACTATCCCACCAACGAAACCCCATTAACCCCCCACTATCCCACCAACGAAACCCTATTAACCCCCCCACTATCCCACCAACGAAACCCTATTAAGCCCCCCCACTATCCCACCAACGCCATACCCCCATTATATTAACCCCTGCCATACCCCCATTATATTAACCCCTGCCATACCCTCATTCCCCTGGTTATTATTATATCACCCCTGCCTTGACCCCATTGTCAACCTTTTGTGTTTGTGGTCTGCTTTACCCCAGCACGACCACCGTAGATCCTCGTCGTACACCTTAGGAATAGAATTAGTCAGGTGGGTGGGTTGTTAATGTTACTTGTATGTGTGTATTGTATAGTTAGTTTGTGGGTGGAATTTGGGAACGTGTAGTGTAGTTGAGTACTGTATATGTAGTGCTGTATTGTTACTGTATTGTATGCGTAGTGTAATAAATACTGTGTTACTTGTACCCTTTGTGTAGTGTGTACTTGTTAGCGGTAGTAAGTAAGGCGCATGCAGCTAGTATAGTGATTAGTGTAAAGTATAGCGAAAATATTGTTGTTATTGTTATATAAAGGTATAAATAGGCGGAGTCTTCACTAGACGGCTCCTCCTATTTAGGAATATTAATTATCAATATTTGCATAAATATTGGTGATTAATATTCCCCCTTTACAGTCACTCCATCATGATAACACCTGTTACCCATATACACATTAAATTTCACATGCCTTTCACACTGGGATTTTGTCTTCTGCCCGGTTAACCCTTACCAATTCTAAATATCTGGATCACAATGAAAGAGTTTCATATACGCGCTCCAATACCATGGCTAAGAAACAAAACGGCAACATATTACATTGTATTAAAATGAAAACATGGTAACTAACCACTTATGGCCTAAACCCACGCTATACATGACTACATCGGGATCCCTATAAATACTTTGAGGCTGGATCTATTAGATAAATTTTATTGATATACATACATCAGTTCTTTCTTCAGGTTCAGGCCCGCAGGAACCCTCGTGTTAAAGCCTGAAGATCCAATATGCTTCGCGGAGGAGAAGTTTCTTGTGGTGGTCTTCACCACGTGTAGGTACACTTACTTTCTCCACCGCAAAAGCACAAAAGGATCTAGTTCGGCGGGCATGAACCTGAACAAAATGTCCACATTAGAAATATTCACTGCAGTGGGATTTGCAGTATAATTAAGGTGTTCTAGAATTCTATTTTTGAATTTTCGTAAGGTGCTTTCCACATACATAAGGTCACATTCAGTGCAGCAGATGACATAAACCACACCTTTAGTGTTACAGTTGATATAACTTTTTATCACAAAGGTGAGGGAATGATCAGAATTGTTGAAATTTTTCTTTGGGACAACATAGCTGCATGTCTTACATGGGCTAACACCACATTTGGTGAAGCCCCTGTAACTCAACCAGCTGCTCCCCTTATTTTTAATATTCACTTTTGAAGAGAAGAGAGAAGGCGACAGGGTATTTGACAGGGTCGGAGCTCTTCTTGGAACTATATGACATCCAGATTTCAGTGCATCATATAATATCTAATCGTCATATAAAATTGGCAGACAGTTGTTTAATATGCTTCATATTTTATTAAATTGTTTATTGTATGTTAGTACCAGAGTAGGCATCACCCGATCCTTCTCATGTTTGTGACCATTGACACTACCAAAAAGCATGTTAAATATGTTTCTCTGCGATGCTATACTTTTACCTCTACGGAGCATCCAATCTGAATAATTTCAGCTTTTTAGTATGCTGTCAATTAACAAACACTCTTACTCAAATGCGAATACAGAACTACAATTTCTCAGAGCCCGAATATATTCACCCACAGGGATTGCCTTAATGACATGTAGTGGATGATGACTTTTAGCATTGAGAATGGAATTACCAGCTGTATCCTTTCTAAAGGTTCGTGTACTCACTACTTCACCTGGATGACCAGTTAGTGTTAAATCCAAAAAGTTGATGCTTGTATTCTCCATATTACACGTGAAGCACAAGTTGTATTCATTGTCATTCAAATAACCTTGGAGGTCCGGCACGCTAGACACATCGCCCGCCCATATGAGGAGCAGGTCATCGATGTATCTGCCATTCCAGACCAGTCCAGAGCCAAAAGGATTAACTGGACTATAAATGTACTTCTCCTCTCAATAGGCCATTGTCAAATTTGCCAGTGAGGGCGAGAATTTCGCCCCCATTGACACGCCACGTATCTGGGGAAAATACCCATCATCAAACATGAAGTAGTTATGAACCAATAGAAATTCTGCAATTTCACACACATAATCAATAAAGTCATCATTATGTCTTGTGTATTTGTGTAGATGAAACTCCATAGCCAGCGAAGCAACCCTGTGGGGGATAGATGGGTATAAGGCCACAACGTCCGCCGTGACCCATTTGTATTCCGTCTGCCATTTTAGATTGTACATAGCTCTTAGGGCATCTGCTGTATCCCTTAGAAACCCCGGTACACGCCTTACCATTGGCTGTAGAATGTTGTCTATCCAATGGCCCAGGCGCTCTGTCAAGGACCCTATCCCTGATACTATTGGCCACAAGGGGGGAGGGGGGATTTGCTTGTGAACCTTGGGCAGGGCATGCATTATTGGTGTTACCGGTGCATCCACGCACAGATACCTATATTCTACATCCGCAAAGACGCCTATACTTTGATCTCTTTGTAATAACATCAAGGGGTCTTTTGCTAGTTTTCTGTACGTGGATGCATCAGACAACATATCCAACATTTGATTGTTGTACATGTGCCTGTCCAAAACCACCACTGCTCCCCCCTTGTCCGCCATCTTGATTACAATCTCCTTGAAAATTTGCAGTTCTGACAATGCCTCAAGCTGAGAACGAGTTAAATTATCCTGAGTTCTGACATCATTAGTCTCCTTTTGTAGTCTCCTCAACTCTTTCTCTAACACCTCCTGAAATGTATCCATACTAATGGTACGAGACATAATGGGGTAAAACATTTCTTCTCCTCCCCTCGTTTTGGGAGGAGGGGTAAGTTAACATTTAAATTAAATTAAGCTCTCCACCATGATACAATGTTACGAATAAGGACGATATGTCTGAAATGCATTAACGAACACTGCACATGATGTGAATGTGTCTGCTATCAAATATTATGAAATAAAGGAGAAGTTTTTAAGAGGACTAATATTGCATTCTGAAGCTGCTTTTCTTCATTTTTTGCTTTGCCGTACCTGGGACTCACCCAAAGGCTCCGGAATACGGGAATATAAAGGCCAGACAGGTGAGCTGGAAAAAAGTGTGTGCTTAAAAGCCCTAACTGAAACCCTGCCTGCTTTCACTGCCCATTTGCAGTACAAGCTCTATGTAGCAAGTCCGCAACTGGTCGACATTCCCTACTCTGCTAAGGTGTCAGACAAACAACACCAAGGGATAAAACAATACACAAAGATGGAGTTGTACGGAAATAGGTCAGAACCAGGAGTACAACAAAGTGCTAAATCGAGAGACAGAGAGTACTAAAAAAGCCAAGCAGAGAGCAGAACCAGGCAAGTAACTCAGTACAATACATTAGAGAGAGTGGTCAAAATGGCAAGCTGAGGTCAGAACATAGGTAATCCAAAAATACACGAACAGGAACCAGGAACACAGTAGTGAGTCAGAGACTATCAGTGGCAAAGGTGTATGGCTAGGAGGAAGTTTAAATAGAGTGCTGTGTCCATGGATAAGGAATATGGACTCAGCACTCCACAGTACAGGATACAATCCACACAGCAACTGGGAAGCAGGGCTGTCACTCAGCCCACTGCCAATCTCCCTCAGCCCACGCACGCTGCGGGGACAAACAGAGCATTGTGCTTCATTGTTAGGGACATGACCGTGTAACCAGGGGGAGTGGCCTGGCAGCGCGTCTCACCTGGTGAAGCCAGAGACCGAAGTGCTGGAGTCCGGACAAGTACGTTTGCGGCATAAACTTTGAAAACGTCTCTATTAAAGATGATATTTTTGAAAGTTAATTATTATGTGAAACTTATGTGTACTGCTACATACATCAGCATTCTTTTATGTAAGCAGGAATAGATTTTCAATTATTTCAATAGCAGAAAATATCCTTAGTATTTAATTCCAGTAAGGATTAATTTTAATCCAATTGGATTGTGTTTAATAAATAATAGGACGCTCATGAATAATCAGCTGGAGAATCATGGATAAATCTTTCCAATTAATTAACGTCATGATTTATGGTGAGAAAATATTTCAAACAAATTTACAGGATTTTCTTTTGTTTGCACTTACAGATTATTTTTTTTAAATGTTTACTTTTGTGCAGGTTTGGGGATTTCATTGTATTGGTTAATTATTTTGTTTGTTCAAAACTCTTTGTTAATGTAATTTCTAAGGACTGTTGTTTCAACCTTTTTGACCCTTTGTAATACAGATATTTAGCTTTGGTTTATTTAGAAACCAGAAGAAACTATCATATTACAGTAACTTCTTCCTGAAAGAGTGTTTTACATTTTTTCTTTGTTTTTGTTTTCTACTTCCTGCTTCCCAGAACCATGACTATTTTATTTTTCTGTTCACATATCAGTATGAGGGCTTGTTTTTGTGGAACAAGTTGTATTTTCAGTGGCACCAATGTTACACACGATGTACTGGAAAGCTGGACAAAAATTCCAAATGGGGTGGATTTAAATGAAAAAAAACTATTTTGCCACAGTTTTATAGTTTAATTTTTATGGCGTTCTCTACACGGTAAAACTGACTGGTTCCTTCATTCTCTGGCTCATTATGATTATGGTGATACCATATTTATATACTTTATTGGGGTGAGGGAGGGGGGCAGGATGGGACAGTGACAGGGACAGAGGGTGGTTTAGGGATCTGGAACAGCTGCAAATGAAAAAAAAAAAATCTATGCAGCTATTCCAGATGTTCTTCTTCTTTTCTTCTTTCTTCTTTTCAGAAGGAAAGGGGTTAAATCGCTGTGGTGTGCACCACAAGTCCCAGCAAGCCAACAAGCAGCACAGAGACGCACAGAACCTCTCTGCATGCAGTCACCAGCTAGAATGGCTGCATGCAGGGAAGTTCTGCCTCTTACTGTACAGCTATAGCGCTGCCATTGGCTGGAGCGTTGTTCCAGCCAATAGCAGCACTGGCAGGGGACCCAAAACACTGGTGTCCCCTGCCTTACCTCGGAGGTGACCGGTGCTGACTTGTTCAGCACCTGATACCTCCCCCTGACCTCCTCACAACCCTCCCCCATACCTCTGACAGCTTCCTGTACTGTAATGTGATGGTCCCATTGATCGGCCAATTGCAGTGCTCTGAGCTGCAGGGGGGGGTGCAGCACCATGCTGCCCTTACCTGGCATGGCTACCTGTCGCTAAGAGCAGGCATGGTGCCGCAACTACCCCCCCCCCCCCGATCGTTCCCCAGAGGCCAGCGGACCGTGTGCTGGGGGCGTTAAGTCACATCCGGTTGCGCCATACATGTACGGCAGAGGTCCTTATGGGGTTAAAGATCCAATATGTGCTTTACATGTAAAGCAGATGTCAATAAGGGGTTAAACACAAATATTTGGAATTTTATAATTGAATAGTTTTTAAAGAATATCAGGGGGAATTATTGATATGCGCTATTTTTTAAGTAATTTTTGAGGGCGGAAGCATTGCTATTAATATGACAAATGTATTAAAATGTTGCACAATGTAAAAAAATTGTTACATCTTTAAATACTGTAGCCAAGATTTACTAATCCAATAAATGGTGTAAACTGGCTGTCCAGACCTGCACAGTGGCTCGGGCTGGATGATAAATCTGGTGCAGAGATAGACACTTTTTTCCAACTCTGTACCAACTATTGGTAAGTTTACTTTGTGACAGAATTTTCCAGCAGAATTGTAGCACAATTTGACTCAAAACAGCAGATATTAAGCCATACCACCTTTCCAGTGAAGCCCCGTCCCCTACTAAGCAAGCTGGAGAAGAGTATAGCGAAATTGCACCATTCTAGTCTAGACAGATTTTAGGCACAGTCACATTAGTAAATCTGGGCCTGTATGTCTAGAGATGTTTCTTTAATTTTTATCCACCCACCTACTGGAGCTTCCTAGTTGCCTTACATTTAGACCATTTTCCCCCGCCTAAAACAGTCATAGACAATGGTAAATGAGATGGGTCTGTTGGCCAATCTCCTTCCCCACCCACGCCCTGCCCACTTATTTAGACCTGGCGTGAGTGAGATAAATTCACAGATATCTGTGCAACTAACCGCTGCACTGCCATATGCGCCTGAAATACACCTAATTTAGGCGTATGTCAGTATAATAAATCAGATGAAATGATATGTTTGTGGAATTTGTCTCCTCTAGAAGCCATGTTTCTAGAGGGGTAGTGTACTGTAATCTAATCATGCCTGTGGCACCCTGGTGGTAGACATAGTGCTATGTTGTGTACATATGTGCTAACACAGAAGTCGTTTGGAAGTATAATCATTTTTACATTGCATTTTTTTTTAGTACATGATGTAAAACAGTACTTGGAAAAAGCTAAACTACATAAGTCAAATAACTTACTTTTATATTTGTATCCAAATAGCATTTCTGAACTATACATATAAAGAAAAAAATGATTGCAAATAAAGTTATTATAATAATACACAATATTTCTGCTCCTCATCAAGTGATTCCTGAAGAAGGATAGATTGTCCAATAATCCTATAATATGCTCATTAAACCTTACAATGCTCTGCCTACTAACAGCGATAGTGGCGAAAAAAGAGATGGGAGGCGCTCATAGGGTAGTAGATTCAGTTAAAGATATATGCAACCAAAACATTGAAAGTTATGCTCACCTTCTAGTGTTGTGCGTACGTAGGCACAACACTCGTGAGGACAGGGGGTCGGTGCAGCCGGTATCTTCTCAGTCCTCGTAGGTGGAGTAGCCAAAGCTCCAGAGGAGTGATATGTGTTGCAAAAGGAAAAAGATTGTTGGTGCACTGATATAGTGCACCAATTGATACCTTCTGGTGCAAAATCACGACCTCAGTGGATGGATAAATGGGTCTTTTATTGATGATAGACATCTATCTATCTTTTTCCTTCTGCCTACTAACAGCACTGGATTCTTTCACCTTCTGGCTGATCTTTATGTGCATTTCTATCAGCCATTTTCCAGGCTTTATTATGCACATATATTGTCTTGAGATCCAATTTCTGAGCATAAATTGTTGGTATTATTTTTTTCTCGATCTTCATCTTAGCTTCTAAGGTGAGCTATAGTTTACTGTACAAGTGGCATCATCATGAACCCATGCAAATAACTGGCATCAGTAGATCTGGAATATTGTGGTACAAGGAGAACATGTCATTAGCTTGCAACCAGGTTTTTCTCCACCACTTGAGTCTCTACTTGTCTGAAGGCTTTCACCCCAGTTTCTGATTAAATGTAGATTTTAACTGCTCAGAGCATAAAAAAGATAGATTCTAGCAATCATTGACTACGTGTTATTGTGGATGCTGTAGTTTGTAGTATAGAATTAATGATTAAAAAAAGTAAAAATTATTACAAAACAATACATACAGATGTAGCCACTGCTATTTTGACAGGTTTAACGCTTTAATGCAACAAAAACACATTATAGTAGTAGAATAAATCATGTAAAAGTGACCATCCTGTCACAACTCAATGTCTCATACAGGTGCAAAATATACCTAAGCCCCACACAAATAACATGCATGTATTTTATATGAAGAGTAGTGTTGATCGAGCACCAAAGTGCTTGTGTAGAACATTTCACGATGCTCAGGTGTTCTGAAGAACACCCGAGCACAGTGGAAGTCAATGGGAGAACCCTAAGCACCCTAACCCCTGCTCTGAAGAGGGGAGGGTGTCGGGACTCTAGTTCAGCTTAGGAGTCCCTGCTCTGACTCCATATATAGCTATGTCAATATATGGAGTCAGTGCTTGGGGACACCCCAGTGTATTTAAATCTAATTTAGCCTGTATTTCAGAAAAGTTTCTGCTCAAATTCAAACTCACAACCTTCTATATTAGAGGCTAGGCACTTAACCACTCAGCTATTGAATATAGTGCTATATATGAGTTTTTTTTTGAATACGGGTGACTTACATTATTCTTTTCCATGTGCATAACCTTACATCTGTCAGTGTTAAACCTCATCTGCCACTTCTCTGCCCAAGCCTCCAATCTATCCAGATCCCTCTGTAGCAGTATACTGTCCTGTGTAGTATATATATATACAAGATCACTAATAAATATATTGAAGAAAATAGGGCCCGATAATGACCCCTGTGGTACCCCACTAGTGACAGTGACCCAATCTGAGTATGTACCATTAATTACCACCCTCTGTTTTCTATCACTGAGCCAGTTACTTACCCACATACAGACGTTTTCTCCCAGTCCGAGCATTCTCATTTTATATACTAACCTTTTATGTGGTACAGTGTCAAATGCTTTGGAGAAGTCCAGATACACTACATCCATTGATTTGCCGCTGTCAAGTCTAGAACTTACCTCCTCATAGAAACTGATTAAATTAGTTTGACATGACCGATCCCTCACGAAGCCATGCTGATATGGCGTTATTTGCTTATTTCCGTTGAGATGCTCTAATATAGCATCTCTCAGAAAACCTTCAAACAGTTTACCCACGACAGATGTTCAACTTACCGGCCTATAGTTTCCAGGCTCTGTTTTTGACACCTTTTTGAATATTGGCACCACATTTGCTATGCGCCAGTACTGTGGGACATTCCCTGTAAGTATAAAGTCCTTATATATCAGAAATAAGGGTCTGGCTATGACATTACTTAATTCTCTTAGGATACGGGGGCGTATGCCATTTGGTTTCGGCAATTTGTCTATTTTATTCTTTTTAAGACGCTGCCATACTTATTCATGGGTCAGCAAGGCACTTTTAATGGGGAATTTAATTTGACACTCTGCATTTTATCTGATAGTTTACTCTGAAGAGGGCCAACACTTTCAGGTTTAAATTTTTTAACATTTATATAGTTGAAAAACATTTTAGGGTTAGCTTTACTCTCTTTGACAATGAATCTCTCTGTCTCCAGCTTGGTTGCTTTTATTTGGCTTTTACAAATTTTATTTTTTTCCGTATATTTTTTCAAGTCTTCCTTAGTACCTTCCTGTTCTAGTGATTTAAATGCTTTCTTTTTGTCATTCATTGCTTCCTTTACATTTTTATTTATCCACATAGTTTTTTTCTTGTTCCTTAGGGCTCGTTCACACGACCGTGTGAAGTCCGTGCCCAGGCTGTGGACCACAAATTGCGGTCTGCAATGCACGGGCACCGACCGTGGCCCAGCTGCATGGGGATCGTGGACTTATTCACTTGAATGGGTCCGCAATCCCTCCGTTCCACAAAAAGATAGAGCATGTTCTATCTTTTTGCGGTGAGGAGGCATGGAACGGAACTCCGTAGTGCTTCAGTAGTGTTCCGTTCCATGCGTCTGTTCCGCACCATTCTGCATCTTTAAATTTGCGGACCCATTGAAGTGAATGGGTCCGCATTCGTGATGCGGAATGCTCACAGAACGGTGCCCGTGTATTGTGGTACGCAATACGGCAATGGGCAGCACACATTCGTGTGAACGAGCCCTTACCCTTTTACTCCTATAAGGTATGTGCAGACAAAAGAGAATCACGGCCAGCTCCAATGCAGAGGTCCAGGGCACGAAAAAGTCTGGCACTCCCACAAATGCAAACATAAAAAGAAAGTTAATTCCAGCATCCGGATAAAACAATGGAATCCTTTATTGAGAAATAGTCATAAAATCCAGGTATGCCAAAAACATAGTGCACAGAAAAACGCACCTTCTGTGATGCGTTTAGGATGTATATAACACCCTTAGGCCTCCTGCACACAACCGTTTTTTCCCCCATTTACTGGCCGTTTTTTGCGTTCCGTATACGATACGTATACGGAACCATTAATTTAAATGGTTCCGCAAAAAAACGGAATGTACTCCGTATGCATTCAGTTTCCAGATTTCCGTTCCGTTTAAAGATAGAACATGTCCTATTATTGCCTGCAAATCACGTTCCGTGGCTCTATTCAAGTCAATGGGTTTGCAAAAAAAACGGAACACATACGGAAATGCATCCGTATGTCTTCCGTTTCCGTTCCGTTTTTTTGCGGAACCATCTATTAAAATTTTTTATCTATGTAATTACTGTATATTGTATATGCCATACGGAAAAACGGAACGGAAAAACGGAACAGAAATGGAAACAAAACGGAAACAAAAAACAGAACAACGGATCCGTGAAAAACAGACTGCAAAACACTGAAAAAGCCATACGGTCGTGTGCAGGAGGCTAGTCGTAGCAAGATGGTGTGAATACTAGTGCTGCTTATATCAGAGGTTGGGACAGAGCTGAATTAAATTTATTAAATTTTTTTATACATGTGTGACAACAGCTCGCAGTGAATGACCCCCACTAACCTCAGATACAGCAGACACAACCAGCAGTATACATAGAAAAACTTCAAAAACAAAACAAGAAAGAAAACACACACGAGCACCAGAACAGGTCAAAATCAATAATGTAATATAAAATCTTGTTTACAATTTAGTCCATTAGCTACACAAGTATCCAATTTGAATATCCATCTAGCTTCGGCATGTAATAGTCTGCGGTGTGCATCTCCACCTCTGACTGGCGGGGTCACCTTTTCAATACCTTGCACCTCCAAGTGTGAACAGTTACCTTCATGCACAATATGATAGGAAACAGCATATGTACGGTACCTTATCACATGTATGTGAGGCTGCACAATGGGACCAATGAAAATCAGAATCCCCAGACACTAAACAAATGGTACCAATTTGGAAAATAAGAATAAAAAAACATTAAAACACATACAGTATATGCTGTTTCCTATCATATTCTCCATGTGCATAAAGGTAACAGTTCACACTTGGAGGTGAAAGGTATTGAAATGGTGACCCTGCCAGTCAGAGGTGGAGATGCACACCGCAGACTATTAAATGCCGAAGATAGATGGATATTCAAATTGGATACTTGTGTACCTAATGGACTAAATCTTAAACAAGATTGTATATTACATAATTGATTTTGACCTGTTTTGGTGCATGTGTATGTTTTCTTTTTTGTTTTTTATTTGTTTATTTGTTCTTTTTAAGTTTTTTCTATGTATACTGCTAGTTGTGTCTGCTGTATCTGAGGTTAGTGGGGGTCATTCACTGCGAGCTGTTGTCAAACATGTATTACATTTTTTTATTAATTTAATTCAGCTCCACCCCAACCTCTGATATAAGCAGCACTAGTATTCACACCACCTTGCTACGACTAAGGGCCCTTGCACATGACCGTATGCCCTCATATGAGCGGGCCATATGTCCCGGAGCGGCATTGATCGTGCGCACAGGAGCACACAGCATCATAGATTACAATGATGCTGTGCACGTCGGGCCGCCTGCGGTGCCATTGTCCTGTGCTCATGTGATTTTATAAATACAGGACAATAGCACCGCGGGCAGCCCAACGTGCTTAGCATCATTGTAATCTATGATGCTGTGTGCTCTTGTGGGCACGAGCAATGCTGCTCTGGGACATATGGACATATGTCTCGGAGGGCATACAGTCGTGTGCAAGGGCCCTAAGGACTTGTTCACACAGCCGTTGCGGCTTTATTCCATGCAATGGGGACGGGCAACGTCCATTTGGCGGCCGGGACAGATCAAGACTAGAGTTGAGCGAACACCTGGATGTTCGGGTTCGAGAAGTTCGGCCGAACATCCCGGAAATGTTCGGGTTCGGGATCCGAACCCGATCCGAACTTCGTCCCGAACCCGAACCCCATTGAAGTCAATGGGGACCCGAACTTTTCGGCACTAAAAAGGCTGTAAAACAGCCCAGGAAAGAGCTAGAGGGCTGCAAAAGGCAGCAACATGTAGGTAAATCCCCTGCAAACAAATGTGGATAGGGAAATGAATTAAAATAAAAATTAAATAAATAAAAATTAACCAAAATCAATTGGAGAGAGGTTCCATAGCAGAGAATCTGGCTTCCCGTCACCCACCACTGGAACAGTCCATTCTCAGATATTTAGGCCCCGGCACCCAGGCAGAGGAGAGAGGTCCCGTAACAGAGAATCTGTCTTCATGTCAGCAGAGAATTAGTCTGCATGTCATAGCAGAGAATGAGGCTTCACGTCAGCCACCACTGCAACAGTCCATTGGCATATATTTAGGCCCAGCACCCAGGCAGAGGAGGGAGGTCCCGTAACAGAGAATCTGTCTTCATGTCAGCAGAGAATTAGTCTGCATGTCATAGCAGAGAATGAGGCTTCACGTCAGCCACCACTGCAACAGTCCATTGGCATATATTTAGGCCCAGCACACACACAGGCAGAGGAGAGAGGTCCCGTAACAGACAATCTGGCTTCATGTCAGCAGAGAATTAGTCTGCATGTCATAGCAGAGAATGAGGCTTCACGTCAGCCACCACTGCAACAGTCCATTGGCATATATTTAGGCCCAGCACACACACAGGCAGAGGAGAGAGGTCCCGTAACAGAGAATCTGTCTTCATGTCAGCAGAGAATTAGTCTGCATGTCATAGCAGAGAATGAGGCTTCACGTCAGCCACCACTGCAACAGTCCATTGGCATATATTTAGGCCCAGCACACACACAGGCAGAGGAGAGAGGTCCCGTAACAGACAATCTGGCTTCATGTCAGCAGAGAATTAGTCTGCATGTCATAGCAGAGAATGAGGCTTCACGTCAGCCACCACTGCAACAGTCCATTGGCATATATTTAGGCCCAGCACACACACAGGCAGAGGAGAGAGGTCCCGTAACAGAGAATCTGTCTTCATGTCAGCAGAGAATCAGTCTGCATGTCATAGCAGAGAATGAGGCTTCACGTCACCCACCACTGCAACAGTCCATTGGCATATATTTAGGCCTAGCACACAGGCAGAGCAGAGAGGTCCCGTAACAGACAATCTGGCTTCATGACAGCAGAGAATCAGTCTGCATGTCATAGCAGAGAATGAGGCTTCACGTCACCCACCACTGCAACAGTCCATTGGCATATATTTAGGCCTAGCACACAGGCAGAGCAGAGAGGTCCCGTAACAGACGATCTGGCTTCATGTCAGCAGAGAATCAGTCTGCATGTCATAGCAGAGAATGAGGCTTCACGTCAGCCACCACTGCAACAGTCCATTGGCATATATTTAGGCCTAGCACACAGGCAGAGGAGAGAGGTCCCGTAACAGACAATCTGGCTTCATGTCAGCAGAGAATCAGTCTGCATGTCATAGCAGAGAATGAGGCTTCACGTCAGCCACCACTGCAACAGTCCATTGGCATATATTTAGGCCCAGCACCCAGGCAGAGGAGGGAGGTCCCGTAACAGACAATCTGGCTTCATGTCAGCAGAGAATCAGTCTGCATGTCATAGCAGAGAATGAGGCTTCACGTCACCCACCACTGCAACAGTCCATTGGCATATATTTAGGCCCAGCACCCAGGCAGAGGAGGGAGGTCCCGTAACAGAGAATCTGTCTTCATGTCAGCAGAGAATTAGTCTGCATGTCATAGCAGAGAATGAGGCTTCACGTCAGCCACCACTGCAACAGTCCATTGGCATATATTTAGGCCCAGCACCCAGGCAGAGGAGGGAGGTCCCGTAACAGAGAATCTGTCTTCATGTCAGCAGAGAATTAGTCTGCATGTCATAGCAGAGAATGAGGCTTCACGTCAGCCACCACTGCAACAGTCCATTGGCATATATTTAGGCCCAGCACACACACAGGCAGAGGAGAGAGGTCCCGTAACAGACAATCTGGCTTCATGTCAGCAGAGAATTAGTCTGCATGTCATAGCAGAGAATGAGGCTTCACGTCAGCCACCACTGCAACAGTCCATTGGCATATATTTAGGCCCAGCACACACACAGGCAGAGGAGAGAGGTCCCGTAACAGAGAATCTGTCTTCATGTCAGCAGAGAATTAGTCTGCATGTCATAGCAGAGAATGAGGCTTCACGTCAGCCACCACTGCAACAGTCCATTGGCATATATTTAGGCCCAGCACACACACAGGCAGAGGAGAGAGGTCCCGTAACAGACAATCTGGCTTCATGTCAGCAGAGAATTAGTCTGCATGTCATAGCAGAGAATGAGGCTTCACGTCAGCCACCACTGCAACAGTCCATTGGCATATATTTAGGCCCAGCACACACACAGGCAGAGGAGAGAGGTCCCGTAACAGAGAATCTGTCTTCATGTCAGCAGAGAATTAGTCTGCATGTCATAGCAGAGAATCAGGCTTCACGTCACCCACCACTGCAACAGTCCATTGGCATATATTTAGGCCCAGCACCCAGGCAGAGGAGGGAGGTCCCGTAACAGAGAATCTGTCTTCATGTCAGCAGAGAATTAGTCTGCATGTCATAGCAGAGAATGAGGCTTCACGTCACCCACCACTGCAACAGTCCATTGGCATATATTTAGGCCTAGCACACAGGCAGAGGAGAGGTTCATTCAACTTTGGGTAGCCTCGCAATATAATGGTAAAATGAAAATAAAAATAGGATTGAATGAGGAAGTGCCCTGGAGTCCAATAATATATGGTTATGGGGAGGTAGTTAATGTCTAATCTGGACAAGGGACGGACAGGTCCTGTGGGATCCATGCCTGGTTCATTTTTATGAACGTCAGCTTGTCCACATTGGCTGTAGACAGGCGGCTGCGTTTGTCTGTAATGACGCCCCCTGCCGTGCTGAATACACGTTCAGACAAAACGCTGGCTGCCGGGCAGGCCAGCACCTCCAAGGCATAAAAGGCTAGCTCTGGCCACGTGGACAATTTAGAGACCCAGAAGTTGAATGGGGCCGAACCATCAGTCAGTACGTGGAGGGGTGTGCACACGTACTGTTCCACCATGTTAGTGAAATGTTGCCTCCTGCTAACACGTTGCGTATCAGGTGGTGGTGCAGTTAGCTGTGGCGTGTTGACAAAAGTTTTCCACATCTCTGCCATGCTAACCCTGCCCTCAGAGGAGCTGGCCGTGACACAGCTGCCTTGGCGACCTCTTGCTCCTCCTCTGCCTTGGCCTTGGGCTTCCACTTGTTCCCCTGTGACATTTGGGAATGCTCTCAGTAGCGCGTCTACCAACGTGCGCTTGTACTCGCGCATCTTCCTATCACGCTCCAGTGCAGGAAGTAAGGTGGGCACATTGTCTTTGTAGCGTGGATCCAGCAGGGTGGCAACCCAGTAGTCCGCACAGGTTAAAATGTGGGCAACTCTGCTGTCGTTGCGCAGGCACTGCAGCATGTAGTCGCTCATGTGTGCCAGGCTGCCCAGGGGTAAGGACAAGCTGTCCTCTGTGGGAGGCGTATCGTCATCGTCCTGCCTTTCCCCCCAGCCACGCACCAGTGATGGACCCGAGCTGCGTTGGGTGCCACCCCGCTGTGACCATGCTTCATCCTCATCCTCCTCCACCTCCTCCTCATCCTCGTCCTCCTCGTCCTCCAGTAGTGGGCCCTGGCTGGCCACATTTGTACCTGGCCTCTGCTGTTGCCAAAAACCTCCCTCTGAGTCACTTCGAAGAGACTGGCCTGAAAGTGCTAAAAATGACCCCTCTTCCTCCTCCTCCTCCTCCTCCTCCTGGGCCACCTCCTCTTCCATCATCGCCCTAAGTGTTTTCTCAAGGAGACATAGAAGTGGTATTGTAACGCTGATAACGGTGTCATCGCCACTGGCCATGTTGGTGGAGTACTCGAAACAGCGCAACAGGGCACACAGGTCTCGCATGGAGGCCCAGTCATTGGTGGTGAAGTGGTGCTGTTCTGTAGTGCGACTGACCCGTGCGTGCTGCAGCTGAAACTCCACTATGGCCTGCTGCTGCTCGCACAGTCTGTCCAGCATGTGCAAGGTGGAGTTCCACCTGGTGGGCACGTCGCATATGAGGCGGTGAGCGGGAAGGCCGAAGTTACGCTGTAGCGCAGACAGGCGAGCAGCAGCAGGATGTGAACGCCGGAAGCGCGAACAGACGGCCCGCACTTTATGCAGCAGCTCTGACATGTCGGGGTAGTTGTGAATGAACTTCTGCACCACCAAATTCAGCACATGCGCCAAGCAAGGGATGTGCGTCAAATTGGCTAGTCCCAGAGCTGCAACGAGATTTCGCCCATTATCACACACCACCAGGCCGGGCTTGAGGCTCACCGGCAGCAACCACTCGTCGGTCTGTTGTTCTATACCCCGCCACAACTCCTGTGCGGTGTGGGGCCTGTCCCCCAAACATATGAGTTTCAGAATGGCCTGCTGACGTTTACCCCGGGCTGTGCTGAAGTTGGTGGTGAAGGTGTGTGGCTGACTGGATGAGCAGGTGGAAGAAGAGGAGGAGGAAGCCGAGAAGGAGGAGGTGGCAACAGGAGGCAAAGAATGTTGCCCTGCGATCCTTGGCGGCGGAAGGACGTGCGCCAAACAGCTCTCCGCCTGGGGCCCAGCTGCCACTACATTTACCCAGTGTGCAGTTAGGGAGATATAGCGTCCCTGGCCGTGCTTACTGGTCCACGTATCTGTGGTTAGGTGGACCTTGCCACAGATGGCGTTGCGCAGTGCACACTTGATTTTATCGGATACTTGGTTGTGCAGGGAAGGCACGGCTCTCTTGGAGAAGTAGTGCCGGCTGGGAACAACATACTGTGGGACAGCAAGCGACATGAGCTGTTTGAAGCTGTCTGTGTCCACCAGCCTAAATGACAGCATTTCATAGGCCAGTAGTTTAGAAATGCTGGCATTCAGGGCCAGGGATCGAGGGTGGCTAGGTGGGAATTTACGCTTTCTATCAAATGTTTGTGAGATGGAGAGCTGAACGCTGGCGTGTGACATGGTTGAGACGCTTGGTGACGGAGGTGGTGGTGGTGGTGTTGGTGGTACATCCCCTGTTTGCTGGGCGGCAGGTGCCAACGTTCCTCCAGAGGCGGAGGAAGAGGCCGAGGCGGCAGCAGCAGAATAGGCCGAGGCGGCAGCAGCAGAAGAGGTAGCAGGGGGAGCCTGAGTGACTTCCTTGGTTTTAAGGTGTTTACTCCACTGCAGTTCATGCTTTGCATGCAGGTGCCTGGTCATGCAGGTTGTGCTCAGGTTCAGAACGTTAATGCCTCGCTTCAGGCTCTGATGGCACAGCGTGCAAACCACTCGGGTCTTGTCGTCAGCACATTGTTTGAAGAAGTGCCATGCCAGGGAACTCCTTGAAGCTGCCTTTGGGGTGCTCGGTCCCAGATGGCGGCGGTCAGTAGCAGGCGGAGTCTCTTGGCGGCGGGTGTTCTGCTTTTGCCCACTGCTCCCTCTTTTGCTACGCTGTTGGCTCGGTCTCACCACTGCCTCTTCCTCCGAACTGTGAAAGTCAGTGGCACGACCTTCATTCCATGTGGGGTCTAGGACCTCATCGTCCCCTGCATCGTCTTCCACCCAGTCTTGATCCCTGACCTCCTGTTCAGTCTGCACACTGCAGAAAGACGCAGCAGTTGGCACCTGTGTTTCGTCATCATCAGAGACATGCTGAGGTGGTATTCCCATGTCCTCATCATCAGGAAACATAAGTGGTTGTGCGTCAGTGCATTCTATGTCTTTCACCGCTGGGGAAGGGCTAGGTGGATGCCCTTGGGAAACCCTGCCAGCGGAGTCTTCAAACAGCATAAGAGACTGCTGCATAACTTGAGGCTGAGACAGTTTCCCTGGTATGCATGGGGGTGATGTGACAGACTGATGGGGTTGGTTTTCAGGCGCCATCTGTGCGCTTTCTGCAGAAGACTGGGTGGGAGATAATGTGAACGTGCTGGATCCACTGTCGGCCACCCAATTGACTAATGCCTGTACCTGCTCAGGCCTTACCATCCTTAGAACGGCATTGGGCCCCACCATATATCGCTGTAAATTCTGGCGGCTACTGGGACCTGAGGTAGTTGGTACACTAGGACGTGTGGATGTGGCAGAACGGCCACGTCCTCTCCCAGCACCAGAGGGTCCACTAACACCACCACGACCATGTCCACGTCCGCGTCCCTTACTAGATGTTTTTCTCATTGTTATGGTTCACCACAACAACAAATATATTATTTGGCCCAATGTATTGTATTCAAATTCAGCGGGATATAAATTTGAGGCCTAGTATTTAGGCGCTGGGTGACCGGTATGGATTTAGTGACAGAATTAGACTTGGAAATGCACAGAAGCGTGTGTGTGAAGTTATTCTGAATGACCCTATGTGCACCTTCAATATGATCTACCCTTTTAGGGATAGATTTCAAATAGCTCTGATATAGCAGAAACGACTAAATTATGAAATTGCTAAATTGGGAATTGTATTTCAACCCAGAACAAAAAATGTGCTTTGACGGACACTAAATAACTTTCCCAGCCACAACAGGACAGCGGTAACGAGAGATTTAGCGGGATATAAATTTGAGGCCTAGTATTTAGGCGCTGGGTGACAGGTATGGGTTTAGTGACAGAATTAGATTTGGAAATGCACAGTAGCGGGTGTGTGAAGTTATTCTGAATGACCCTATGTGCACCTTGAATATTATATACCCTTTTAGGGATAGATTTCAAATAGCTCTGATATAGCAGAAACCACTAAATTATGAAATTGCTAAATTGGGAATTGTATTTCAACCCAGAACAAGAAATGTGCTTGAACGGACACTAAATAACTCGCCCAGCTACAGCACTAGGGACAGATTTAGCGGGATATAAATTTGAGGCCTAGTATTTAGGCGCTGGGTGACAGGTATGGGTTTAGTGCCAGAATTAGACTTGGAAATACACAGTAGCGGGTGTGTGTGAAGTTATTCTGAATGACCCAATGTGCACCTTGAATATTATATACCCTTTTAGGGATAGATTTCAAATAGCTCTGATATAGCAGAAACCACTAAATTATGAAATTGCTAAATTGGGAATTGTATTTCAACCCAGAACAAGAAATGTGCTTGAACGGACACTAAATAACTCGCCCAGCTACAGCACTAAGGACAGATTTAGCGGGATATAAATTTGAGGCCTAGTATTTAGGCGCTGGGTGACAGGTATGGGTTTAGTGCCAGAATTAGACTTGGAAATACACAGTAGCGGGTGTGTGTGAAGTTATTCTGAATGACCCAATGTGCACCTTGAATATTATATACCCTTTTAGGGATAGATTTCAAATAGCTCTGATATAGCAGAAACCACTAAATTATGAAATTGCTAAATTGGGAATTGTATTTCAACCCAGAACAAGAAATGTGCTTGAACGGACACTAAATAACTCGCCCAGCTACAGCACTAAGGACAGATTTAGCGGGATATAAATTTGAGGCCTAGTATTTAGGCGCTGGGTGACAGGTATGGGTTTAGTGCCAGAATTAGACTTGGAAATACACAGTAGCGGGTGTGTGTGAAGTTATTCTGAATGACCCAATGTGCACCTTGAATATTATATACCCTTTTAGGGATAGATTTCAAATAGCTCTGATATAGCAGAAACCACTAAATTATGAAATTGCTAAATTGGGAATTGTATTTCAACCCAGAACAAGAAATGTGCTTGAACGGACACTAAATAACTCGCCCAGCTACAGCACTAGGGACAGATTTAGCTGGATATAAATTTGAGGCCTAGTATTTAGGCGCTGGGTGACAGGTATGGGTTTAGTGCCAGAATTAGACTTGGAAATACACAGTAGCGGGTGTGTGTGAAGTTATTCTGAATGACCCAATGTGCACCTTGAATATTATATACCCTTTTAGGGATAGATTTCAAATAGCTCTGATATAGCAGAAACCACTAAATTATGAAATTGCTAAATTGGGAATTGTATTTCAACCCAGAACAAGAAATGTGCTTCAACGGACACTAAATAACTCGCCCAGCTACAGCACTAAGGACAGATTTAGCGGGATATAAATTTGAGGCCTAGTATTTAGGCGCTGGGTGACAGGTATGGGTTTAGTGCCAGAATTAGACTTGGAAATACACAGTAGCGGGTGTGTGTGAAGTTATTCTGAATGACCCAATGTGCACCTTGAATATTATATACCCTTTTAGGGATAGATTTCAAATAGCTCTGATATAGCAGAAACCACTAAATTATGAAATTGCTAAATTGGGAATTGTATTTCAACCCAGAACAAGAAATGTGCTTGAACGGACACTAAATAACTCGCCCAGCTACAGCACTAAGGACAGATTTAGCGGGATATAAATTTGAGGCCTAGTATTTAGGCGCTGGGTGACAGGTATGGGTTTAGTGCCAGAATTAGACTTGGAAATACACAGTAGCGGGTGTGTGTGAAGTTATTCTGAATGACCCAATGTGCACCTTGAATATTATATACCCTTTTAGGGATAGATTTCAAATAGCTCTGATATAGCAGAAACCACTAAATTATGAAATTGCTAAATTGGGAATTGTATTTCAACCCAGAACAAGAAATGTGCTTGAACGGACACTAAATAACTCGCCCAGCTACAGCACTAGGGACAGATTTAGCTGGATATAAATTTGAGGCCTAGTATTTAGGCGCTGGGTGACAGGTATGGGTTTAGTGCCAGAATTAGACTTGGAAATACACAGTAGCGGGTGTGTGTGAAGTTATTCTGAATGACCCAATGTGCACCTTGAATATTATATACCCTTTTAGGGATAGATTTCAAATAGCTCTGATATAGCAGAAACCACTAAATTATGAAATTGCTAAATTGGGAATTGTATTTCAACCCAGAACAAGAAATGTGCTTGAACGGACACTAAATAACTCGCCCAGCTACAGCACTAGGGACAGATTTAGCGGGATATAAATTTGAGGCCTAGTATTTAGGCGCTGGGTGACAGGTATGGGTTTAGTGCCAGAATTAGACTTGGAAATACACAGTAGCGGGTGTGTGTGAAGTTATTCTGAATGACCCAATGTGCACCTTGAATATTATATACCCTTTTAGGGATAGATTTCAAATAGCTCTGATATAGCAGAAACCACTAAATTATGAAATTGCTAAATTGGGAATTGTATTTCAACCCAGAACAAGAAATGTGCTTGAACGGACACTAAATAACTCGCCCAGCTACAGCACTAGGGACAGATTTAGCTGGATATAAATTTGAGGCCTAGTATTTAGGCGCTGGGTGACAGGTATGGGTTTAGTGCCAGAATTAGACTTGGAAATACACAGTAGCGGGTGTGTGTGAAGTTATTCTGAATGACCCAATGTGCACCTTGAATATTATATACCCTTTTAGGGATAGATTTCAAATAGCTCTGATATAGCAGAAACCACTAAATTATGAAATTGCTAAATTGGGAATTGTATTTCAACCCAGAACAAGAAATGTGCTTGAACGGACACTAAATAACTCGCCCAGCTACAGCACTAGGGACAGATTTAGCTGGATATAAATTTGAGGCCTAGTATTTAGGCGCTGGGTGACAGGTATGGGTTTAGTGCCAGAATTAGACTTGGAAATACACAGTAGCGGGTGTGTGTGAAGTTATTCTGAATGACCCAATGTGCACCTTGAATATTATATACCCTTTTAGGGATAGATTTCAAATAGCTCTGATATAGCAGAAACCACTAAATTATGAAATTGCTAAATTGGGAATTGTATTTCAACCCAGAACAAGAAATGTGCTTGAACGGACACTAAATAACTCGCCCAGCTACAGCACTAGGGACAGATTTAGCGGGATATAAATTTGAGGCCTAGTATTTAGGCGCTGGGTGACAGGTATGGGTTTAGTGCCAGAATTAGACTTGGAAATACACAGTAGCGGGTGTGTGTGAAGTTATTCTGAATGACCCAATGTGCACCTTGAATATTATATACCCTTTTAGGGATAGATTTCAAATAGCTCTGATATAGCAGAAACCACTAAATTATGAAATTGCTAAATTGGGAATTGTATTTCAACCCAGAACAAGAAATGTGCTTGAACGGACACTAAATAACTCGCCCAGCTACAGCACTAGGGACAGATTTAGCTGGATATAAATTTGAGGCCTAGTATTTAGGCGCTGGGTGACAGGTATGGGTTTAGTGCCAGAATTAGACTTGGAAATACACAGTAGCGGGTGTGTGTGAAGTTATTCTGAATGACCCAATGTGCACCTTGAATATTATATACCCTTTTAGGGATAGATTTCAAATAGCTCTGATATAGCAGAAACCACTAAATTATGAAATTGCTAAATTGGGAATTGTATTTCAACCCAGAACAAGAAATGTGCTTGAACGGACACTAAATAACTCGCCCAGCTACAGCACTAGGGACAGATTTAGCGGGATATAAATTTGAGGCCTAGTATTTAGGCGCTGGGTGACAGGTATGGGTTTAGTGCCAGAATTAGACTTGGAAATACACAGTAGCGGGTGTGTGTGAAGTTATTCTGAATGACCCAATGTGCACCTTGAATATTATATACCCTTTTAGGGATAGATTTCAAATAGCTCTGATATAGCAGAAACCACTAAATTATGAAATTGCTAAATTGGGAATTGTATTTCAACCCAGAACAAGAAATGTGCTTGAACGGACACTAAATAACTCGCCCAGCTACAGCACTAGGGACAGATTTAGCGGGATATAAATTTGAGGCCTAGTATTTAGGCGCTGGGTGACAGGTATGGGTTTAGTGCCAGAATTAGACTTGGAAATACACAGTAGCGGGTGTGTGTGAAGTTATTCTGAATGACCCAATGTGCACCTTGAATATTATATACCCTTTTAGGGATAGATTTCAAATAGCTCTGATATAGCAGAAACCACTAAATTATGAAATTGCTAAATTGGGAATTGTATTTCAACCCAGAACAAGAAATGTGCTTGAACGGACACTAAATAACTCGCCCAGCTACAGCACTAAGGACAGATTTAGCGGGATATAAATTTGAGGCCTAGTATTTAGGCGCTGGGTGACAGGTATGGGTTTAGTGCCAGAATTAGACTTGGAAATACACAGTAGCGGGTGTGTGTGAAGTTATTCTGAATGACCCAATGTGCACCTTGAATATTATATACCCTTTTAGGGATAGATTTCAAATAGCTCTGATATAGCAGAAACCACTAAATTATGAAATTGCTAAATTGGGAATTGTATTTCAACCCAGAACAAGAAATGTGCTTGAACGGACACTAAATAACTCGCCCAGCTACAGCACTAAGGACAGATTTAGCGGGATATAAATTTGAGGCCTAGTATTTAGGCGCTGGGTGACAGGTATGGGTTTAGTGCCAGAATTAGACTTGGAAATACACAGTAGCGGGTGTGTGTGAAGTTATTCTGAATGACCCAATGTGCACCTTGAATATTATATACCCTTTTAGGGATAGATTTCAAATAGCTCTGATATAGCAGAAACCACTAAATTATGAAATTGCTAAATTGGGAATTGTATTTCAACCCAGAACAAGAAATGTGCTTGAACGGACACTAAATAACTCGCCCAGCTACAGCACTAGGGACAGATTTAGCTGGATATAAATTTGAGGCCTAGTATTTAGGCGCTGGGTGACAGGTATGGGTTTAGTGCCAGAATTAGACTTGGAAATACACAGTAGCGGGTGTGTGTGAAGTTATTCTGAATGACCCAATGTGCACCTTGAATATTATATACCCTTTTAGGGATAGATTTCAAATAGCTCTGATATAGCAGAAACCACTAAATTATGAAATTGCTAAATTGGGAATTGTATTTCAACCCAGAACAAGAAATGTGCTTGAACGGACACTAAATAACTCGCCCAGCTACAGCACTAGGGACAGATTTAGCGGGATATAAATTTGAGGCCTAGTATTTAGGCGCTGGGTGACAGGTATGGGTTTAGTGCCAGAATTAGACTTGGAAATACACAGTAGCGGGTGTGTGTGAAGTTATTCTGAATGACCCAATGTGCACCTTGAATATTATATACCCTTTTAGGGATAGATTTCAAATAGCTCTGATATAGCAGAAACCACTAAATTATGAAATTGCTAAATTGGGAATTGTATTTCAACCCAGAACAAGAAATGTGCTTGAACGGACACTAAATAACTCGTCCAGCTACAGCACTAGGGACAGATTTAGCTGGATATAAATTTGAGGCCTAGTATTTAGGCGCTGGGTGACAGGTATGGGTTTAGTGCCAGAATTAGACTTGGAAATACACAGTAGCGGGTGTGTGTGAAGTTATTCTGAATGACCCAATGTGCACCTTGAATATTATATACCCTTTTAGGGATAGATTTCAAATAGCTCTGATATAGCAGAAACCACTAAATTATGAAATTGCTAAATTGGGAATTGTATTTCAACCCAGAACAAGAAATGTGCTTGAACGGACACTAAATAACTCGCCCAGCTACAGCACTAGGGACAGATTTAGCGGGATATAAATTTGAGGCCTAGTATTTAGGCGCTGGGTGACAGGTATGGGTTTAGTGCCAGAATTAGACTTGGAAATACACAGTAGCGGGTGTGTGTGAAGTTATTCTGAATGACCCAATGTGCACCTTGAATATTATATACCCTTTTAGGGATAGATTTCAAATAGCTCTGATATAGCAGAAACCACTAAATTATGAAATTGCTAAATTGGGAATTGTATTTCAACCCAGAACAAGAAATGTGCTTGAACGGACACTAAATAACTCGCCCAGCTACAGCACTAGGGACAGATTTAGCTGGATATAAATTTGAGGCCTAGTATTTAGGCGCTGGGTGACAGGTATGGGTTTAGTGCCAGAATTAGACTTGGAAATACACAGTAGCGGGTGTGTGTGAAGTTATTCTGAATGACCCAATGTGCACCTTGAATATTATATACCCTTTTAGGGATAGATTTCAAATAGCTCTGATATAGCAGAAACCACTAAATTATGAAATTGCTAAATTGGGAATTGTATTTCAACCCAGAACAAGAAATGTGCTTGAACGGACACTAAATAACTCGCCCAGCTACAGCACTAGGGACAGATTTAGCGGGATATAAATTTGAGGCCTAGTATTTAGGCGCTGGGTGACAGGTATGGGTTTAGTGCCAGAATTAGACTTGGAAATACACAGTAGCGGGTGTGTGTGAAGTTATTCTGAATGACCCAATGTGCACCTTGAATATTATATACCCTTTTAGGGATAGATTTCAAATAGCTCTGATATAGCAGAAACCACTAAATTATGAAATTGCTAAATTGGGAATTGTATTTCAACCCAGAACAAGAAATGTGCTTGAACGGACACTAAATAACTCGCCCAGCTACAGCACTAGGGACAGATTTAGCGGGATATAAATTTGAGGCCTAGTATTTAGGCGCTGGGTGACAGGTATGGGTTTAGTGCCAGAATTAGACTTGGAAATACACAGTAGCGGGTGTGTGTGAAGTTATTCTGAATGACCCAATGTGCACCTTGAATATTATATACCCTTTTAGGGATAGATTTCAAATAGCTCTGATATAGCAGAAACCACTAAATTATGAAATTGCTAAATTGGGAATTGTATTTCAACCCAGAACAAGAAATGTGCTTGAACGGACACTAAATAACTCGCCCAGCTACAGCACTAAGGACAGATTTAGCGGGATATAAATTTGAGGCCTAGTATTTAGGCGCTGGGTGACAGGTATGGGTTTAGTGCCAGAATTAGACTTGGAAATACACAGTAGAGGGTGTGTGTGAAGTTATTCTGAATGACCCAATGTGCACCTTGAATATTATATACCCTTTTAGGGATAGATTTCAAATAGCTCTGATATAGCAGAAACCACTAAATTATGAAATTGCTAAATTGGGAATTGTATTTCAACCCAGAACAAGAAATGTGCTTGAACGGACACTAAATAACTCGCCCAGCTACAGCACTAAGGACAGATTTAGCGGGATATAAATTTGAGGCCTAGTATTTAGGCGCTGGGTGACAGGTATGGGTTTAGTGCCAGAATTAGACTTGGAAATACACAGTAGCGGGTGTGTGTGAAGTTATTCTGAATGACCCAATGTGCACCTTGAATATTATATACCCTTTTAGGGATAGATTTCAAATAGCTCTGATATAGCAGAAACCACTAAATTATGAAATTGCTAAATTGGGAATTGTATTTCAACCCAGAACAAGAAATGTGCTTGAACGGACACTAAATAACTCGCCCAGCTACAGCACTAGGGACAGATTTAGCTGGATATAAATTTGAGGCCTAGTATTTAGGCGCTGGGTGACAGGTATGGGTTTAGTGCCAGAATTAGACTTGGAAATACACAGTAGCGGGTGTGTGTGAAGTTATTCTGAATGACCCAATGTGCACCTTGAATATTATATACCCTTTTAGGGATAGATTTCAAATAGCTCTGATATAGCAGAAACCACTAAATTATGAAATTGCTAAATTGGGAATTGTATTTCAACCCAGAACAAGAAATGTGCTTGAACGGACACTAAATAACTCGCCCAGCTACAGCACTAAGGACAGATTTAGCGGGATATAAATTTGAGGCCTAGTATTTAGGCGCTGGGTGACCGGTATGGATTTAGTGACAGAATTAGACTGGGATATGGCCAAAAAATAAACAGACTATTGCTGGTTAAATGCACTTGGTGTGACAGCTTCACCCTGATGTAGGCTTTAGCCAAAAAACAACCACACCATTGAGGGTTAAATGCACTTGGTGACAGGCGCAGCTTGCCCCTGATTTAGTATATGGCCAAAAAATGAACAGACTATTGCTGGTTAAATGCACTTGGTGTGACAGCTTCACCCTGATGTAGGCTTTAGCCAAAAAACAACCACACCATTGAGGGTTAAATGCACTTGGTGACAGGCGCAGCTTGCCCCTGATTTTGTATATGGCCAAAAAATGAACAGACTATTGCTGGTTAAATGCACTTGGTGTGACAGCTTCACCCTGATGTAGGCTTTAGCCAAAAAACAACCACACCATTGAGGGTTAAATGCACTTGGTCGCAGCTTGTGCTGGCGCACCACAAGACACAAAATGGCCGCCGATCACCCCAGAAAAATGTGACTGACAAACGGTCTGGGCAGCCTAAAAACAGTGAGCAATTGAGGATCAGCAGCTCAATGATCCACAGCTGCAGATCGATCAGTTAATCAAGTCCTTTGGAGGAGTTAATCTGCCTAATCTCGCCCTACTGTCGCAGCCGCAACCTCTCCCTACGCTAATCAGAGCAGAGTGACGGGCGGCGCTATGTGACTCCAGCTTAAATAGAGGCTGGGTCACATGGTGCTCTGGCCAATCACAGCCATGCCAATAGTAGGCATGGCTGTGATGGCCTCTTGGGGCAAGTAGTATGACGCTTGTTGATTGGCTGCTTTGCAGCCTTTCAAAAAGCGCCAAGAAAGCGTCACAAAAGCGCGAAGAAAGCGACGAACACCGAACCCGAACCCGGACTTTTACGAAAATGTCCGGGTTCGGGTCCGTGTCACGGACACCCCAAAATTCGGTACGAACCCGAACTATACAGTTCGAGTTCGCTCATCCCTAATCAAGACCCATTTAACGTGAATGGGTTTGTGATCCGTGAGCACCACAAAAAAAATAGAGCAAGCTCTATTTTTTTTTTGCGGTGCGGAGGCACGGACAGAAACACCACGGAAGCACTCCGTAGTGCTTTCATGGGGTTCCGATCCGTGCTTTCATTCTGCATCTCCGTGATTGCGTACCCATTCAAGTGAACCGGTGCTCGTGTATTGCAGACCCGCAATATGCGGGCCGCAATACGGCCATGGAACCACAATGTCCGCGTGTACAAGCCCTTAGGGTGTTATATACATCCGAAACACGTCAAAGAAGGTGCGTTTTTCTGTGCACTATGTGTTTGGCATACCTGGATTTTATGACTATTTCTCAATAAAGGATTCCATTTATCCGGAGGCTGTAATGAATTTTCTTTTTAAGTTTGTATAAGGTATGTGCATCTAACAATTAGAGTTTAAACTTAATTTAAACATAAATATATATATATATATATATAAAAAAAAAATGGTAACTACACATTTATTTTGTGCCATACATTTTTTACAATTACAAAAATAAATATAAAATATATAAATTTAATTTAAACTCTATTTCTAAAAAAGTTTGTGACAGGATTTTAACTAACAGCTTCAGCATCATAGCCCAGAACTTTAACCACTACACTATATAGCTGCATAGCCAGTTCCTTAAAAAAAATGAAAAATATGAGACTTCTACTGAATAGGTCTCAGTAAAAGTACAGTACAATAGAAGTCTCATATTTTTCTATTTATTTATTTGGTTAGTTAGTAAGTAAGTAAGTAACTAAGTAACTGGCTATGTAGCTATTATAGCTGAGAGGGTAACTGCCTTGCCTCTAACGTAGAAGGCTGTGAGTTTGAATCCCAGCAGGAACTTTTCTGAAATATACGCTAAATTAGACTTAAATACAGTGGGGTGTCCCCAAGAACTGACTCCATGTATGGACATAGCTATATATGGAGTCAGAGGAGGTACCCCTAAACTGCGGACTAACACTGAGGGATTCCCTCACTGTACAGCGATCTTCTGCATAGAAATAGAGCTTAATTAGATTTAAATACACTGACTCGAGCATCGCGCTTGAGCAACTGGTGTTCGGCAGAGCATTCTCGCTCCACACTAGTAATTGTCTTCAGTTGAAAAGAATCTGTTTCATTTAAAATATCTACAGGTTTCAGTTTCTCAGCCTATATCCAGGAAGTTGAAGTCCTCCATAATAACGACCCTGTAATGATTTGCCGCCTTGTCTATTTCCCTTAGTAGTAGATATTCTGTGGACTTCTGTAGATATCCTGTGGTATTTTATTATTGTTTTTGCCTCCATGTATTTCTATCCACAGTGACTCCACATGTTAATTTCCTTTATTTATATCTTCCCGGAGTGTGGGTTTCAGACAGGACTTTACATAAAGGCAAACTGTTCCCCCTCTTGGCTTTTACAATCTTTTCTAAACAGACTGTAACCCTGTACGTTAACCGCTCAGTGACAGATATGATCCAGCCATGTCTCAGTTATTCCTACTATGTCATAGTCCTCCCCCATTCCTCTCCTAGTTCCATTACCACCCCCAAGTCTCTATCTGCACCACCTTCCCCACCTATAATGTAATTACCCTCCCCCAGTCCCCAGTTTTAACACTCCTCCAACTCCAACTTTCTAGCAATCTTTTCCCTCAGTTCATCTTCTACCAGTTCTTGAGCCACTTGTTAATCTCTCTAATCTCCCGCTGCCTTTCTGGTATGGCTCGTGGTACAGAAAGTATTGCCCTGAGCTTGAGAGCTAAATCCCTAAAATCATTTTTAAAGACCCTTTACCTACCTTTAACTTTGTCATTAATTGCAATGTGGACCATGACTGGGTCTTTGGCAGTCTCTCCCAGTAATCTATCAACCCGATCCAAGATGCGCAGTATATAGAAACCAGTCTATTGGTTGAAGCACCTTATCAATTAACGGGTGAGCCACCGTGCAAAATTTTTTATTTCAATTTAACCTAATGGTAATTTGTCTATATATTTCACAGCCTTGGGTTATGTATATGCTATGAGACAAAGCATATACAATACTAGTCATTGTAAATGAATTCACAAGCTAACAGTCTAAAATAATCAACAATAGTCTCCTGCATTCCATTGGCACAGCATAAAAACTGAGATATGTAGGCATTCCTGTTCCTCGTCCTTCAAGGTGACAAATCATACAATAAAGCTTCAAATTGGATCAGATGTAGCGCATTATACACTATCTACTACTGCAGTGCAGTAAAAAGCCACATAAATTATTATTTATCCATATCTTAACCACTTCCGATGTGGAATCTATGGAATCTCTGAATAGTGGCTTGATGAATATAGTACAATACATCTCTATGATGTAAATCATTTTGCTATCCATAGAAGTTTTGCAGGCTTTTGACAAAATGTTGTGAAATATATTCAAGCAACCCTCTAGCCCAAGAAAAAATAAATTCATGTTTTTGTCGCATCCGATCCACATTTTTTGTGGGTCGGATACAGACCCATTCACTTTAGTGAGGCTGCAATACACTGTATTCGGACAGCACAACGTGTGCTGTCCACATCCGTATGTCCTTTCCGCGGCCCAGCAAAAAATAGAACATGTCTGTTCTTGTAAATTTTGCAGACACAGATAGGATATTTGTGAAGGAGTAAAAAAAGAAAAGGGCGGGAGGCTTTAGGCTGGTATCCATGACTTGCGGATACATGATTTGTGGATAGCAAAAACAGCTATGACCATGTGCATAACCCTAAGTGGGGAACAAACAGAACCTTTACCTGGTGACCTCCTTATCATCTTTTCAGCTGCATGGCCATCAGTTCCTGGACTCCTCTTCTGCCATCTAAGATGGCTGAACCACTTTTCAGATTGTCTGATTCATACTGTGCATTTAGTGGCCCAAGAGATATCCTGCCTCCCATGATTTGGCAGGCACTGCTCATGTGAACAGCGCTGGCACATCCAAGTGCGGGGCTGGACATCCTGCCTGGCAGAAAAGGAGCTGGAGAATTTTATGAATCTGCAGCTAAAAAGGATGAAAAAGTGGGTACCGTATAAGTGTTCTATTCCCCATTTCATCTAAAATGTTTTTTTTCTTGAACTGAATAGTCGCTTTAAATGCATTGCATTTACGTCATCACTTTATATTGGCTCAGCGATGGCCTAACCTCTATTATTTGTAATACTGTTTTACTAACCCTTTTTATACTTTTCTTAGGGTGAGCACTATAGTAATAAAGTTTAACTGTAAGTGAAACCTAATTATTTGCTACTTTTACAGTTCTTCTGGACGGCCTGCAAATATAATGTATTTGTTGCTCTTATTACAAGACATTAGAGGAATATACTACTCTCTTTATTCATATGTTGTCCTTATTTTTATTTTTTTTTGTCTACTAAGCACCATTTCATATCTTATTCCTATATCAATAACTTTATGTCATTGAGCCACTAATAACATTAATTTTCCAAACAGTGTGGGGTGTTTGTTTTTTTGTATTTTCTATGGAATACACAAATGTTATGAAAATGTTTTCACATAATTTACTTGTGATTAAAATGTATGTAATAGGTGACTTTTAGGTTATGACCACATGGCTTGGTTGTGAGTCGGTTGTAATGTAGCCACAATATGGTCGAGTACCATGAAGCTGTACAGGCCGCAGCTGGCCCTTGTTAACTCATGAAGACTGCACAGTCTGCATTGTAAATGGATGTGTGGAATTGAAGGTGCTGCATGGCCATTAACAATGCAGACCAACTAAACAGTGTGGTCTCATTAGTTTAACAAGAACTCAAGCTCACGCAGCCCGCAAGTAGCGGATCAGCGGAACAAGTACAAGGGGGGTGGGGGGGATGATCTGTGGGGTTGCCCAGACGGCTAGGCCCTTCACAGTAGGTATTATCCCCTTTCAGCAGTCCCCCATTCACTGAAATGGAGACTGCTGAAAGGGGTTAATAACTACTGTGAAGGGGGACTGATGAAAGGGGTTAATAACTACTGTGAAAGCCCCGCCCCCCCCCCCCCGGTGGTGATGGGGGCATGGCTTCCTGGGGGTGTGGTACGGATGTTTTGAGACCCTAGCAACGCCCCTGCACAGGATAAATATGTAACTGTCAGCCAGTACAGGCCCCCAAAATTTGCCAATAGGAATTCACCTGACAGCAAAGAACTTTGGATTCTGTGGCTGGAGGTACATTAGGCGGTCACAGGATAAATATGTAAGGCTAGTTTCACACTAGCGTTCGTCGGTCCGCTCGTGAGCTCCGTTTGAAGGAGCTCACGAGCGGACCCGAACGCCTCCGTCCAGCCCTGATGCAGTCTGAATGGAGCGGATCCGCTCAGACTGCATCAGTCTGGCGGCGTTCAGCCTCCGCCCTGCTCGGACTTACAATGTAAGTCAATGGGAACGGATCCGCTTGAAGAGGTCATCATATGGCTCAATCTTCAAGCGGATCCGTCCCCCATTGACTTTACATTGAAAGTCTGAACGGATCCGCTCAGGCATCTTGCGCACTTAGAAAATTTTCTAAGTTATTAATGCAGACGGATCCGTACTGAACGGAGCCTCCGTCTGCATTAATATGATCGGATCCGTTCAGAACGGATCCGATCAAGCGCTAGTGTGAAAGTAGCCTAATAGTCGGCCAGTACAGGCCCCAAAAATTAGGCATTTATTGGACATAAAAGGCCTTTCATGCCGCTGTATATACATAAGGCAAGGACCATACTTTGTTCTGGGTGGTGGCAGATATGAGTGGGCTGGAATGATAAAATTAAATTACACATGGTCATCACAGGTGTTGAATTCCTCCGAGATCCAGGCCTCATTCATTTTTAAAAATGTGAGGTAGTCTACACTGTTGTGAGCTAGGCGAGTGCGCTGAACGTCCTTTCGGACAGGACACGCGACGAGGGGCAAGCCAAGAGTTCCATGGCAAATTGTGCCACAGGTCAAGCCTGCACACCCAGTAGTCAAGGGGTTCCTTGCTTCTCAGAGCTTCCACATCGGCCGTTAACCCGATGTATTCGGACACCTGTTGGTCTAGGCGTTCCCTGAGGCTGGATCCGGAGGACGGCTGTCGATGGGTTGGCTGCAAGAATGATCTCATATCCAAAGTGACCAACACATCTTCAAACCGCCCTCTTCTTGCAGACGCGGTAGGATTGGTACCCGCACCTGTTTCGCAGTGGGTGGAAATTCCTCTGCCAGCGCCCACAACAGCATTCTGCCAGCCCTCTGTGATGCTGTTAACCTGTCCACTATTTTGTGTTTGTACCGGGGGTCTAAGTACGTTGCCACCAATTACAGGTCCTTGACCTTTATGCTTTTTATACGGGGGTCCCTCTTCAAACACTGTAGCATGAAGGCTCCCATTTGCACTAAATTGGAAGCAGTCGTGCGCCCTGGCCCCTGCTCATCGCCCAGGAGAATGTCGCCCTCGGTCTCCTCCCCCCAGCCACGGACAACACCAGGGATCCCCAAAAAGTTCAGGACATGTGCCATGCACGACTAAGTTCAGGACATGTGCCATGCACGGTGTCACGGATGATCCACGAGAATATTGAACTGTCCTCCCAATATTATCAATATTACTCTGCCTTATTGATCAGTAGGTCTATTACACAGTAATTATTTCCCTAGGCCCCAGAACCTACAATTTGATTATTCAGAGCGTCTCCTTCTGTCCTTCTGTTGTACCCAGAGAACAACATAGTCCTTTTGTTCAAGTCAGTCAATAGATGCCCAGCAGATAACGCAATTACAGCTGGCTTCCTCAGGTTGACAAAAGAACTTCCCTTTCTGAAGAGATATCACAGCTAGGTGTGAAGACTGCACCTGGGGGGAGCCGATTGGGGTCGCTGCATAAGGGTCTGTAAGATAACTTGATTCAGACAGGCCGGCACCAAGGTTCCCAGATTGACACATGAATCTGAGATATGATTTTTACCTTTTTAAGAGAGACCATGCATCTTACGGACGTAAAAATTACATCATCGTGTCACTCAGAATTCACTGGACGTTTACATAGGACAAACATAACTCTAAGATGTGCCCAGGTAAAGTTATGGTGTTACCCCATCATAGAACCAGTTATTATAGTAATATTTGGTATCCCTGAACTCCATATTTTGTGGGGAATGTGAATATGTGCTTGTTACTTGTGTACAGCGGAGACATCCCACGATATGGCACATGCCATATTTCAGAACTGACATTCACCTCAGGAATACAGCCTGCCCAGCAGGCAGACTCTCAATTCCCCGCCTTGATTCGGGGACCCTTTATAACAAAGACCTAGAATCTGCTAAAGGAGTTCTCCACTTTAACAACACCTGAAAAGGGCCTCAGCCAGAGAACCTGTGGGCTGAAGGCATATTACACTGGACAAAGGCTTCTTGGACTTTATCCCTGCAACGGACTATTTCACCAACGGACATCTTTTCTGCGGAACCTAAGTATTTTCTTCCTTTTCTCCCTTTTGTTTATTGGACTATACTTTCCTTGATTATTGTGTTAATAATTACTGTGCATCGTGATAATTTGTATTGTATATAGATATATAATAAATGACCTCCCAGTCCTTTCTCTAGCCATATGCCTGTTTTCAAACACTGCAAAAACTTACCCTAGCCTCTCCGAAGGGAAAGCTAATCGGTTGTGTTATCTAGATAGCGGGTTCCTTGCTCCCATAAATTGCAAGGTGGTGGCAGTTAAACTACCCTGTGTGTAGTTCCGGTCCAGTTCGTCACACGCTTACTTGCGGTCGGTCGGCGGTCCACTCCCTGCGCTTTCAGCCTATCGACTGTACGGACTCAAGTTAGACTGTCAGTGTGCTGAAAGTGGCTGGGAGGCCTGTTTGCGGATTGACCACTAGGGGCGCTGTGACGGTTTCGTGACGTATTGTGGCCGCGGCGGTCGCAGTTCGTCACAAACGGCACGTGTGTCATTTTGCCCTGTTTCAGCGAGCTCAGCATATTGGCAACGTTGTCACACACCACTTTACCAACTGTCAAATTGAGTGTTGTTAGCCACTGATCGGCCTGTGACCGCAGAACTTAAAGCAGTGCAGGACTTGTGTGGCTCTTGGCTTCCAGGCACATCAGCCGCAGCACAGCATGGCAACGTCTCACCTGGCACGTCGAATAGGCTCTGGGGAGCTTGGGAGGTGCAGCAGAAGAAACGGTAGCAGTGGAAAAGGAGGAGTCAGCCGAGGAGGAGACGGAGGATGTAGTAGGAGGAGGAGAAGAAGAGGCAGGCCTGCATGCAATTCGTGGCGGTAACACCAAATCCACACGGGTGCCATGGGTTGCATGCTTGATGGCCGTCAGAAGGTTCGTCCAGTGGGCAGTAAAAGTTATGTACCTTCCCTGCCAGTGTTTGCTAGACCACGTTTCTGTGGTCAGATGTATATTGGCACCGACACTGTGTGCCAGAGATATATTAACTTGCCGCTGAACTTGGCCATAAAGTTCAGGGATGCCCTTCAGGAGAAATATTTCCTTCCAGGGACCTTCCATTGCGGTGTGCCAATGGCCACAAATTTTCTAAAGGCCTCTAAGTTCACCAATTTATATGGCAGTAGTTGGCGGTCTAACAGTTTCGACAAGCCAGCGTTTAGCCATTGGGCAAGAGGATTATCCGGCGTCGTCATTTTTTTATGCTCGAACATTTTGGCCACGGAAGCCTGCCTTTTGCCAGATGAACACGACGTCGGCACGGTGGAAGGTGGAGTGGAGGACAAATGGGAGGAGAATGGAAAATGAGAAGAGGCAGGACGTGGAGCGCCAGGAGAGTGGCTTTGTGGGTTCTGATGGCATTGCTTTCACTGGGCTCGGTGATGGAAGGCCAGGTGCCTTCTTAAGGCGGTCGTCCCAAGGTGAGTGTTGGTCTTACCGCGACTTATGCGTTGACAGCACAGGTTGCAGATGGCAACACTATTGTCAGCAGCTGACACTTTAAAAAAAGCCCACACTGTGGAGCCATGTGACGGCATCCTGAAAGCGCAAGATGTGTCTGTGCATGGTGGATGGATCGCTCCAGATACATTTGCAATTTGCTTTTTGCCTTCTGTGCACTGTGAGTTCTGCCTGCTACTCCTCCTTCTCTTCCCTATCTGCTGCTCTGTCTCTCCCTCTGAACTCCCTTCCTCTTCCTCTCTTGTAAGCACCCATGTGACGTTCATCAACACGTCATCATCGTCGCCTTCACCACCACTGACATTAGAGATCTCGGAGTAGGCAGCAACAGTGGGGACCACCCTCCTTGGGCTGATCTGGGTATGTCGTCAGACCGCTGGGTGGTGGCCGTTGCTACCTCCTCTTCCTCATCCGATGCCAGGAATGGCTGTGCATCAGTAAGGTCTGGGGATGGATGGGAAAATAATTCCTCTGACTCGAGTGGAGGGGCTATGGTGGTGGTGTATTTGGGGGTGCACACAGCAGAGAGTGAGGAGGATGCAGATACAGAGGATGAGGAGGGTGGAAGGCTGAGTGAGCCACTCAACAAACTCTGGTGAGTCCTTTGACATAATCGCACACACCTTCTTCAACTTCCCACTTAGGCTCCGGCCTGGTGCAGCTGCCCGACAACTAAAACCCCTGTGGAATGGCCTGCCTCTTCCTCTGCATATCATTTTCAAAATGACCCTGTGCTAAAGTCCCTAGAGAAGAACAGTATTTGTGGAAGATGATATATGGCAGGCCTAAATCAGTTGTTAGTTGAAGCTGGTATATAACCCTCAAGCAGTAATTTTGTAGACGCAGGTATATGGAAAACCTTTATCACTATTTTGTGGAAGCTGATATATGGCACGCTTCAATCACTTGTTAGTTAAAGCAGGTATTTCACCCTCAAGCTGTAATTTTGTGGACGCAGGTATATGGAAAACCTCTATCAATATTTTGTGGAAGCTAATTTATGGCAGGCCTCAATCAGTTGTTAGTTGAAGCTGGAATAACACCCTCAAGCAGTAATTTTGTGGATGCAGGTATATGGAAAACCTCTATCACTATTTTGTGGAAGCTGATATATGGCAGGCCTTAATCAGTTGTTAGTTGAAGCAGGTATATCACCCTCAAGCAGTAATTTTGTGGACGCAGGTATATGGAAAACATCTATCACTTTTTTGTGGAAGCTGATATATGGCAGGCCTTAATCAGTTGTTAGTTGAAGCAGGTATATCAAAACCCGCAAACTGTATTTTGTGGACGCAGGTATATTGAAAACCTCTATCACTATTTTGTGGAAGCTAATATATGGAAGGCCTCAATTAGTTGTTAGTTGAAGCTGGTATATCACCCTCAAGCAGTAATTTTGTGGACGAAGGTATATGGAAAACCTCTATCACTATTTTGTGGAAGCTGATATATGGCAGGCCTCAATCAGTTGTTAGTCGAAGTAGGTATATCAAAACCCTCAATCTGTATTTTGTGGACACAGGTATATGGGAAACCTCTATCACTATTTTGTGGAAGCTGATATATGGCAGGCTTCAATCACTTGTTAGTTGAAGCAGGCATTTCACCCTCAAGCTGTAATTTTGTGGACGCAGGTATATGGAAAACCTCTATCAATATTTTGTGGAAGCTAATATATGGCAAGCCTCAATCAGTTGTTAGTTGAAGCTGGTATATCACCCTCAAACAGTAATTTTGTGGATACAGGTATATGGAAAACCTCTATCACTTTTTTGTGGAAGCTGATATATGGCAGGCCTTAATCAGTTGTTAGTTGAAGCAGGTATATCAAAACCCGCAATCTGTATTTTGTGGACGCAGGTATATTGAAAACCTCTATCACTATTTTGTGGAAGCTAATATATGGAAGGCCTCAATTAGTTGTTAGTTGAAGCTGGTAAATCACCCTCAAGCAGTAGTTTTGTAGATGCAGGTATATGGAAAACCTCTATCACTATTTTGTGGAAGCTGATATATGGCAGGCCTCAATCAGTTGTTAGTTGAAGCAGCTATATCCCCCTTAAGCAGTAATTTTGTGGACGCAGGTATATGGAAAACCTCTATCACTATTTTGTGGAAGCTGATATATAGCAGGCCTCAATCAGTTGTTAGTTAAAGCTGGTATATCACCCTCAAGCTGTAATTTTATGGATGCAGGTAAATGGAAAACCTCAATCACTATTTTGTGGAAGCTGATAGATCGCAGCCCTCAACCTGTATTTTCTGGAAACATACAAATGCACTATAATATACTTTCTATGTTGGAAAGTATATTATAAGTATATCACACCCCTCTGTGTATCACACCTATCGATAGCACAATGTTACCAGTCCTTAAAAGAACTTTTGTGGCCCTATAAGCTTGTGTTTGGTGTCCCTAAGTTCCTAACAGCCTGTCCCTGCACCAAAATGCAACCTCTCCCTACACTGGCAAAACACATAATGCAAAATGGCAGCTAGATTGGGTTCTGTTATAGGGTTGGGAGGGGTGTCCATGTGCCGAAACATTTCAATTAGCTGTCCTGTCCCACCTGATGGATGTGTCATGGGTCAAAGTTCACGCAATGCAAAAGAATATGGCACGCGCGGACATCGCCATATGTTCGCATGTTCGGCGGATCGCGAATGCGCAAAGTTCACTGCGAACCGACCACTGGGCGAACCACAAGGTCATCACTAATTGTAAGCTGGTATTAGATCTGGCCCACCAACATGTTCTCGGGGGACACCTGGGGCTACAGAAAACCTAGTACCGTATAGTGCAGTGGTTTTACTGGCCCAGTGTGTTCAGAGAGGTGGAATAATTTTGTAGGTCTTGCCCGACCTGCCAGATAAATAGCGCCCAGCCATACTTTCGTAGTCCCCTAGTACCTCTCCAGATTATCGAGGTACCCTTTGAGAGAATCGCCATGGACCTCGTAGAACAAGTACCCAAGTCTGCTAGGGGTAACACATCTTAGTCGCTAGGGGCAACACAGTAGGACTATGGCCTTTTCTCAGTTCACCAAGCACAATGCCGTATATTGTACATCGGCTGTGTTTGGTATCGCGGCTCAGCCCTATTCACTTCAGGCCATGTGACCGATGATCATAAAAATCTGGGACATTCCCTTTAACCAGTTCAAGATCAGGTTAATTTTGGTCTTCAGGTTCAAAGTTTCTTGTTTAACGGCTATAACTTTTTATTCAGGAATAATGCAGTTTTATGTTCATATCATTTTTAGATATATAATTTGTGCTTTTCTTTAGAATTTTTAGGTTTATAGTTGGAATTTTTTTTTAAAAATATGCCCTGTGACATTTTTGATATTTTTTTTCTAGTAATACTACAAACCGGATTCCAAAAAAGTTGGGACACTATACAAATCGTGAATAAAAACTGAATGCAATGATGTGGAGGTGCCAACTTCTAATATTTTATTCAGAATAGAACATAAATCACGGAACAAAAATTTAAACTGAGAAAATGTATCATTTTAAGGAAAAAATATGCTGAATCAGAATTTCATGGTGTCAACAAATCCCCAAAAAGTTGGGACAAGGCCATTTTCACCACTGTGTGGCATCTCCCCTTCTTCTTGACCAGTTTCTCAAGTTTAGAAATAGAAATGCTCTCCCATTCTTGTCTAATACAGGCCTCTAACTGTTCAATCGTCTTGGGCCTTCTTTGTTGCACCTTCCTCTTTATGATGCGCCAAATGTTCTCTATAGGTGAAAGATCTGGACTGCAGACTGGCCATTTCAGTACCCGGACCCTTCTCCTACGCAGCCATGAGGTTGTGATTGATGCAGAATGTGGTCTGGCAATATCTTGTTGAAAAATGCAGGGTCTTCCCTGAAAGAGATGACGTCTGGATGAGAGCATATGTTGTTCTAGAACCTGAATATATTTTTCTGCATTGATGGTGCCTTTCCAGACATGCAAGCTGCCCATGCCACACGCACTCATGCAACCCCATACCATCAGAGATGCAGGCTTCTGAAGTGAGCGTTGATAACAACTTGGGTTGTCCTTGTCCTCTTTGGTCCGGATGACATGGCGTCCCAAATTTCAAAAAAGAAAATTTTGAATCGTGACTCGTCTGACCACAGAACAGTCTTCCATTTTGCCACACTCCATTTTAAATGATCCCTGGCCCAGTGAAAACGCCTGAGCTTGTGGATCTTGCTTAGAAATGGCTTCTTCTTTGTACTGTAGAGTTTCAGCTGGCAACGGCGGATGGCACGGTGGATTGTGTTCACTGACAATGGTTTCTGGAAGTATTACTGAGCCCATTCTGTGATTGTGGGAATTGGTGATCCTCTACCCATCCTGGCTTCTGAGAGACACTGCCACTCTGAGAAGCTCTTTTTATACCCAATCATGTTGCCAATTGACCTAATTAGTGTTAATTGGCCTTCCAGCTCTTCGTTATGCTCAAATCTACTTTTTCCAGCCTCTTATTGCTACTTGTAACAACTTTTTTGGGATTTGTTGACACCGTGAAAATTTGAATCAACGTATTTTTCCTTTAAAATGATACATTTACTCGGATTAAACGTTTGATCTGTCACCTACGTTCTATTACAAATAAAATATTGACATTTGCCATCTCCACATCATTGCATTCAGTTTTTATTCACAATTTGTTTAGTTTTCCAAACTTTTTTGGAATCCGGTTTGTATAGTACTGCCATAAATATAAGTTTTTTTGCGCATTCATCAAATTATTACTAATCCAATTTTGGGAATAAGGTCTTGGCTACTGGTATAGGAATGATAAATGTAGGGACTTTTTTTTTGGGGGGGGGGCAGGTAAGTTATGTTTGTATATTTTTTAGTACATCTTTTTGTGTATTTATTTATTTTCCTGTTCTGTCCAATCAGAAAAGACCATTGGGGGATATTATTATTATTGTTTTTTTTTTATACTTTTCTGTTCCACTGTAACTGGGGCAGCACAGTCACATTTAGAAATATGCCTAGTTGCATTGATATCGAGCATGCATATGACCAAGCACACAACCATCAGGACCGATACAGCCAGTGGCTGTGCTGCTGCTTCTGTTCTATACACAGCACTCACTGAGCTGTGAACATCATTTCTTTCTTCTCTCCAGGGTCCCTAGCTTTCTTTCACAGTGTGGGTCAGACATAAATATACAGCGGTTGTTAACCAATTGGACAATGCACATGTGCTGGTAACAGCACATGCATTCTGCTAGTAATAAGGCACTGATGTCTGATAGTTTAATATAAATAATTTACATTTATATGCAGGTCCTCTGTGCTGGGAACATGGCCACTAGTGAAGGATGTCGTCCATCAATGGCCTCCATTTATTTAACCTGGGGACTTATAGGGGAACTGGGGCATGTGCAGTCCGTCCCCAGTATCAGTGAATGAGGGCGACTCATTGATGGAATCCTCCATCAGCGGCCATGTTTCTAGTAACAGGGCACATGAGTGTAACATGTGTAAACGGGAATTAGAAAGATCAAACTCTCGGACATCAGTGTTTAATACTGCATATTACTAGGCTTGAGAATATCGGGTTCGGATTGCTGTATCCAAACTCAATTTATTTGAAAACTTTGTTAACAATATAGGTTCTCATCTACTGTAAAATTTCCAAAGTTTCAGCAACTATTGTGAGACTTACTTCGTCTCGCCTCTATCACGTCACTTTGTTTATTCGCATAAATTACTGTATCAGAATACTATTAATGAAGCCAGGTTCAGCTTCGTATTTTGATACAGTAATTTATGTGAATAAATGAAGTGACAAGTGATAGAGGCGAGATTAAGTAAGTCTTGTGATATCTGCTAAAACTTTGGAAAGAACTCTGTGGCGGTAATACATTTTACAGCAGGATGAAGCACATATTCTTAAGGTAGTTTTTAAAAGATTAATTCAACCCTACGTATTACTAGCTGCATGCATGATCTGTTCCCAGCACTAGTAACTGATCAACCCCTTTAAAAAAAATAAAGAAAAAAAATAACATTTCTGAATGGTTGTCCCTTTAATAAAAAAAAAGAAATACAAAATTTGGGCAAAAATTTTGGGTTTTTGCCAATCCCGACTCTGTACTGTACTTCCATATATGGAATCAATACGATTTTAGTAAAGCAACTAGGAAATTTGAATTATGATAAAACACAAAAGGAACACTTGCAATGTCCATAGTGCAGTTAAATTCAATCCTACAATGAGGCCCTACGAAGACATGTTAAAGCAGCCAACAGCAGATCATTAAGGAGGCCTTTCAGGTGAAGGATTGTCAATACTCTTTGAGAAAAAAAAAATATATAGTAGAGAATTTGTGCCTTTTGACACTTTCACATCGTTCTCCCTAGAAACTATAGGTGTGTCCAGTCTGATATATTTTTTTTGTTAAAAGCTGATCATCTCATACAACACATCTCAGGATATATTGAGCCAAGAGTAAACGTTATGAAGAACACATCTGTGCTTTCCATCCCTTGATTGCTATAAATATGATTGTTGTATTTGATATTACTACTGTTTTCCATCAACATAGTGGTCGGGTCCGCCTATAGAATCATTTAAAGCCCAGCAATCAGAGCACTCAACCTTTATGGGTTACAAACTGAAAAATGACAATTTGTGTGCCTTCTGTTGGTTATTAGATGTGAACTATGCTGTACAGGCAAGAGGGGCATGGAGATGAGCATCCCATGGCTGTGAGGTTGGTTAAACACAGCATTCTGCAGCATTTTAAGTAGCGTGTCTGTTTTTTTGGGGGGATATAACACAGTGGTCAGATATTTGTTAAAAGTATTTAGTAAAATATAAAGATGTCTACATACACTGCATTTTGGTTTGTGGCAATTTAGTTTATCAAAGTACAGCACACAGGTATAGCATCTTCATTTTTGTAGTGTTTTTATCCATGGTGTAAAAGAAAACTGGTTTAGTTGCCCATAGCAACTAGAGATGAGCAAATTATTGGAAAATTCGATTCGGCTGCTTGGCCGAATTTTACCCGAAAATTTGCTTTGTGACTAATTACTTCACATGCTTGCGGCATCTGATATAAATAAAAGCGTGTCAAATAAAAAAAAATCATACTTACCTGATCCATTTTCTCACGATCGCCTGGCCACCGCCATCTTGCTGGAAGATCTAGCGCAAAATCTAACGCCACCCTCAAGCAAGATGGCGGCTGGCCCATCGTGAGCAAATGGATCAGGTAAGTATGATTTTTTGTTGTTGTTTTTTACACTATTTCAGGTTAAATCAACTCACTACCATGAGGCACGAGAAAAATTGGCTTCGCGACAAACCAAATTTATCCTTTTGTGAACTTTGATTCACTCAACATTAATAGTAACCAATCAGATTCCACCTTACATTTTTCAGAGCACCTTTGGAAAATGAAAGTTGGAATCTGATTGGTTGCTATGCACAACTAAAAGTTTTTCTTTACATCAATTTTGATAAATTCCCCCCCCCCCCCCATCAACTTTTCAATAAAAACTTCAACAATGTCTGGAAGTATCGCCTTTGCAAAATAAAATAAAACAATGCAAAATGCTACTAAGAGCAAATGTAAAAATTCCATAATAAATAATTTTGCTGTTTTTCATATGCATTTAAAAAACAGAGCAAAAAATATGATTGATGGAGGCCTAAGACAATAAGTGTTCATTGCCAAGGTACCATCAAAGTGATCAGAAGATATGTACTTTTCAGCCAATCAGGTCAAAGAATGCATAACATTAGCATACAACGATGTTTGGTTCACCCTCACCAATCCTGCGCCACATTTTATTTTTATTTTTTTACCATTCTGAGTACTTTACAAATAATGTTGCCATTCTGTACAACCCTTTGAAAGCACAGGCGTTGTGGTGCAGTTTTGAACACCATTGCCGTTCCCTTCTACTGAAGGAGGTGAGAGTAAAGATATGGAGGTGAAGCATTCAGGGCTGATGTGAGTTATCTTCATTCATTTAGTTCTAATAGACCTATCAGTGTCTAAAGGTCCATTTACACCAGCTGAGAAAGTAGGCAATTATCGGGAACAAACAGTTTATTCAGAATAATTGTCTGCTTGCAAGAGGAGGTGAGACCTGCATTTATGCGCAACAATTATTTCTTCTGTATTAGGACTAGTGACTTTTACTGTGATCGCTCATCCCCATACAGATTCATTATTTCTAGGCAGCAGATCGTTGTTTACACAGCATGATCTCCTGGCCAGAAATTTTGGTGTCACATAAGCAATGCTTTTTGCTTGTTCTTTGGTTGAAAACATCATTGATGTGGCACCCAAAATGATTGTTGAGGTGGCACCACTACACAGACATGCTCTTAGGAAGCTCCTAACTAATAATTGCCCTAATTGTTGGGGGCCTATAGACTTGTATTATTGTGGATGTGTTATGTCCTTTGCTCTGAGTGGAGGTATGAGTAGAACACTGCACGACTGCACTGCATGTGAGATACCGGAGATCTAGTATCTGAAGTTCTATTTTTATTCTAAATCTCTAACATAGAAACTTTTTTTCTATGAATCACAAAAATAGGTGGAATTTTGCCTTTTTCTAATTCCACTCCAATCTATTCCGCTGTAGCATAATCCTGTACAGATGCAATGAGCAAGTTTCACATTAAAAATCCAAATCTCTTTTTGATATATTGATATTAATTGTAGTCTAGTACTTACTCTGGCTTTTTTCTCCAGTTCTAACATAAGCCTTTCATGCTGCTCAGCTATCGCCAGTGTTGCAGAATGGACTTTCTGATAGATCATCTCTCCTTCTCTTGTTTGAAATGTAAATAGCCCTTCACCCGTGTCACACATTCTATGAATGAAAAACAAAATCATTGAAATTTAGCAAATTTTAACAAGACTTTCAATGTATACAATGAACATAGCTGTTTTACTAAGAATATTAAATAATTGTTTAACTCAGGTTTGTTTTAATTTACACTTCCTTTTATGTGTGATCTTAAAGCATCTACACAGAATCAGAGATGTCTTCTTAAGCTCAATAAAGGTGGCCATACATATTGAATAGCTGTTGGCCAACAGCTATCTCTCTGGACTCCATCCTGTCTCCCCCATCGATTCAGGTTTGGTTTGGCCATAAGTGTATGTGTATTCAATAGGAAGAGGGGAGAAATCCACTGCCAGACACTTTTGATGGTGGCTTATCTCCCAGGAAAACAAAAGGATTGGGTGAAGATATTCACTTTGCCCAATCCTTCTCTCACCAGACGTCATCGGGAGTTCGTGGCAGGTTTGGCCAAGAATACACTAATGTGTAGGGGTGGGGGGGGTGGGGGGTTAAAAATTAGTGATTGAGAAAACACATAGAGAAAACACTGACCTATAAGTCAGTCTTCAAGGATTTCAAGCTTGAGTGTCAGAAGTAAGAAGCTCACTTAAAGGGGTTGTCCAGGAATAAGTAATTTTTACCTAATGCCAGCAGCTTGCCTCAGTAAACTAAATATTTATATTTCATGCGCACCTGGTCCCCAATGCTCAGGTCCTTTGTGATGGCTCCATCATTTCCATCTTCCAGTCAATGGCTTGTTTTCTTCCAGTGCAGCATGATGGGCATAGTCACCTGCTCTTCTTCAGCCAATAACCAGCTTCAGCATGTCCACAAGCAGAACGTCACAACTACAGCCAGTCATTGGCTGCAGGGAAACATGTGACCATGCCCATGCTGCATGATCCAAAGACTAGAAGATGGGTACACCTGAGCCATCATAGAAGACAGGAGCAGCAGGGAACAGGTAAGTATGAATCATTCACTTTCTGAGGCAGGCTGCAGGTATTAGGTAAAAACTACTTATTCCCTGACAACCCCTTTAAGGTTGTGGCTACATATGGTGTAAGTGTTGCAGATTTTCTGCAGTAGAATTGTATACAGAAAATCTGCAGCATGCACAGGAGAATCATAAAAAAAATGCAGCAGAAAATATCTGCAATGGAGTCTGTGTATAACTTGATCTGTGATGTGGATTTTAAATCCTCAGCATGTCAATTTATTCTGTGCCTTCCACCCCAAATTTCTGTAAAATTTGTTTCAACATCCAAAAATAACCCATGCAGATTCCTCTGCAGATTTGTTGCTGATTTTGTTCAACTGTAGCACAATCTGATGTTCCACACCAAAATAATCCCCTGTGTGGACATACCCTTAAACATTTCACAGCCACCCCCTGTACCGATGTAGCAGAGTTAACACTTAATGCTTTCTGAGATTTCTGAGATGTGTTATCTAAACCAAGCAAACACTTTCAATTGCTTTTCAAGATAACAGGATGATTTAAGAAATGTGAGTTAAGAGATTGAGTGCTAACCCTGCTACATCGTAAATATGCAGATGTCATTGGTGCAGAGTTTAGGTATATTTATGTCCTGATCTTTCTAATAGCCTCTGGCTACGATTTTGGTTCAAATTGGGTTCAAATTATGTTATCATCACCATGACAACAAATCATACATTTTATAGAAAAAAGATGCTGTAAAAATCCTTTCTTTACTCCTGCTTACTATCACAAGAGAGTCAGAAGCTGTCACATGGTACAGCCATATATTTGACTGATTAGCATAGGTTGTTAACCCTTTCAGGCATGCCTCACAGCAAATAGATGGGCTAATCGTGCAGCTCTCATCATTTTGCAAGCTCTCGTTAATGGTTGTGCTTGCTTCTGACAGACCAACTCCGTACTGTGACAGTAAACCAAAATTATACATATTTGGCATCACTTTACACAGGAGAACTAGGGAATTCAATTTTGGCGATATATCATTTATAGAACCAATTACTTTAGAAAATAAAAATTATTAAAAAATATGCATTTTTTTTTCCTGTTTCTGTTTCCCATTTTCCCTACATAAGACAAAACAGAAAATATATCTAATAAAATGTTGACAAATTATGAAGGCAAGTGTCTTTAATTAATTAACAAAATCAAAATCCCCTTCATAATTCAGTATTACAATATATGTATGAAATTTTAATGCCATAGCCATGTTGGTTATTGGCATTACAGTGATTGGCTGGCCAGAACGTGTTATCGGGTGCTCAGCTCAGTCTTAGTCAGGGAGAGCTGAGCATAGGAAGGGACAGACAGTGTAGGGAGTATTACTGGAAGATATTTATTTGAAAAACTTTTCAGAAACCCAAAAGTCCTTTTAAGGACTATTGTGTGTGAGAGCAGCAAAATATGTTTGTAGTGCAACCTGCGCTAAATTGCTCAGTCTTAGGCCTCATTAACTTCAATAGGGCCGCAAAAGATGCGGACAGGACTCCGTGTGCTGTCCGCATCCGTTGCTCCGTTCCGTGGCCCGCAAAAAAAATATAACATGTCCTATTCTTGTTCATTCTGCGAACAAGAATAGGCGTTTCTACTTTTTCCATAAACGGTGTCCACTGCGGACAGTGACATTAGCTGCGCCACATGTCCAGTTTAAAGTGTGCACATCCCAAAAATATCTGATATCCAGTGAACTTTTTCCGTAGACGGTGTCCGCTGCAGATATTGACATTAGCTGAGCAACATCTCCAGTGTAAAGTGTGCGCATCCAGAAAATATCTGTGACATACAGTGTACTTTTTCAATAGACGGTGTCTGCTTCTGACAGTGACATAACCAGGGCCACATCTGCAGTGTAACGTGTGCGCTTCAAAAATTTATCGGTGACATACAGTGTACTTTTTTTCGTAGACACTGCGGACAGTGACATTACCAGTGGTACCTCTCCTGTATAACGTTTCCTCATCCCAAACACCTGTGACATTCCCTGTAATTTGTCATTAGCCGCTGATGACAGCATTGACATTATCTGCGAGATATCTCCTGTGTGACGTTTCCACATCCAAAACACCTTTTAAAATTTTTTTGCAAATACACTTCCAAGTCCTACGCTACTGTGCGTGTGACAGACTTTCAATCATATATAACATTTCATATGAAGAAGGCTAGCAGTAAGGGAAAGGGCAGTGGCTGTGATGCTGATTGTGCACGCAGAGGCCAATGGTCCTGGGCGCGGTGAAACTGTGCCTGCTGCCAGAGCACAATAAAAGCAATCATCCACAATATCTAGCTTCATGTCCCAGTTTGCAGAGCGGCGCAAGACACCACTCTTGAAGTCAGACCAGTGCGACCAGGTGGTCGGTTGGATTGCAGCAGATAATGCTTCCAGTCGCTTAAGCACCACCCTGTCATCCACAAAGTCCAGTCTCAGTAGCCAAGAGTCTGCTCAACCCAATCCTCACCCTGCTCCTCCTTCATCCCAACATGGAGAGTCTGGGCAAAGAAGTGATCCCACACTCGAATTTTCCGAGGAGCTCTTTTCAGTGCCATTCCTTGATTTGTCCCTCTCGCCAAGCACGCTAGATGAGGGACAGATCTTTTGCCCTGATTCCCAAACTCTTGAGCATCCACAATCACAAGAAGAAGGCGGTGGGGAACTGAAATTACTGTTTAATGGAGTGGATGATGATGAGACACAGTTGCCAATAACTCAACGGCAATTACTGTCTTAAGAGGTTGATGAAGAGGTTGAGACACAGTTGACAATCACTGAGGTAGTGTTCAGGTCAACAAGTCAGGAGGATGAACAAAGTGAGGAAGTGGAAGAGGATGTGAAAGTCAAGTGAGGACAGCGGTACAGAGGGGGAGGGATCTACTGCACCGCAACAAACTGGAAGAGGCAGTGGGGTGGCAAAAGGTAGAATGCGGGCCACACTAAACAGTCCCGCAACTGTCTCCAGAGCACAACCTTGCGGAAATCTCTCTTGCCAAGGGGTAGGTGTTCCGCAGTCTGGTGATTTTTTTAGGAAAGTGTAGATAGCAAAAGAATTGTAATTTGTAACCTGTTCCATACAAAAATGAGCAGGGGCGTGAGCAAAAATGAGCACGGGCGTGAACACTAGCAACCTCACCACCACCAGCATGATCTGCTACATGGCATCAAAGCACCATAATAGGTGGGCCAATTGCCTGGGTCCACAATTAGTGTCTGAGGATCACACCACTGCCTCCTCTTCCCCAGTGTTACGTGCTGGCCAATCCCCTGTTATAGCCGCAGGCTTGATGCCTCCCGCCCTGTATCGGGACCTTTGCAAGCACCATCAGCGTCCACATCGACTTCCATGTCCCAGCGCAGTGTAATAATGTCCTTACCCAGGCATTTGAACGAAAGTGCAAATACCCAGCCACCCACCAACAGTCCATAGCACTAAATGTGCAGCTTTCCAAATTACTGGCCCTGGAAATGTTGCCATTTAGGCTTATGGACCCTGAGACATTTCGCAGCCTCATGTCGGCGGCCTCCAGCGTTATGCAGTCCCCAGCCGCCACTATTTTTCAAGGTGTGCCATTTCCGCCTTACACCAACATGTGTCCCGTAACATCACCCGTGCTCTGACCAACACAGTTACTGGGAAGGTCCACTTAACCACGGACACATTGACAAGTGTATTCGGCCACGGATGCTACAATTCCCTGATGGCACACTGGGTGAATGTTGTGTGTTGTGGAGGCCAGAAGCAAGTCGTACCCTGGGATGGCACAGGTGCTACCGACGCCAAGGATTGCGGGCCTTACGGCTATAAGCACCTATGTTAGTGGCTCAAACCCCACTTCTCCTCTTCCGCCTCCACTTCCACCTTCAAAATATAAGTGTGCAGCACCAGTCAGTAATCAGTCGGTAGGTAGCTGGAAGCAGTGTAGCACTACAGCAGGGAAGGGGCAACAGGCCGTGCTGAGGCTGATATGCTTAGGGGCAAACAGCACACCGCCGCAGAGCTGTGGCAGGGGATAAGAGACCAGACTGAGCTTTGGCTCTCGCCACTCAACCTAGAACCAGGCATGGTTGTGTCTGATAATGGCTGTAACTTGGTGGTGGATTTGGAGCTCAGGAAGCTCACACACATCCCATGTCTAGCCCACGTCTTAAACTTAGTGGTTCGGCGGTTTCTCAAAACCTACCCCAATATGCCTGAGCTGCTGGTGAAGGTGTGCCGCGTGTGTGCCCATTTCTGGAAGTCATCGACAGCTTCAGCCAGTCTGTCAATGCTGCAACAGCGCTTGAAATTGCCAGCTTACCAGCGACGTGAGCACACACTGAAACTCAACGTTCCACATGTTGGCCAGGCTTTGTGAGCAGCAGAGGGCAGTAGTGGAATACCAGCTGCAACATGATCGTCACCTTTCCAGTCAGCTTCCGCTATTCACAAGCGAGGAGTGAGCATGGATGTCTGACCTCTGTGAGGTTTTAAGAAACTTTGAGAAATTAACACAGATGGTGAGCAGCAATAACGCTATTATCAGCGTACCCATCCAACTTCTGTGTCTACTCAAACGCTCGCTGCTCACATGCTTTGCATGTGGAAGAGGTGGAAATGGGGGAAGACATTACACATGGTGATAGCCAAACCACCCTCAGTTCATCTTCTCAGCGCGAATTGGACGATGAAGATGAGGAGGAGGAGGAGGAGCAGGAGATGGTTGTCTCCGCTACAAAGGGTCCTACCCATGGAAGTTTAATTCCATCTGTTCAGCGTGGGTGGGCAGAAGAGGAGGATGAGGATGAGGAGATTGAAAATGATCTTCCTGATGAGGACAGTGAAGTCTTGCCTGTTGGTACTCTGGCACACATGGCTGACTTCCTGTTAACCTGCCTTTCCAGCGACCCGCCGTTATACGCATTTTACACGGATTACTGGTTGTTCACCCTTCTCGACCCCAGCTACAAAGAGAACTTCTGGAGAGGATGAGCAAAATGGTGCAATTCCAGAAGATCCTTGTGCTTCAAAAATTTCCATCTGACAACACTGGTGGCAGAGTCCGTAGTTCCTTGGCTAACCGAGGAGGGGAGACAAGGGGCACACACAGCAGTTCCAACAGAGGCAGGGTAACACTCTTCAAAGCCTGGGACAGTTTTATGACACCAGCCAGCACCCTCACCCTGATGCGCGGCCTAGTTTCACAAGAAGGGAAAATTTTTGGAAGATGGTGAAGGAGTACATAGCAGACTGTGTCAGCATCCTCAATGATCCCTCAGTGCCTTACAACTACTGGGTGTCGAAGCTAGACACGTGGCATGCCTTCTCATCCTCCTCCTCCTCTTCCATCATATCAACATGCTTATTTGTCGCATATAATGCCCTTGCATAATATGCCCTTCGTATATAATGTTTTACAGGGTCAGCTAACCAGCATGCCCTCGCATATAATTTTTTACAGGGTCAGCTCACCAGCAGGCCCTTGCATACAATGTTTTACAGGGTCAGCTCACTAGCAGGCCCTCACCTACAATCTTTTACAGGGTCAGCTCACCTGCAGGCCCACGCATATAATGTTATACAGGGTCAGCTTACCTGCAGGCCCTTGCATATAATTTTTCAGAGGGTCAGCTCACCAGCAGGCCTTCACCTACAAGTCCAATATCTTTATCCAAGAGTCTTGTCAACACAATCCTCGCCACCGGGGGTCGCGTTACTAGTTATCACGGAGGAGTCTCATTCGTTATCGGAATTAACCAGACAAATTGCTCCACCAACTAAGAACGTCCATGCACCACCACCCACAGAATTGAGAAAGAGCTATCAATCTGTTAATCCTTTTCGTGTCCGGCCGGGTGAGGTTTCCCGTTTTGAGTCAAATTAAGCCGCAGGCTCCACTCCTTGTGGTGCCGTTCCGTCAATTCCTTTAAGTTTCAGCTTTGCAACCATACTCCCCCTGGAACCCAAAGACTTTAGTTTCCCGGAAGCTGCTCGGCGGGTCATTGGAATAAGGCCGCCGGATCGCCAGTCATCATCGTTTATGGTCGGAAGTGCAACGGTATCTGATCGTCTTCGAACCTCCGACTTTCATTTTTAATTAATGAAAACATTCTTGGCAAACGATTTCGCTTTGGTTAGTCTTGCGCTTGTTCCAAGAATTTCACCTCTAGCGGAGCAATACGGATGCCCCCGGCCATAATTTTTAATAATGGCCCCAGTTCCGAAAACCAACAAAATAGAACCAGAGTCCTATTCCATTATTCCTAGTGGAAGCCTTCAGGCGACTCGGCTTAGAACAATTTTTTCAATGGTCAGCTAAGCTGCATGCCCTCAACCATAATTTATTAGAGGGTCAGCTCAGCAGAAGGCCCTCGCATTTAATTTTTAGAGGGTCAGATCACCTACAGGCTCTCGCATATAATTTTTTTTAGAGGCTCAGCTCATCAGCAGGCCCTCACCTACAATCTTTTACAGGGTCAGCTCACCTGCAGGCCCTCGCATATAATTTTTTAGAGGGTCAGCTCACCTGCAGGCCCTCACCTACAATATTTTAGAGGGTCAGCTCACTAGCAGGCCCTCATCTACAATATTTTAAAGGGTAAGCTCACTTGCAGGCCCTCATTTAATTATACCTAATAGGTAATTTGCGCGCATTCTGCATTGCCTGGAAGCGGTAGCCATAGCTGTTTCTCAGGCTCCCTCTCCGGAATAAAACACTGATTCCCCATTACCCGTGGTCTCCGTGCTTGGCGCTGAAAATAACATTGAAAGTTGATAGGGCAGACATCCGAATGGATCGTCGTGAGGACTTGCGATCGGGCCCAGGTTATGGGCATGTGTATGATGCCCTCCTTTATGTGTAACAAAGTTTGTATTAGAGTGCCGGTTCCTTGTTATTTTTAGCAGCCCTTTCCCCTAATGCATAGGCTTTATGAGTGCAGGAGTCCCACTACCTGAACAATTGTACCACAATGTGAATTAAGCGCTCCTTTATGTGATATACAGGTTGTATCGGTGTGCCTCTTCCTTGTAATTACATGGAAAGAATGTTTCCTAACAATTGTTCTCTAAAATCGATTTTATCTTTGGTTTTGTGTGTATTATTGTCAGCCTGTAAAAGTGGCGCACTACTCGGACAGCATCATTCCCAGCAGTGACCTGGGAGTCCAAGATGCATCCAGACATCCTTCCCATGCTATTTCAGAACCATTTCGGTGGTGTTTCCATCAATTTCTGACCTTTTCCTATGAACCAGGAACCCGCCCCTCTTTAGAGTCTCGGCCTCTTCATCCCCCTCTGGTGTGACAGTGGCCACCACCTTGGTCACCAAGCATCTTCACAATGTCCCACGGAAGCGCTCGGCTGTCTATCTCCCAAACACTGGAGCAAAAGAGGAAGTACCCCCCTACCCACCCGTGATCCCTGGCCCTGAATGCCAGCATTTCCAAATTCCTGGCCTTTGAAATGCTGTCATTCCGTTTAGTGGACATGGACAGTTTTAAAAATCTGATGGCGGTGGCTGTCCCACAGTACGTTGTGCCCAGCCGCCACTACTTTTACAGGTGAGCCACCCCTTCCCTGCACAACCAAGTGGGGGACAAAATCAGGTGTGCACTGTGCAACGCCATCTGTGGCAAGGTCCACATAACTACGGATACGTGGACCAGTAAGCATGGTCAGGGACTTTATAGATCCCTAACAGCACACTGGGTAAATGCAGTGGCGGCTGGGCCTGAGGCGGATAGCAGTTTGGCGCATGTTCTTCCACCACCGAGGATTGCAGGGCGTTTCTCTTACTCCTCCTACTCCGTTTCATCATCCTCTACCGCCTCCTCATCCGGTCAGCGTAACACTTTCACCCCCAACTTCAGCACAACTGTTTTTACAGCAGGGTGGCACCCAAACCAGCTCATGGGCATCAATGGTGCGTGGCTGAGGGGATACAGAAGACACGGATGATACACTTCCCATAGAGGACAGCTTGTCGTTGCCTCTGGGCAGCCTAGCACACCTGAGCGATTACATGCTGCAGTGTCTCTGCAACGACCGCCAAGTTGCCCACATTCTAACTTGTGCTGATTACTGAGTGGCTACGTTGCTGGATCCCCGTTACAGGGACAATGTACCGTCCTTAATTCCGTCACTGGAACGTGATCGTAAGATGCGCTAGTATAAGCGCACACTGCTAGACACACTCCTGATGGCATTCCCACCTGACAGTGGTGGCACAGTGGAAGCACAAGGCGAAGGCAGAGGAGGAGGTCACCAATGCAGCTGGGGCACCGCCAGCACCTCAGAAGGCAGGGTTAGCATGGCCGAAATGTGGAAAAGCTTTGTCAGCACGCCACAACAACCAGAACCACCAGCTGATATGGAACGTCTTAGCAGGAGGCAGCATTTCAGCAACATAGTGGAGCAGTATATGTGCACACTCCTACACGTACTGACTGACGGGTCTGCCCCTTTTCAACTTCTGGGTCTCCAAATTGGGCACATGACCTGAGCTTGCCCTTTATGGCTTGAAGGTGCCGGCCTGCCCTGCAGCCAGTGAATTGTCTAAACATTTGTTTAGCACAGCAGGAGGGGGTTATCACAGAAAAGCGCAGCCGCCTGTCCACAGCCAATGTGGACAAGCTCACGTTCATTAAAATGAACCAGGCAGAGATTTCACAGGACTTGTCCGTACCTTGTGCAGAATAGACATGTATACCGGCCTCAGCCAGCCATTTTTGTACTCCAGCGCACTTTCTCTTTGTTCTATTTTTTATATTTCCCAATGTTTTGGGGTCTACCCAAATAAAAAAAAATATATTTTTATAAAATAAAATAAAAAACAAAAACAAAAAACAGTGTTGGCTACCTCCTCCACCGCCGCTTCCACCTACACCGCCACATCAACCGCCTCCTCAACCTCCTAATCCATATGGACCTCCTCCTCCTAGATCAAGATTATAATCTTTTATTTTTATGAATTTTATGTTATTTTAAGTCATTTACCTATCCACATTTGATTGCAGAGCACTTCCCATGCTCTAAACCACATTTTGCTGCCTTTTGCAGCCCTCTAGCCCTTTCCATGACTTTTTTAGAGCCATTTTAGTGCTCCAAAGTTCGGGTCCCCATTGACTTCAATTGGGTTCGGGGTAAAGTTCTGATCCCGAACTCTTTGCGCAGTTCGGCCGAACCAGTCGAACCCGAACTTCCAGGTGTCCGCTCAACTATAGACAGAAACCATTTGGTGACCCGGGCATACCAGTCCTTTGCCTGGCTCATCCATTTGAGAGGGGAGTGGTCAGTCACCAGGAGGATCTTTCTCCCCAACAAATAATAGCGGAAAGACTTGAGTGCCCACTTGATGGCCAGGCACTCTCTCTTCACTATACTATACCTGGTTTCAGCTGGAGTGGGCTTACGACTGAGGAAGACAACGGGATGCTCCTCCGCGTTGACTTCCTGAGACAGTACAGCACTGAGGCCTACTTCTGAGGCATCGGTATGTACTATAAACTCCCTTTTGAAGTCGGGCGTCACCAAAACCTGGGACCCACACAAGGCTGACTTCAAAGCGGAGAAAGCCTCTTCCGCCCGATCATGCCAGCGAACCATCCCTGACTTGTGTCCCTTCAAGGGTACTGTCAATGGTGTGGCTACCATAGCAAAGTGGGTAACAAACATCATGTTATAGCCCAAATGACTTTAATTGCCTAGTGGTGACAGGTTGGGGCAAATTTCTTATTGCCTCTATTTTGCGTACTTGGGGTTTGATGACTCTACAGGGCCTGAACCTCTGTAGGCCTGATGTAAATAGGATCTTTGCACAAAAAGTCTGTATTTAAAATGGCTGTATTTCAAATGCCTAATTCAAACCCCTGTATGTAGAGGTGGTATCTCAGAGGGCCTGAACCTCTGTAGGCCTGAAGTAAATATATCTTTGCACAAAATTGCTGTATTTTAAATGCCTAATTCAAACCCCTGTATGTAGAGGTAGTATCTCAGAGGGCCTGAACCTCTGTAGGCCTGAAGTAAATATATCTTTGCACAAAATGGCTGTATTTCAAATCCCTAATTCAAACCCCTGTATGTAGAGGTAGTATCTTACAGGCCCTGAACCCATATAGGCCTGCAGTAAATATATCTTTGCACAAAATGGCTGTATTTCAAATGGCTGTATTTCAAATGCCTAATTCAAACCCCTGTATGTAGAGGTGGTATCTTACAGGGCCTGAACCTCTGTAGGCCTGATGTAAATATGATCTTTGCACAAAAAGGCTGTATTTAAAATGGCTGTATTTCAAATGCCTAATTCAAACCCCTGTATGTAGAGGTGGTATCTCAGAGGGCCTGAACCTCTGTAGGCCTGAAGTAAATATATCTTTGCACAAAATGGCTGTATTTCAAATGGCTGTACTTCAAATGCCTAATTCAAACCCCTGTATGTAGAGGGGGTAACTCACAGGGCCTGAACCAGTGTAGACAACCATCACTTGTTTCCCTTTATTTGCTACGTAAGCAATCCAGTATCACCATTAGCGAAACCAATATTTAGATATTGATACATCAATTCAAATCACAAATTATAACTCCATCGACAATTGCATTTTTAAATAATCATCAATTTTATTGGTACTTACAGAGTTACAACCATTTCTGGCCACACAGAAATTAAGAACATTTAAAATTCTGTTCAGACTTCAAGTGTATGGCAATTACAATTCATACATATAAAGTGCAAGTGCAACAGTATATATGGGAAAGTGCAATCAGTGCATATAAGGCGTGTTCACCTGTCCACATGTGTGGTCACAGAGTCAGACTTCCGACCCTGGATCCCACGGACATTATCACACACACTGCCATAGCAAAATACCATAGAAATAGCAGACAATCTAGCATACTGACTCAAGTATGCTAGATTGTCTGCAAGGGCGAAAAAGCTGACGGCGAAATGCGCGTTGGGGCACAGTCTGACGGTGTTGTGGCAGATACTTGGGTCAGTATGCTAGATTGTCTGCTATTTCTATGGTATTTTGCTATGGCAGTGTGTGTGTGATAATTCCGTGGGATCCAGGGTCGGAAGTCTGACTCTGTGACCACACATGTGGACAGGTGAACACGCCTTATATGCACTGATTGCACTTTCCCATATATACTGTTGCACTTGCACTTTATATGTATGAATTGTAATTGCCATACACCTGAAGTCTGAACAGAATTTTAAATGTTCTGAACCAGTGTAGGCCTGAATTCAATATTGGTGCACTAAATGGCGGTATTTAAAATCTCTGAATGTAACCCTAATGTATTAAGGGTGTATCTCACAATGACATCTGCATCAAAGGCTGCCAACTAAATTTTTGGTGTGCAAATGAGTGTTTGTTTAAAAACTGAATTTGACAGCAGTATTTCTACCTTAAATTGCACACTGACTACAGGGAGTGCAGAATTATTAGGCAAGTTGTATTTTTGAGGATTAATTTTATTATTGAACAACAACCATGTTCTCAATGAACCCAAAAAACTCATTAATATCAAAGCTAAATATTTTTGGAAGTAGTTTTTAGTTTGTTTTTAGTTTTAGCTATTTTAGGGGGATATCTGTGTGTGCAGGTGACTATTACTGTGCATAATTATTAGGCAACTTAACAAAAAACAAATATATACCCATTTCAATTATTTATTTTTACCAGTGAAACCAATACAACATCTCAACATTCACAAATATACATTTCTGACATTCAAAAACAAAACAAAAACAAATCAGTGACCAATATAGCCACCTTTCTTTGCAAGGACACTCAAAAGCCTGCCATCCATGGATTCTGTCAGTGTTTTGATCTGTTCACCATCAACATTGCGTGCAGCAGCAACCACAGCCTCCCAGACACTGTTCAGAGAGGTGTACTGTTTTCCCTCCTTGTAAATCTCACATTTGATGATGGACCACAGGTTCTCAATGGGGTTCAGATCAGGTGAACAAGGAGGCCATGTCATTAGATTTTCTTCTTTTATACCCTTTCTTGCCAGCCACGCTGTGGACTACTTGGACGTGTGTGATGGAGCATTGTCCTGCATGAAAATCATGTTTTTCTTGAAGGATGCAGACTTATTCCTGTACCACTGCTTGAAGAAGGTTTCTTCCAGAAACTGGCAGTAGGACTGGGAGTTGAGCTTGACTCCATCCTCAACCCGAAAAGGCCCCACAAGCTCATCTTTGATGATACCAGCCCAAACCAGTACTCCACCTCCACCTTGCTGGCGTCTGAGTCGGACTGGAGCTCTCTGCCCTTTACCAATCCAGCCACGGGCCCATCCATCTGGCCCATCAAGACTCACTCTCATTTCATCAGTCCATAAAACCTTAGAAAAATCAGTCTTGAGATATTTCTTGGCCCAGTCTTGACGTTTCAGCGTGTGTGTCTTGTTCAGTGGTGGTCGTCTTTCAGCCTTTCTTACCTTGGCCATGTCTCTGAGTATTGCACACCTTGTGCTTTTGGGCACTCCAGTGATGTTGCAGCTCTGAAATATGGCCAAACTGGTGGCAAGTGGCATCTTGTCAGCTGCACGCTTGACTTTTCTCAGTTCATGGGCAGTTATTTTGCGCCTTGGTTTTTCCACACGCTTCTTGTGACCCTGTTGACTATTTTGAATGAAACGCTTGATTGTTCGATGATCACGCTTCAGAAGCTTTGCAATTTTAAGAGTGCTGCATCCCTCTGCAAGATATCTCACTATTTTTGACTTTTCTGAGCCTGTCAAGTCCTTCTTTTGACCCATTTTGCCAAAGGAAAGGAAGTTGCCTAATAATTATGCACACCTTATATAGGGTGTTGATGTCATTAGACCACACCCCTTCTCATTACAGAGATGCACATCACCTAATATGCTTAATTGGTAGTAGGCTTTCGAGCCTATACAGCTTGGAGTAAGACAACATGCATAAAGAGGATGATGTGGTCAAAATACTCATTTGCCTAATAATTCTGCACTCCCTGTAATACAGATGTTGTACATTGCCAAAAAAGTATTTTTTTGCTAACAGAATATGAAAGATGTATATATTAAACTTCAATTTAACACTTGCAGATCTGGAAAATACAGTTTTTTTTTGAAAAAAAAAAAGTGTGTTTTTCAAACCCCAGAAAATGATGGGTGTATTTCTACCTTAAATTGCACACTGACTAATACAGATGTTGTAGATTGCCCAAAAAAGTCTTTTTTTGCTAACATAATATGAAAATGTTATATATTAAACTTGAATTTAACACTTGCAGATCTGGAAAATACAGTTTTGGGGGAAAAAAGTGTGTTTTTCAAAACCCAGAAAATGATGGGTGTATTTCTACCTTAAATTGCACACTGACTAATACAGATGTTGTAGATTGCCAAAAAAGTCTTTTTTTTCTAACAGAATATGAAAGCTGTATATATTAAACTTAAATTTAACACTTGCAGATCTGGAAAATACAGTTTTTTGAAAAAAAAGTGTGTTTTTAAAACCCCCAAAAATGATGGGTGTGCACACTGACTAATCCAGATGTTGTAGTTTGCCCCCAAAAATGGTGATTTGCAATATCCCAAAAGCTCAGATGCAGTGCTGGTGCACTGAGCATGCATAAAATGGCCGCCGCCGCCACCCACCTAATTAACAGAATTCTAAAGTTAGTATTTTTTGGTCAATGAGCTCAGGGCAGGGTAAAACGATAGTGCCCTGCACCCACACAACTATTTGTCTGTAGATCGCTGAGTTAGATTCTCTCCTATGCTCTCCCTGAAATCACAAGTCCAGCAGCATCCTCTCCATACACTTGTAACAGCAGAGTGACGTGCAGCGCTACGTGACTCAAGCTTATATAGAGCCTAGGTCACATGCTGCTCTGGCCAATCACACCACGTCATTGGTAGTCATGGCTGTGATGGCCTCTTGGGGCAAGTAGTATGCCACTTGTTGAAAGCGCCAAGAAAGCGCTGAACACCGAATCCGAACCCAAACTTTTACGGAAATGTTCGGGTTCGGGTCCGGGGTCAAAAAATCCTAAAGTTCGGTACGAACCCGAACTTTACAGTCCTAACCTCAACCCTAGTCCTAACCTCTTAATGAGCTCATCCAACCGGGGCATGGGATATGCTTTGAATTTGGAGATCTCTGTAAGTTTTCGAAAGTCGTTACAAAACCGCAACATCCCATCTGGCTTGGGTATCAATACTATAGGACTGGCCCACTTACTTTTTGACTCCTTAATGACGTCTAGCTGCAACATTTGCTGCACCTCCTCCGAGATGGCTTGTCGTGGAGCTTCGGGTACCCGGTATGGTTTTAACCGGACTTTTGCCTAAGGCTCAGTGACAATGTCATGCTGGACTATGGAAGTGCGTTCAGGAAGGTCCGAGAACACATACGTGTTCCGAATAACAAACTCCCTGGCCTCCTGAACCTGTTTAGAGGAGAGGCTGTCAGCAGTTTTTACTGTGACAGCCACCTCTCTTGCATCAGAAAAAGGGGCCGATACCTCTTCTAGAAAACCTGGCCGCAGGCTGTCTTCTGTACAGGTTTCCCTATTTTTCCATGGTTTGAGCTTTCGCCGCTCTGGCTGGTGTACCTTGTAGTTTACATCTCCAATTTTCTCGAGTACCTCATAGGGCCCCTGCCACCTAGCCAGGAACTTACTGTCCACGGTTGCCAACAGATCTCGCATCTGGGTAACCTAATTTCAGAAGACTTAAAGGTAGGCAGACAATGTCATAGAGCAGCAGGAAATGCTAGCAGAATGCTTGGGTGTATAGGAGAGGCATTAACAGTAGAAAGAGGGAGGTGCTCATGCCGCTCTACAGAGCACTAGTGAGACCTTATTTGGAGTATTGTGCGCAGTACTGGAGACCATATCTCCAGAAGGATATTGATACTTTGGAGAGAGTTCAGAGAAGAGCTACTAAACTAGTACATAGATTGCAGGATAAAACTTACCAGGAAAGATTAAAGGACCTTAACATGTATAGCTTGGAAGAAAGATGAGACAGAGGGGATATGATAGAAACTTTTAAATACATAAAGGGAATCAACAAGGTAAAAGAGGAGAAAATATTTAAAAGAAGAAAAACTGCTACAAGAGGACATAGTTTTAAATTAGAGGGGCAAAGCTTTAAAAGTAATACCAGGAAGTATTACTTTACTGATGGAGTAGTAGATGCATGGAATAGCCTTCCTGCAGAAGTTGTAGCTGCAAATACAGTGAAGGAGTTTAAGCATGCATGGGATAGGCATAAGGTCATCCTTCATATAAGATAGGGCCAGGGGCTATCCATAGTATTCAGTATATTGGGCAGACTAGATGGGCCAAATGGTTCTTATCTGTCGACACATTCTATGTTTCTATGACACTTTTATGTGGAGTAGGTTGCTGTTCCCATGCCTCTTTGGCCATGTCCAAGAGACCACGAGGGTGTCTGCCATATAGCAGTTCGAAGGGCGAGAACCTAGTAGAGGCCTGGGGTACCTCTTGCACTGCGAACATGAGATAGGGCAGAAGGAGGTCCCAGTCCTTCCCATCTTTAGACACTACCTTTTTCAACATATTTTTTAAAATTTGGTTAAACCATTCTACCAGACCGTCCGTTTGTGAATGGTAAACAGAGGCCCGTAGTTGCTTTATGTGTAGCAACTTACAGAGGTCCCTCATAACCTTGGACATAAAAAGGGGTCCCTTGGTCGGTCAGAACCTCTTTAGGTAGTCCTACTTGGAAAAACATCTCTATTAACTCCTTAACTATGAGTTTGGGTGAGGTATGTTGCAGTGGCATTGCCTCCGGGTACCAAATGCCGTAGCCTAGAATGACTAAGATGTGCTGATGCCCTCTGGCAGACTTCGGTACTGGTCCTATGAGATCCATAGCTATTCGGTCAAACGGTACCTCGATAATCGGGAGAGGTACTAGCAGACAACGGAAATGTGGCTGGGGGCTAGTTATCTGGCAGGTTGGGCAAGACTTACAAAACTCTTCTACTTCTTTGAATATGCTGGGCCAGTAAAACTGCTGTAGAATACGTTCCTGAGTTTTCTGCCGTCCCAGGTGATCCCCCAAAAACGTGAGTTAGATATAACACAAGCTTGCTATAAGCCTTGGGGACCATAGGCTCACCCCATAGTTGTTTTATCCGATACAACATACCCTGATGAACCACAAAACGGGAAAACACTGACTCTGCCCCAGGTTGTTGTGGTTCACCATCTACTATTAACACATTTTCCCAGGCGCCGGATAGGGTTGAGTACCTACGTTGGGCAGTACCAAAATTATCTCCTGAGACATTTAGGTCTGCCAATTCAGGACCTGGCGGCAAGTCCTCCATGTCTCCCACCATCACATTTAGCGGGGTTGTCTCCCCCTCTTCCACCAAAATGGCAGTCACCCCTACCGCTGGCCCTTCGGACTCAGGTTGCCAGGGTTCTGGTCTCCCCCTAAGCCTGGCCTCTCTGCTATGGGTACCACTGTCTCATGGGTATCAGTCACTCTCATAGCAGGCCACAGTGCCGGAAGGACCGGGAAGTCTCTCCCTATTATAAATTTGTAGTGTAGATTGGTGGGGACGGCCACCTCGTGGGTCCACCTGCTGGCAACCGTGGATAGAGAAACACCATAGCGGTGGGGTAGTCTTTTAGGTCTCCATGAATACACGTTACCCCGACTTTTCGGCCAGTATACTCAGCGGACTGTACCAGTGTACCTCTTACCAGGGACACCAGACTCCCTGAGTCCAGCCACACACCACTGCCAGAGTGTTTCTTACTTCCACCTGGCACAAGTGGTTGTTATCTATAGTTTCTGGGGTACCGGAGGCACACAGCTTCCTGGCATATAATGAGTGGAGGTAGCCAGAGCTAGTCTCTGTGGGCTCACCCCGATGGGGACAGTCAGCCCTTACATGGCCAGGCTCTTAGCACTGCCAGCAGACTATCGGAGCTGGGTCCATAGGGGGCACATACCAGGTGGGCTTTGTTTGCACAAGTCGCAGGGCCTGGGGTGGAGATTTCCAGGGTTGACTGCCCCCTCCCAAAATAACCCCCCTGTAGATTCCTGGTAGCCTGATAGCTTTCCACCAGGTCCACCATCTCAAGGGCATTAACAGGAGACACCTGGCCGATACAGTACTGGAGAGGGTATGGCAAATCCCTTCAGAAGACATTAGCCAACCGATGGTCCAGCATAGCAGTTGAACTCAGGCTGCAGGCTGCAGACATTTTTGGCTGCAATAGACCATAATACTGAGGTTTCCTGGGTTCAGCCGGGTTAAACTCCCACCGATGCACCCACTGGGCCCGGACCAACACATTCACCCCGATTCTTGCCAGAATCTGACCCTTTACTGTCAGGTAATCAGCCACTTGATCGTCCGGTAAGTCGAAATACACCTGCTGGGGTCCAGATGCCAGGAATGGAGCGACAACCTCAGCCCATTGAGCTCGGGGTAGCGTCGCCCTCACAGCCGCTTTCCAGGCATCATGGACGCTCTGGGATGCTCCTTCCGCCTCCAAAGCCATCACATGTTGTAAAAGCAGCTGGTTTGTTTCTTGCTGCTGCTTATTAGCCTCTCGCTACTGAAGGTTAGCCTCCACGAGGGCTTTCATAACCCCTTCCATTTTGTCTAAGGACACGGGTTGTAACCTCGCTGGTTTGATGTAAGACATACAATCTTGCCCTAAAAAACTAAAATATTTCGGCCTTCATGCCAGCCTCACTGTGCTTCCCGCATCTTCCACCAATTGTGGGGATTTGCTCTCGTAGGCAGGGTAAGTGGACTCAGTATAGAGGCAACAAGTTTGTAAAGCAAAACTTCAGTGTTTAGGCAAAAACAAAACGACACTTTGCAGTGTTGGTGTTAGTTCACACAATGGAAAGTCCACAGAACAAAAGATCACCTTGTTGGCAGTTTTATCTCCAGCGGTCCACAGCAGGCTTTATGGGGGCTGTTTCTCAGCGTGCAGCTCTCAGCCCTCCAGCATGGCACAAAGCCTCAGATCCAAAACGCAGAGACTCCGCTGCTTAGCCTAGCTGCCTATTTAAAGGATAGTTAGGTCCTGCCAAAACCCGGACCGGTACTTAAACATCGGTCTGGTATTTGACCTCACCTGGCTGGAAAACCAGCCCAGCCGCACATGTTGGAAGCAAAATACCTGCCTTCACAGAAAAAAAAACTCACTTTGTCACAATATACACACACACACTATATATAAACTTTAGTATCCTTTTCTGTAAAATCCTTCAAATCTTAAGTGGTTTACATATTTGAATTGCTGGGCCCCTTGAACTTACATTGAATGTACAATAAGCACAAAACCATTTTACGTGGCAAAAAAACTAAATGTACAGGTTTAAAAAATATATATATATATATTTTCTTGCAAGAAAATTAATTCCAGACTATAAATATTGAAATAAAGATCATTTAAACCTTAAAGGGGTTATCCAGGAAAATATATTTATGACTTATGCTCACAATAGATCATCAGTATCAGATCTGCGGAAGTGCGACACCCCAGGATCCCCGACGGTCAATGGGGCTGAGCTGTGGTACCAAGCACTGCCACTGTACCATGTACAGCGCTTTCTTTGGAAAGTTGCCAGGGGCCTGCATCAATCACCAGAGCTCCGGTGACCACAATGACTCCCTGAAACAGCTGATCGGCAGGGATGCCATGACTTGGAACCTTGCTGATATGATTATAATGACCTATCCTGTGGATAAGTTATTATCTTTTCCAGGATAACCCCTTCAACATGAAATTCTAAAAGTTGTTAATACATAAGGAAAGTGTCTATGTGAATGTCCATGTCAAAGTAATATGTCATGTTATGATACCTCAGTAACAAATTCATGGAAATACAATATGTTAACCTTGTTAACCTTGGGAATTAAGAGGCAAGAGAACTATATGGCTTATCCAAAGTTTCCCATAGAGCTTAACTAAGGAAGCAAAATAACATTCTTGTGCAAATATTCATGTAACAAGAGTCATTGAATGTCTTAGCAGAAAGGTCCATCATTTCTTATATTATGAAGGAACCCCAAAATAAGGATGACTAAAGAAGTTTACTGCTGAAAATATTTCATTATGTGGAATATTTTTGCAATTACTTTTTGGGGCACTCCGCTTTCTGATGCTAGGAGTCAGGTTCCCACCCCTTTCACAGTAGAAGAAGTACTCTAGCAATATGGTTGCAAGAATGCTGGTGTTTATTTAAAGATGCGGCTGTACAAATCATGTGCTGTTTCGGCCACACTTGGCCTTTATCAAACTGGTTCCGCTACAGATAAAGAATTCGGGAAACGTGCGCGTCTGGAAATGCGCCTCACCACTACGGGACATGCGCAAATAAACACCAACATTCTTGCAACCATATTGCTGGAATACTTCTTCTATTATGTAGAATATGTTAGTCAACCTTGTTTTTCTGGGGATATGTAGATTTGGCAGCACCTGGCTATCCTTAAATAGCTAAGAAGCCATGTCTGTGTGCTGTGATCTGAGGCCTGTGCTAGGCTGGAGAGCTGAGACCCGTGTGTCAGGGGAACAGGCCGCTTAAAGCTTGCATTTGGACTTTCTGAGGCAGAACTGCCACCAAGGCGACTTTTTGTTATATTAACTTGCCATTGGATGTGAAGTAACACCAACACTGCAAAAGTGACATTTTGTTTTTGGCACCATGTGTGAATAAACACTGAAGTTTGAATTATGAACTTGTATTTTGCCTCTGTACTGCGCCCACTGATCCTAACTACAAGAGCAAATCCCCACAATATATATACTGTATATATATATATATATATATATATATATATTAGGGATTTGCTCTGGTAGGCAGGGTAAGAAGATGCAATACAGAGGCAAGACCACGGTTGATAAACAAAAGTCACTGTTTATTCACACAAAAAAGGCAGAAAGAAAAATACAATACTAGGCAGGGCCCTGGTGTTAATTCACACTGCAGGAATCCTTGTGTTAATTCACACAGGAAAAGTCCACAGAACTCAAAGAAACACGTCACCTGGCAGTCCACAGCAGGCTTTAGGGCGACTGGCTTCCAGCTGGCAGCTCTCATGCAGCTCTTTGCCTTGTAGTATGACAGAACTCCTCATCTCCCAAAACACAGAGCTCCACTATCACCTGGAGGTTCATTTCACACCCAGCTGAGCTGCTGGTTGGGTTTTTAAACCCCAGCCCAAAACCTGGCCTGGACGTGGGGAACATCCACCCACCCTGCTTTTTGGCTGCTCCCAATAAGAACCGTCCTGGATCGGCTTTTCATCTACACTAAGAAAAAACTGTGTCAGAGAGCAATAGCTGCAGCTGACACAAAATAACCGGTTCCTATCTCACCGAGGCCAGGAACCTCGGTCACACATACCTTCCGGCAATGACGGACCCTTGCCCCTTCCTACAATATATACACACACACAAAATTACGTTTAAATACTCATTTTTCTGGTATTAACATTAAAACGCAGTAAGAAATTGCATCAGGATAGCAGTGCACATAAATTAAAATGGTAAAAATGTATTTACAGGTGAAAACATTAAATATGCATGTACAATATAATTACTCAATACAAAATAAATACTATTTAGAAAAAAATGAGTAACAACCCATTTGAGATTTGAAATGCATGAGCTACTACTGTTTTTGCAGATGTGCACATTGTAGTAGTTAATGATGTTCTATATAAAATGTTTTTACCCTCAGGCTTTGTGCTGGGGAACAGATGGATCCAATTTTTGTTTCCGGACTTAGCCCGTTCTTCCATGCATCAATCTTTCTAGATATACAGCACCTTTGCAGATTATGGGTATGGGCTGATTCTTATTTAATACACATTTTAAAATAAATATTTCATTGAACACTAGGTTCAGTATTTAACTGGATAGGCCTTCAGTAAGTAAAATCCTGGACAACCCTTTGAGCAGTATGCATTGTTCATCAAAAGTAAAAGCAACATAGCTATAGGTAATTCTGATTTTGCAGGTGCACAAGGGCCCTAGTCTCTGAAGGGTCCAAAGGCTTCTCTTCAGTATAGGAAAAAAACAGTATTGCCGTATATTCCATTGCACTGAGGGGATTTAAAGGGGTTGTTCATCCCTGGAGACTTTTTTCTTCAGACCTCACCAGTGTGTCTAGAGCTTTGGTAGGAATCATACTTACTTGATTCCGGATGACGGGTGCTGGCTTCTTCTTTCCCTGGCTCTGTTGCATCTCTTGATTATCTCAAACATCTGATATGACGTGGGTCACATGTCACCTATGCATTATGTCACTAGATCACTTCATGCATGGATGGCAAATCACTGTTACAACCAGTCATTGGCTGCTTTAGGTTATTGTGCTGAATACCTTAAAGGCTATGCACACTTCCAGAGGCAATTTTTTATGACTATATATTTTTCAATTGGTCTTTATAAAAAATCTTGAGCCATTCTGTCACAAAGGGTTAACCGTTTTTTTCTAGCTATGTGAATGTACTTGTTACTTTCACTTTATACTGATCATCTAATAAACTTTATCTTACTGATAAGAATGTGGCTTAAATAAGTGTTTATGAACTTTTAGTAAGTTAAAGCTAAGAATTGAGCTACAATGAGTGTTTATAATTGCAGAGATCAGAGATAAGGAGCCTGTCAGGTAAGCTGCCTGATGGAGTGAAAATTCTGTGGTTAGTTAAAAAAATAAAAATAAAGACCAATTGGAAAAATGATTGTAGCTCAAAAAGAGTACAATGTGATAATAATGATAATAATACAAAATGCCCCCAAAGGTGTACATAGCCTTCAAATGACTGCACTGTTTTCCCTTTTGAGAAAGCCAAATGCAATAGAAAATAACTGAATTTAAGGGAACACATTGGGTGTAAGCTGATCTGTAATTCGAAAGGTCGAGATATTTGTTAGTTATACTGTTTTGTTTGACTGCCTTCAATTTCCCAGAATCATTTAGTTTTCCTTCACAAAATAGAAAATGCCTTCAGGCATTTTTTTCTGCAGTAAACATAGCATAGTTTAGACAGCTGTTCCATTCCATGAACCTTCAATCGAGGTTGTGTATTAACCCACAATAACCGTAGTAGTGCCTATATAGTGCCTATATTAGCCTAATAGTGCTAGTATATTTATAGTAGAACACATGTTTAGAATACTGAGTGTATTACACATATATTTATACAAGTATATATCTTACAACATTATTTCCAGTAGCATAATTCTTATTAAAATATTAGTAATATTTTTTCCCATCTAATTACAGAGCTTTACCTACTGAGAGCATTCCCCAAATATATTAAAGGGAACCTGTCACCTGGATTTTGGGTATAGAGCTGAGGACATGGGTTGCTAGATGGCCGCTAGCACATCCGCAATACCCAGTCCCCATAGCTCTGTGTGCTTTTATTGTGTAAAAAAAACGATTTGATACATATGCAAATTAACATAAAAGAGTCATATCTTACTTGTGTGACCAGAGAAGAGTCATATGTTTAAGCTCTGTCTCATCTCAGGTTAATTTGCATATGTATCAAATCAGTTTTTTTACACAATAACAGCACACAGAGCTATGGGGACTGGATATTGCGGATGTGCTGGCGGCCATCTAGCAGCCCATGTCCTTAGCTCTATACCCAAAATCCAGGTGACAGGTTCCCTTTAAATAATCATAGTAACACATATTTCAGAAATACTTATAATAGTACATATTTCAAATGCTTTTATTATATTATTGCATCTATCATAAAATATACAGAATAACTTCTTATTTATTTATATGGATACAGATGAGTGCATTTCCCAAAAAAATATTATGGATCCAGTTCTATCAATTAATCTGTCAGATTCGATTTTGTCGTAACAAATTGGACCCAAATTAAATGTGCCCCATTTGCCCCGCAATTTCACATATGACACACTGAAGTCTCCTAGGGCTGTATCCAACCCCTTTCAAGCTTGTTAATGCCAAAACACCATTAGTAATGCAAAAGTGACAGTGACAGTGACAATGGCTATGGGTGAAAGGATGGTTTCCCCCCCTGCCCCAGAAAACTGGCGGCAAAAAGTAAAAAAAAATATAATAATTACTTTCTCCTCCTTCCTGTACCAATGGTATGAATTTACATACCAGGTGGGAGTCCAGAACGGGGGGCACAATGGGGGAACGGAGCAGCTCATAGTGAAAATAGTAAGCGATATAACCCTCTGTATGCCCTACCCTGTCGGCTATTTATATATATATTTATATAATAATGTCAGGACCGGTGAAAGGTCCTCTTGAATAGGCATTCTTAATAATTCTGGTGATTCTGATACAAGCAGGGGAGAGATTAAGACTAGGGTTTAAAAAAATTGTCTTGATAAACCTCCCCCAAGATGATCCCTTTTTGATGGCATAAGTCTTTTTCTCTGTTTTCTGACATATAAAATGCTGGCCAACTGGTTTCACCAATCATAGAGGTTTCAGATTTACTGAAATTTCAATCTTTTAAGTAATTCGGAATGAATTTTATTTGTGTAGAACAAAAGGGACCACTGCCATCTACAATGCAGCAAAACCTGAATGCAATAACTGGAAATCGCTTGCAGAACAAGCTAAGCAACATGTTATTGCCTAAAATGTTATGTCAGAAAATCCAAATAAAGGAAATCTCATGCATGTTTCTTTGCAATATGATGATGGTATATTAGCAGAACATTACATTTTGGTGGAATTCCAAACATGGAAAAATGTTATTTAATTTCTAATGGAACATACTGTATGTGGTGGACATGCCTGTGATCTACTGTATCTCAATGGCCGACACTAGAGACTAATATACAGTATAAAATGTACCTTGCTCAATATATGTTCTGAAATTTCACTAAATTGAAATTGAATAAATGATAAGTCATAATCAGATATGGAGTAGACATACAGATGTAGCTTTGGTTAAAGCAGGATCATATATTATTCTTATTTATTTTTTATTTTTGTTTAGAAGTCAGTGGTTGGACTTAAAGTGGATCTTCATGAGTACACACCATGAGAGCAATTTACAGTACAAAACATGTTCTAAAGCCCTAATGTATGTTCCTAATAACAGTATGAGAGGTGACCTCATGGTCAGATTTAGGGACTAGCGTTTATGTGATATTAATGGATAAGGAAAGATAAATGTGAAGTAGACGTTTGAGTATGTCATTTGCACTATGTTGAGGCTTCTGTTTTGTATGCATGAGCAATTTTTTGATGGCTCTATAATCTTTCACATCTTCCTTCATGCCAGATGTTCCATTTAAATTCCATATTATAACAGTATCTGACAGTTGAAATTGATGCATTAGATGTTGGTTTTTATGACAAGAAACTTGCTTGTGACACAGATTATAGAGAAAGCATACAGTACTTGTATTCTCTTAAAATGACTCCATTTTATTTACTCTGGGACTTTACTGGAAAAGTAAGTGTACCTTCACCAATATGCTAATAGCAATTGGATGTCTGAAAATATAGTAGAAGCCTTTAAATGAGCCCTCTTGGTCAGTATGGCAAAGTACTGTTAGACCATCAGTTGCATATCATGAGAAGTATTGTTCAGTCTAGCAGGTGCAAGTTAAAATACTACATCTCCTTTAGGAGGGCAACTCTTAGTTGTTTCTGTGCATCTAAAATGAAATAGTAAGCAATATAACCTTGGGTAATGTGTTCCAGGCTCATGTGGTGTTTGATTTTCTAAGCACATTGGCAATGTGATACAGTTATGTCCATATATATTTGGATACTGACACAAACTTAGTTTTTTTTACCTGTTTACTAAAACATATTCAGGTTATAGTTATTTAATGGACATGGATATAAAGTGCAGACTTTTAGCTTTCATTTGAGGGTATCCACATTAAAATTGGATGAAGGGTTTAGGAGTTTCAGCTCCTTTACATGTGGCACCCTGTTTTTAAAGGGATCAAAAGTAATCGGACAATTGACTGAAAGGCTGTTTCATGGGCAGGTGTGGGCAATTTCTTAATTATTTCATTCTCAATTAATCACATAAAAGGCCTGGAGTTGATTTGAGGTGTGGTGCTTGAAATTTGAAGATTTTGCTAAGAAGTAAACATGCAGTCAAAGGAGCTCTCCATGCAGGTGAAACAAGCCATCCTTCATCTGCGAAAACACTATTAGGAGTGGTAAAATGTACAGTTTGGTACATCCTGAGAAAGAAAGAAAACACTGGTGACCTCAACAATGCAAAAATACTTGCATGCCCTTGGAAGACAACAGTGGTGGACGATCGCTGAATAATTACCATGGTGAAGAAAAACCCCTTCACAGCAGCCAAGGAAGTGAACAACACACTCCAGGATATAGGCATATCAATATCCAAATCTACCATAAAGAGAAGACTGCATAAAAGTAAATACAGAGGGTTCACGGCACGGTGCAAGCCACTCAAAAGCCTCAAGAATAAGAAGGCTAGATTAGACTTTGCTAAAAAAAAACACTTTTGGAAGAACATTCTTTGGACAGATGAAACCAAGATCAACCTCTACCAGAATGATGAAAATAAAAAAGTATTGCAAAGGCATGATACAGCTCATGATCCAAAGCATTCCATATCATATGTAAAACATGGCAGTGTGATGGCTTGGGCATGCATGGCTGCCAGTGGCACTGGGTCCCTAGTGTTTATTGATGATGTGACACAGGACAGAAGCAGCCAGATGAATTTGGGGTTTTTCAGAGAGATAATATATTAACAAGTGATGGGTAGCTTATTTAATTTAAAACTTAACATTTAATAATGTATTTAAAGATAAAATTATAGGCCCTTTAGTATTAAACACTTAGTTTTGTAGCCACTGGTTGCACTACTCTCCTAAAGGATGGCGGAGATGGGAGAGGACCGTATGCAGGGACAGCAAAAATGTTAACAGACAGGATGAATGGTACGTAAGTACCTAGACAGAAAGATACAGTGCTGGGTCAAAACCCTAAGCAGCCCTGTCACTATCTCTCCTTCACCCCAGCTGATGCAATGACCCTAATGTCACCCTCCCTAAGTGTGGACTGCCCAGCTTTGCCCGATAGACAGAAGTAGGTCCTGTTGGTGGTAGGCCAAATGGGTTACAAAGAGGGCATGAAGACTGGTATGGAATGTGCAATGAGTGAGGTCCGGTGTAGGCATCCTATTGTTATAGGCCACCCACAGCACGACACCCGGTCTATCTCACACACATTTCAATCAATGTAAATATATATATATATATATATATATATATGTAAATACATACCATCGGTCAAAATGTCCCGATAGCATAAACATACACACATATATAATTTCAGATAATCACAGTGTCCCGACGCGTTTCCTCAATGATATCCGATTCATCAGGGGACAAAATTGTATCCCGGAGGTCCCTTATCATGGGCGGGCTTCTCCGGTAACAAGATCGTAGGAGATCCCTTTATTTAAGGTAAATATCTCCAGTCACAAAAATGGAGTCACAAAGCATATGCTAGTATGTTCAAACCGGTCTGATATCACAGTCTATTTTTCCTCTCTTGTTAGTTTGTACACAAGTCATTAACTCAGAGAGAGCGTGATATTTGTTCAATGCAGACAGGTTGTTATATTGAATCAACCAAACATTTCAATGGTATGGATCTAAGGCTAAATCGATCCCTAAATCGCGCAACCAGTGGGTTGTGATGTGGGGTCAAATAAATTAAGCCTTTCAAGGACCCAAATGTGTGGTTTAGTTAGCCTCTTAGTCACATGGCATGGGGTGATTCCTGGTATTCAATGTCTAATTATATAGAGACTCAGATGCTAAAAGTTAAGTTGCATTAGAATTATTGTCCGGGTAAAGATATCTCACAGCCCGGACAAATACCCAGGAATAACCCTGTGCCTTCAATGCCTAAGTGAAACTCCAGTCCAAATCAATAGTGCTCAAACCTAAAGTCAGGTCACAAAACAAATCACATTGATTCAAAAGTGTCTACTTATTATACATTGTAGCAGACCTCCCAATGATAATGGTAACATCGAGGGTTAAAAGGTCTCTGCAGTGTCTTATGCTTAATAGTGCTAAATCCTTTTAGTATGCAGGCATCTCAGCAGTATCAACTTATCTGTCCAATCTTAGATGCCGACTGTTTCCAGACAAAGATGGGTGGAGGGTGCTCCCCGGCGTCCCGCGTGTAGCAGTGGCAATGAAGCAATATTCGCGGGTCATTTAAATAGCCGTGTAGCACCGCCCCCATCACACACCCCTTCGCCGTCATGGGGTGAAGGAGAGATAGTGACAGGGCTGCTTAGGGTTTTGACCCAGCACTGTATCTTTCTGTCTAGGTACTTACGCACCATTCATCCTGTCTGTTAACATTTTTGCTGTCCCTGCATACGGTCCTCTCCCATTTCCGCCATCCTTTAGGAGAGTAGTGCAACCAGTGGCTACAAAACTAAGTGTTTAATACTAAAGGGCCTATAATTTTATCTTTAAATACATTATTAAATGTTAAGTTTTAAATTAAATAAGCTACCCATCACTTGTTAATATATTTTGGATTTATAGGGTTTAGCACATCAGATGTAACTATAGTCTGACCCACTATAATCGGTTGTGTTATCATTTTTTCAGAGACATACTGTGTGCTCAAATCCAGCCAAATGCAGCCAAACTGATTCATCTGCATTTTATAATACAGATGGACAATGACCCAAAGAATAAAACCAAAGCAACTCAGGAGTTCATTAAAGCAGAGAAGTGGAATATTCTTGAATGACGAAGTCAGTCACCTGATCTGAACCCAATAGAGCATTTCACTTGTTAAAGACTAAACTTCAGACAGAAAGGCCCACAAACAAACAGCAACTGAAAACCGCTGCAGTAAAGGCCCGGCAGAGCATTAAAAAGGAGGAAACAGTGTCTGGTGATGTCTAGTGTTAAGTGCGAATATTCAAATTGCAATTTTTTTTCTCGAATATCACAATTTCGTGAAATCTTTTTTTTTTTTTTAAATTGTTATATTTTTTTCTTTCCCACTTCCCTAAAGTAGTTCTTACCTGTCCTTGATTCCTGGCTTCCTGGCTGCTCCAGTCAGTGCCCGTTGCCGCTTCTGACGACTTCCGTGCTCATGGAGCGTCCCCATGACCATGGTAACGTCTCCATATACTAGAATATACTGTCGGATTTGAGAATTACGTTGAAATCGCAATTCGATTAATTCAAGTTATAATAATCGCATGGCGATTTCAACTTAACACTGCTATATTCCATATTAGCTAAATTGCAATCTATATGGGTAATTTACGAAATTACGTAATATTGCTTTAACTTCGTCTTTTAGAATATTCGTAATAATGCTCTAACTTCGTCTTTTAGAATATTCGTAATATTGCTCTAACTTCGTCTTTTAGAATATTCGTAATATTCTAAAAGACAAAGTTAGAGCAATGTTAAGAATATACGTAAAAAGTTGAAATCGCGATGCGATTAATATAACTCGAAGTAATTGCATAGCGATTTCAACTTAGCACTGCTATATTCCATATTAATGTAAAAACACAAAATGCAATCGCACACTGCAACCAGCTCTCTGCCCTACCTTTATGCTGGATGTTGAATAAGGCATTGGTGTACATTTTGGCCAAAGCGTAATAAGCCACTCACCGCGTCAAGGTTGCCTTCATGAGTGGTCCCTAACACTAGTTCCTACCTTTTATGGGCCATGACAGCCACATAAAGTCCAGGGAGCGCAGGTACAGCATGCACGCAAAGCACACTCTGCTTTTAACCCTGTCCGGTGCCATTACAGCTTTCATCGGATCCAGGGATGCAAGTACTCATATGCATGCTGAGCCCACTTTATACTTCTCCTGGAGCCTAATAGCTACTGGTAGGTGCTGTATAAGCAGACTCAGTTTTATACTGACTTTAAAACCAACCTCCAGGGGGCAGATTAACTGGACAGGTGTGCTTGACTGCTTGGAGATCGCCACGCCTCCAATACGTACTACAAGGAGAAAAATATGGAAAATTTCAGCCCGCACAACCCTTAGCAGGTGCAGATTGCTGTGGCGAAATAGAGATATAAATGTAAAAACACAAAATGCAATCGCACACTGCAACCAGCTCTCTGCCCTACCTTTATGCTGGATGTTGAATAAGGCATTGGTGTACATTTTGGCCAAAGCGTAATAAGCCACTCACCGCGTCAAGGTTGCCTTCATGAGTGGTCCCTAACACTAGTTCCTACCTTTTATGGGCCATGACAGCCACATAAAGTCCAGGGAGCGCAGGTACAGCATGCACGCAAAGCACACTCTGCTTTTAACCCTGTCCGGTGCCATTACAGCTTTCATCGGATCCAGGGATGCAAGTACTCACATGCATGCTGAGCCCACTTTATACTTCTCCTGGAGCCTAATAGCTACTGGTAGGTGCTGTATAAGCAGACTCAGTTTTATACTGACTTTAAAACCAGCCTCCAGGGGGCAGATTAACTGGACAGGTGTGCTTGACTGCTTGGAGATCGCCACGCCTCCAATACGTACTACAAGGAGAAAAATATGGAAAATTTCAGCCCGCACAACCCTTAGCAGGTGCAGATTGCTGTGGCGAAATAGAGATATAAATGTAAAAACACAAAATGCAATCGCACACTGCAACCAGCTCTCTGCCCTACCTTTATGCTGGATGTTGAATAAGGCATTGGTGTACATTTTGGCCAAAGCGTAATAAGCCACTCACCGCGTCAAGGTTGCCTTCATGAGTGGTCCCTAACACTAGTTCCTACCTTTTATAGGCCATGACAGCCACATAAAGTCCAGGGAGCGCAGGTACAGCATGCACGCAAAGCACACTCTGCTTTTAACCCTGTCCGGTGCCATTACAGCTTTCATCGGATCCAGGGATGCAAGTACTCACATGCATGCTGAGCCCACTTTATACTTCTCCTGGAGCCTAATAGCTACTGGTAGGTGCTGTATAAGCAGACTCAGTTTTATACTGACTTTAAAACCAGCCTCCAGGGGGCAGATTAACTGGACAGGTGTGCTTGACTGCTTGGAGATCGCCACGCCTCCAATACGTACTACAAGGAGAAAAATATGGAAAATTTCAGCCCGCACAACCCTTAGCAGGTGCAGATTGCTGTGGCGAAATAGAGATATAAATGTAAAAACACAAAATGCAATCGCACACTGCAACCAGCTCTCTGCCCTACCTTTATGCTGGATGTTGAATAAGGCATTGGTGTACATTTTGGCCAAAGCGTAATAAGCCACTCACCGCGTCAAGATTGCCTTCATGAGTGGTCCCTAACACTAGTTCCTACCTTTTATGGGCCATGACAGCCACATAAAGTCCAGGGAGCGCAGGTACAGCATGCACGCAAAGCACACTCTGCTTTTATCGCGATTTCAACTTTTTACGTATATTCTTAATATTGCTCTAACTTCGTCTTTTAAAATATTCGTAATATTCTAAAAGACAAAGTTAGAGCAATATAACGAATATTCTAAAAGACGAAGTTAGAGCAATATTACGAAATTTCGTAAAATAATCATATAGATTGTAATTTAGCTAATATGGAATATAGCAGTGCTAAGTTGAAATCGCCATGCGATTACTTCGAGTTATATTAATCGCATCGCGATTTCAACTTTTTACGTATATTCTTAATATTGCTCTAACTTCGTCTTTTAGAATATTACGAATATTCTAAAAGACGAAGTTAGAGCAATATTACGAATATTCTAAAAGACGAAGTTAGAGCAATATTCCGAAATTTTGTAAAATACACATAGATTGTAATATAGCTAATATACTACAATAGTATTTTTTTTTAATAGTGTACATATTTTTCAAAACTTAAGTTCAGAAGAGGCTAAAATAATTAGAGAAAAAAAAGGATTATAGCACTATATTAGCTAAATTACAATCTATATGTGTATTTTATGAAATTTCGTAATATTGCTCTAACTTCGTCTTTTAGAATATTCGTAATATTCTAAAAGATGAAGTTAGAGCAATATTACGAAATTTTGTAAAATACATATATTAGCCTAGCCATAGTCAATTAGCATAGGAACGTTGCCTTATACTATCAAAAGAAATAATCGCAATACGTGATTAATTAAATCGCATATTATTCGCGATAATTAGAATAATTACGAATATTCGATTTCGACTAATATAACACGAATATTCATTCGAATATTCGCGAAATATCGCAAAATCGAATATGGCACCTCCCGCTCATCACTAGTGATGTCCATGAGTTTAAGACTTCAGGTAGTCATTGCCAACAAAGGGTTTTTTAACAAAGTATTAGAAATTAACATTTTATTTACAATTATTTAATTGTCCAATTACCTTTGAGCCCCTGAAATTAAGGGATTGAGTTTCAATAATACTTTAGTTCCTCACATTTTTATGTAATCATTTTGTTTAACCCACTGAATTAAAGCTGAAAGTCTGAACTTCAACTACATCTGAATTGTTTTGTTCAAAATCCATTGTGGTAATATACAGAACAAAAATCAGAAAAATGTTGTTTCTGTCCAAATATATATGGACCTAACTGTATATCCTTGTAATCAAGCATCCCTTATAGCTATAGGTAGTTAGATGACTTTTAACAAAAGGTAATTTTTAAAATGGTCTTAATAGCTTTTGCAGTCACTTGCATCATACCATTTGAAGGCTGTAAGATAAGTAGACAACTTTATTACATGTAAAGCCAACTACGGCATATATATATATATATATATATATATATATATATATCCTCCTTTAGCAGCCATCTTATGGACAGAACCTCTGTGTTGAGAGCACAAAAGACATTGTAAACAAGGGAGTATAACTTTTAAAAATCTAGAAAATGGTGCTGAATATCAACAAAGACTACATAATCATCTCACAAATAGGGATGAGCGAACTCGAACTGTATAGTTCGGGTTCGTACCGAATTTTGGGGTGTCCGTGACACGGACCCGAACCCGGACATTTTCGTAAAAGTCCGGGTTCGGGTTCGGTGTTCGTCGCTTTCTTGGCGCTTTTGTGACGCTTTCTTGGCGCTTTTTGAAAGGCTGCAAAGCAGCCAATCAACAAGCGTCATACTACTTGCCCCAAGAGGCCATCACAGCCATGCCTACTATTGGCATGGCTGTGATTGGCCAGAGCACCATGTGACCCAGCCTCTATTTAAGCTGGAGTCACATAGCGCCGCCCGTCACTCTGCTCTGATTAGCGTAGGGAGAGGTTGCGGCTGCGACAGTAGGGCGAGATTAGGCAGATTAACTCCTCCAAAGGACTTGATTAACTGATCGATTTGCAGCTGTGGATCATTGAGCTGCTGATCCTCAATTGCTCACTGTTTTTAGGCTGCCCAGACCGTTTGTCAGTCACATTTTTCTGGGGTGATCGGCGGCCATTTTGTGTCTTGTGGTGCGCCAGCACAAGCTGCGACCAAGTGCATTTAACCCTCAATGGTGTGGTTGTTTTTTGGCTAAAGCCTACATCAGGGTGAAGCTGTCACACCAAGTGCATTTAACCAGCAATAGTCTGTTCATTTTTTGGCCATATACAAAATCAGGGGCAAGCTGCGCCTGTCACCAAGTGCATTTAACCCTCAATGGTGTGGTTGTTTTTTGGCTAAAGCCTACATCAGGGTGAAGCTGTCACACCAAGTGCATTTAACCAGCAATAGTCTGTTCATTTTTTGGCCATATACAAAATCAGGGGCAAGCTGCGCCTGTCACCAAGTGCATTTAACCCTCAATGGTGTGGTTGTTTTTTGGCTAAAGCCTACATCAGGGTGAAGCTGTCACACCAAGTGCATTTAACCAGCAATAGTCTGTTCATTTTTTGGCCATATACAAAATCAGGGGCAAGCTGCGCCTGTCACCAAGTGCATTTAACCCTCAATGGTGTGGTTGTTTTTTGGCTAAAGCCTACATCAGGGTGAAGCTGTCACACCAAGTGCATTTAACCAGCAATAGTCTGTTCATTTTTTGGCCATATACAAAATCAGGGGCAAGCTGCGCCTGTCACCAAGTGCATTTAACCCTCAATGGTGTGGTTGTTTTTTGGCTAAAGCCTACATCAGGGTGAAGCTGTCACACCAAGTGCATTTAACCAGCAATAGTCTGTTCATTTTTTGGCCATATACAAAATCAGGGGCAAGCTGCGCCTGTCACCAAGTGCATTTAACCCTCAATGGTGTGGTTGTTTTCTGGCTAAAGCCTACATCAGGGTGAAGCTGTCACACCAAGTGCATTTAACCAGCAATAGTCTGTTTATTTTTTGGCCATATACTACATCAGGGGCAAGCTGCGCCCGTCACCAAGTGCATTTAACCCTCAGTAGTGTGGTTGGTCAAGCTGTGACACCAAGTGCATTTAACCAGCAATAGTCTGTTCATTTTTTGGCCATATACTACATCAGGGGCAAGCTGCGCCCGTCACCAAGTGCATTTAACCAGCAATAGTGTGGTTATTTTTTGGCCATATCCCAGTCTAATTCTGTCACTAAATCCATACCGGTCACCCAGCGCCTAAATACTAGGCCTCAAATTTATATCCCGCTAAATCTCTCGTTACCGCTGTCCTGTTGTAGCTGGGAAAGTTATTTAGTGTCCGTCAAAGCACATTTTTTGTTCTGGGTTGAAGTACAATTCCCAATTTAGCAATTTCATAATTTAGTGGTTTCTGCTATATCAGAGCTATTTGAAATCTATCCCTAAAAGGGTAGATCATATTGAAGGTGCACATAGGGTCATTCAGAATAACTTCACACACACCCGCTACTGTGTATTTCCAAGTCTAATTCTGTCACTAAACCCATACCTGTCACCCAGCGCCTAAATACTAGGCCTCAAATTTATATCCTGCTAAATCTCTCGTTACCGCTGTACTGTTGTTGCTTGGAAAGATATTTAGTGTCCGTCAAAGCACATTTTTTGTTCTGGGTTGAAGTACAATTCCCAATTTAGCAATTTCATAATTTAGTGGTTTCTGCTATATCAGAGCTATTTGAAATCTATCCCTAAAAGGGTATATAATATTCAAGGTGCACATTGGGTCATTCAGAATAACTTCACACACACCCGCTACTGTGTATTTTCAAGTCTAATTCTGTCACTAAACCCATACCTGTCACCCAGCGCCTAAATACTAGGCCTCAAATTTATATCCTGCTAAATCTCTCGTTACCGCTGTACTGTTGTTGCTGGGCAAGATATTTAGTGTCCGTCAAAGCACATTTTTTGTTCTGGGTTGAAATACAATTCCCAATTTAGCAATTTCATAATTTAGTGGTTTCTGCTATATCAGAGCTATTTGAAATCTATCCCTAAAAGGGTATATAATATTCAAGGTGCACATTGGGTCATTCAGAATAACTTCACACACACCCGCTACTGTGTATTTCCAAGTCTAATTCTGTCACTAAACCCATACCTGTCACCCAGCGCCTAAATACTAGGCCTCAAATTTATATCCTGCTAAATCTCTCGTTACCGCTGTACTGTTGTTGCTGGGCAAGATATTTAGTGTCCGTCAAAGCACATTTTTTGTTCTGGGTTGAAATACAATTCCCAATTTAGCAATTTCATAATTTAGTGGTTTCTGCTATATCAGAGCTATTTGAAATCTATCCCTAAAAGGGTATATAATATTCAAGGTGCACATTGGGTCATTCAGAATAACTTCACACACACCCGCTACTGTGTATTTCCAAGTCTAATTCTGTCACTAAACCCATACCTGTCACCCAGCGCCTAAATACTAGGCCTCAAATTTATATCCTGCTAAATCTCTCGTTACCGCTGTACTGTTGTTGCTGGGCAAGATATTTAGTGTCCGTCAAAGCACATTTTTTGTTCTGGGTTGAAATACAATTCCCAATTTAGCAATTTCATAATTTAGTGGTTTCTGCTATATCAGAGCTATTTGAAATCTATCCCTAAAAGGGTATATAATATTCAAGGTGCACATTGGGTCATTCAGAATAACTTCACACACACCCGCTACTGTGTATTTCCAAGTCTAATTCTGTCACTAAACCCATACCTGTCACCCAGCGCCTAAATACTAGGCCTCAAATTTATATCCTGCTAAATCTCTCGTTACCGCTGTACTGTTGTTGCTGGGCAAGATATTTAGTGTCCGTCAAAGCACATTTTTTGTTCTGGGTTGAAATACAATTCCCAATTTAGCAATTTCATAATTTAGTGGTTCCTGCTATATCAGAGCTATTTGAAATCTATCCCAAAAAGGGTATATAATAATCAAGGTGCACATAGGGTCATTCAGAATAACTTCACACACACGCTTCTGTGCATTTCCAAGTCTAATTCTGTCACTAAATCCATACCGGTCACCCAGCGCCTAAATACTAGGCCTCAAATTTATATCCCGCTGAATTTGAATACAATACATTGGGCCAAATAATATATTTGTTGTTGTGGTGAACCATAACAATGAGAAAAACATCTAGTAAGGGACGCGGACGTGGACATGGTCGTGGTGGTGTTAGTGGACCCTCTGGTGCTGGGAGAGGACGTGGCCGTTCTGCCACATCCACACGTCCTAGTGTACCAACTACCTCAGGTCCCAGTAGCCGCCAGAATTTACAGCGATATATGGTGGGGCCCAATGCCGTTCTAAGGATGGTAAGGCCTGAGCAGGTACAGGCATTAGTCAATTGGGTGGCCGACAGTGGATCCAGCACGTTCACATTATCTCCCACCCAGTCTTCTGCAGAAAGCGCACAGATGGCGCCTGAAAACCAACCCCATCAGTCTGTCACATCACCCCCATGCATACCAGGGAAACTGTCTCAGCCTCAAGTTATGCAGCAGTCTCTTATGCTGTTTGAAGACTCCGCTGGCAGGGTTTCCCAAGGGCATCCACCTAGCCCTTCCCCAGCGGTGAAAGACATAGAATGCACTGACGCACAACCACTTATGTTTCCTGATGATGAGGACATGGGAATACCACCTCAGCATGTCTCTGATGATGACGAAACACAGGTGCCAACTGCTGCGTCTTTCTGCAGTGTGCAGACTGAACAGGAGGTCAGGGATCAAGACTGGGTGGAAGACGATGCAGGGGACGATGAGGTCCTAGACCCCACATGGAATGAAGGTCGTGCCACTGACTTTCACAGTTCGGAGGAAGAGGCAGTGGTGAGACCGAGCCAACAGCGTAGCAAAAGAGGGAGCAGTGGGCAAAAGCAGAACACCCGCCGCCAAGAGACTCCGCCTGCTACTGACCGCCGCCATCTGGGACCGAGCACCCCAAAGGCAGCTTCAAGGAGTTCCCTGGCATGGCACTTCTTCAAACAATGTGCTGACGACAAGACCCGAGTGGTTTGCACGCTGTGCCATCAGAGCCTGAAGCGAGGCATTAACGTTCTGAACCTGAGCACAACCTGCATGACCAGGCACCTGCATGCAAAGCATGAACTGCAGTGGAGTAAACACCTTAAAACCAAGGAAGTCACTCAGGCTCCCCCTGCTACCTCTTCTGCTGCTGCCGCCTCGGCCTATTCTGCTGCTGCCGCCTCGGCCTCTTCCTCCGCCTCTGGAGGAACGTTGGCACCTGCCGCCCAGCAAACAGGGGATGTACCACCAACACCACCACCACCACCTCCGTCACCAAGCGTCTCAACCATGTCACACGCCAGCGTTCAGCTCTCCATCTCACAAACATTTGATAGAAAGCGTAAATTCCCACCTAGCCACCCTCGATCCCTGGCCCTGAATGCCAGCATTTCTAAACTACTGGCCTATGAAATGCTGTCATTTAGGCTGGTGGACACAGACAGCTTCAAACAGCTCATGTCGCTTGCTGTCCCACAGTATGTTGTTCCCAGCCGGCACTACTTCTCCAAGAGAGCCGTGCCTTCCCTGCACAACCAAGTATCCGATAAAATCAAGTGTGCACTGCGCAACGCCATCTGTAGCAAGGTCCACCTAACCACAGATACGTGGACCAGTAAGCACGGCCAGGGACGCTATATCTCCCTAACTGCACACTGGGTAAATGTAGTGGCAGCTGGGCCCCAGGCGGAGAGCTGTTTGGCGCACGTCCTTCCGCCGCCAAGGATCGCAGGGCAACATTCTTTGCCTCCTGTTGCCACCTCCTCCTTCTCGGCTTCCTCCTCCTCTTCTTCCACCTGCTCATCCAGTCAGCCACACACCTTCACCACCAACTTCAGCACAGCCCGGGGTAAACGTCAGCAGGCCATTCTGAAACTCATATGTTTGGGGGACAGGCCCCACACCGCACAGGAGTTGTGGCGGGGTATTGAACAACAGACCGACGAGTGGTTGCTGCCGGTGAGCCTCAAGCCCGGCCTGGTGGTGTGTGATAATGGGCGAAATCTCGTTGCAGCTCTGGGACTAGCCAATTTGACGCACATCCCTTGCTTGGCGCATGTGCTGAATTTGGTGGTGCAGAAGTTCATTCACAACTACCCCGACATGTCAGAGCTGCTGCATAAAGTGCGGGCCGTCTGTTCGCGCTTCCGGCGTTCACATCCTGCCGCTGCTCGCCTGTCTGCGCTACAGCGTAACTTCGGCCTTCCCGCTCACCGCCTCATATGCGACGTGCCCACCAGGTGGAACTCCACCTTGCACATGCTGGACAGACTGTGCGAGCAGCAGCAGGCCATAGTGGAGTTTCAGCTGCAGCACGCACGGGTCAGTCGCACTACAGAACAGCACCACTTCACCACCAATGACTGGGCCTCCATGCGAGACCTGTGTGCCCTGTTGCGCTGTTTCGAGTACTCCACCAACATGGCCAGTGGCGATGACACCGTTATCAGCGTTACAATACCACTTCTATGTCTCCTTGAGAAAACACTTAGGGCGATGATGGAAGAGGAGGTGGCCCAGGAGGAGGAGGAGGAGGAGGAGGAAGAGGGGTCATTTTTAGCACTTTCAGGCCAGTCTCTTCGAAGTGACTCAGAGGGAGGTTTTTGGCAACAGCAGAGGCCAGGTACAAATGTGGCCAGCCAGGGCCCACTACTGGAGGACGAGGAGGACGAGGATGAGGAGGAGGTGGAGGAGGATGAGGATGAAGCATGGTCACAGCGGGGTGGCACCCAACGCAGCTCGGGTCCATCACTGGTGCGTGGCTGGGGGGAAAGGCAGGACGATGACGATACGCCTCCCACAGAGGACAGCTTGTCCTTACCCCTGGGCAGCCTGGCACACATGAGCGACTACATGCTGCAGTGCCTGCGCAACGACAGCAGAGTTGCCCACATTTTAACCTGTGCGGACTACTGGGTTGCCACCCTGCTGGATCCACGCTACAAAGACAATGTGCCCACCTTACTTCCTGCACTGGAGCGTGATAGGAAGATGCGCGAGTACAAGCGCACGTTGGTAGACGCGCTACTGAGAGCATTCCCAAATGTCACAGGGGAACAAGTGGAAGCCCAAGGCCAAGGCAGAGGAGGAGCAAGAGGTCGCCAAGGCAGCTGTGTCACGGCCAGCTCCTCTGAGGGCAGGGTTAGCATGGCAGAGATGTGGAAAACTTTTGTCAACACGCCACAGCTAACTGCACCACCACCTGATACGCAACGTGTTAGCAGGAGGCAACATTTCACTAACATGGTGGAACAGTACGTGTGCACACCCCTCCACGTACTGACTGATGGTTCGGCCCCATTCAACTTCTGGGTCTCTAAATTGTCCACGTGGCCAGAGCTAGCCTTTTATGCCTTGGAGGTGCTGGCCTGCCCGGCAGCCAGCGTTTTGTCTGAACGTGTATTCAGCACGGCAGGGGGCGTCATTACAGACAAACGCAGCCGCCTGTCTACAGCCAATGTGGACAAGCTGACGTTCATAAAAATGAACCAGGCATGGATCCCACAGGACCTGTCCGTCCCTTGTCCAGATTAGACATTAACTACCTCCCCATAACCATATATTATTGGACTCCAGGGCACTTCCTCATTCAATCCTATTTTTATTTTCATTTTACCATTATATTGCAAGGCTACCCAAAGTTGAATGAACCTCTCCTCTGCCTGTGTGCTAGGCCTAAATATATGCCAATGGATTGTTGCAGTGGTGGCTGACGTGAAGCCTCATTCTCTGCTATGACATGCAGACTGATTCTCTGGTGACATGAAGCCAGATTGTCTGTTACGGGACCTCTCTCCTCTGCCTGTGTGCTAGGCCTAAATATATGCCAATGGATTGTTGCAGTGGTGGCTGACGTGAAGCCTGATTCTCTGCTATGACATGCAGACTGATTCTCTGGTGACATGAAGCCAGATCCTCTGTTACGGGACCTCTCTCCTCTGCCTGGGTGCTGGGCCTAAATTTATGAAAATGGACTGTTGCAGTGGTGGGTGACGTGAAGCCTGATTCTCTGCTATGACATGCAGACTGATTCTCTGGTGACATGAAGCCAGATCCTCTGTTACGGGACCTCTCTCCTCTGCCTGGGTGCTGGGCCTAAATTTATGAAAATGGACTGTTGCAGTGGTGGGTGACGTGAAGCCTCATTCTCTGCTATGACATGCAGACTGATTCTCTGCTGACATGAAGCCAGATCGTCTGTTACGGGACCTCTCTCCTCTGCCTGGGTGCTGGGCCTAAATTTATGAAAATGGACTCTTACAGTGGTGGGTGACGTGAAGCCTGATTCTCTGCTATGACATGAAGACTGATTCTCTGCTGACATGAAGCCAGATCCTCTGTTACGGGACCTCTCTCCTCTGCCTGGGTGCTGGGCCTAAATATCTGACAATGGACTGTTGCATTGGTGGCTGACGTGAAGCCTGATTCTCTGCTATGATATGAAGACTGATTCTCTGCTGACATGAAGCCAGATTGTCTGTTACGGGACCTCTCTCCTCTGCCTGTGTGCTAGGCCTAAATATATGCCAATGGATTGTTGCAGTGGTGGCTGACGTGAAGCCTGATTCTCTGCTATGACATGCAGACTGATTCTCTGGTGACATGAAGCCAGATCCTCTGTTACGGGACCTCTCTCCTCTGCCTGGGTGCTGGGCCTAAATTTATGAAAATGGACTGTTGCAGTGGTGGGTGACGTGAAGCCTGATTCTCTGCTATGACATGCAGACTGATTCTCTGGTGACATGAAGCCAGATCCTCTGTTACGGGACCTCTCTCCTCTGCCTGGGTGCTGGGCCTAAATTTATGAAAATGGACTGTTGCAGTGGTGGGTGACGTGAAGCCTCATTCTCTGCTATGACATGCAGACTGATTCTCTGCTGACATGAAGCCAGATTGTCTGTTACGGGACCTCTCTCCTCTGCCTGGGTGCTGGGCCTGAATTTATGACAATGGACTGTTGCAGTGGTGGCTGACGTGAAGCCTGATTCTCTGCTATGATATGAAGACTGATTCTCTGCTGACATGAAGCCAGATTGTCTGTTACGGGACCTCTCTCCTCTGCCTGGGTGCCGGGGCCTAAATATCTGAGAATGGACTGTTCCAGTGGTGGGTAACGGGAAGCCAGATTCTCTGCTATGATATGAAGACTGATTCTCTGCTGACATGAAGCCAGATTGTCTGTTACGGGACCTCTCTCCTCTGCCTGGGTGCTGGGCCTAAATTTATGAAAATGGACTCTTACAGTGGTGGGTGACGTGAAGCCTGATTCTCTGCTATGACATGAAGACTGATTCTCTGCTGACATGAAGCCAGATTGTCTGTTACGGGACCTCTCTCCTCTGCCTGGGTGCCGGGGCCTAAATATCTGAGAATGGACTGTTCCAGTGGTGGGTGACGGGAAGCCAGATTCTCTGCTATGGAACCTCTCTCCAATTGATTTTGGTTAATTTTTATTTATTTAATTTTTATTTTAATTAATTTCCCTATCCACATTTGTTTGCAGGGGATTTACCTACATGTTGCTGCCTTTTGCAGCCCTCTAGCCCTTTCCTGGGCTGTTTTACAGCCGTTTTAGTGCCGAAAAGTTCGGGTCCCCATTGACTTCAATGGGGTTCGGGTTCGGGACGAAGTTCGGATCGGGTTCGGATCCCGAACCCGAACATTTCCGGGATGTTCGGCCGAACTTCTCGAACCCGAACATCCAGGTGTTCGCTCAACTCTACTCACAAACACATTGGTTATTACAAACCAGAAAGTGGCCATCCTCTTCAACCCCTTCAAGACCAAGCCACCACTTTTCCCCTTAAGGACCAAGTCGTATTTTGCAAATCTGACATGCTTCAATTTATGTGGTAATAACTCTGGAATGCTTTTTCTTATCCAAAAGATTCTGAGATTGTTTTCTTGTGACATATTGTACTTCATGTTAGTGGTAAATTTGAGTTGATATATTTAACTTTTATTTATAAAAAAATATTTCTTTCCTTTTAAGGTTATTTTTACACTAACATTTTTCTTATTCCAACAGGGCTCTGCAAAAAGGCTTCCGTTACTGACGATATGACCATCTGCAACGTATCCGGTTGTATTATCTTTAAAGAGAACCTGTCACCTCCAAAACACATATAAAACCGACATCATTACCTTACAATAGCCCCCAATGTGTTCACAATGATGTTTTTCATTCTTCCATCGGATGCTGAGTCAGCTTGAAGTCAAGGAGGCAATGGCCTCCTTGCTTCAAGTAAAAAAATAAAATAACTTCACTTTGATTGACATCCTGCCTAGAGGCAGGGATCGCGCAAGCCCGATGCTCTCCATGTTACTGCAAGATCCTGTCTCCAGCTCCGGGCTCGCGCACACACTTGCAATGGCCCGCACATGCGCAGTGAGAACAAAGCTGCCAGCTGACTACGGGAGCAGGAGACGGGATTGCGCAGTAACACGGAGTGCAACGGGCATGCACGAGACTTGCGCAATCCCAGCCTCTAGGCAGGATGTCAATCAAAGTGAAGAGGACGGGTAAGGGGCGGGCTTATTTTTACTTGAAGCAAGGAGGCCATTGCCATTCTTGACTTCAAGCTGACTCTGAAGATAGCGAGAAGGGTGATTAAAACTGTGTTTTTTTACAGTATGCACTAATCGATGGAAGAATGAAAAACATAATTGTGAAAACATTGGGGGCTACTGTACAGTAATGATGTCGGTTTTATATGTGTTTTGGGGGTGACAGGGTCCCTTTAACATAGCCAAGATGGATCCGTCATGAACTCCATTAAAAGTCAATGGGGAACGGATCAGTTTTCTATTGTGTCAGATTGTGTCAGCGTTAAACGGATCCGTCGCCATTGATTTGCATTGTGGGTCATAATAGATCTCTCTTGCACCACATCCTATGAAGGAAAGAAAACTGCAGCTTGCTGTGGTTTGCTCTCCGGTATAGGAACATGACCAAACGGAACGGAATGCTTTTTGGAGCATTCCATTCTGTTCAGTTACATTTTGTCCCCATTGACAATGAACTGCTGTTCAGCTCGAGCTTCACTATGCTCATCTGAATACTGTGGGTCAATGGGAGACCCGGGCATCAAACCAGGCACCCCCTGCTCTGAAGAAGATAGGGTGTCTGGTTCACAAAGAAAAGGCTAGAAATTGATTGAATCGCCACCAAAATGGTTTGGAAACCGCATTAAGAGGATGGCTGGATGCATCTTGGATTCCTATTATCTATAACATACAATATACCACCATACAAAGGCTCTATGCTAAAAGCCAGGTATATGCAAGCCATCAATCTATTGATGAGACAAATGACAGGCTTAGTCAGCATACTTTACAATAGTAGCCTTGTACATGAGATATTCCAAACCATCTCTCATCTGACTGAGAACCAGTAAGCCTCAAAGTTAATTTAGATCTGTTGGATGGCTTGGGTGGACCTGCGCACCTAGATCAATATCATTAGGGAGACAAAATGTTTTCTGATTGTCCTAACATAATATTCAATAAGCTTTCTATACAGTTTTGTCATGTGAAACTCATTTGCATAAACATGAGCATATGGGAAAGACATGCAAATGAGCAGAATCTGCCTTGTTTTTCAGCTGTCAATTTGTGATCTACACTACTCATGAACATCACCATCTATTGGTTTCATAGTCTTATGACAAGAGTAATAGTATTGTCATAAGACTATGAAACCAATAGATGGCACTGTTCATGAGTCATGAACAGCACCATCTATTGGCTTCACAGTCTTATGACAAGATAATTAGTGTAGCCTTATGCATGGAAAATTTGCTATAAAAATTTTCTGATTGTCCTAACATAATATTCAATAACCTTTCTATACAGTTTTGTCATGTAAAAACTAATTTGCATAAACATGGGCATATGGTAAAGACATGCAAATGAGAAGAATCTGCCTTGTTTTTCAGCTGAAAAACCATTTGCATGGAAAATTTGCAATCTACACTACTCAGGAACAGCACCATCTATTCATGAGTCATGAACAGCGCCATCTATTATTTTCATAGTCTTATGACAAGAGTAATAGTACTTGTCATAATACTATGAAACCAATAGATGGTGCTGTTCATCTTATTGGGGCACTAGTAAGTGGGGCACACTGATCAACAGAGTCCACACCCCGTGTAGCACTCAGCCTATAATAGCCTGCGCTAACACTGAGGTGTATATCAGATTGCTGCTATCATTCACATATCTTCTAGCAGTAATATAAGCTTGCTAGGGTGTATGTGAGGACTATTACTCTGCTTGTAATGACTCATGAACAGCGCTATCTATTGGTTTCATAGTTATATAGTTAAATCGTTAATACTGTTGAAAAAAGACATACGTCCATCAAGTTCAACCAAGGTATAGGTGGGGACGTGAATCCCAGAAGGAAGTGAGACTCAGATTTCTACATGTTTTCATAAGCATTAACCCCGTCCCGACACATGACGTAGTACTACATCATGCCAATTTGCAATAAAACGTCATGGTGATCGCGCGGTCACCGGAATGGTGCGCGCGTGATCACTGCAGGGGCCTGGCAAACCCTGGTAGCCGGGCCCTTGCTGTATCCGCTGGCATCGCTGTAAAAGCCGATTCCTGCGGATTAACCCCTTCCATGCCACAGTCTGCGCTGACCACGACATAGAAGGGGTTTGTGTCCCCGTGCTGCTGTGGCGTACACAATGCGTGACAAGGCAGCCTGATGCCATGCAGAGGCTGCCCAATGCCTTGCACGGCATTGGGACCTGCCTTCTATGGGTGCCGAGGAGATCCAGCCTCAGGCTGGGTCTTCTAGGCAACCTGTTTGTATACTACTCACTGTAGTACACGAACAGGCAATGCATTACAATACAGATGTATTGTAATGCATTGCAGAGGGGATCAGACCCCCAAAAGTGAACATCAGAAATATAGTGAAGAAAAAAAGTAAAAAAATGTGTTTTTAATAAAATGTATAAAGTAATAAAATTAATAAAGTAAATAAAGAAAAAACTCCCCTTTCACTTTTTTTATAATAAAAAACAGAAAAAAGCACACATATTAGGTATTGCCGTGTCCATAATGACCGGCTCTATAAATATATCACATGATTTACCCTGTCTAATAAATACCATAAAAATAAATAAATAAAAACGGTGTAAAAAAAAAAGCTATTTTGTCACCTTAAATCACGAAAATTGCAACAGCAAGTGATCAAAAAAGCATATGCCCCCCAAAATAGTACCAATCCGACCGTCACCTGATCCCACAAAAAATAAGTCTCTAACTAAGAGAATTGGTCAAAAAATAAAAAAGCTATTACTCTCAGACAATTGAGACACTAAAATATGATTATTTTTTCTTCAAAACTGCTATTATCGTGCTAAAGTTAAATAAATTTAAAAAAGTATACATATTAGGTATCGCCACATCCGTAATGATCTGCTCTATAAAAAAGTCACATGAACTAATCCCTCAGGTGAACATCGTTAAAAAAAAAAAAAGTAAAACGTTACATCACAAAAATCGCAACACCAAGCAATCAAAAAGGCATATACCCCCCCAAAATAGTACCAATCAAATTGTCACCTCATCCCGCAAAAAATTTGTCCTTAACTAAGACAATTGTTTAAAAAATAAAAAAGCTATGGCTTTCAGACTATGGATACACTAAAATATCATTATTTTGGTTTCAAAAATGCTATTATTGTGTAAAACTTAAATAAGAAAAAGTTGACATATTAGGTATTTCCACATCTATAATGATCTGCTCTATAAAAAAGTCACATGAACTAACCCCTCAGGTAAACGCTGAAAAAATAAATAAATAAAAACAACCAATTTTTTGTTCAACTTGCCCCATAAAGTGTAATAATGAATGATCAAAAATCATATGTACCCAAAAATGGTACCAATAAAAATGTCAACTCTTCCTGCAAAAAAACGAGCCCCTGCACAAGACGATCGGGAGAAAAATAAAAAAAAATAGGACGTTCAGAAAATGGAGATTTTCCAAAAAATTTCAAGATTCGCTTAGAACTTCTAAGCCTTCTAAAGTCCCCAAAAAATAAAATGTAATTTTCAAAATGATCCAAACATGAAGTAGACATATGGGAAATGTAAAGTAATAACTATTATATGAAGTATCACTATCTATTATAAAAGTAGAGAAATAGAAATTTGAAAATTTGGGAATTGTTCTAACTTTTTGGTAAATTTGAGATTTGGACTGATGTGAGATACAGACCTAGTTCTAGCTTTGCTAGAAAGAGATTATTGTATACTTTATGATGTCAAATTTTCCTTTTTTACATTAATCATGAGATAACCTCTTTATTGAACCCACAATCCTCTTGTCTGAATCTTTTTTCCATAGCTTTTTAGTTTATAAAAAGTGAGTTGTTATTTATATAGCACTAACATTATCATAACTTGCGTTCCCCAATGGAGCTCACAATCTAAGTTTCTTATCAGTATGTCTTTGAAGTGTGGGTGGAAATCTGTAGAAACCCACACAAACACAGAGAGAACATACTAACTGCATGCAGATGTTGTTCTTGGTCAGATTTAACCTAGGACCCCAGAGCTACAAAGCACCAGTGCTAACTACTAATCCACTGTACCGCCTCTGAGCCATCGAGTTAACATAGTCTATGTGATTTGCTTGACATTTTGTAATTTTATGAGGTTTGATATATTTACTATGAATTAAGTACCGTAGATATAATTGCAACATTTGTATATGAGGAGGCAAGGTTTGCTGATATACTGTACCAAGTCCTAGGCAAACCACAACCATATGCGAAACGGTTGTAGATTGAGGTTTTATCTGTATCCTGTGACCATTTTCTTTTAATAAAAGATGTGGAGTAGCTTCAGTTAATTCTATGTGCATTACAATGGTATATCACTATGACATGTGCTTAGAAAAGAAATGAGCCTATAAGTAAAGGCCATATTGGTCTGAAATTCATCACCCAATTTGCATTCCTCTGCTCCTGAAGGAATACACTGTGCTGTGTCTGAATCACTGTTTATATCATTTATATTGGTACTATTTATATTGCTTTTACTAGAACTCAAATGAAGAAGAAAGAATTTTGTATAGATGATGCAAGTTAGAGAGTTGTTACAATGAGGTATGTGGATCCATGCACATTGCTGAAGTTGACCAAGGTATACAACATAAATTATTTCCACACAGCCAGATAAAGAAGTAATTCTACCTACTGCGCAAATAAATTCAAAGTATGTCAGCAGCTTATAGGCTCTGCTGACTTCATATCTCAATATGGATGGCAGAGCAAAATTGATATAGACCAGGTAAGTTTATTTGAAGTTGAAGTAGTGTGGGGATACTGTATATGCATTGCTAAAACTGCAACTAAGGGCAAGCATTTATAATAATGGTAACAATTTATAGCCACTGTTATGTTTAGCAGTATTAAAATCAGGGTCACTAAAGCGTGCACAAGTACATTCAAGTTATTTCATTGCTGTAGTAGACGATACTTTATCTACTGTATACTACTATTGTAATTTTCCTGGTAAATACTATATGGTTTCTTGGAATTACTCAGTTTGGAATTTATGCTTGGGTACTTACATTAGTTCATAGGTGAGAAAATACAAAAACGTATGAACTTACATAAATTAATAATCACTACTAGCCCCTGGAAGTCTCAGTGTGGGCCATGGGGGCACCTAACCTTTCTGCTGCCTGAGGATAAAACTGAAATGCAGGGTAAAAGAGCACCATATACCTATTACATCCAGTGATGTCTTCTCCGATGTTGATGTTTTCTTTCCTTATCTTCTCCATTCAGAGCAGACCGCCATGATGATTTCTTTCAGCCATTTGTGAGATATTCAGAGTTTGATACACAGACACCTTAGTTTCCTACTTTTCAATCATCCTTACCACCTTCTTAACACCCCACCTGGCTACCCTTAATACTATGCCCACTGTGTTCCCCAATACTATACTGCAGAAACAGTCCTTAAAATACTAGTACCACACAGATAGTGCTCCCTTCAATAAGTACTGGTATACACCTCTCTAAAAAATTGCTTTACCAGCAAATACTGCCCCTGTTACTTATAGTGCTGTAAACATGGCATCATCCACAAATTATTGTGCTAAGCTGATATTGTACCAAGGTACCCCCAATGTAACAGTCCTCCCAAAGGTCCCAGCAATAATTCTACAGAGTGCACTATGTGGTAACAGTGCCCCCAGTAGTAATCATGTTCCACAAAGTTCCATAGCAGTAATAAAGCCCACCATAATGCTCCCAGCAGTAATAATTCTCCCTATAATATCTGCCTATATTTTACAATTGAATCATATTAGTAAATTATCTAGCTTGATATTTAGCACATTGATGATCATTGTACTGTGTTCAGTTTTCTCAAAGAAGGACATTCAACAAGGCTGAAACATCCATATGCCAGTCTTGATCTCCCTTCATTGGCGTGAGTTGCACCAAATTTATTGAGAGGCAGATGCCTCTTAGCAAATCAGGTGGATCTCTGTCCTGCCATATACAGTAAGCAGGTGCAGACTTCGGCTATAACTTGTAATGCCTGAAGGTAGAGATAGCCAGGGACAGTGATCCCTGACCTGGATCCCAAACCACTTTACCTACCTACTTGCAGTTCAAGCCCTAGGTAGTTTTGCAAAAATGGGTCAGAACCAGGCAGACAATGCAGTACCAAAACAATATACAGAGAGTATTGAAAAGACAAGCCGAGATCAAATACCATATGCCATATGGGATGCAAAGTACACATCAAATGAGAGAGACAGTGGTCACAAGACAAACTGAGGTCAAAAGCAATAAGCAGGAACCTAAATAATGAGCTCAAACACTCTGGCACTGGTATACAGCCAGAAAGGGGGTTAAATAGAGTACCAAGTCCCAGGATGAGAACCTGATAGGTCATTACGTGGCGCTCCATTAGTCAGAACACAGCACAAAGGAATAGATCAGCTAAGCAGTCAGCCTACTGCTAGTCTCTTCCAGCACACACTCTGTGGGGAGCAATAGCATTGCATCCTGTTGCTAAGGACCAGGGGGTGTGGCTTAGCAGTGCATCTCTCCCTACGCAGTTGCACCAAAGCCGGAGAGCACACTGCTGGAGCACGGACTGGTAAGTTTGTGACATAACTTCTGCCACTTTCTGGTTAAAGTTATAGTAAATGTGGTGTGTGTCACAAAGCCCAGTCCCTTCTACTAAGCTTCACCCCTTTCGCTTTCCCCTTTTATTTTAAGCCTAAAAAGTTGTAAATTATGGTGAACATATGGCATTTTCCATAATGTGCAACTTTTTTTTTTACGCCACAATAGTGGCGTAAAGGGCTTGATAAATGTCCCTCAATGAGTTTAGTTGTTACATGAAAGCTCATGTATAGTACAGAGTATAATGTATGTATATAAATAGAATTTCTCCTTAAGTCTCCTGGAATATAATAGAAAGTAATATAATAATAAGATATATTTTACAAATGAAAGGATATGGACACTTTTGGGAGCATTTTTTTATTATTGCATTCTACTTATTTTGAGACAAAATAAAAAGAATAATCAATTTGTCTTATTAAACATTTTCCAAAGCTTTCATTGTCAGTGCATCTGCAAACTAGCAGGCTCTCTGCTTCACAATGAATCCATCAGAGAACTACTCTGTCAGCTCCATCTGTAGCACTTATCTGTACTTTCCTAACAGTTCGTAAATACTTATTATAGCTAGATTCATAAAAGAACAGAATTTCCTATGATAAGAATATACACTGACCAAAAATCTAAACACAACACTTTTCGGTTTTGCTCCCATTTTGCATGAGCTGAACTCAAAGATCTTAAACATTTTCTACATACACAAAAGACCCATTACTCTCAAATATTGTTCACAAATCTTTCAAAATCTGTGTTAGTGAGTACTTCTCCTTTGCCGAGATAATCCATCCCACCTCACAGGTGTGGCATATCAAGGTGTTGATTAGACAGCATGAATATTGCACAGGTGTGCCTTAGACTGCCCACAATAAAAGCCCACTCTGAAATGTGCAGTTTGATCACACAGCACAATGCCACAGATGTTGCAACGTTTGAGGGAGCGTGCAATTGGCCTGCTGACTGCAGGAAAGTCTACCAGAGCTGTTGCCTGTGCAATGAATGCTCATTTCTCTACCATCTCTACCAAGCCGTCTCCAAAGGCATTTCAGAAAATTTGGCAGTACATCCAACCAGCCTTACAACCGCAGACCACGTGTAACCACACCAGCCCAGGACCTCCACATCCAGCATGTTCACCTACATGATTGTCTGAGACCAGCCACAGCTGCAGCAACAATTGGTTTTCATAACCAAAAAATGTCTTCACAAACTGTCAGAAACAGTCTCAGGGAAGCTCATCTGCATGCTCGTCATCCTCATCGGGGTCTGGACCTGACTGCAGTCGTCGCCAACTTGAGTGGGCAACTGCTCACATTTGATGGCATCTGGCACGTTGGAGAATTGTTCTGTTCACGGATGAGTCCAGGTTTTTACTCTTCAGGGCAGATGGCAGACAGCGTGTGTGGCGTTGTGTGGTTGAGCGGTTTGCTGACATCAACTCTGTGGATCGAGTGGCCCAAGGTGGCAGTAGGGTTATGGTATGGGCAGGCGTATATTATGGACAACGAACACAGGTGCATTTTATTGATGGGCATTTTGAATGCACAGAGATACCGTGACAAGATCCTGAGGACCACTGTTGTGCCATTCATCCTCTACCATCACCTCATGTTGCAACATGATAATACACGGCCGCATATTGCAAGTATCTGTACACAAATCCTGGAAACTGAAAACCACCCAGTTCTTGCATGGCCAGCATACTCACCGGATATGTCACCCATTGAGCATGTTTGGGATGCTCTGGATCACCATATACGACAGCATGTTTCAGTTCCTGCCAATATTCTGCAACTTTGCACAGCTATTGAAGAGGAGTGGACCAACATTCCACAGGCCACAATCAATAACCTGATCATCTCTATGCAACGGAAATGTGTTGCACCGCATGAGGCAAATGGTGGCCACACCAGATACTGACTGGTTTTCTGACCCCCCCCCTCCCAGTAAGGCAAAACTGTGCACATTTCAGAGTGGTCTTTTATTGTGGGCAGTCTAAGGCACACCTGTGCAATATTCATGCTGTCTAATCAGCACCTTGATATGCCACACCTGTGAGGTGGGATGGATTATCTCGGCAAAGGAGATGTGCTCACTAACACAGATTTAGACTTAGATTTGTGAACAATATTTAATAGTAATGTGTCTTTTGTGTATGTAGAAAATGTTTCAGATCTTTGAGTTCAGCTCATGCAAAATGGGAGTAAAACCGAAAGTGCTGCGTTTATATTTTTGGTCAGTGTAGCTTAAATTAGTGTTTATGAGCTGTCATGATTTCAGAGATTTTAAATCCAGCTGACAGAGCTGTTCTCTTAGGGTGGGTTCACATCACATTTTTCCCATCCTTTTAATGTATACAAAAAAAGTATATGTTAGTTAAACGGATGCCTCAGACTTATGCCATACAGTGGCCATTCACGACAGAGTTCCATTATAAAAAATAAAAAAAAAATACTTTTTTTACCATTGTAAAAAAAAAAAAAGTATACTTTTTTTACTGGACTGTGCAAGATAGAAGAATGTGGGGTGCTACATTTTTGCATCCTTTTTTTGTAACATATACGTCAAGCGGAGGCATAACACGAGGCACCCTTACAGATTCAGTGTATAGCAGACAGCCTGCTAGTCTGAAAATGCACTGCAGCTAAAAGCTGTAAAATAAAAACTGTTGAAAACGTTTACTAAAGACTTGATAAAACGATTTTCAGTCCAAAATGAGTAGAATGCAATAAAGATGTCCATAGTATTTATTTTTTACTTTTATCATAAAACAGTTTTATTTCAAAATAGGTGTACATTCTATAATACACACTGTCTATATGGGTCCCTCAAATTTTGACTTTTTGCCCATTATCTTTATCTGCATTAGTATTTATGCACATATTCTCTCTAATACTTGTGTAAATGAAATTAAATATTTGTATTTATCTGAATGCAATGTGCCTGATTATTTGCAACAATTTACATGTTTTCTGTGAACTGGATAATATGAGCGGGTCACAGCTTATGTTAATTCAACAAACATATCTTCAAGTGATTTACACCAGCTATGTATCAAAAAGAAGCGCACAGCCGCCAAAAGCAATGCTGTTGCTTAGCAAATTTTTATTCTTTAGATTCAATAAAAGGCATCATGCTTTAACAAGGTCCATTAAGTAACTGGCTCAATGGAACGCAAAACATATGAATTACCATATGACGTTCAGTAGCACAAGAAACATGTTTGCGTTGGTATGAAAAAAAAAACATGTAAAAAATTCTGTGCAAGTGACATTCAAATGACTCATGCAATAGAAGGATGAACCAAAGGAAATAGTTTATTTTTCCACTATGTAGGTTAATTGACTGCGACATCTCTCACCACCACCAAGCTGGCCTGCAGAAGAATGGCAGACAAATGAAAGATATTTGTCAGATGTACTGCCTGCAGCAAAGGTTGCACTTTCAGCTTCAAATAACCCTGGCATCTGTGTATCTTCTATTGAGAAAATTAATATATCAACCTTGGGTCATATAAAAGAAGAGAAATTTCAAAGAACTCTGCCTCAGTATTTATTCCAAAGTCAGCAATCTTCATGGTTCAATAAACAGCCCGGGTAATGCCTTCTCATCCATACAAAATGGATTCTAGGTAGAGAAAGCAGTTTACAATGACATGTTTAATTACAGTTATCCTGAAGACAAGAAGAAAAAGTAGGAAGTTTTTTTTCTGATTGTTTGTTATAATGGCCTCTGTACCTCCATGGCATGTATATACTTTGATATAATGTGTGCAGCCTTCAAAGAGCAACATCTGTCAATGTACAAAGTTGAAATGTGTGTAAAGAAATTGGCTTTATGACTAGCCTGTTAAAATAAAGTCTCAGTGGACATAAGATATTCTTGTGTTTTCTGCCCATGTATTCATACATTAAAATTAAAGCAAGCAGTTATACGTTTCCCATCTCATGGACCTAGTGGGGAATTTTCTGATCTTATGCCTAATTAATAACACTTCCAAGATTCAGTTAAATGAAATGGTTTTTAATCACACTTGAAAAGAGTTCCAGTAAGAGGACTAAGATGTTGCACTAGGTGAATAAAAGCACTTGGAAGTGCTGTTATACCTGGAAAGTATATTATTTTGACCCATAATGGGGGTCTGCAATCAGTAATACACCACATCATGTTGTGTTTGCACTGTGAAGCCACACCCAGCTACTGTTTGGAGAAGTCTGCCCGAAGCAGTCTTCATGGAGGAATTGAGGCCAAAAAGCCATATCTTCGACATGGAAATAAGGCTTAGTGACTCGACTACACATGAAAAAATAGGAACTGGGGTGAAGACAGATAAGATAAATTTTGAAATTCTGCATTTGGCTATAGCAAACAGCAGTTCACTGAAGGTCTGGAGAGGGGTACAATAATGAGTGTCTACAGGAAACAGTGAAGCATGGGAGAGTTCCTTTCAAGTCTAGGGCTGTAATTCAGCAAATGGAGTTGGCTATTTGGTCAGGAATAATGCTCTCCTCAATTCTGAAAAATACTTATACGTATATATCATGTAATACCATTAGAAAGGCATCTGACTCCAAATTTATTGTGCAGTTGGACAACGACCCCAAACATACAGCCAATGTCATTAATAACTATCTGCAGCGTAAACAAGAACAAAGAGTCCAGCAAGTAATGATTAGTGATGAGCGAGCACCAAAGTATTCGGCCCGAACACATTGCTACTTTCGTGTTCTCGGCCGAGCACCCGAGTATAATGGAAGTCAAAGGTAGACAACCAGGCACCCCTGCTTGGAAGAGAAGAGTGTGTCTGGTTCACTAAATTTTTTTTTGAAATTGATGGAAACCCCAACAAAATGGTTTGGAAACAGCATTAAGAGGATACCTAGATGCATCTCAGACTTCTATTATGTACAACATACAATCACACATAGGCTGTATGCCAAAAGCCAGGTATGTGCAAGCCATCAATCTATCAATGAGACAGATGACAGGCTTAGTCAGCTTACCTTACAATGGCAGCCTTGTGCACTATGAGATATTCCAAACCAGCTCTCATCTGACTGAGAACCAGTAAACCTCAACGTTATTTTGCATCTGTTGGATGGCTTGGGTGGACCTGCACATCTAGATCAATATCATAAGGGTGACAAAAAGTTTTCCGATTGTCCAAACATAATATTCAATAACCTTTCTATACAGTTTTGTCATGTAAAAACTCATTTGCATAAACATGGACATATAGGAAAGACATGCAAATGAGCAGAATCTGCCTTGTTTTTCAGCTGCCATAAGACTATGAAAACCAATAGAGGGTGCTATTGAGTTATAAACAGCGCCCTCTATTGGTTTTATGATGGTCTTATGATGAGACAAATATTCTTGTCAGAGGACTATGAAACCAATAGAGGGCGCTGTTCATAACTCAATAGCGCCAGCACCCTCTATTAGTTTCATAGTATTCTGACAAGAATATTAGACTGAGTCTTATGATAAGCTTATTAGTGTAGCTTTTTGCATGGAAAATTCGCGATTAGAATATTCAAGATTTACACTATGATGATATCTGACAGAAGGAAAGCAGGGTAATAACCCAGTGTCAGATATTATTACTGACTTACTACATAATTATTACCTAATATTCTCTATTTTGCTATATATTCGTTTTTCACAATACTACAAAAATTCTAAAAACTAATTTTTGCTTGAGTCAGTGTATTTAAATCTAATTTAGCCTTTATTTCTAAAATGTTTCTGGTGGGATTTAAACTCACAACCTTCTATATTACAGACAAGAATGTTAACCACTACACTATAGAGCTGCATGGCCTGTTGCTTTAAAAAAATGAAAAAACATATATATATATATATATATATATATATATATATATATATATATATATATATATATATCTATCTTCTGTTGTATAGGAATCAAGTCTGACAATCAAGTCTGGTTTTTCACATGACGTTTGTGGAAGTGTATCATGACATGAACACATGAGATTTTTGAGGATGTCTGAAAAAGAGTTGTTGATGCTTATCAGTAGGGTTGAGTGACTCAAGCTTCGGATCATAGATTCAAAGTCCTTTTGTTAAAAAAAAAAAAATTGTAATGTTTCCGTCTACAGCATTAAAATGTATATGCTCCGTTTAAGAAAACTTTGTCTCAGCCAAAGTTGCGTGAGACTTTGGTAAATGCCAACGTTGATGTTCATGACTCCACCTTCATGAAAACACTGAATAACAATGGTGTACATAGCAGGACTGCAAAGAAAAATCTCTTACTCTTCAAAAAGAACATTGCAGCCTGTTTGCAGTTTGCTAAAGATCACCTGGACAAGCCAGGAGGCTATTGGAACAATGTTTTAGGGATGAATGAGATAAAAATATAAATTTTTGGTTCAAATAAGAAGCATTATGTATTAAGTATTATACAGGATGGGCCATATATACTAATGTGCCATTTTATTAAGGTGTATTTATATAAATGGCCCACCCTGTATAGAAAGGACATCACTTCATTTCTTATCCCATCTGTGAAATACAGTGGTGGTAGTATCATAGTTTGGTCCTGTTTTGCTGCATCTTGGCCAAGGCACCTTGTAATCATTGATGGAACAATGAATTCTGAATATCTATACTATATATAATATATACTAGCACTTTTTAAAGGAAGATGTCTGGACATTTTTCAGTGAGCTGAATCTCAAGAGAATGCGGGTCATACAGCAAGACAACAACACTAAGCACACAAGTTGTTTTTCCAAAGAATGGTAAAGTGAAAGTCCTGACCTTAATTCAATAGAAATTTTGTGGAAGGACCTGAAGCAGGCAGTTCATGGAAAGAAACCCACCAATGTAATAGGGTTGAAGTTGGTTTGTACAGAGTGGGATAAAATTCGTCCAAGTCGGTATGCAGGACTAATCAACAATTACCGGAAATGTTTAATTGCACGTTTTGCTTCACAAGGGGAGCACACCAGATACTGAAATTTTAAGTTCACATACTTTTACCACTCATAGACATGTGATCTTGGACAATTTTCCTTAAAAAATAAATGAACAATTATAATATTTATAATTTGCTTGACTTGCTAACAGGCTACATCTGTGTCCTCCATATTCCTAAGTTTAAAATCAAGTCCTTGAGTCTTTTGATTTGAAACAGGTTTAGTATAACTTTACTAAATTTTAGTGATCCAAAATGTTTGTTCATTCTAAGTTTAAGAGTCAAGTGAATGGTCCAAATTAGCCGTAGTACTGCTTAGTGGATTTAAAGAAGCATCTAACCTTTAAAGAAAAAAAGTTTGGCAGCTTGACAACCCCTTTAAAACTTAGAGGGAACACGGATTTAAATGAACAATTTACAACTTGTGCTAAATATTTTCTCACAAATCTATTTATCAATCTGTTCAGCTATTTCTGCTCTACTGTGTGTTGCTAACAAATGGAGTGTGAGAGATTTGCTTTAAGGTGACTGACAATTAAGTAGGAGCATTGGCAAAAGGCAAGGCTCCTTTGGAGCTTGCAGTTTAGCAATTTCACAATTCTATGCATGCTTGACTGTTTACCTTGGAGCAAAAACTTCACCATGTTCAAAACATGATAAATTCAGAAAGGCCTACAGTCATTGCACACACAGTGTATTTGAGTTCTATCATAAAAATATTTTTAAGTGCACGACTATTTCATAGTACGCAAAATAATGACCTTCAGTTCGGTTACTTATGATATGTGGTCCATCAGGGCATGTACTATTTACCTTTCTCCATGGAACTTTACTGACTAAATTTAAAAGGTCAATATTAAATTAAAACTCCTCCCTAACGTATTTCTCTTTATCCATTCTTCTAAAATGAAACTGTCGTTGATACGCAAGTCCTATAATTGGAGATGTTGTAGTGACAATTGCTCTGCCATACAAATGTGCCTATTTGGCATTCTTCTTTAGTGCATCAGAGTATATGGCATTTGGTATTGTGGCCTCAGTAATTGGCAGATTGGAGTTCAATCAAGTTTTCAAGGACAACTGGTAGATATCAGGTTTTTGAGAGGCTGTGTAACCTATTTCAAGAGTATTACTAAACTCAAAGTGAGCAAACACAACTCTAACAACTCTGGCCATGACCTTGGAACTCCCTGACAGCAAATGATGGTAGAAAGAATCCTCCAACATATACTGAAATATTTCAACACACACACGGGTATTTCTCAAGCATCCTGGCATTTTATACATTGGCATGTATTTCTTATTTTTTGTTTTGATTTTAAATTCTATAACTTTTGTTAATGTACCCTAATGTTTTCTTTCATTAGTTTCATTCCTGATTTGTGGAGCCACTCACAGTTGTCGTTCAGCTAATTTTTGATTGCCCTTGGGCACACCAGAGCACTCGACTCCACTCAACTCAAGAGCAGGGGTGTAACTACAAAAGTGGCAGACTATGCGAGGGGCCCAGTATTAGTTGGGATTATTACCTCTTCTACTGTAGGTGAAAACTTTGTCAGGACTGTACCCTCTAAATGTAAAGGAACAACTTTTAGCGAATGAGGCAGTGGAAAAATGGACCAAGGGTCATCGAAAAGGGTTTAGGCGGAAACCCTTCTGTCTTGTGTGGGGGGCCTGATTTGATCATTGCTATGGGGTCCTTACTTCTCTATGTACTCCACTGCTCAAGAGCCAGTATAAACTAATGGTGAGCCGCCTGTTTTTTTTTGTTTTTTTTTGTTTTTTTTTCAAGCCCTTGCTTGAGAAAGACCACTGCATGGGTTGAAATGTTGCAGTATACATTGGGCTAATAAGGACTGCTTTGTTTTTACTTTACCTACAGTAAGTGAATGCTGTCATTCCTACTATTTGCATATCTCCAATAGAGATGGCCTTGCGGTTCGCCTGGCGGTCATTTCCCGGGGAATTTTGCGATTCGCCGAACATGTGAACATATGGAGATATTCGCACCTGCCATATTCTTTTACATTGTGAAGAACTTTGACCCATTACACATCCATCAGGTGGGACAGGACAGCCAATTGAGACGTTTCTGCTCATGGACATACCTTATAAATAAACCTGATCTGGCCGCCATTTTACATTCAGTGTTTTGCCAGTGTAGGGAGAGGTTGCTGTGTGGAGCAGGGACAGGCTGTTAGGGACACCAAACGCTAGCTAATAGGGCCACAAAAGTCTTTTTAAGGACTGGTATAGGTGTGCTATCGATATGTGTGATACACAGAGGGGTGCGATATACTTATAATATACTTTTATAATGAGTCAAAAACACATAGATCTATATAGTGATCACCTGGAAGTCAGGGGCCTAGGGGCCTAGGGGCTAAATAGGGCCATTTTTATATAGGGTAAGGTTCCAGATGGGTTCGCTCTTATCAGGGCAGGTGGTCTGTGGTTAGGCTATCAGGGCCAGAATAGTAGCCCCCTGTAGGACAATATCAGGGACAGTTCTTTGCCCACCCTTTCCTTCAATACCACATAATCATCTAGCCCAGGGATAGATGTTTTTTGCTTTCCCTCCGGGATTCATGGATGTGCACTGGAACCCCCCGGATTGAGGTAGGACATATGGTTTCTGATTTGGTGCCACCAAACACTTGTTATTGCCTACCACATATATGCTTTTTGCTTAACTTTAATAATAAAATGTATTTTTATTTTGAGAAATATCTTTTCCATTCACACGTCCACAAAATGGGTCCGCATCCGTTCCGCAATTTTGCGGAACGGGTGCAGACCCATTCATTTTCAATAGGGCTGGAATGTGCTGTCCGCATCTGCATTTGGGGATCCACATCCGCATTTGCGGATCCGCACTTCCGCATCCGTGCTTCTGTTTCCACAAAAAAAAAAAATCTCCTTTTCTTGTCCGCAATTGCAGACAAGATTAGGCATTTTCTATTATAGTGCCGGCGATGTGAGGGTCGCAAATTGCAGAATGCACATTGCCGTGTCCGTGTTTTGCGGATTCGCAAAACACTTACAGACGTGAGAATGGACCTTCATAGTAACATTATTAAAGGTTACATTTTATCTTTATGTATATTCTAATGGATTGCCTTCCTTGTACAATGTTATAATATACTTTCTATGTTAGAAAGTATATTACAGTGCATTTGTATTGTGCGGCAGTTGTGTGCGGTTCTGCTGCGATACTGCATATACCATAGAGGGACAAGCGTTATTGGAACAAATAATTTCTACTGCTGTGATATACCAGTCACCCCCCAAAAAACTGATTGAAGTGGGGTGTTATATATCAATATACTTTCTTTATAGTGCATTTGGGTACTGTATAGTGCATTTGAGCATGCTCATACGCGAAAATTATATTGCCGATATTTTGCATTGAAAAAAATAATGAATGGAGATCGCAAATTTGAATAATACATCGGGTATGTCACTGTCCATGTTGTGGGACTATTTGTGCACTTCTAGTAATTATTTCTTGGCTGCAAATATGAGCTGAAGGTTTTTCAGGTTCGCCTGCCATTAAAATGAATAGGACATGCAGATGTTCGTCCATCACTTATTTCCAGTGATCAGCTGTTTCAGTCAGTCGCTGGTGCCAGAAACTTTACAATCGATGAAGCTGGAAGCGTAAAGTTCCATCCATTGCACAGTGATAACCATATCAGGCTGCTGCAGCTAATTTCTCATTCAAGTGAACGGGAGCTCAGTTGCAGTACTCTGGATGCCAGAAACTACACAGTGAACCATTCGATATTGACAAGTGTGTTGTGAACTTTTCCTTTTTTGACACAATAAAGATGTATTCGATTTTTCTAGGGTGGACTAAATGAAGACAGGGTCTTCAGTGCCATCACAAGAATTCCATCCCATCCATTTACAGAGGAGATGCAACATAATAGCCCTCCTTCAGTGTGACATGGTATTAATGTCACAACAATAAAACCAACAAGTCTGCTATTCCACTGTCATTTAATATGGCTGGTGGTTGGTGTGACTTTTAGTAGGAAATAACTGATTACAGTTATTCAACGTGCTACCCATGCTCATGAATTATATCTATGTAAGTGTAAACCGGTGTTGTAAGATGGACATACTTTAAACTACACCATGACAGCGATGTATGTCAATCTTCTTTATGGGCACACTGGAAGGCCATGTAGACCACATGTTGTACATATTTGCAATAGACTGAGATTTCAAGATATGCAGTGTATAGACTTACCTTACCTTAACTAAAACCTCATTGGCTAATATTAACTACCCACAAGAGAAGATATGCCCAAGAGACTTCATAACTGAGGGCAAGACAATATGGAGTGCTTGGGAACTTGAACGCCCAATTGTCAGTAAGACAGTGAGTCGGTCTGGAACCTGAAGTGGTAACCTGTTCTTCTTTATTATCTTGATATTATAATATTTATAAAATTCCACCACCAAATGACCTTTTAAGTTATGTGCTGGGTGAACTATCAAAACTGTGGTGTGTCACAAAATGCATTTATACAGTAATAAAATATGCTTGTTTAATTGTATTATCACCACATATTTAAGATGAACCTCCAATGCAGATGTATAAAATATATTGAATCATTGCATATTAAATATGACAGGAAACAATTAGTCTGCCTACCAATCAATAGGAGAGCGAAACAAACCTGCCATTTGTCAGTCAAAAGAAGGAACACTTATCCTCTAATTCATGTCACCTGTTTTACTATGTAATCACACAGTGTATATAATCGATCATTTATAGCTAGGCATTAATGCAAAGATAATGCTCTTATAATACCAAAGCCATTACTTAATCTGCATCCTGAATGGCCAAGTAGAAATATTTTAACTTAACGTTAGTGGTTTTTAATTGCTAATTGTGCTTAGTACATTTATGAAAAACTGGAAAATGCATCCAATAATAATTTTGCAGGTACAGACATGAAATTGTATAAACAGGGATCTAGAAAGGATAAGCGTTCCTTGGGTCCACCAGAGGAAGTCGCTCTCAGGGCTCAACCCCTATATCATCGATAACTGATTCAAAACCTAAGACCCGGACGCTAGTGGACAGCGATCTTTGGAGCTCATTATGGCTTCATAGACTGGGCCCACCAGAGGATCTTCTGGTGCATCAGTTGACCAGTCCAACCCTGGAAAGGTCATCTCAGCAGTATTCAAAATGGGGCTTCCATCTTGAGTTTTATTCCTGCAGTGAACAAGCTTCTTGCAGGATAGGTAAGGCTAAAACCTGCTAATCTGTTTATTTCTTTAATGCAAGAATGATGGAGAGAACTATCATTCTCCTTATTTGCTAACGCTGCCATTTACTAATGTGAGGTGTTAGTGGGCTGACACTGACATCCTTGAGGGTCTATAAAAGGACCTTTCTAATTAGTCTATTTAGAGAAACCACATTCTTAAGCACATCAAGATCATACCATAGCACTAGACCATATTTTTATTGATCATTTTGATCAATATACAGTAGAGCATGTATAGAGCATGTAGACCCCCAATAAAGGTTGGAGATTATACAAGAAAGCTCTTAAATAGAGAAACATATTTGATTTTCATTTTAGTTACTTGCTCTCCGAAAGGTTTCAATTGAAAATATAATCGTATTTTGCATTATTTTGAATTATCAATAAAGGATAGACTTTACATGCTTTTATATGTGTTTATGTAACATGCCAGTATGTGTTTTCAGTTTAGATTACAGTCTATCTATCTTTGGTTTGCTGATTACTTGTTAAAGCATGTGACAAGAAGCACTATGATTAACACACTGTGGATAAGAAAGTTGGGTTAAATATACATTTGTAAGTAAGATCAAAGGCTAGTATATTGCCCCAAAACATGTGTGTGGGGTATCTGTGTCTGCACTATTAGATTTCCTGGCTACAATACAGAGAATACTGTTTTATGGAAGCTGGAATCATTATCTTTGTTCATTTTATTCCCCATGGAATATCAATTCTAGAGCATCTTTTCAACTGTATGTTGTTCTGTCCCTCAGTTATTGCCACTAGATATATGTTAAAGGGGTTATCTAATAACTAACATAAAAAATTAACATCATAGTTACATAGTTACAAAGTTAATACAGTTGGAAAAAGACATAAGTTCATCAAGTTCAGACAAGGGATAGGTGGTGAAACGAATCCAGAAGGAAGTGGGACTCAGATTTCTACACATTTTCATAAGCATTAATGTAATTTACTTTTAAGAATTCATCTAAACCCTTTTTAAAACTGTCCAGTATTCCTGCTATGACCACGTCCTGAGGAAGTCTGATCCACAGATTCACAGTTCTTACAGTAAAGATGCTTTGACTCTTCTGGAGACTGAACTTTTTATTCTCCTCTTTCATTTAACCCCTTAAGGACCCGTGCCATACATGTAGCTGATTTGGCGGGTGCAGGTGCTGCGCCCGCCTGATCAGAGGCAGTTACCGACAGCCAGACCTCTGCCGCATACGCCAGCATCAGTGATATATAATGAAGTTTCAAATAAAAAAAAACTCCCCTTTCCCAAAATAAAACAGCTAAAATTGTAAAAAAAAATAGAAAACAAATAGAAAAACAGACATACAGTATTTGATATTTCCACGTCCGTAATGACCAGCTCTATAAAAATATCACATAACCTAATCCCTCAGATGAACACCATAAAAAAAAATTGTCACCTTACATCACTAAAAGTGCAACACCAAGCGATCAAACAGGTGTATACCCCCCAAAATAGTACCAATAAAACCGTAACCTCATACTACAAAAAATTAACCCCCGACTAAAACAATCGCCCAAAAAATAAAAAAAAATATGCCTCTCAGACTGTGGAGACACTAAAACATGATTTTTTTGCCCCAACTGCCTGATTTGCATAATGATAAATATCTTCATATCTCGGGAATGCTGCAAACTACAAAATACTGTATAAATAAGGTATTGTTTTAATCAACATGATCAAACTTAACAGACAATATACTGACATGTGCTGAATAAAAATAATATATTTGATATTAATTCAAGCTGGAGAAAGTAAAGATTCACACAATCCTAGTATGTGAAAGTTTAAAATGTTTGGTTTGACAGCCTGACAATTCTAGATGGGGATTAGCCTAAGTTTATTGATAAAGAACAATATTCAAGCACATTTGTCTCCACTGCTTTCAGACAAGAGCACTTCTAAACAAGAGGTACTAGAGAAGACATTTATTCATTCAATCTGACCAATAGCCTAATAATATGCCCAAGAGAAGAAAAAAAGATCTATCTTGCTAAAACCTTTAATAAAGTTTACTTTTCTCTTTCTCTATATAGTGAATTTCAAGGTTCTATTAATACAAATTGAAATTGGGTTAGAGAAGATAGACAAAATAAATAAGAGAAGGCAATTACAGATCCCATTAAAATAGCTGCTTACCTTCCTGATTCAAAGGTAAACCACGTGGAATCCCTTCCATATCTTCTTAAAGAGCTTAGAGGCCACATAACCAACTTCACTTTTGCATTGTGAACATCCCACAGGTAGATGTTTTCATGTGTGATCTGCATTGTGCATTCTCCATAGATGTCTAAATTTGGTGTTGGCATAAGATATACATTGAACCTCTCTAGATAAGATTCAAGAAAAAAAAGGAGAACGTGAGCAAAATGTTTAAAATTGATTTGAATTAAATATAACATGATCAATCAATCAAAACTGGACATTTAATAAATGTAGTATAAGTGTACTGGTTCTGGGACACAGTAGAACTAAAACAAAAGAAGAATGGCTCAGAGCTAATAAATATGAATGCATAATTTCATTTTTACTTAAATCACATTACATAAAAGTGCGGTAGTATATTTAATGTATTGAAGAGCAGAGCATGCTGTTCTGGTGCTATCCGGTCATTGCATACTGTGCATATTACAAAACAAGATGTAACGTGCATGCCATATATAATTGTGTGTCAAAGTAACATACAGTAAAGCTGAAAAAGAAAGCTCAGAAACTACCTCAGCAAATCACTCCTTATATCCCAAATAAAGGTACAAATTAGAAGACAAATGTACCATACAACCAGCCAAACTGAGGATAGTGTATTATCCTGGTCTAGATTACGGTTTATGAATTGCATCCTATTGTGAACCTTTACCTCTGATGTAAATGTGATCTTAGAGGTAGTAGATGTGTTTTTGTTTCAGTCAATATGTGGTTGAAGTTTGGCACGCTTTTTTTATAATGCATGCTCTGTACATCTTGTTTTGTAATATGTGCAAGTGTCTCACAGAAGTGAGTACACACCTCACATTTTTGTAAATATTTTATTATATCTTTTCACACTAAAGATATGACACTTTGATACAATGTAAAGTAGTCCGTGTACAGCTTGTATAACAGTGTAAATTTGATGTGCCCTCAAAATAACTCAACACACAGCCATTAATGTCTATGCAACATGAGTACACCCCTAAGTGAAAATGGCCAAATTGTGTCCAATTAGCCATTTTCCCTCCCCGGTGTCATGTGACTTGTTAGTGTTACAAGGTATCAGGTGTGAATAAGGAGCAGGTGTGTTAAATTTGGTGTTATCGTTCTCACACTCATACCAGTTACTGAAAGTTCAACATGGCACCTCAAGGCAAAGAACTCTCTGAGCATCTAAAAAAAAAATAAACAATTATTGCTCTACATAAAGATGGCCTAGGCCAGTGATGGCTAACCTTGGCACTCCAGCTGTGGTGAAATTACGACACCCAGCATGATCCATTTATTTCTACTGAGTTCTGAGAGCGGCCAAGCAAGGGGGGCATCTTGGGAGTTGTAGTTTTACCACAGCTGGAGTGCCAAGGTTAGCCATCACTGGCCTAGGCTATAAGAATATTGCCAACACCCTGAAACTGAGCTGCAGCATGGTAGCCAAGTCTATACAGTGGTTTAACAAGACAGGTATCACTCAGAACAGGCCTCCCCATCGTCGATCAAAGAAGTTGAGTAGTTGAGTACACATGCTCAGCATCATATCCAGAGGTTGTATTTTTAGAATAGACAAATGAGTGCTGCCAGCATTGCTGCAGAGTTTATAGGGGTGGGGGGTCAGCCTGTCTTTGCTCAGTCCATATGCCTGCACCAAATTGGTCTGCATGGCTGTCGTCCCAGAAGAAAGCCTTTTCTAAAGATGATGCTCAAGAAAGCCTGCAAACAGTTTGCTGAAGACAAGCAGACTAAGGACATGGATTACTACTGGTACCATGTTCTGTGGTCTGATGAGACCAAGAAACTTATTTGGTTCAGATGGTGTCAAGCGTGTGTGGCGGCAACCAGGTGGGGAGTAAAAAGACAAGTGTGTCTTGCCTACAGTCAAGCATGGTGGTGGGAGTGTCATGGTTTGGGGCTGCATGAGTGCTGCCGGCTGTGGGGAGCTACAGTTAATTGAGGGAACCATGAATGGCATTATGTACTGTGACATACTGAAGCAGAGCATGATCCCCTTCCTGGGTCTCAGGGCAGTATTCTAACATTATAACAACCCCAGACACACCTACAAGACGACCGCTAAAGAAGGAAGATAAAGGTGCTGAACTGGCTAAGCATGTCTCCAGACCAAAATCCTATTCAGCATCTGTGGTGAATTCTCAAATGGAGGATAAAAGAGCACACAGTCTCTAACATTCACCAGCTCTGTGATGTCATCATGGAGGAGTGGATGAGGATTCCAGTGGCAACCTGTGTGTTAGGATGGTAGTGTCAATTGAGGCTCACCTGAGTCAGAGGACACCCGAGCTGGAAGTATGGAGTCCAGTGGCAAAGGCCCGCAGAAGCAGGAGGCAGGTAGCGTGGTCGATCAGTCCGGGTCGGCAGCAGAGAGGGCAGCGAGGTAACAGCAGGAGTAGATGGAGGCGTGGTCGGTGGTAAGCAGTGAGTCAATGCAGGCGGCAAATCAGCGAGGTCAAACGGTCCGGGTTGGCAACGAGGGTAAAACAGCAATAGTGGTGGAGGAGCAGAGAGGAAGCTTGCTACAGGCTTGGAGGCACAATAACCAGCAAAGGGCTGGGTTCAAGGGCTGGGTTTTATAGGGAAGTAGCAGGTGCAAGAGATTGGAATAATCAGCAGGTCAAGGCAAGGACAAGAGAGGTAGTTAGAAGTTAGCAAGAGAATAGTCCAAGGAGAGACGGTAGCCTAGTTGGTAGAGCTACCGCCTGGGACATGACTGGCCACGGGTTTGAGTCCTGACAGTACTCCCCCCCTTCCAAGGTGACCTCCGGGCACCGCAGGGGAAGGTTTGTCTGGGTGACTCAGATGGAACTCCCTGACAAGTCTGGGGGCATGAATGTTCTCCTCCAGTTCCCAGGAGTTGTCTTCTGGAGGATAGCCTTTCCAGGAAATCAAGTATTGGATTTTGCCCCGGTGGAGTCTGGAGTCAAGGATCTTAGAGACAATGTACTCCTCTTCGCCTTGTACCCTTACTGGTGGTGGGGGGGGAGGATGGCGGCCAGGGAAGGTGTTCTCTACAAACGGCTTGAGAAGAGAGCAATGGAAGACTGGGTGCACCCTGATGGAATGTGGGAGGTCCAGTCGAAAGGTGACTTCATTAATCCGCCCAGAGATCCGGAAAGGCCCCAAGTATTTTTGGCCCAGTTTCTGAGCAGGTACCTTCAGTCTTAGGTTTCTTGTGGAGAGCCACACTTGATCTCCTATCTGAAAGTCCGGAGCGGGTCTACGACGTTTGTCTGTCGCCCGCTTAAAGCGTCTCTGAGCCTCAAGGAGATTATTGGAAATGTTCTCTTGTGCCTCTTGTAAATTTGCCAGGCGTTCGGCCACAGCTGGAAGCGTGGAGGTGATGGGCAGGCGTGGGATGAAAGCTGGATGCAGGCCAGTGTTGGCGTAGAAAGGACTGTAATGAGTGGAACTGTGTTCCGCATTATTGTAGGAAGGTGGTCCAACCAGTCATCCTGCAAATAAGTGATGAAACAACGTAGGTACTGCTCGAGGGTCTGGTTCGTTCTCTCTGTCTGCCCATTAGACTGGGGATGGAAGGCGGAGGACAGGTTTACCGTGATCCCAAGGGCCAGGCAGACGTCTTTCCAGAATTTAGAGGTGAATTGCACTCCTCGGTCAGAGACCACATCATCCGGAACCCCGTGTAACCTAAAGATTTCACGCAATACCAGGTCAGCCGTCTGTTTGGCGGTGGGTAGGCCCTTGCAGGGGATGAAATGCGCCATCTTGGTAAGGCGGTCCACGACAACCAAGATGGTGTTCATCCCTTTTGAAGGGGGTAGGTCAACTACAAAGTCCATAGAAATTGAACCCCAAGGGCGGGAGGGGATGGGGAGTGGTCGCAGCAGCCCCACGGGTGAAGAGCGGGGAGTCTTGTTGCGGGCACAGACCGTGCATGAGGAGACAAACCTTTTAGTATCTTCCTTATATGACGGCCACCAGAAGGAGCGGGACAGGAGTTCCTGGGTCTTTCTTATACCTGGATGGCCAGCCAACTTGGTATCGTGGTTATATTTTAGTACCTCGAGCCGTGCCATTTCTGGTACGTACAGTTGTCGATCCAGGTATACCCAGAAGCCACCCTTGAGGGTGAGGTTGACGTCTTCTGCTGGGTGGGTGAGGAAGGGGTCCTTTTCATAAGCCTTCTTGATTGACCCCAGGAGTTCCTTTGGGTAGGTAGCTCCCAAGACCTTTTTTTTGGGTAAAATGCTGGCTTGGCCCTTGTTGTCCTGTGAAGGTTCAGAGAACATCCTGGAAAGGGCATCTGCTTTGCCATTCTTCGACCCTGGGCGATATGTGATAATGAAATTGAATCGAGAAAAAAAAAGGCTCCATCTGGCTTGTCTGGCGGAAAGCCTCTTGGCAGAACGGATGAATTTGAGGTTTCGGTGGTCAGTAAACACAGTTATGGGATTGATGGCCCCCTCCAATAGATGTCTCCACTCCGAGAAGGCATCTTTGATTGCCAGCAATTCCTTATTCCCGATGTCATAGTTCCTTTCTGCGGGGGACATTTGGCGAGAGAAGAAGGCGCAAGGGTGTAAAAGCATCTTTTCTCCCGTACGTTGTGATAGGACAGCGCCTACTGCGGTGTCGGAAGCGTCCACTTCGACTGTGAATGGCAGTTCGGGATTAGGATGGATCAGAATTGGAGCAGACGTGAAGAGGGATTTGAGCTTTGTGAAGGCTTCCTGTGCTTCGGGTGTCCAGGAAAAGGGCACAGTCTTTTTGGTTAACTGGGTAATTGGAGTAACGATTTTTGAGAAGTTCCGAATGAATTTTCGGTAAAAGTTGGCGAAGCCGACAAACCTCTGTATTTCCTTTTCATTCTTAGGGGGAGGCCAATCTATTACAGCCTGAATTTTCCAAGGATCCATACTCAGCCCTTCCGGGGAGATGATGTAACCGAGAAACTGGGTGGTGGTCTGTTCGAACTCGCATTTCTCGAGCTTGATGTAAAGAGACTGCTCGCGGAGTCTTTGTAACACCCTGCGGACATGTTCGCGATGTTGTTCGAGATTTTCCGAGAAAATTAAAATATCGTCCAGGTATACCACTACGAACAGATCTAGCATGTCCCTAAGGACGTCATTAATGAAATGTTGGAAAGTGGCTGGGGCATTGCAAAGTCCGAAGGGCATAACTAGGTATTCAAAATGTCCGTATCGTGTGCGAAAGGCGGTCTTCCATTCATCCCCGGGGCGAATGCGAACCAGATTATAGGCCCCTCAAAGATCGAGCTTCGTAAACACCTTCGCTGCCCGGAGTCTCTCGAGAAGTTCCGAAATCAGGGGGAGAGGGTAACGGTTTTTTACCGTAACATCATTCAGCTTGCGGTAGTCAATGCAAGGGCGTAGAGAGGAGTCTTTTTTCTCCACGAAGAAGAAGGGTGCTCCCGCAGGGGAGGTGGAGGGTCGAATGAAGCCCTTCTTTAGGTCCTCGTCCAAGTAGTCCTTCAGGGCCTTGAGTTCAGGCTCCGAGAGGGAGTAGATGCTGCCGAAGGGTATTTCAGCCCCAGGTAATAATTCAATTGGGCAGTCGTATGGTCGATGCGGGGGCAGCTTGTCTGCGTTTTTTTTGTCGCAGACATCCTGAAACTCGCTATATTGTGGAGGCAACAGCTCCTTGACAGTTGGTTCCGAGATGAAAGATTCTTTGGGCATTGGGGAAGCAGGTTCATGCAGACAGTTCGAAGAGCAGAACTCGGAAGTGAACTGTAGACAGCGGGTTTCCCAGTCCACCGACGGATTGTGAGTGGCTAACCACGGGATGCCCAAGATCACCGGAAACTTGGGGGAGGCAATCAAAGAGAAGTGGATCGTCTCGTGGTGGTCGGTTTTAATGTGGAGCTGTAAATCTGCGGTCTGATGTGTAACTGGTCCCGAGGAGAGTGGAGACCCATCCACCGTTTCCAGATCGATGGGGGCTGTCTTGGTTACAAGCGGAATGTTGTTCTCGTGAGCAAAAGTTAGATCCATAAAATTGTCGCCAGCTCCGGAGTCGAGCATTGCAGAACAGAGAAGTCGTCGATCCCCGATGGTAATGACAATTGGAATGGTGAAGTGGGACCCGGTGGCTGCTAACTCAGTTGTCTCTGCCGTCACCGGTGGGGTTGCGGCCTGCCGCTGCTCTCGCAGTTTAGTGACGGCAATGGTTCTGCGGGATTTGTTGGGGCATTTGATGGCAATGTGCCCTGGCTCCCCACAGTAGAGGCAGAGGCCTTCGGCCAGTCGTCGTTCTTTTTCTGCTACGGACAGAGTCTTGCGACCTGCTGGGTAGTAGAGGAGAAAGAGTAAGTGGGTCTGTCGCCTTGGAACCAGAGCCTTTCCTTCCTTCTCTCGGTGAGCCTCTGATCAATACGGACACACACCTGAATGAAGTCGTCCAAATCATCCGGGGCTTCAAGTCTGGCAAGTTCATCTTTGATCGCCTCCGATAGACCTCGCCAAAATTGGCTCCTTTGAGCAGCTGGATTCCAGTTGGTGTCTGAGACCCAGCGGCGGAACTCGGCGGCGTACTCGGCGACAGAGCGTCTTCCCTGTCGAAGACTGTGTAGTCTTGCCTCAGCTGTCGCACAACGATTGGGGTCATCAAAGACCTGGCTCATAGCTGTGATGAAAACATCCAGATCGTGCAGCAGACGGCTATCGATTTCCACGTATGGAGACGCCCATGCCAGGGCCTCGTCCGTCAAGAGGTTAACAATGAACAATACTTTCTTCTCGTCAGTGGAAAAGGGGGCCGGATGCATCCGGAAGTAGATACGGCACTGATTGAGAAAGCCCCGGTACTGGCGACGATCTCCATTGAATTTCGAGGGTAGTGGCATGCGGGTGTCTGCAGCCGCGTACGTCCAGGAGTTGCCGTTGGAGCTCAATGATCTCCCCCTGTTGACTCTGTACCTGGCCTTGGAGTAGTGAAAATTTCTCCTGGTAGGTGGTGCCGAACTCTTGCAGCTCAGACACCTGCTTGCGCAGGGTGGCCATTACGGACTCCATTTTTTTTTGGGCTGGTTATTCTGTTAGGATGGTAGTGTCAATTGAGGCTCACCTGAGTCAGAGGACACCCGAGCTGGAAGTATGGAGTCCAGTGGCAAAGGCCCGCAGAAGCAGGAGGCAGGTAGCGTGGTCGATCAGTCCGGGTCGGCAGCAGAGAGGGCAGCGAGGTAACAGCAGGAGTAGACGGAGGCGTGGTCGGTGGTAAGCAGTGAGTCAATGCAGGCGGCAAATCAGCGAGGTCAAACGGTCCGGGTTGGCAACGAGGGTAAAACAGCAATAGTGGTGGAGGAGCAGAGAGGAAGCTTGCTACAGGCTTGGAGGCACAATAACCAGCAAAGGGCTGGGTTCAAGGGCTGGGTTTTATAGGGAAGTAGCAGGTGCAAGAGATTGGAATAATCAGCAGGTCAAGGCAAGGACAAGAGAGGTAGTTAGAAGTTAGCAAGAGAATAGTCCAAGGAGAGACGGTAGCCTAGTGGGTAGAGCTACCGCCTGGGACATGACTGGCCACGGGTTTGAGTCCTGACACTGTGAAGCTTTAGTAAACTCCATGCCAAAGAGAGTTAAGGCAGTGCTGGAAAATAAGGGTGGCCACAAAACATTTTGACACTTTGGGCACAATTTGGCCATTTTCACTTAGGGGTGTACTCACTTTTGCTACCAGCAGTTTAAACATTAATGGCTGTGTGTTGAGATATTTTGAGGGCACACCAAATTTACACTGTTATACAAGCTGTACAATGACTACTTTATATTGTATCAAAGTGTCATATCTTCAGTGTTGTCCCATTAAAAGATATAACAAAATATTAACAAAAATGTGAGGGGTGTACTCACTTTTGTGAAATAAACTATCTATATCTATCTATCTATCTATCTATCTATCTAGAGAGCATATATCCACTACAAAATATAGTTCACACTCCTTACCCTAACGCACAGTGCTGCACCTCTGTACATCTCCTCCCTCATCTCTGTCTACCACCCTACTCATGCTCTCTGTTCTGTCAATGATCTAAGATTAACATCCTCAATAACTCAATACTCCCCACTGCCCCTCATTCTTTAGAACAGAACACCTTCCTCTGACAGTAATCCCCACACCCAATGCACTGCTCTATCTAGTATAAAGATGGCTGGACCACTTTATGAAGCAATCAGTTTTACCTTTTTGTGTCACCCCGATTGTAAGCTCTTGCGAGTAGGGCCCTCACTCTTACACCCTTTCACACGGACGAGAATTCCGCGCGGGTGCAATAAGTGAGGTGAATGCATTGCACCAGCACTGAATCCGGACCCATTCACTTCAATGGGGCTGTGTACATGAGCGGTGATTTTCACGCATCACTTGTGCGTTGCGTGAAAATTGCAGCAAGCTCTATAGTGTGTGTTTTTCACGCAACGCAGGCCACATAGAAGTGAATGGGGCTGCGTGAAAATCGCAAGCATCCGCAAGCAAGTGATTTTCACGCATGGTTGCTAGGAGACAATCAGGATGGGGACCCGATCTTTATTATTTTCCCTTATAACATGGTTATAAGGGAAAATAATAGCATTCTTAATACAGAATGCTTAGTAAAATGTCCATTTAGGGGTTAAAAATAATAAACAAATTTAACTCACTCTATCCACTTGGTCGCGTAGCGGATCGTTTCTTCTTTCTACTTTCTTCAGGACCTGGCTAAAGGACCTTTGATGACTTCACTGCACTCATCACACAGTCCATCACACGGTCCATCACCGTGGTGATATACCATGTGATGGACCATGTGATGAGCGCAGTGACATCATCAAAGGTCATTTAGCCAGGTCCTGAAGAAAGTAGAAAGAAGAGGAGATCCTCTACGTGACCAAGTGAATGGGGTGAGGTAAATTTGTTTATTATTTTTAACCCCTCTATAGACATTTTACTAAGCATTCTGTATTAAGAATGCTATTATTTTCCTTTATACCATTTAAACGCTTTGCGCTCGCGTGGAAAATCCAGCATTTTCCCGCAATGCACCCGCATCTTGTCCGGCCCTCACACGCGACGCCTGTGTGAAAGAGGCCTTAGGGTTTCAATTGTATATTAGCCTGTAATCTTTTACTGACTATTTTGATTTGTACATGGACCCTTGAGGAGATTTATCAAAACTGGTGTAAAGGAAAACTGGCTTAGTTGCCCATAGCAACCAATTAGACTCCCACTGTTATTTTTAACAGCTCCTTTGGAAAATGAAAGGTAGAATCTCACTGGTTGCTATAGGCAACTAAGCCAATTTTACTTTACACCAATTTTTCATTTGTTGTAAAATGGATAAACCAAAAAGACCCATCACTCCTGGCATATCTATTTTGAAAAATCCTTGAATTGTTCAAGAAATCCTTCAGAATCTTTTATTATTCTGAGAAATGTATGAATATATTGTTAACAGGGTGTTGACATTTTGGGGAAGTTTCTTTTTTCACGCTGACAGATACACACCATGTAAGGAAACACCCCTTTAACAAGGGGAATGGTAAATAGGGATGTGTTTTCAAGTTCGGCTTACAAGGTTCGGCTTCGGGTTATCTCAGAATTCCGTTATGGATTCCGCTACCACAGATCATAACAGTTCATGGTAGCAGAATCCATAATGAAATTCTCAGATAACCCTAATGGTAAGTTCAGTTGTCATTTTATGTACCCTCATTCAGGGGGAATAAAGAGAGGAATGGCAAAATGAAAAATTGGTATAAAAGATTAAAAAAAACAGACATTCAAAAAAACTGATGTCAAAAGATGTGACAGATCCACTTTAAATACTGTAGCAAAATGCACATAAATGAGCTTGAAATTGTATTGTGAGTGAAATCAGAAAAAAAAATATATTAAACAATATTCCATAACACTATTAGTTATGTAGAATCATAATGCTGTGTACCCATATGCAGCAGATGAGTAATATTTCTTAACATTAATGGTTAATTATGTTCCAAAAGCTGTAAAATAACGATAATGAAACAGACACCAAAGGAAATGGCTTTTAAGAATTATTAGTGTAATCAATAGAAGCACATGAAAAATGTGACTGTTAAATGGCTTTAGGCCTGTCATTGGTTATATCATTCATTCAGCTGACAAGCCTGTTCCAAGTGCAGAAAAACCTACAAACACTATCGTATTAAATATTCAACAGGTTCCCATCTACTGTGCAGAGGAATCTGAATCACCAATAACGAAAGCACAAAAATACTAAATCTAAAAGACTTTTACAGTACATGAAAAAACTGTATGCAAGAGCAGAGAGTTTAGTGTTGCATAGTATGTTAAATGTGTTGCTTGTTACATACTCTTTAATTTAATCTTAATTAAAACATTGATATGTTTTGGTGTAAAACACATTATTGTTAAGGTCTGAAGAACAATACTAGAAATGAGCAAATTATTCAAACATTTTTCCAAAAATTTGCATTTCTTTGTAAGTAGTGGGTGCAATGACAGGGAGCAGCGATTACACCATCCCCCGTTATTTTACCCTTTAGATGCCACATTCATACTGTAGCTGATTGCGGCATCTGATATAAATAACTGAGTGTACAATAAAAAATAAAAATATAAAAATATACATATATATATATACCTAGCTGATCCATTTGCTTGCGATGGGCCAGCTGCCGCCATCTTGATTGAAGATCTGGCGCAAAATCTTGTGCAGCCCGTGATCACGTTGGCTGGTGTGCTTATGTCATATGTGACTGCGCACAGGATTTTTTGCCAGATCATCAAGCAAGATGGTGGCGACCGGCCCGTCGCGAGCAAATGGATCAGGTAAGTATTATTTATTTTTATTTTTTTAACTATTTCAGGTTAAATCGATTCACTATCACGAAGCACAAGGAAATTCTGCAATCAAATTTATCCTGAAATTCGGCTCGAAGTCCACTTAGCGAATTTCAATTCGCTCAACAATAAACAATACAATGTAAGCATTTTTTTCTAGGAATAGAAGCAAATTAAATATAAATCCTAAAAAAGGATTTTCCAACTTTTGTTTTTAATTTTCACCCCAGCCTGTGATAAATGGAAAAATCCATATTCACCTGCTCCCTGCAGCTCTGTTCTGGCTCCCTGGCTCTCATCACTGGTCTTCCAGTATACAGTAAGTCTCTAAACCTACAGATGGACAGAGTCATTGGCCAGTTATTAGCTGCAATGAGTTTTTCCATCAGGAAGTTTACAGTTGAGGAGTGGAAGACCAGTGATGAGAGCAAGGGAGCCAGAACAGAGAAGCCGGGGGCAGGCGAGTATGGATTTTGCCACAGGTGGAAATAAAAAACAAACTTGAAAATACCTTGGGGGTTGCCTTGTGTAGGAAACTTATTATCAGACATGTTAAATAGGAATTTTGAGTTAAAGGATAACTGTCACATTTAGACCCTAATTTAAATTTTCATATATGTAGTTACTAATAACATGATATTCCAGAATCAGTTACTATTAGACGGACTTACCCCATATTTAATAAGATTCAGCCCTTAGCAACCGGTCTGCATAAAACTGCAATTTCACTATTCAGTTAAGATGGCCGCCACTGCCCTCACCCTGAGGCTAATCCTGCCTGCCCTCACTAGCCAGTAACAATAGCCCCCAAAAGTGTCAGTGCCTAGCAACCCTATTTTAAGCACAGGTAAAAGTAGGCAGTACAGGGAACAAAAATGTGGAATTAAGGGGCAATTGAATACACACTGAAAAGTTGAAATAGGGCCTCCAAGGTGATATTAATCACCACAATCTAATATTCAAAAAATAAAATAAAAAATACGACAGTTATACTTTAAATAATTGGGTTAGAACACTTATACCATCATGATGAGACATTTCCTCATATTGGATGGGAAATATAGTGCAGCATGCTTCATTGACACCATGACAGAAAACTGATGGACCCAATGGGTCATCCATCAGGTGACTCATTGATCCATTGGGTGACCCATCCATTGGGCACCAATGGTGTGAATCATAGGACAGATCCGGGATTCCTTTAGGCCTCATGCACACGACCGTTGTTGGGTTCCGTTGTTCCGTGATCCGTTTCCGTTTTTGTTTCCGTGCGTCTTCCTTTATTTTTGGAGTATCACCAGACATAAAGGAAAGTAAAACAAAAATCTAAGACAGGTTTGCCATGCAAACGATAGGAAAAAACGGACGCGGACGCGCGGATGCACGGACGCGCGGACGCGGATGACAATCTTGTGTGCCTTCGTGTTTTTTAGTGGTCCCATTGACTTTAACCACTTCAGCCCCGCTAGGTGAAACCCCCTTCATGACCAGGCCACTTTTTACACTTCGGCACTACACTCCTTTCACCGTTTATCGCTCGGTCATGCAACTTACCACCCAAATGAATTTTACCTCCTTTTCTTCTCACTAATGGAGCTTTCATTTGGTGGTATTTCATTGCTGCTGGCATTTTTACTTTTTTTGTTATTAATCAAAATGTAACGATTTTTTTGCAAAAAAATGACATTTTTCACTTTCAGCTGTAAAATTTTGCAAAAAAAACGACATCCATATATAAATTTTTCGCCAAATTTATTGTTCTACATGTCTTTGATAAAAAAAAAATGTTTGGGCAAAAAAAAAAAATGGTTTGGGTAAAAGTTATAGCATTTACAAACTATGGTACAAAAATGTGAATTTCCGCTTTTTGAAACAGCTCTGACTTTCTGAGCACCTGTCATGTTTCCTGAGGTTCTACAATGCCCAAACAGTAGAAAAACTCCACAAATGACCCCATTTCGGAAAGTAGACACCCTAAGGTATTCGCTGATGGGCATAGTGAGTTCATAGAACTTTTTATTTTTTGTCACAAGTTAGCGGAAAATGATGATGATTTTTTATTTTATTTTTTTTCTTACAAAGTCTCATATTCCACTAACTTGCGACAAAAAATAAAAAATTCTAGGAACTCACCATGCCCCTCACAGAATACCTTGGGGTGTCTTCTTTCCAAAATGGGGTCACTTGTGGCGTAGTTATACTGCCCTGGCAATTTAGGGGCCCAAATGTGTGAGAAGAACTTTGCAATCAAAATGTGTAAAAAATGGCCTGTGAAGTCCGAAAGGTGCACTTTGGAATATGCGCCCCTTTGCCCACCTTGGCAGCAAAAAAGTGTCACACATCTGGTATCACCGTACTCAGGAGAAGTTGGGGAATGTGTTTTGGGGTGTCATTTTACATATACCCATGCTGGGTGAGAAAAATATCTTGGTCAAATGCCAACTTTGTACTTTGTATAAAAAAATGGGAAAAGTTGTCTTTTGCCAAGATATTTCTCTCACCCAGCATGGTTATATGTAAAATGACACCCCAAAACACATTCCCCAACTTCTCCTGAGTACGGCGATACCAGATGTGTGACACTTTTTTGCTGCCAAGGTGGGCAAAGGGGCACATATTCCAAAGTGCACCTTTCAGATTTTGCAGGCCATTTTTTACACATTTTGATTGCAAGGTACTTCTCACACATTTGGGCCCCTAAATTGCCAGGGCAGTATAACTACGCCACAAGTGACCCCATTTTGGAAAGAAGACACCCCAAGGTATTCCGTGAGGGGCACGGCGAGTTCCTAGAATTTTTTATTTTTTGTCACAAGTTAGCGGAAAATGATGATTTTTTTTTTTTTCTCTTTTTTCCTTACAAAGTCTCATATTCCACTAACTTGCGACAAAAAATTAAAAATTCTAGGAACTCGCCATGCCCCTCACGGAATACCTTGGGGTGTCTTCTTTCCAAAATGGGGTCACTTGTGGGGTAGTTATACTGCCCTGGCAATTTAGGGGCCCATATGTGTGAGAAGAACTTTGCAATCAAAATGTGTAAAAAATGACCGGTGAAATCCGAAAGGTGCACTTTGGAATATGTGCCCCTTTGCCCACCTTGGCATCAAAAAAGTGTCACACATCTGGTATCGCCGTACTCAGGAGAAGTTGGGGAATGTGATTTGGGGTGTCATTTTACATATACCCATGCTGGGTGAGAGAAATATCTTGGCAAAAGACAACTTTTCCCATTTTTTTATACAAAGTTGGCATTTGACCAAGATATTTTTCTCACCCAGCATGGGTATATGTAAAATGACACCCCAAAACACATTGCCCAACTTCTCCTGAGTACGGCGATACCAGATGTGTCACACTTTTTTGCTGCCAAGGTGGGCAAAGGGGCACATATTCCAAAGTGCACCTTTCGGATTTTGCAGGGCATTTTTTACACATTTTGATTGCAAAGTACTTCTCACACATATGGGCCCCTAAATTGCCAGGGCAGTATAACTACCCCACAAGTGACCCCATTTTGGAAAGAAGACACCCCAAGGTATTCCGTGAGGGGCATGGCGAGTTCCTAGAATTTTTTATTTTTTGTCGCAAGTTAGTGGAATATGAGACTTTGTAAGGAAAAAAGAGAAAAAAAAGAAAAATCATAATTTTCCGCTAAATTGTGACAAAAAATAAAAAATTCTAGGAACTCGCCATGCCCCCCACGGAATACCTTGGGGGTGTCTTCTTTCCAAAATGGGGTCACTTGTGGCGTAGTTATACTGCCCTGGCAATTTAGGGGCCCAAATGTGTAAGAAGTACCTTGCAATCAAAATGTGTAAAAAATGGCCTGCGAAATCCGAAAGGTGCCCCTTTGCCCACCTTGGCTGCAAAAAAGTGTCACACATCTGGTATCGCCGTACTCAGGAGAAGTTGGGCAATGTGTTTTGGGGGGTCATTTAACATATACCCATGCTGGGTGAGAGAAATATCTTGGCAAAAGACAACTTTTCCCATTTTTTTATACAAAGTTGGCATTTGACCAAGATATTTTTCTCACCCAGCATGGGTATATGTAAAATGACACCCCAAAACACATTCCCCAACTTCTCCTGAGTACGGCGATACCACATGTGTGACACTTTTTTGCAGCCTAGATGCGCAAAGGTGCCCAAATTCCTTTTAGGAGGGCATTTTTAGACATTTGGATCCCAGACTTCTTCTCACACTTTCGGGCCCCTAAAAAGCCAGGGCAGTATAAATACCCCACATGTGACCCCACTTTGGAAAGAAGACACCCCAAGGTATTCAATGAGGGGCATGGCGAGTTCCTAGAATTTTATTTTTTTTGCATAAGTTAGCGGATATTGATTTTTTTTTGTTTTTTTCTCACAAAGTCTCACTTTCCGCTAACTTAGGACAAAAATTTCAATCTTTCATGGACTCAATATGCCCCTCACGGAATACCTTGGGGTGTCTTCTTTCCGAAATGGGGTCACATGTGGGGTATTTATACTGCCCTGGCTTTTTAGGGGCCCTAAAGCGTGAGAAGAAGTCTGGAATATAAATGTCTAAAAATGTTTACGCATTTGGATTCCGTGAGGGGTATGGTGAGTTCATGTGAGATTTTATTTTTTGACACAAGTTAGTGGAATATGAGACTTTGTAAGAAAAAACAAAAACAAAAACAAACAAAAAATTTCCGCTAACTTGTGCCAAAAAAAATGTCTGAATGGAGCCTTACAGGGGGGGGGGGGGGGGGTGATCATCAATGACAGGGGGGTGATCAATGACAGGGGGGGGTGATCACCCATATAGACTCCCGGATCACCCCCCTGTCATTGATCACCCCCCTGTCATTGATCACCCCCCTGGTAAGGCTCCATTCAGACATCCGCATGATTTTTTACGGATCCATGGATCGGATCCACAGAACGCATGCGGACGTCTGAATGGAGCCTTACAGGGGGGTTATCAATGACAGGGGGTGATCAGGGTAATCAGGGTGATCACCCCCCTGTCACTGATCACCCCCCCTGTAAGGCTCCATTCAGACATCCGCATGATTTTTTACGGATCCATGGATACATGGATCGGATCCACAGAACGCATGCGGACGTCTGAATGGAGCCTTACAGGGGGGTTATCAATGACAGGGGGTGATCAGGGTAATCAGGGTGATCACCCCCCTGTCACTGATCACCCCCCCTGTAAGGCTCCATTCAGACATCCGCATGATTTTTTACGGATCCATGGATACATGGATCGGATCCACAGAACGCATGCGGACGTCTGAATGGAGCCTTACAGGGGGGTTATCAATGACAGGGGGTGATCAGGGTAATCAGGGTGATCACCCCCCTGTCACTGATCACCCCCCCTGTAAGGCTCCATTCAGACATCCGCATGATTTTTTACGGATCCATGGATACATGTATCGGATCCACAGAACGCATGCGGACGTCTGAATGGAGCCTTACAGGGGGGTTATCAATGACAGGGGGTGATCAGGGTAATCAGGGTGATCACCCCCCTGTCACTGATCACCCCCCCTGTAAGGCTCCATTCAGACATCCGCATGATTTTTTACGGATCCATGGATACATGGATCGGATCCACAGAACGCATGCGGACGTCTGAATGGAGCCTTACAGGGGGGTTATCAATGACAGGGGGTGATCAGGGTAATCAGGGTGATCACCCCCCTGTCACTGATCACCCCCCCTGTAAGGCTCCATTCAGACATCCGCATGATTTTTTACGGATCCATGGATACATGGATCGGATCCACAGAACGCATGCGGACGTCTGAATGGAGCCTTACAGGGGGGTTATCAATGACAGGGGGTGATCAGGGTAATCAGGGTGATCACCCCCCTGTCACTGATCACCCCCCCTGTAAGGCTCCATTCAGACATCCGCATGATTTTTTACGGATCCATGGATACATGGATCGGATCCACAGAACGCATGCGGACGTCTGAATGGAGCCTTACAGGGGGGTTATCAATGACAGGGGGTGATCAGGGTAATCAGGGTGATCACCCCCATGTCACTGATCACCCCCCCTGTAAGGCTCCATTCAGACATCCGCATGATTTTTTACGGATCCATGGATACATGGATCGGATCCACAGAACGCATGCGGACGTCTGAATGGAGCCTTACAGGGGGGTTTTCAATGACAGGGGGTGATCAGGGTAATCAGGGTGATCACCCCCATGTCACTGATCACCCCCCCTGTAAGGCTCCATTCAGACATCCGCATGATTTTTTACGGATCCATGGATACATGGATCGGATCCACAGAACGCATGCGGACGTCTGAATGGAGCCTTACAGGGGGGTTTTCAATGACAGGGGGTGATCAGGGTAATCAGGGTGATCACCCCCATGTCACTGATCACCCCCCCTGTAAGGCTCCATTCAGACATCCGCATGATTTTTTACGGATCCATGGATACATGGATCGGATCCACAGAACGCATGCGGACGTCTGAATGGAGCCTTACAGGGGGGTTATCAATGACAGGGGTGATCAGGGTGATCACCCCCCTGTCACTGATCACCCCCCCTGTAAGGCTCCATTCAGACGTCCGCATGATTTTTACGGATCCATGGATCCATGGATCGGATCCGTAAAAATCATGCGGACGTCTGAATGGAGCCTTACAGGGGGGGTGATCAATGACAGGGGGGTGATCAATGACAGGGGGTGATCAGGGAGTGTATATGGGTGATCACCCGCCTGTCATTGATCACCCCCCTGTAAGGCTCCATTCAGACGTCCGTATGCTTTTTGCGGATCCGATCCATGTATCCGTGGATCCGTAAAAATCATACGGACGTCTGAACGGAGCCTGACAGGGGGGTGATCAATGACAGGGCGGTGATCAATGACAGGGGGGTGATCAGGGAGTTTATATGGGGTGATCAGGGGTTTATAAGGGGTTAATAAGTGACGGGGGGGGGGGGGTGTAGTGTAGTGTGGTGTTTGGTGGGACTGTACTGACCTACCTGAGTCCTCTGGTGGTCGATCCTAACAAAAGGGACCACCAGAGGACCAGGTAGGAGGTATATTAGACGCTGTTATGAAAACAGCGTCTAATATACCTGTTAGGGGTTAAAAAATTCGGATCTCCAGCCTGCCAGCGAACGATCGCCGCTGGCAGGCTGGAGATCCACTCGCTTACCTTCCGTTCCTGTGAGCGCGCGCGCCTGTGCGCGCGCGTTCACAGGAAATCTCGCGTCTCGCGAGATGACGAGTATATGCGTCCAGGAGGAGTAAAGCAACCACCTCCCGGACGCATATGTGCGTACAGCGGTCGGGAGGTGGTTAATGGGTCCGCGAACCGTTTTCCGTGAAAATAATAGGACAGGTTATATTTTTGTTGACGGACTGGTACCATGGATTACAGACGCGGATGACAAATGGTGCACTAGCTGAGTATTTAACGGACCCATTGAAAGTCAATGGGTCCGCAGAAAATCACGAAAAACGGCACAACGGACACGGAATAAAACAACAGTCGTGTGCATGAGGCCTTATTTTCATTTTTCAGCAATACAGGGAAATTAAAGGAGTTGCCTCACTTTAGCAAGTGGCATTTATTATGTAGAGAAAGTTAATACAAGGCACTTACTAATGTACTGGGTTAATATTGCTTCCTTTGCTGACTGGATTCATTTTTCCATCACATTATACACTGCTCGTAGCCATGATTATGACCACCCTGCAATCCAGCAGTGTTGGCCGTGCTTGCACACTATAGGAAAAAGCGCCATCCTCTCTAGTGGCCAGGGCTATGCTAGCGCACATAGGCTGGTGCTTTTTCCTATAGTTTGAAAGCACGGCCACCATTGATGGATTGCAGGGTGGTGATAAAAAAACAAAAAACAATATGTGTATAATGTGATGGGAAAATGAATCCAGCCAGGAAAGGAGGCAATAAGGATAATAACAATACATTAATAAGTGCCTTGTATTAACTTTTTCTGCATAATAAATTATATTTGCTGAAGTGAGACAACCCCTTTAAGCACTTCTTGTTGGGTTCCCTCACAAATTACAGCTAATTACTGGAGGCCTCAGTCCTAGATGCTGGTGGACAACCTATTAAATATTTTAAAAATATATACATAGGAATGATTTGCTCTCAAACCCTATCAATGTATAAAACAGGTGTATAATAATGTATATATTTTCAGTAGGCATCTAATATAGTAAATTGGTAATGCCCAAATTATTATATAAAAAACTTAATATATATTATTTTTTGATCAATGAATTAAGGAAAACTCAACAAATAAAGGAAAATCTAGCTACCAATCCATCAAAGTTTTTACCGAAGATTCAAATATTTTAAATGCACAATTTTACAGCTTGTTTGGTCTCCATATTACTTCTTTGTTGTTATAGGTGAGCAATGGAGTTTGATCAAACATGTAACATTTTCAGGCTTCTTTGACCCTTGGAAAATCAAAGCAGCTGTTGAAATGTACTTACCTGTCCATGCTCCTGAGTCTGGCCTTTCTAGTTTTGCGTTGCCAGGGTCAATACACTACCCTAGCAACCAGCCCAGCTGACAGTAGAGGGCAGGGATGCCAGGCCAATGCTGGGGATGGTTGGCAAGTGACAAAGGGATCCACATCCATTTCTCAGCACTGAAGGGTTTAATAATGCTGAACACAGGCATGGCTACTACTGGGCAAGTACCAGTTGTATTTTTAGTTGCTGTTTTTTTACTATTTACTCTTTGGCTTGCAATATACTGTATGATGAATATGATAAATGAAGATGGTATTATTTGTCACATCAGAATTAGAGATGCATGAAAGAGCATTCAGCTGAATGCACAGTGCCCGCATGAATGTGACAGATGACCCACAAAGAAGGTAAATTTTGCAATTCCGACATTTTGATCAGAATGTGATGTCTTCTACAGTGATCACTTTACTGGCCATTGGATCAATAGAAATCCAGTGTGGTGAAATGTGGAAAGATTTATTGATAAGGATATGCAGAGAAGCTTTTGTCTTTATCCGTGGCTGCTCTGATAGCATATTAAAATTAGGGCAAGCTAGTGACAATCTAAGATATTTTAAATGAGTCTAATTTGAAAATCAATTCTAAGTACTAAATTTCAAAAATTCAAAATGAATACATGTAGATGGGAGTCGGGACTAACCTAGATCTTCATCTATTAGCTAGGGCAGGCAATGGTGACAAAGAGTAAGAGATTTTCAAGGCAAAATATACTTTCAGGAGTAAAGAAGTTGTCCCTTGATAGCAATTTATCCCTTGTCCACAAGTCTGACTGTTGGGACCTTCACCAATCACTAGAACAGGGGCTTGTGTTCTCCAGTGAAATGGGGTGACAGACACATATATGTGTCCGCTGCTCCATTCATCTCTAAAGAACTGCCGGAGATAGCCGAATACAAGCTATCTCCGGCAGTCCCAAAGAGTTGAATAGAGTGGTGGACACTAGAGATGAGCGAATCGAAGTTGACAAAGTGGAATTCGATTTGAATTTCAGGAAAAATTCGATTTGCATCGAATCTGAATTTCCTCACGCTTCGTGGTAACGAATCACATTTTTTCCTAAAATGGCTGCCTCACGTGTTAGGACATGGATCAAGGAACTCTGGGAACGAAGGATCACCCACAATGCCATGCATGCAGAAAATCAGCAGCCAGACAGTTCTGTGATGTCACAGCCCTATAAATAGCCTCATCCATCTTTGATTTAGTCATTTTCCAGTGTACTTAATGCAGGGAGAGACGTCAGCAGGCGCTAGTGACAGTGGTAGAAAAGATTTTAAAACTTTTATTTTGCTGTATAGAAGTTCAGGGAAAGGATAGGGAGGAATCATTCCACAGTATTGAAGCAGAACAGGGTTCAGTAGGAGAGGTTACAGCCTGGGTAATAGGAACAATCCTATTACACCTCGATGCACTGACTGGGGATCCAAATTGCCATTATACAGCTCTGTAATTCCAGCAAACTGTTCTTGTTATTGGGGTGCAAGTGCTGTTTGATACAGCCATTAACAGGGTTTATTACAAGGAAATATTTCTATGTCTTATTTGCCCTTGTGCGGTGCAGTTATATGTTCAAAAGGATTTTTTGGCTTGTATTAGTGGGAAAAAAATGGCTTATTAGCCGTTGTGTGGTGAAGTGAGAAAATGACAGCCCTTTTTGTCATGTATTAGTGGCAAAACAAAATATATTTGCCATTTATCAATGCAGTTATATGTTCTAAAGCCCTTTTTGACTTGTATTAGTGGTAAAAAAATATATATTATTTGCCGTTCAGTGGTGCGGTTATATGTTCTAAAGCCCTTTTTGGAGTGTATTAGCGGCAAAAAAATATATATTATTTTCCCTTGTGTGGTGCAGTTATATGTTCTAAAGCATTTTTTGGCTTGTATTAGTGGGAAAAAAGGGCTTATTAGCCGTTGTGTGGTGAAGTGAGAAAATTACAGCCCTTTTTGTGGTGTCTCAGTGGCAAAACAAAATATATTTGCCATTTATCAGTGCAGTTATATGTTCTAAAGTCCTTTTTGGCTTGTATTAGTGGTAAAAAAATATATATTATTTGCTGTTCAGTGGTGCAGTTATATGTTCTAAAGCCCTTTTTGTAATGTATTAGTGGCCAAAAAATATATATTATTTGCCGTTCAGCGGTGCCGTTATATGTTAAAAAGCCTTTTGTGGCATGTATAAGTGGAAAAAAATAAGGGCTTGTTTGCTGTTCAGCAGTGCAGTTATATGTTCTAAAGCCCATTTTGGTGTGTATTAGTGGCAAAAAAAGATATATTATTTGCTGTTCAGCAGTGCAGTTTATATGTTCTAAAGCCCTTTTTGACGTGTATTAGTGGCAAAAAAAAAATATATTTATCCGTTCAGCTGTGCAGTTATATGTTCTAGAGACATTTTTTGGGTGTATTAGTGGCACATAAAAAAGTATTTGCCATTGGGTGGTGAAGTGAGAAAATTACAGCACTTTTTGGAGTGTATTAGTGGCAAAATATATATATTTGCCGTTCAGTGGTGCAGTTATATGTTCTAAAGCCTTTTGTGGCGTGTATAAGTGGAAAAAAAAGGTCCTATTTGCCGTTCAGCGATGTAGTTATATGTTCTAAAGCTCTTTTTGGCATGTATTAGTGGGGAAAAAAAGGGCTTATTAGCCATTGTGTGGTGAAGTGAGAAAATTAAATTTTTTTTTAGGGTGTTTGAATTTCCTTTCTTTTTATCAAGTGCCAGGACCTGCACAGCGGATTGGCAGAGGCCTAAATGTTTCTGGCGCAGGCACAGGTCGCAGCAGAGTAAGTGGCGTGACAGCAGGAGTCGCAGTGGAAGGCCTGAGCTCCCGGTGTCATTTAGTAGTAGTGTCTTGACCCTCAACCCAGCGGTTCTTGACTAGGTCATCCACTTCATCCCAAGTGACATCAGACACCCCCAGCCAAGAGTCGGTGGGTTCGTCAGACACAACCCTTAGTTGGCATGACCCGGGAGCAGGCCCTGTGCCCTCACCTGTACTCAACCTGCCTTTGTCCTTTTCTGTTCCCTCAGCCAGAGAAGTATTATATGCTGTGGGCTCATTTCCACTATATAGCGAGGACGAGCTACTAGATGACAGTCAGCAGCTACTGGCCCGTCAAAATGTGGAGGAGACATTCGCCGCTTCCTCTGGTAGGCGGGCAAGTAGTGATGAGGAGAGTGGTGTGGGAGCTGGTGTTGCGAGCGGCCATGCTCTTGACCCAGAGACCGTAGAGGAGGACACCAGTGACGTGCAGACAGTACTTGATTATGATGATGTAGCTGATCGCACTTGGGAGTCGGGTGAATTAGGGGCTTCATCATCATCAAGGAGGCAGCGGCAGTAGCATTCAGTCAGTGCATAGTGTTGGTGGTAAAATCACCTACTCGGCGGTGTGGTAATAGGAGAGGATGAGCAGGAGCAGCCAGAGAAGCTATAGGGCGATGAGGAAGATGAGGCAGAGGACCCAGACAGTATGCAGTGGAGACAGAGGCAGGGAGTCCCTCTGAGTCACTTGCACAAATGGCCCGATGCATGCTCTCTTGCTTGTGTAGTGACAGCCGAATTGTCACCCTTCAGCAGAGGGATGACTTCTGGATCTCCACCTTGTTGGACCCTTGCTACCGGTCCAAACCGGTCCTTTTTTAAACACGCTGAGAGGGAGGACAAAATTAACTACTATAGAGACATTCTATGTAGTCAGTTAGCCACTGCCTATCTGCGCCATCATCCATCCTCCTGCAGGTCTGACCGGTGGGGGGCCTCTGCACTCACGTTCCTCTGCCATGGCTGCTGTAGCAGGGTGGGTAGGAGCAGTTCCAGCTCCATCAGCAGCAAATTGAGACTAGAGTCGCTGATGAGCAGCTTTCTTCACCGCCTAATGAAAAAACTACTCACCAGGAGCAGCAGCAGCTATTCCTGGAACAGGACCTGAAACAGCAGGTGGTGGCATAATTGGACAGCACCCTGCCACCCCATATTGAAGATCCACTGGAATACTGGGGAGCCAAACTGGATTTGTGGCTGCAACTGGCATAGTTTGCCCTGGAAAAGCTGTCCTGCCCGACTAGTAGTGTGGCATTTCCACCCAATGTCTGATGCATCAGACTAGATCATCCATGGTGCCACACAAAGACCTTGTCAAAAGAGACCGTTTTTTTCTGGCTACCTGCCTAAGCTACTATTCTGGTGCTGCCACCCGCCTGATGCCACACATCTGATGCCAAGTGCTCCTTTTTTCACCCACCATCTTCAGCTGGTACTGGTATTTCCACCCACCTCCCCACTCTGTCACTGGGTCACTCTGTGGTCTCATGCTGCTTCCACATCACCACTATTTCATAGGGCCACTCTGTGGACTTCTCATGCTGTTCCCACCCTCGCTGACTGGGCCACTATTTTGCCTTTTGGCCAGGCTGACATCATCATTTATTTAACCCTTCTTCTGATCTGTCCCTTCTAACTGCATGCTAGTCGATGGGTGCTCGGTTTGTGCAGATGTAATCCCGGAATCAGAAAATAGAAAAAACCTGCACAACTGATCCTGTCTATGTAACAGCTGTAAGGCCTGCATGACATGGTCCCTATTTTGCATCAGAATTGGCTTATGATTTGGTTGCCAAAAGCAGGAGGGGGTGCAAAACATAGAAGACATGCAAATATACCATTCACGTGACATATCTGTTTCGGATCCACTCTTGTTTTTTTTGGCTTTAGCAATACTGACGGATTACTGACCAAATGCTGACCGAGTGAAGGCGGATGCTCCACAGACAGGATCCGTTTTTTGGGGGTCAGAGGAAGGGCAAAATAATCAGTGACGTCAGCACAAACTTACTGCTAACACCCTCTCCACTTTGTCGGGGGGGGGGGGGGGGCTCTACTTGTATAAGCATTTAATAGAACAAGTTCTGTAGACATCTATGTGGAATTAGCTGCCGACAGTGTAAAAGGAGTGTGCTTCTTCTTGACGCTAACATTGACCTGTAAGGCTGAGTTCACACTTGAGTTATTTGGTCCGTTTTGGCCCTGTAACTGCCCAAGTAAGTGAAGTGTGCAGTGATTCTAAGAGCGACGCCAGTCATGCTGACCCACAGTATTGTTTCACTACCAAGCAGACTCCCTATGCATGTTACTGCAAGGCACAGTGTTCTACACTACTATAAAGGCTCTCTGCAGCCAGGAAACAGCAGTTTTTTTTTCTATAAAAGCAAAGTCTACATGTGCATAAATGTACAGATTTAAAGCACAGTCTGTCGTTAAACCCCACAATTATTTCTGAAACCTAACAAATAAGAACATTATCACAATTAAACCCTGTACATGCACAAAGTAGTTAACATGTATCTAGTATTAAAGTCCAAAACCCCTCTAGTATGAAGTTCTATGGGATTCTTTTAAAAAGTACAGTATATTAATATGGCAACTTAAATATAGCTCATTTTCTGGTTATAAGAAATTTATATTAAGACTCGCTAGTGGGAGACAAAGTAATAATTCCTCATACCCATGGAAACAAAGCTCTACATAGCCATATTGTAGAGATTAATTGGTGTGACACTAGAAGGTAAAACAGAAGTACATGGCCTGTATTTTATAATCTAGGATGATTTATTGCTTTGGGTCATAGAAGTACAAGTGGAAATTATTGAACTACTTTTAGTTCCCAAAAGCCATTGTAAGGCAATGATGGATTTAGCCCATGATCTTTTATTCAGTGGATACCTTGAGTCCACATATGTCTAAAAGTAGAATATGGAGACATACTTTTCATGGAATCTGTCAGGAAAATAAATATTTTTTTTTCTGGTGCATTATGACTAGTTTTACAGTATTATCTGTGCAAAATATTACAATGTTCATATAAACTTTAAACAAATAATAGTTATGCAATTGAAAATGTGTTACTTTACTGCTATCCACTTAGATTTACATTCATAAGCATGTTGAGAATAATAATAATAATAATAATAATAATAATAATAATAATAATAATAATAATTGTACTGTGTAGCCCAAAAAAAAAAAAAAATCTCTAATGGTAAATAAACTAGTTTTCCAGTTTTCCTTTCCACCAGTTTTGATAAATCTCCCCTTATTATATAAAGTTTTCAATAAGTTAAACAGATTAATAATCTTACAGTTACCATACCGTAAATGGGTTTTCCAGACTCCCGATATTGATGACGTATGCTCGGGATTGGTCATTAATATTCAATTGGTAAGTGTCCGACACCCTGCACCCCCACTGATCATGGGGTTTCCTTTAGCACTGTAAATGGAGAGGGAACTACAGCTCTGTTCAAAGTGTAGTGGTTGTGCTGGGTTACTGCACCTGAGCTTCTATTGAAGTGAATAGGAGCTGAGCTGCAGTAACCCAGCACTGCCACTGTACCATGAATAGAGCTGTGCTTCAGGTTCCATTCACAGTGCTATTTCTAGTTCTAGAGGCTGCAGGGAATACCTGATCATGAACGTATCGGACCCTCTCTGACCAGATATTAATGACCTACCCTGAGGATAGAAAAAAATAAATATACATATTTATTTTTGGATATGCCGATTTGTTAGAGTAACCTTACCACTTCCCCTGGAGACGTGCACCCATCACTATACCTGGCCACCTCTCTCTATTTTATCCTGAGGATAGGTCATCAATATAGGGAGCCTAAAAAAAACCTTAATGGCTACCAGAATTAAATAATTTGCATATTTTATATGTGAGGTCACCCATAAAGCCATGCAAACAGCCAATCAGCAGCTAGCCATCCCGTGTGATGTCACAGACATTTAAATACCTCATCCCACGCGGTCTCTGCCATTTCACTGTGAGCTGAGCAGGGACAGTGTAGGAAGATTGTAGGGAGAGTTTGTACACACTGTAGGGAGAGCATAGGGAGACTGCAGGGACAGTAATCTAAAGCTGAAGGGATCTGTAGGAGACAGCACATTTTGCATCCATCCCTGTTTTAGATACAGAGCTATCTAATTAAACAGTGCCCTCCTTGTTTAATAGATAAGCAATTCTATTAGGCTTTGTTTCTCAAATTGGGGTGAATAAGCTGTCTAGTTCTACTTTATTTGGGTGTCCACATTGTTTAATAGATAAGCAATTCTATTACATCTTGAATCTCAAAGTTGGGCCGTCCATCTGCTTGTCACAGTAACTGTTTCACTACCAGATAGGACTAGCTATTGTGGGGTTTCGCTCTGGTAGATAAGGTAAGCAGGCATAGTACAGAGGCAAAATACAGGTTCTTAACTTAAAACGTCAATGTTTATTTACACTTGAGGCAATGGCACAAAACAGCACGTAACTTTGCAGTCCTGGTGTTAATTCACACACAATGGAAAGTTCCTATAACACAAATCACCTTTCTGGCAGTTCTGCCTCCTCTAGTCCACAGCAGGCTTTAGGGGGCCTGTTTCCCCAGCATGCGGCTGTCAGCCCTCCAGCACGGCACAAAGCCTCAGATCCTAAAAACAGAGATATCTCTGTTGAACCCAGCTGCCTATTTAAGGACAGCCAGGTGCTGCCAAAACCTGGACTGGCACTTTAACTCGGGTACGGTATTTGACCTCACCTGGCTGGAAATCAGCCCAGCTGAAGATGCTGGGAGGAAAATACCTGAGTTGCCAGACACAACCCCTCACTGTGTCACACTATGCATGTTGTTGCAATGCACAGTGATGTACACCAGGATACACTCTCCCTACAGGCCATGTTATAGTTGATTTAATGCGCTTCTTGAATAATTAATTCGGAACAAAGCAAATTTATTGAAAAAATTCCGCTGGCATCTGCATCTAATTTTTGAAAACTTCACTCATCTCTAGCCTTCAATATAAAATCTAAGAGAATTCTTCAAGGAATTAAATATAATTAATAGTATAGGTGTCCGTGTAAGTGAATATTAGCCTGGGGAATGGACCCTTTAAAATATAGTTTTTATTAAGTTTAATTAAAAAGCAAAAAATCGTAGACACCCTCTGGTAACCGGTTATCCAAAATACATAACAGGACAAGATGTTGCCCAGCTACCACCGTGATTTGGTGAAAAAAGTTATTAAATACGATATGTGAAAATTCCAAGGGCGTTAATGACAGTAGTTGGAGGTTGGGAAATTGGGTAGAGGGTAGGGTACCTTTCTGTGGGTACTAGGGATGGTTCTCTCCCTGTACCCGCCCTATAGTAGTCCTCTGCCCAGGGATGAACCCTAATGGTGGGATCACCCTGTCCCCGTGACTATCCTGTCTTGCCCTGTACAGCCCTGTACAATAGGAATTTTTTATTATCACACTTATTGATGACAGATTTTACCCCGACGCGTTTCCCCACTTATGGTTCCTCAGGGGGTCGGTTAGAAATTGATAATTATTAAGAGTAACATCATGGATCAACAGAAAACAGGATAATAAACCAGATAAATTTGATATAGTTACTGTGTCCTGGTAGATGCCATGGGGCAGGCCATATAGGGGGAGGGGAGGAACACTCACTCTAATTCTCCTGATGAAGAGAGATGTCACCTGAGGGAAAAATTAATGAATAAACCCATTACTGGTATTATATTTACAAGATTACCTGGCTCTTTGTGTCCCAAGGTGAATAGAACTTACAGGTGAGGTGCCTCTCTGATATCCGGACTGCCGCCTGCCAAGTTTGATGGGGCAGTGAGGCGTCCCTGTGCTAGTTCAGTTTTAAACAGTGTGCGGGCGCGCAATTCCACCACCGGGAGCCGAACATCCCGTCTGTGGAACGCACGCGATCCGCGACTTCCGGTTTGTTGGAACGCAAGGCTCGCTTCCGGTCTGCTGAACCGCAGATGTCATTTCCGGTTTAGCAATGCTCAGGCGTTCAAGCTCCTTTACTGGATGATTAGGATGTGGGTAGGGTGCATTAAGGTTTGGCACCAGATTACCCTCATCAAATCAGTTTATTGAATTGTTCTCAAGCACAGGGATCCAGATTTAACACAATACATTAGCTGCATGACCATATTCTCGATATGTAATTTAAGTGGAGCCACATGGTTGTATTTATCATCCCCTCGCTTACCCCTATTAAATAAGGCTTTAATTTAGCGGGACATCATTACTTCAAGGTTGTAGCTTCTCTGTGCAGGTGACGGGTAGTACAAGATTTACGTTCTCACCTGATCAGAGCAAAGAAGTATATTCAGATAAATCACATTATTTTAGACGGGTAGAGCATGATGAAGCTCCAGCCCTTATGATATAATTCATTGAGTACATTGTGTACTCATGACCAGTTCAGACCGTATTATATATTCAAGGAAGATAGAGGTGGACGCGGAGAGCAGAGATTCCAGGACTATCTTAATTTCCTAGATAATTTCCAAAAAATTGGTATGGGGGGTATGAAAATCGTTACAAAAAACAGGTGAAGGTCAGTCGTTCATTGAGGCCAGTAGGGGCTTGGGACCGGCATCTATAAATCCACTCCGCTTCTTTCCGCAGAATCTTGTTGTCCCAGTCCCCTTTTCTTGGGGACAGGGGTACAAGTTCCAATGCCGAGAAGCTAAGTGAACGGGGGTCCCCTGAGTGATATTCGTGTACATGACTCGCCACTGGTGTAATTCTATTGTTCTCAATATCATTTATATGTTCCCCCACCCTTTTTCTTAGTTCCCTAAAGGTCTTACCAATATAATCTTTAGGGCAGGGGCAGTGACATATATAAATTACCCCTTTGCTCTTGCAATTGATAAAATCCCGGATGGTGAACACCTTTTGGGTAGCCGAGCATGTGATCGTCTTGCCTGTTAAGATGAACGGGCATATTTTACAGGTCCCACATTTGAACATGCCAATGGGACGGCGATCAAGCCATGTTCCCGGTGGGGATGGGGGCAGGTAGTGGCTGTGTACAAGTTTGTCTCTGAGGCTCTGGCCCCTTCGGTAAGTTATGCTTGGATAAGGTGAGATGCTCTTAGCGACACTTGTGTCCATCTGTAGGATTGGCCAATACTTATTAAGGATAGTTCTTACTTCATTATTGGCCATATCAAATGTGGAGATGAGGCGTGTCTCTGTCCCGCTATCTTCCCCATGTCTTTTGGGGATAAGTAGCGTTTCCCTCTCCGTAGCTAAGGCCTGCTGAAACGCATTTCTTAGTGTTGTCTTTGGATACCCCCTGTCTGTCATTCTTCTGTACAGTTTTCTTGATTCACAGTGAAAGTCGGTTAAGACCGAACAATTCCTGCGAATCCTCAGATATTGGCCCCTCGGGATACCTCTTTTTTGTGCTATGGGGTGGTGGCTTCCCCAATGTAGAATAGAATTTGTTGCTGTTGACTTTCTGAAAATTGTACTGATTAGTTTGTCATCCTGTTTGCGTATTGTCACATCCAAGAAATTGATGCAGTCTTCCTGTATCTCAGACGTGAATTTGAGACCTATGTTGTTGATGTTCAGGACACTGATGAAGTCAGCAAATTCCCTCCTACTCCCATTCCAAAGCACAAAGATTTCATCTATAAATCTCGTCCAGAAGGCTACCTTCTCGCTCCACCAAGTATGGTGGCCAGGAAATACAATGTTATCTTCCCACCAGCCCAGGAAGAGATTGGCATATGTGGGGGCACATGGGCACCCCATAGCCGTCCCCCTGAGCTGGTGGTAGAACCGCCCACTGAAAAGGAAAAATTGTGCCTTAGGATGAAGTCAAGTAGAGTTAAGATGAACTGGTTATGGTCCTGGTAGTGATTACCTCTAGTGCCTAGGTAGTATGTGACCGCGAGGAGTCCCTTATCGTGTGGGATACTACTATATAGGGACTCGACATCAATGCTGGCTAGTAAGCAGGAGGGTTCAATACCCAGGGATTCAGTTTTTGTAACGATTTTCATACCCCCCTATACCAATTTTTTGGAAATTATCTAGGAAATTAAGATAGTCCTGGAATCTCCGCTCTCCGCGTCCACCTCTATCTTCCTTGAATATATAATACGGTCTGAACTGGTCATGAGTACACAATGTACTCAATGAATTATATCATAAGGGCTGGAGCTTCATCATGCTCTACCCGTCTAAAATATTGTGATTTATCTGAATATACTTCTTTGCTCTGATCAGGTGAGAACGTTAATCTTGTACTACGCATCACCTGCACAGAGAAGCTACAACCTTGAAGTAATGATGTCCCGCTAAATTAAAGCCTTATTTAATAGGGGTAAGCGAGGGGATGATAAATACAACAATGTGGCTCCACTTAAATTACATATCGAGAATATGGTCATGCAGCTAATGTATTGTGTTAAATCTGGATCCCTGTGCTTGAGAACAATTCAATAAACTGATTTGATGAGGGTAATCTGGTGCCAAACCTTAATGCACCCTACCCACATCCTAATCATCCAGTAAAGGAGCTTGAACGGCTGAGCATCGCTAAACCGGAAATGACATCTGCGGTTCAGCAGACCGGAAGCGAGCCTTGCGTTCTAACAAACCGGAAGTCGCGGATCGCGTGCGTTCCACAGACCGGATGTTCGGCTCCCGGTGGTGGAATTGCGCGCCCGCACACTGTTTAAAACTGAACTAGCACAGGGACGCCTCACTGCCCCATCAAACTTGGCAGGCGGCAGTCCGGATATCAGAGAGGCACCTCACCTGTAAGTTCTATTCACCTTGGGACACAAAGAGCCAGGTAATCTTGTAAATATAATACCAGTAATGGGTTTATTCATTAATTTTTCCCTCAGGTGACATCTCTCTTCATCAGGAGAATTAGAGTGAGTGTTCCTCCCCTCCCCCTATATGGCCTGCCCCATGGCATCTACCAGGACACAGTAACTATATCAAATTTATCTGGTTTATTATCCTGTTTTCTGTTGATCCATGATGTTACTCTTAATAATTATCATTTTCTAACCGACCCACAGAAAGGTACCCTACCCTCTACCCAATTTCCCAACCTCCAACTACTGTCATTAACGCCCTTGGAATTTTCACATATCGTATTTAATAACTTTTTTCACCAAATCACGGTGGTAGCTGGGCAACATCTTGTCCTGTTATGTATTTTGGATACCCGGTTACCAGAGGGTGTCTACGTTTTTTTGCTTTTTAATTAAACTTAATAAAAGGTATATTTTAAAGGGTCCATTCCCCAGGCTAAAAATCTAAGAGAACCCTTTTAAGTTTCATAGACTGGGTGCAGCTACTGTCACATAATAATACTGAGGATAAATGGGAGAGCTTTAAATTCACATTGAGTAATTGCACTAAAAAATGTATTCCTTTAGGTAACAAGTATAAACTGTTAAAATTAAACCCCCATGACTTACAGCTACTGTAAAAAGGGCATTAAAGACAAAAAAGGGCATTTAAAAAATACAAATCTGAGGGGTCAGCTGTAGCGTTTGAAGATTATAAAGGGCTTAATAAAATCTGTAAAAAGGAGATAAAATTAGCAAAAATACAAAACGAACAGCAGGTAGCAAAACAGAGCAATGCAAATCCCCCAAAATTCTTTAAATATATAAATGTTAAAAAAAATAAAGTCTGAGCAGGTACCGTAGATCCACTAAATAATGCTAAATGGGGGAGGTAGTCACTGAAGATAAGGAAAAGGAAGAGTTACTAAATGCTGTTTTACCTCTGTATATAGAAAAGAAGAGAAAGGAGCTGATTAGTGTTGCTCGAGCACCAAAGTGCTCGGATGCTTGGGTGCTCGAGAAGAACACCTCAAGATGCTCGGAATTCAATGGGAGAATCCGAGCATTTACCCAGGCACCCCCTACTCTAAAGAGGGAAGTGTGTCTGGTTCACATGAAAAAGTCAGAAATTGATGGAAACACCACTAAAATGGTTCGGAAACAGCATGGGGAGGATGTCTGGATGCATCTTGGACTCCCAGGTTGCTGCTGAGAACGATGTTGTTCTAGTAGTACGCCACTTTTAAAAGACTGACAATACATCTATTTTAGAGGAAAAATTGTTAGGAAACATTCTTTACTGTATATTTACTTGTACAGGTGAAACTCGAAAAATTTGAATATTGTGCAGAAGTTCATTTATTTCAGCAATGCAACTTAAAATTAGAATATTGTGAAAAGGTCCAATATTCTAGGCTCAAAGTGTCACTTTCTAGTCAGCTAATTAAACAATACCCCCTGAGCAAAGGGTACCTGAGATTGTGACTTTGGGGTTTTCATAAGCTGTAAGCCATAATCATCCAAATTATAACAAATAGGCTTGAAATATCTCGCTTTGCATGTAATGAGTCTATCTCATATATTAGTTTCACCTTTTAAGTTGCATTACTGAAATAAATGAACTTTGCACGATTTTCTAATTTTCCGAGTTTCACCTGTAAATTAAGTGCAAGTGCTGCCAAAAATTACAAGGAAGAGGCACTCCGATACAACCTCTATATCACATAAAGGAGGGCTTCATTCACATTGTGTTACAATTGTTAAGGTAGTGGGACTCCTACAATCATAAAGCCTAGGGCTGCCAAAAATTACAAGGAACCAGCACTCCAATACACCCTTTATTACACATAAAGAAAGGCATCATACACACCCTTGACAAATTATGATTGATGGCCTGCTGGTGACCCGCAAAAACATTAGGAGCAAAGGCCTGCTGGTGACCCTCTAAAACATTAGGGGACGAGGGCCTGCTGCTGATCTGACCATCTAAAACATTAGGGGTGAGGGTCTGCTGCTGAGCTGACCATCTAAAAAATTAGGGGTGAGGGTCTGCTGCTGAGCTGACGATCTAAAACATTAGGGGTGAGGATCTGCTGCTGAGCTGACCATATAAAAAATTAGGGGTGAGGGTCTGCTGCTGAGCTGACCATCTAAAACATTAGGGGTGAGGGTCTGCTGCTGATATGACCTTCTAAAACATTAGGGGTGAGGGTCTGCTGCTGAGCTGACCATCCCAAAAATTAGGGGTGAGGGTCTGCTGCTGATCTAACCATCTAAAATATTAGGGGTGAGGGTTTGCTGCTGAGCTGACCATGGAAAAAAATTATAGGGGAGGGCCTGCTGCTAATATGACCTAAAACATTAGGGGTGAGGGTCTGCTGCTTAGCTGACCATCCAAAACATTAGGGTGAGGGTCTGCTGCTGATATGACAATCTAAAACATTAGGTATGAGGGTCTGCTGCTGAGCTGACACTCTAAAACATTAGGGGCGAGTACCTGCTGCTGAGCTGACCATCAAATTAAATTAGTACATCTATCTTTGCAAAATTGTAAGCCCCCCCCCCCCCCAGAAAAAAAAAAAAAAAGCTGGGAAACTCTCATCTTTCCCTATCCTCTCCCCTCACACCCCAATCCAATTTCTATCTTAATCAATTTTTTAACCAGTCTGCCCACATACTGTCAAACCTCCACCTTTTAGCATTTGTGGTAATGTGTAGTCTCTCGCAAGCCAACGAGCATTTGACCAGGCTGGACCACATATTTATTGTTGGTGCCATTTTCTCTATCCATTTTCTTACAATGCATATCCTAGCTTGAAATAAAAGTTTAGTTATTATTAATAGTTGCCCGGAATCCCCTATATCCTCCATCAAACCCAGCCCTAAAAGATCTTAATATAACTAAGTGCACATCTTCAACTCCAATTTCGCCACATTTTAGACATCTAAATACCTTATTCTCATAATATTTCATAAGTTTGGAAGGGAAGTAGTATAGACAATGTACCCAAAAAAATTGAATAAGCCTATGTGCTGGGGTCTGGGAGGTCTTGAATATTACTTGAAATATTTTACACCACCCTTCAGGATTTATCTGTTCCACTCTCCCATCCCATTTTCCCATGTTAATCTCCACACCTTGTTTTACCCTCATTTTTTTGGACAAGATATTATAAATATTTGATATTCTTCTCCTACCATTTATCATTTTTAAAATTACCTTGACTGTTGAGGGGTGTGAGGTAGCTATTCTTTTCCCTAACAGAGATTGCTTAATAGCCGCTATAAGTTGGGAATAATGGAGCCAGTCTTTATCTATGAGACTTTTTTTGCATTTAAGGTCTTCAAAACCCATTATTTCTCCATTTCCAAGTGTGCTAAAAATTCCTAATTGGGTCTAACGGAATACAGGCAGATTTGTTCCAATTAATGGACAAGCCGGCCACCTTCCTATAACTCTCAAAGGTTGCAATTACCTGGAGCAAGGAGTCATGAGACCCTACAAAAAACATCAAGTCGTCTGCATACAGGGAATTCTTTCCTCGTGCTGACCAAATTTAAAACCCACTATATTCTTATCCTGTCTTATCAGGGCGGCAAGGTATTCGACTACAATAGTGAAAGGAAGTTGGGATAATGGACACCCTTGTCTTACCCCCCTCTTAATATCAAATGGGTCTGATATCTCTCTGTTTACTGTAATTCTTGCTTATATGTATACAAAAGCTCAATCCAAGTTATGAAGTTATTCCCAAAGCCAATTTTCTTTAAGATGGCTACCATAAAAGGCCATTCTACTGTGTCAAACACCTTGCTCGCATCCAGTGAGACCACTAATCGTTGACCCATATTAGCACCGTTTATTTGCATATTTATATAACACCTTCTAATATTATCATATATAGATTTACCTGGCATAAAACCTGTTTGATCACCATGAATTACTGTGGATATCACCTCTTTCAATCTAGTAGCTAGGACCTTCGCCAAAAGTTTATTATCTGAGTTTATTAGGGATATCGGACGATACGAGTAAAGTTTCTTTGGGCTTTTCCCTATTTTCAGAATCAAAGTTATCAGAGCCTCTCGTAGGGAATCAGGTAATATCCCACACTCCCTTGAAACCTCCCACATTTCCAAGAGCCTGTAGGACAACACTCCATTGAAAGTTTTATAGCCCTTAAAAGGGATTCCATCTAAACCTGGAGACTTGTTCTTCGATATGAAACTAAGGACCTTATTGATATCTTCCAAGGAGATCCCTACTTCCAATAATTCTCTCTACGGCTCCGACAACTGTTTCACTGATATATTCTCCAGAAACCTGTTTATTTCCACTATATTTCCGTTTACTTTGTACGAATAGATATCCGCTAAATATTCTCTAAAGAGCTGAATTATATCCTCTTGTTCCGAGACTACCTGTCCATTATCATTCTCCAGTTGGAAAATATAGTTGTTATATCCAGGTTTTTTTTATCAATGATGCCAACAGTTTCCCTGGTATATGTCCCTGAGTATAGTATTTTTTAACATAGTTTAGTTTTTGTGTTCTGCTAACAGATGTAGTTCATTATTATAATTAATCAAATTTTACTCCCACCTTTGTAAATTTATTTCGGTGGGATACTCCACATATTCTTTTTCACTATCTCCGACCACCCATCCTAAGTCAGCTATTCTCTTTTCTGACATTTTCTTCACCATTGTGTTGTGTTTCAAAAATATTCCCTGCATATAAGCTTTCACTGCATCCAATACGGTCCTGGTATCCACAGTACCTGTGTTTTTATCAAAATATTCCAATATTTTAGTACAAATCCTTCCATACCTATCTTGTGTAATTAAACTATTTGAATTTTGACCCGACCTTCTCTTACCAGTCTGTCTCCCTTAATACAGACCAAAAGTGGGCAGTGGTCTGATATCCCTTTATGTGTATACTTTATCTTATCAATGAAATGTGCTCCTAAATTATTACTGAGGGCCATATCAATCCTAGACATAACTTTGTGTGATTTGGAATAGCAAGAACATTTCTTTTTTATAGGATTCTGTAATCGCCAAATGCCCAGCCACTCAAACTCCTCTGTGATATTTTTAAGTGCAGATTTTATAGTGCCCGATTTCTTATTACCAATCCTATCTAATGCATTGTTCTTCACCAAACTGTTGTTGGATTGTTGGAAGAAGTTGCTGTTGGAGGGTGTTTTGGTACCATTCTTTATTCATGGCTGTGTTTTGGGGCAAAATTGTGAGTGAGCCCACTCCCTTGGATGAGAAGCAACCCCACACATAAATGGTCTCAGGATGCTTTACTGTTGGCATGACACAGGACTGATGGTAGCACTACCCTGTTCTTCTCCGGACAAGCCTTTTTCCCGATGCCCCAAACAATCGGAAAGAGGCTTCATCGGAGAATATGACTTTGCCCCAGTCCTCAGCAGTCCATTTACCATATTTTCTGCAGAAGATCAATCTGTCCCTGATGTTTTTTTGGAGAGAAGTGGCTTCTTTGCGGCCCTTCTTGACACCAGGCCATCTTCCAAAAGTCTTCGCCTCACTGTGCGTGCAGATGCGCTCACACCTGCCTGCTGTCATTCCTGAGCAAGCTCTGCACTAGTGGCACTCCGATCCCACAGCTGAATCCTCTTTAGGAGACGATCCTGGCGCTTGCTGGACTTTCTTGGACGCCCTGAAGTCTTCTTAACAAGAATTGAACCTCTTTCCTTGAAGTTCTTGATGATCCTATAAATTGTTGATTGAGGTGCAATCTTAGTAGCCACAATATCCTTGCCTGTGAAGCCATTTGTATGCAACGCAATGATGGCTGCACGCGTTTATTTGCAGGTCACCATGGTTAACAATGGAAGAACAATGATTTCAAGCATCACCCTCCTTTTAACAGGTCAAGTCTGCCATTTTAACCAAATCAGCCTGACATAATGATATACAGCCTTGTGCTCGTCAACATTCTCACCTGAGTTTACAAGACGATTACTGAAATTATCTCAGCAGGTCCTTTAATGACAGCAATGAAATCCAGTGGAAAGGTTTTTTTGGGATTAAGTTAATTTTCATGGCAAAGAAGGACTATGCAATTCATCTGATCACTCTTCATAACATTCTGGAGTATATGCAAATTGCTATTATAAAAACTTAAGCAGCAACTTTTCCAATTTCCAATATTTATGTAATTCTCAAAACTTTTGGCCATGACTGTAATAGTACGCTGTTACCTCTATTTGTAGCAAAATCATAAACCTTAGTTAATACTTCCATCTTAAAGGGGGGAGGAATATAAATGTTAGCAATTATCAAGGGTTTATTTTCTAGTACACGGTCAAGCAACAAATACATGACTTTGATTTTGATTTTAATAGCCTTATGTATCATCAGAATACTTATACCCCTAGAGTAAGATAAGTATAGAGCATGAAATGCGTGCTGTATCCATGGCCTATCCATGGTGGTAACAGTATCTTTGGTCAGGTGCATCTCTTGAAGACAAATAATAGCAGGGAGAATTTTTTTAATAACAATAAATATTGCCATTCGTCTCACCCCCGTACCTAATCCGCTAACGTTCCATGAAACTATACGTATATTATATCAATCTAATGTATAATCAGGTAAGTCAGGATATTCGAGAGGGCATGGATATGAGAGAGGAAAGGAAAGGGTGAAGACTCTCTTCCATAGCGTTAACCCCCCCCCCCCCCCCCCTCATCCCTAAACCCATCTGTTTATTTAGACAAATTATCCTTGATCCATGCTTTGCTATCTTCCGGAGAGTTAAAGAACCAGACTTTATCCTGCCATTGAACATGTAACCTGGCCGGGAACATCATTGAGTAATTCACATTCTTCCTACGCAATTAATTTTTAATGTCAAAAAAACAATTTCTCTCTTGCATAGTTTCCTTAGCATAGTCTGGAAATAGCATAATTGTAGCTCCATTACAATCTAGCCTTCCCATCTTCCTGGCTCTGCGTAAGATTTCATTTCTATCCTTAGCTGACAACAACCTGACTAATATTGCTCTGGGTCTTGTACCTGGAGTGGGTGATTTGGAAGAGACTCTGTGCGCTCTCTACACAAAATCCTTTAATGTTGAAACATCGTTTCCGAATTGGTCTATAAACCTTCTGGATCTATTTTCCATATCCAGTAGTTTATTTTTGATGTCCCTATTCTCCGCTTGTAACTTGTCCTTGTCTTGGATGATTTTCTGGAGCAGATACTCTGTATCTGATATATGTCCTGTAAACTAGGAGTATACGCACAGGGACCTAACTCTCAAAGGCGGGATAGTGACGGCACTAAAATACATAAATACACCAGACGGCAAGGGTGACACATTTATGACCAGCTCCAGTTTCACAAACTTGGAGTAGATATGCTGGAAAGGAGTAGACTCATCTGTTATAACATTGTCACCACTCCCTTTTTATCCGACGCCCTCGCACCATTGCTCACAGCCCGCATCAGAGCCCCTGTCTCTTTAGGCAAGCACGGGAGACTCCGGTCCGTTAACCAGCCACTGTGGAAATACCTTTAACTCCTTCCTCCCGGCAAGATAAACTCGGCAAGGCAGCCAAACTCACAAGGACACAGAGACCTGCCCCGCTCCTTCCACCATCAAGTCATCTCACCACCACCATCCATGCAGGGGGATCGCGGGTCCAGCGCAGATCCAGATAGGATATTTTATTCCACCCGACCTTCTACTTGTTCAGAGCCATATGAGTGGGGACTTTTTCCTGGGATGTACAGCAGACGTTCCAGAGCCAGACTCTCACCCCAGAACGACTTCACTGCTAGCAGTCTCTCAACGTTTTCAGCGCATCTTCCAGATGACTCGCATAGCCCACAAGGTGCTGCGCTCCAAGGAATGAGGAGGGGCGGAGCTTAGTGTCAGACGTTCGATGCTCTCACGTGCACCATCGTCAATCAAAATGTGGAGACCATCGAAAAAATTATATTTGAGGGTCTGCTGCTGAGCTGACTCTCTAATACATTAGGGACGGGTGCCTGCTACTTATTTGACCATGGACCTGCTGTGAGCTAACCATCGAAAAAAATTATGGTTGAGAGCTTGCTGCTGAGCTGACCCTCTAAAACATTAGGAGCAAGGGCAGCCTAATAAGCATGTTTATATGATGGAGGAGGAGAAGGATGAGAAAAGGAAGATTGAACCATATACCCTTTTTTGTGGTGGAAGGGGTGCATTGGAATACAGTGTATTCAATACACCATAACAGCCACATTTAAAGTGCCTTTATGTTCAGCCGCTTTCCTCTAGTGGAGTAGAGAAGTCAGGGCAATCCAGACCTTGTTCATTTTTATAAGAGTCAACTGGTCAGCATTTTCAGTTGACAGGCAGATGCGCTTATAAGTTGTTATGCCCACAGCAGCACTAAATACCCACTCTGACAAAACGCAGGTGGCAGGGCAGGGCAGCACCTCCAAGGAGTAGAGCGCCAGTTCGCGCCACATGTCCAGCTTGGACACCCAATAGTTGTAAGGCACAGAGGGATCATAGAGGATGCAGACATGGTCTGCTATGTACTTCTTCACCATCTTCCAAAATGTTTCCCTCCTTGTAGGCCGCGCATCAGGGTGAGAGTGCTGGAGGGGTGTCATGAAACTGTCCCAGGCCTTGGAGAGTGTTGCCCTGCCTCTGTTGGAACTGCTGTGTGTTTTCCCCTCGTCTCCCCTCCTCGGTTGCCCAAGGAATTACATACTCTGCCGCCAGCATTGTCAGCTGGAAATTTTTGGAGCAATTTTTCCACAAGGACCTTCTGGTATTGCACCATTTTACTAGTTCTCACAATAACAGGAATGAGAGATGAGAAGTTCTCTTTGTAGCAGGGGTCGAGAAGGGTAAACAACCAGTAATCAGTGTTGGCTAGAATGTGTACAACGTGAGGATCACGGGAAAGGCAGCATAACATAAAGTCAGCCATGTCTGCCAGAGTCCAAACAGACAAGATTTTGCTGTCCTCATCAGGAGGATGACTCTCAATCTCCTCATCCTCTTCCTTCTCTTCTGCCCATCAACACTGAACAGATGGAATAAACCTGCTATGGGTACGACCCTTTGTAGCAGAGGTAACCGTCTCCTGCTCCTCCTCCTCATCATCACCCAATTCGCGCTGAGAAGACGAACTGAGGGTGGTCTGGCTATCACCCTTTGTACTGTCTTCCCCCATTTCCACCTCTTCCACATGCAAAGCATCCGCCTTCATTGTGAGCAGCGAGCGTTTCAGTAGACACAGAAGTCGGATGGTTGTGCTGATAATAGCGGCATTACCGCTCACAATCTGTGTTGATTCCTCAAAGTTGCGTAAAACCACACAGAGGTAAGACATCCATTGCTCACTCGTTGCTTGTGAAGAGCGGTAGCTGATTGGAAAGGCGACGAGCATGTTGCAGCTGGTGTTCAACTACTGCCCTCTGCTGCTCACAAAGCATGGCCAACATGTGGAATGTGAAGTTCCAGCACGTGCTCAAGTCGCACAACAGTCGGTCAGCTGGCAATTTCCAAAGCCGCTACCAAGCTACTGCCATTATCAGACACAACAATGCTTGGTTGAAGGTTGTATGGCGAAAGCCACAGCTCAGTCTGGTCCCTTATACCCTGCCACAGCTCTGCGGTGGTGTGCTGTTTGTCACCTTAGCAAATAAGTTTCAGCACGACCTGCTTCCGTTTCCCCACTGCAGTGCTACACTGCTTCCAGCTACTGACTGATGGCTGACTGGTGCTGCAAGATGACAATTCAGAGGTGGAAGTGGAGGTGGAGGAGGAGAAGGGGAGGTTGCAGCCACTAATTTAGGTGGTGGCAGAAATCCTGATGGAAGTAGGGCCCGCAATCCTTGGCGTCAGTAGCACTAGTGCCATCCCAGGGTACGACTCCACACGGCCTTCACAGTGTGCCATCAGAGAAATGTAGCGTCCCTGACCACAAGCACTTGTCCATGTTTTAGTCGTTAAGTGGACCTTCCCAATATCGTCGTTGGTCAGTGCACGGGTGATTTTACAGGACACATGCTGGTGTAAGGCGGGGACGGCACACCAGGAAAAATAGTGGTGACTGGGGACTGCGTAACGAATGACGGCCGCCGCCATCAGCCTGTAGAAAGCCTCAGTGTCCACAAGCCTAAATGGCAACATTTCTAGGGCCAGCAATTTAGAAATGTGCGGATTTAGTGCTATGGCCTGTGGGTGGGTGGCTGGGTATTTTTGCTTTCATTTAAAGGACTGGGGTATGGACATTTGTACGCTGTGCTGTGACACAGAAGTGGATGTTCTAACTGATGGTACTTGCGATATTCCAGGTGCAGGGCGGGAGGAATCTAGGCAGGGGATTGGCCAGCATGTAGCACAGCGGAAGAGGCGGCAGTGGTGTGACCCGCAGACACTGATTGTGTACCCAGGCGTTCGGCCCACCTATTAGGGTGCTTTGATGACATGTAGCGGATCATGCTGGTGGTGGTGAGGTTGCTACTGTTCACACTCCTGCTCATTTTGGTACGGCACAGGTTGCAAATTACAATTCTTTTATTGTCTGCACTTTCATCAAATAAGCACTAGACTGCGGAACACCTACCCCTTGGCAAGGGAGATTTCCGCAAGGGTGTGCTCCGGGGAATAGTTGCAGGCCTGTTTAATGTGGCCCGCCTTCTCCCTTTTGCCACCCCGCTGCCCCTTCCAGCCTGTTGCGGTGCTGCGGATCCCTCCACCTCTGCACTGCTGTCCTCACTCGGCTTGCCACCTTCCCAGGTTGGGTCAGTGATTTAATCGTTCACCACTTCCTCTTCCACTTTCTCACTCTAGTCATCCTCCTCACTTGTTGACCTAACAAGAACCTCAATTATTGACAACTGTGTCTCATTCTCATAATCATCCACCTCGTGAAACACTATGTGCCGTTCCCCACCGCCATCTTCTTCTGACTGTAGATGCTCAAGAGTTTGTGAATCAGTGCACAAGATCTCCTCATGTCCCTCTTCAAGCGGGCTTGGCGAGAGGCCCAAATTAAGGAATGGTTTTGAAAAGAGCTCCTCGGAATATCAGAGTGTGGGATCACTTGTTTGCCATGACTCTCCATGGTGGGAGGAAGGAGGATCAGGGCGAGGATTCTGCTGACCAGACTCTTGGCTACTGAGACTGGACTTTTTGGAAGGTGCTTAACCGACTGGAAGCATTATCTGCTGCAATCCAACCAACCACCTGGTCGCACTGGTGTGACTTTGAGAGTGGTGTCCTGCGCCACCCTGCCAACTGGGACATGAAGCTAGGTATCGTAGATGAGTATGTTTATTGTGCTCTGGCAGCAGGCACAGTTTCACCGCGCACAGGGCCATGGCCTCTGCATGCACCATCAGCAGCACATCCACTTCCCTGTCCCTTACTGCTCGCCTTCCGCATATTAAATAGTATATATGCTTGCAAGTATGTCACACGTACAGTAGCGCAGGTTTTGTTAGTGTATGCACAAATAAATTAGACTGAATGTCTCTGATATTTAGGATGGGCAAACGTTATACAGGAGATGCAGTACAGGTAATGTCGCTGCCACCAGCAGCAAAAAAATTAGACTGAATGTCACTGATATTTTGGATTGGCAAATATTATACAGGAGATGTAGCACAGGTAATGTCGCTGACACCAGCAGCGAATTTTTTTTACTAAATGTCACTGATATTTTGGATGGGCAATCGTTATACAGGAGATGTAGCGCAGCTAATGTCGCTGCCACCAGCCGCTAAAATATTAGACTTAATGTCACTGATATTTAGGATGCGCTAATGTTATACTGGAGATGTAGCGCAGGTAATGTCCCTGTCACCAGCGGCTAAGAAAAAATTGCACTGAATGTCACTGATATTTCGGATGCGCAAACGTTATACAGGAGATGTAGCACAGGTAATGTCGCTGCAACCAGCACCCAAAAAATTAGACTGAATGTCACTGATATTTCGGATGCGCTAATATTTTACTGGAGATGTAGTGCAGTTATTGTCGCTGTCACCAGCGTCCAAAAAATTACACTGAATGTCAGTGATATTTCGGATGCGCTAACATTATACTGGAGATGTAGCGCAGGTAATGTCACTGCCACCAGCACCGAAAAAATTAGACTAAATGTCACTGATATTAATGATGGGCAAACGTTATACAGAAGATGTAGCACAGGTAATGTCGCTGCCACCAGCGGTGACAAAAATTACACTGAGTGTCACTGATATTTCAGATGCGCTAACGTTACACTGGAGATGTAGCGCAGGTAATGTCATGGCGGTAATGCAGCGGTCAAACAATTGCACGCAATTTAGTGCAAGTTGCACTAAAAATATATATTGCTGCAAGATACAACAATAGTCTATAAAAGTACTTTTGGGTCTCTACAATTGCACGCAATTTAGTGTAGGTTGCGCTATAAATATATATTGCAACCAGACACAACAATAGTCCTTAAAAGGACTTTTGGGTCTCTAACACCAACCCTGCGTAACAAAAAAATAAAATTCAATTGAGTCAATTCCCTACACTATCTGAACACAGCTCTCTCTGACTAACACTGAGCTGAACCACATGTCATCGGGTGTTTTATAGCACCCGATGTCACGTTACGGCCAGCCAATCACTGTAATGCCAGTAACCAACATGGCTACGGCATCATTACAGTGAGTGGCAGTACTTACCTGCAGTAGCAGCCAACAAACGTGCGGGGAGGAGACTTGAGCATCTTGCTTGAGCACATGCGGTATCCGGCCGAACACCGCGATGTGCCGAGCATCTTGATGCTCGATCAACACTAGTGCTGATATCTGTGGTGCTGGGACTGTTAGTACATCCAGTAATATACTCACTTGGCTTACTGTAGATATTGTCCAAGACAAGTTAAATAGGGTAAATGTGAACAAGGCTCCCAGTCCAGATGGATTACACCCAAGAGTGCATAAAGAGCTCAGTTCAGTCATTGCTGTGCCCCTGTTTAAAGATTTTCTAGCTACTGGTACAGTGCCAAGTGATTGGAGGCAAACGTGGTGCCCATATTAAAAAAAGGATCAAGGTTCTTCACAGGTAATTATAGACCAGTTAGTTTAACTTCTATTGTGGGAAACATGTTTGAAGGACTCTTAAGGGACTATACAGTCGGGTCCATAAATATTGGGACATCGACACAATTCTATCATTTTTGGCTCTATACACCACCACAATGGATTTGAAATGTAACAAACAAAATTTAACTGCTTTAACTGCAGACTGTCAGCATTAATTTGAGGGTATTTTACATCCAAATCAGGTGAACGGTGTAGGAATTACAGCAGTTTGCATATGCTCCTCCCACTTGTTAAGGGACCAAAAGTAATGGGACAGAATAATAATCATGAATCAAACTGTCACTTTTTAATGCTTGGTTGCAAATCCTTTGTAGTCAATTACAGCCTGAAGTCTGAAACGCAGAGACATCACCAGACGCTGGGTTTCATTCCTGGTGATGCTCTGCCAGGCCTCTACTGCAACTGTCTTCAGTTCCTGCTTGTTCTTGGGGCATTTTCCCTTCAGTTTTGTCTTCAGCAAGTGAAATACATGCTCAATCGGATTCAGGTCAGGTGATTGACTTGGCCATTGCATAACATTCCACTTCTTTCCCTTAAAAAAACTCTTTTGCTTTTGCAGTCCTCATTGTCCATCCGCACTGTGAAGCGCTATCTAATGAGTTCTGAAGCATTTGGCTGAATATGAGCAGATAATATTGTCCGAAACACTTCAGAATTCATCCTGCTGCTTTTGTCAGCAGTCACATCATCAATAAATACAAGAGAACCAGTTCCATTGGCAGCCATACATGCCCACGCCATAACACTACCACCACAAAGCTTCACTGATGAGGTGGCATGCTTAGGATCATGAGCAGTTCCTTTCCTTCTCCATACTCTTCTCCTCCCATCACTCTGGTACAAGTTGGTCTTGGTCTCATCTGTCCATAGGATGTTGTTCCAGAACTATGAGGGCTTTTTTAGATGTCGTTGGGCAAACTCTAATCTGGCCTTCCTGTTCTTGAGGCTCACCAATGGTTTACATCTTGTGGTGAACCCTCTGTATTCACTGTGGTGAAGTCTTCTCTTGATTGTTGACTTAGACACACATACACCTACCTCCCGGAGAGTGTTCTTGATCTGGCCAACTGTTGTGAAAGGTGTTTTCTGCACCAGGGAAAGAATTATTGGGTCATTCACCACAGTTGTTTTCCATGGTCTTTCGGGTCTTTTGGGGTTGCTCAGCTCACCGATGTGTTCCTTCTTTTTAAGAATGTTCCAAGCAGTTGTGTTGACCATCCCTAACGATTTTGCTATCTCTCTGATGTTTTTTATTTTTATTTCTTCAGCCTAATGATGGCTTGCTTCACTGATAGTGACAGCTCTTTGGATCTCATCTTGAGAGTTGACAGCAACAGATTCCAAATGCAAATAGCACACTTGAAATGAACTCTGGACCTTTTATCTGCTCATTGTAATTGGAATAATGAGGGAATAACACACCTGGCCATGGAACAGCTGAGAAGCCAATTGTCCCATTACTTTTGGTTCCTTAACAAGTGGGAGGCACATATGCAAACTGTTGTAATTCCTACGACGTTCACCTGATTTGGATGTAAATACCCTCAAATTAAAGCTGACAGTCTGCAGTTAAAGCACATCTTGTTTGTTTAATTTCAAATCCATTGTGGTGGTGTATAGAGCCAAAAATGTTACAATTGTGTCGATGTCCCAATATTTATGGACCTGACTGTATATAGGAGTATGTGACTGTAAATAATATTATAAGTGAAAACAAACATGGGTTTACCAAGAACAGAAGTTGTCAGACTAACCTGATTTGTTTTTATGAGAAGGTGAGTAGTAGCCCGAACAGAGGGGATGTAGTGTTTCTGGATTTTGCAAAGGCTTTTGAGACTGTCCCTCATAGACGTTTAATAGGTAAAGTAAGGTCTATAGGCTTGGAAAGTATACAGACGTGGACAAAATTGTTGGTACCCTTTGGTCAATGAAAGAAAAAGTCACAATGGTCACAGAAATAACTTTAATCTGACAAAAGTAATAATAAATTAAAATTCTATAAATGTTAACCAATGAAAGTCAGACATTGTTTTTCAACCATGCTTCAACAGAATTATGTAAAAAAATAAACTCATGAAACAGGCATGGACAAAAATGATGGTACCCCTAGAAAACACAGAACATAATGTGACCAAAGGGACATGTTAATTCAAGGTGTGTCCACTAATTAGCATCACAGGTGTCTACAACCTTGTAATCAGCCATTGGGCCTATATATATGGCTCCAGGTAATCACTGTGTTGTTTGGTGATATGGTGTGTACCACACTCGACATGGACCAGAGGAAGCAAAGGAAAGAGCTGTCTCAAGAGATCAGAAAGAAAATTATAGACAAGCATGTTAAAGGTAAAGGCTATAAGACCATCTCCAAGCAACTAGATGTTCCTGTGAGTACAGTTGCACATATTATTCATAAGTTTAAGATCCATGGGACTGTAGCCAACCTCCCTGGACGTGGCCGCAGGAGGAAAATTGATGACAAATCTAAGAGACGGATAATCCGAATGGTAACAAAAGAGCCTAGAAAGACTTCTAAAGAGATTCAAGGTGAACTTCATGCTCAAGGAACATCAGTGTCAGATCGCACCATCCGTCGTTGTTTGAGCCAAAGTGGACTACATGGGAGACGACCAAGGAGGACACCATTGTTGAAAACGAATCATAAAAAAGCAAGACTGGAATATGCCAAACTACATGTTGACAAGCCACAAAGCTTCTGGGAGAATGTCCTGTGGACAGATGAGACAAAAATCGAAGTTTTTGCCAAGGCACATCAGCTGTATGTTCACAGACGAAAAAATGAAGCATATCAAGAAAAGAACACTGTCCCTACTGTGAAACATGGAGGAGGCTCTGTTATGTTCTGGGGCTGCTTTGCTGCGTCTGGCACAGGGTGTCTTGAATCTGTGCAGGGTACAATGAAATCTCAAGACTATCAAGGAATTCTAGAGAGAAATGTACTAGCCAGTGTCAGAAAGCTTGGTCTCAGTCGCAGGTCATGGGTCTTGCAACAGGACAATGACCCAAAACACACCGCTAAAAACACCCAAGAATGGCTAAGAGGAAAAAATTGGACTATTCTAAAGTGGCCTTCTATGAGCCCTGACCTCAATCCTATTGAGCATCTTTGGAAGGAGCTGAAACATGCAGTCTGGAAAAGGCACCCTTCAAACCGGACACAACTGGAGCAGTTTGCTCATGAGGAGTGGGCCAAAATACCTGCTGAGAGGTGCAGATGTCTCATTGACAGTTACAGGAAGCGTTTGATTGCAGTGATTGCCTCAAAAGGTTGCGCAACAAAATATTAAGTTAGGGGTACCATCATTTTTGTCCATGCCTGTTTCATGAGTTTATTTTTTTACATAATTCTGTTGAAGCATGGTTGAAAAACAATGTCTGACTTTCATTGGTTAACATTTATAGAATTTTAATTTATTATTACTTTTGTCAGATTAAAGTTATTTCTGTGACCATTGTGACTTTTTCTTTCATTGACCAAAGGGTACCAACAATTTTGTCCACGTCTGTAGTTTGTAATTGGATTGAAAACTGGCTGAAGGACCGTGTCCAGAGAGTTGTGATCAATGATTCATATTCAAAATGGTCCCTGGTTATAAGTGGTGTACCCCAAGGTTCAGTTCTGGGCCCCTTATTATTTAATTTATTTATTAATGATATTAAGGACGAGATTAATAGCACCATTTATATTTTTGCAGATGATACTAAGCTATGTAGAACTGTACAGTCTATGGAAGATGTTCATAAACTACAAGCTGACTTGAACACTCTGAGTGATTGGGCATCAACTTGGCAAATGAGGTTCAATGTGGACAAATGTAAAGTTATGCATATTGGTAGTAATAATCTCTGTGCTTCATATGTCCTAGTTGATGTAACACTGGGAGAGTCACTCATAGAGAAAGATTTGGGTGTCCTTGTGGATGGTAGATTAAATTACAGCATACAATGTCAATCAGCTGCTTCTAAGGCCACCAGGATATTGTCATGCATTAAACGAGGCATGGGCTCGCGGCGCAGTGATGTGATATTACCACTTTACAAACCATTGGTGCGGCCTTATCTAGAATATGCAGTTTAGTTTAGGGCATCAGTCCATAGAAAGGATGCACTACAGCTGGAAAGATTAAACGAATTGAATGTATTTAGTCTTGAGACGAGACTTCTAAGGGGGGACATGATTAACCTATACAAATATATAAATGGGCCATACAAAAAATACAGTGAAAAACTGTTCCATATAAAATGCGCTCAAAAGACAAGGGGGCACTGCCTTCGATTGGAGAGGAAAAAGTTCAGTCTCTGGAAGCGTCAAAGCTTCTTTACTGTAAGAACTGTGAAGCTGTGGAATAGACTTCCTCAGGACGTGGTCACAGCAGGAACAGTGGACAGTTTCAAAAAGGGTTTAGACGAATTCTTAAAAGTAAACATTAATGCTTATGAAAACATGTAGAAATCTGAGTCTCAATTCCTTCTGGGATTCGCATCCCCACCTATCCCCTGATTGAACTTGATGGACTTTTTTTTAACCAAATTAACTATGTAACTATGTAACTATGAAATCAAGTAAATTGGATGTTGAACATGTGAATGTCCCAACAGTAGTCCTACAGAATGATGGGGAACTATATACTATCTGTGGTCATAATATGAGAACAGGTTTTCAGCTCCTTACATTGCAGTGATAGGTTCTTAATTTACTGTCAGAATTCCCTGTCATGGACAGTTTGACAGCCCTATTCTGCAGATGGCAGGCTGGCAGCACTTAAATAAATGGGCTTCTGGTACAGGAACCGCGCTGTAAACTTGCTAATGTGTAGGAGTTAAAGAGGTTGTGCAGGGGTTTTATAATGATGACCTGTCGTAAGGATAGGACACCAATATCTGATCTGTGGTGTTCCAACACCCGGCACCCTCGCTGATCAGCTGTTTGAAGAGGAGGCTGCGCTCCATGTGAGCGCTGTTTCCTTTTCATTACACTACGCATCGTCTCCCCTGTAGTGTTAAGCGTGAATATTCAAATAGCGAATTTTTTTCTCGAATATCGCAACTTTGAGAATTCGCGGATATTTCAAATATAGTGCTATATATTCGCTATATCGAATATTCGTAAATTTTAAACATCTGAAAAAACATGATCCCTCACTGCTTCTTGCTTGTGGGCCAATGAGTCATTGGCCCACAAATAAGATTATACCACTATATTAGCTAAATCGATCGATTCTACATTATTTTTTAGAATATTCGCTATATTGCAAGAAGCAGGTTGGAATCAATCTTGTTATTCGAATTCCCGATTTTTACATAACGGGAATGTTATGAATGATCGCGTGAGGACGCGATCTTATGAGTGACGTAATCGTGTCATCGTAATCGCTAATATATTCGTTATTTAATCAACTTCGGCATACACCTCCCCGACAAGCGTCCCTGTCACCATGGGAACGCCTGTGGGTTAGAATATACCATCGGATCTGAGTTTTCCCTAAAATCGTGACAACTCAGATCCAATGGTATATTCTAACCTACAGGCGTTCCCATGGTGACGGGGACGCTTGTCGGAGAGCAGTATGCAAAAGTGGAATAACAATACATATTGAAAAAAAAAAAGACGAATATTCTAAATAACGAATATATTCGCTATATTGCTATAACTACATTTTTTAGAATATTCGTCATATTCTAAAAAACAAAGTTATAGCAATATAGCGAATATTCGTAAAATACACATATGGACTGCAATTTAGCTAATATAGTGCTGTATTTTTTTTTATAGTGTACATTTTTTCGAAAAATGAAGTTCAGAAGAGACAAAAAAAATTGACTATAAAAAAAAGATTATAGCACTATATTAGCTAAATTATGTGTATTTTACGAATATTCGCGATATTGCTATAACTTCGTATTTTAGAATATTTGTAATATTCTAAAAAACCAAGTTATAGCAATATAGCGAATATTCGTAAAATACACATATTAGCCATAGCCTAAGCCAACCAATATGAAAGTTGCCTTATACAGTTTAAAGAAAGTCGCAATACGCAAATAATTTTTTTTATATATTTAAATACTTTTAGTTTATTTTTTCCTTCATCATATATAAAAAGGTCAGAAACAAGACATAACATTAGGCAATAATACAGCAGGGCATAAACAATGCTAATTCCTGTATATACACATACATTTGTTACTCGCTTATCCTTAGGCATCAGGAATATGTCCCTGTCCTGTTTCTTTCCTCATATCATGTACAAAACGAGGAAACAAAAGAAAAACAATATAACCCCTCCCCTTCCCCCCCCCCCCCCCATGGTTGTCTTGATGGATACCACAGATTTTCATTCTCTCTTCCACATCCTCCATTTATTTATGGGTACCGACATATTCATATCTACATACCCTCCCACATAAGTTCTTCCATACGCAAATAATTAAATCGCATATTAATCGAGATGAATAGAATAATGACGAATATTCAATTTCGACGAATATAAAACGAATATTCAATCGAATATTTGCGAAATATCGTGAAATCGAATATTGCACCTCCTGCTCAACACTACTCCCCTGTAGTGGCAGCATGGTGTAATTACAAGTACTCATTCCATTTAAGTGAATAAAGCGAGTACTTGTAATTATTGTATACTCACTTCCGAGACGACAGGCAGTGTAATGAAGAGGAAGCAGCGCTCGCATGGAACGCCACCTCTTCTTTAAATAGCTGGGCGGGGGTCTGAGTTGCAATACCACATACAACCTGTGGACAGCTGTGGCACTATTTTTGGAAGAAAGCAGCCTTGCTTTTGCACCCCATGCTTAACCACTAAAAAGTTAGTGTATATCTGATAAATAAAAAATGTATGTTTATAATAATTTATACAAAAATATATGATTTTTTATTACATCTTTATCAATAAAGAATTGTTTTGCTTGATTTAAAAATGCTGTCGAGCTAAACTTGATGGTTAAGGCATCTTCGCTGGTCCCATGTTCATGTGCCTGCATTACTGAGAAAAATGAGGCTTTAATTTAATATATGCAAATGAGCCTCTAGGAGCATTGGGGGTGTTGCCATTACACCTAGAGGCTCAGCTCTCTCTGCAACTTCCACGCCTTCTGCACTTTTATTGACAGGGCCAGGCAGTGTACCCATGATCATGCCTCGTCCAGACTTCTCCTAATGTCTTGTGCAGTGCTGTGCGTTTCACTATTTCGCCAAGGTGCAGTACAGAAAAGAGGCTCACCAGCAGCTCTCTTCTGTACTGCAAGCCTCTTTCCTCTACTGTGCCTGCACCACATACTGAAGCACATGCAGAACCCAAAAATTTAGGAGGTCAGGGCCAGACGTGATCATGTTTACACTGCCTGACCCTGTCAATCAAAGTTGAGAGGGTGCAGTAGTTGCAGAGAGAGCGGAGCCCCTAGATGTAACAGCAACTCCCCCATTGCTCCTAGAGACTAATTTGCATATATTAAAATTTCATTTTTCTCAGTAATGCAGGCACATATGAACATAGGACCAACATAGATGCCTTCAGCTGCTAAGCACACATGCAACAGTTCAGCCAGTTTCATAGGTACAAATCTGATGGCCTTCAAGAGACATTTGTTTTTTTGTATCTAACTATGCATGCATTCATATTAGAATTTACTTTGACCCAAAAAAAGTTTTCCAATATGCTATAGCATGATATAAAATCAATTACTCACCATTCTGTTCCCTTTGCACTCCAGCAGCTAGTAGGTCTGGTTCACCAAGGCTTATGTCATTAAGTCTTGTTCCTAAACACTCCATACATAGTGACTTGCACCATTCCTCTGCTTCCAGCTCTGCAAAGAATGATATATCAAAATGTGATAGGAAATATAATGCATGAAACTGCAAAGTGCCTGCTTTACAAGGCTCAGTTTACATCTAATATGTGCCTTGGTGCAGATTTTTGACAAAAAGGACAGGTGCATAAACTGTAACCTTATCTTGTGAAGAACACCAATAGATGCAACTGGACAATTTGATTTGATTTATGGGAGCTGTTCAGGCTGGCGTCAATATTGTAATGCAGAAAAATAAGATCTCCAAGAGCAGGAAAAATACAGCAAGCCATGGAAGAAAAAAGTGTAGAAGCATTTACCATTGTATTGGGTTCATAATTTGATGTTAGGTTCTTGAGCCTTTTGGCATACATGAATGTTAAGTAGATAGGCAGCACATTTTCCTGCCTATGGCCATTTTAACAAAACGATCAAAAACTATAAAATCCAAAGTAAACAGTTTATAGATTGGAGTATTATAAGTTCACAAAATAAAGAATTATTTCAATGCACACCCAACATCAAAGAACAGAAGGAAATGGGAATTTCTGAATGCTAAATGACAAGCACATTATTATTATTTTCTTTTTTTAAACACAAAAGGACATTTAGTATTAGATTTATGGCTATTTTTGGTGTATATTTATCACATAAAATGTCGCTCACCAATTCCTTTGTGGTAAATTTTGCAACATTACATTGAGTTATGGTGGCTGGATAAGTGGTGATTAATGGACCTCAGATATGCTATCTTTCTGATCTCTCTCTCTCTCACTCTCCATCCTCTCTTGCACTTCTGGATAATAGCTGTACGCTGTCTCTTGTGGATTTAGGTGTTCACAGTATAATGAAGGCTTGGAGTTGGCCTGCCCTGGATGATGTCTAGGTAATGGGTGTCCAAATTATATTTCCTCACCCGCAGCAGAATCTATAAAGCTGTGGATTGCTGGTCACTCTGCTGTCTGTATAATGCTGTGGCTTTTCAGATATCCTGGTGCTCTTGGAGTCTTAAGGAGCATGACGCCCTGCAGTGATGGTCTCACAGGAAAATAGAATTTCTTGCTGGCCCCTAAAACTCTAGGAGTAGGAGCAATTGAACAAGCTTCCTTTCTCCTAATTGTCCAGCTAGAACTCCCCATGCTGGTAGGGATCAGGACTAGCCCACTTCTACCAAGAGGGGAAGAACTAAGTGCTTAACTTTGCCAACCAAAGCATGTTTCCTGGAGAATCTGGGATTCTGAAGCCATTGTTCAACTTGAGTGTAATGATCTTAAGTCTACCATGCAAGTAAAATACACAGTATTTTAATAAACATAATTAAATAACATATACATATGATTAAATATATGAAATTTAATAAAGGTTAAGTTTTAACATTCTATCCTAATAGTTGTGCATTATTTATAGGTACGTGACAAATATGCATTGCTAAAATTTCCAGGATATACTCACTGAGGGACATTTATCAAGACCAGTGTTTTCTTTGTCGGTCTTGATTCCCCCTGCGCCAGTGGAGGATGTGCAAAATTTATGAAGATGCATTTGCCTCTCATAGATTAGTCACATCCTGTAGTTGGCAATGCAACAGTCTAAAATCTACAGCAGTCCTGTCTTTAGTCACACAAGAAAACTGGCAAGGATAAAGATAAATGTACTTGACCTACTACACCGGCCCCTACCTGCCCTCGCCACACCTCCTTTCCTCACCACTTCTGAAAAATGAAATGAAGGGGGAAAAGTAGTAAATTATTCCACAAAAAATGCATGCTGCAAAAATTGCAACTTTTTGATGGCACAAAAGTGGCATATATACAGTAGTATAGCTAATGTCATCCACTGTATTTAAGTCATATTAGATTATCTTTTGTGGACCTTATTATGCCTAGATTTGCAATAACAATAATTGCCGACTATTTTCTACTTTGATAGGAGAAAATTCACACTCCAATAAACTTCTTACTGGGTTTTTCAGATCACAGATGGTGAGAGTTTTCCAGCATACAGAAGTTCAAGGGGAAATTCAGGGCAATTTCAAGAAGCCTTGCTGCTGCGCCCTGAATCATTTATCTTCCATATTTTTCATAAAGCAGGGTCAGAAAATATAATGGAAGCTAAAAGAGAACTGTGCATCTGAAGTATGCATCGTTTAGAAATAAAAAATGATAGTCTACTCAATTTGAAATGTATAATATTTACTGTGCCCAGTCTTCCTACAAAAATATATACACATGCACTATGTAGTTATTTATTCTATAACTATGTTGATTTCTCTTAAAGGGGATGTCCAGGTTAAATAAAACTTGGAAAGCATCCGTAAAAATAATAAAAAAAACTAAAGGAGTAAAATTTCCTTTTTTAATTATTTTTCTTCCCCGACGCTTCCTGCTCTGTGCACATGTTAACATATATCCAATCAGTAGCCTTAGTAGTGATGTACCATATACTGATGTCACCAGTGATTGGCTACACGGTGACCTCTGTGCATGGAACGTCATCACTGCAGCCAGGAAGATCATCTCAGTGGTGGGGAGGACCAGTGCACATCGCTAAAGGTAGAAGTGGAGAATAGGCATAATTATTGCTTATTTTGATATTTAGCATTTTTTATTCATTCGATTCGGCCAACCCCTTTAAGAGATTGATATCAATTGATTAAAATAACCAGAACAAAAAACGTATAATTCTACCATAAACGTATAATTCTTTAATTCTACATTGAACTTTGATATAAAACATCATTTGTCACCACCTTTGATTAATGTTAAATATCAAGGTAGTCAGGAAAAATCCTGTCCCACCAGTGTCACAGGATACAGATCTGTCTAACTCCAAGCCTACTATGAAAACATTAAATCAGTGCATGACATCTGAGTTTCATTAGGGGTATCAGAATGATTACAAACATTTATACTACTTACTATGTGAAAAAATGAAGGTTGGCAAGTGCTACAAAATTCTGTGTGAAATAAACCTCAATACATGGAGTCCTTAAAGAGTCTCCGTACTTTCATACAATTTTATTTCTTTTTATAGCAAATTTCTAAATCACTTCATTTAAAAAAACAGAAAAAAAAAAACAGAAAAAAACTGTAAACTCATGGCCACTAAGGGTCTCACTTACACCTAATTTGCAGCCCACTGCCTGTCAAACAGGATCTGTCCCTAGTAATAGAGACACAGAACATGACTCACATGGAAGCATGCAGCATTGTTTGTCCTGTCCAACATTTTGAAATCTGTGATGGAGGCTCAGGATAGCGCCTAAAACTGGTACAGTATAATGGACATCATTTTACAGTAAACTTGCTGAAATTCATCTCATTGTATAAACCTTTTTGCATTCAGCATTGACTTCTGAGCCCCCAAAACATCTACATTTTAGATTTTTTTTATTTTTTATTTAATAATGAGTGCCAATTCCTGATTAGCCTACAGCTTTGAAAGTGTGATTGATCTGGTAATGATACTAAATTACTCTACCCTTACATTGACTGTAAGCCAGAAAAACTACACAAATGAAGCATAAAATACACAAACCCAAATTAAACATTTCACTAAATTAATGGACTGGTTTTGATTTGGCTGTGAGAATACAAAGCCCTCAGGTTTAGGTTTGTGACAGCTTCTTTAACTGAAAGACTTGTTTGTGACTAGGAAGCATAACATTTTGTTCAATTTTCGAACAAAATAAAATTAATCTGTTCTTGTAAACAGATGTATTTTGAGACTGCAGCCGTTTCCATTTTAATATAAAGCCAGAGCTGTCTAATATGATTAATTACATCATTTACAGATGCAAATACCGTATGAATGCAATTAAGTACCTACAGCCCAAAAACTTTGTTTTCCTAGTTTTAACTACAAGGGATTTGAGGATTATAAACATGTATTTCTAGCTCCTATTGTTTGCTATTTCAGTGAATACAGATGTGACTTCATCGATGGAAACCAGGGCTTTTAGAAAGGTAGCAACCAATGTATTTAGGGTCGTGTGTGACATCCGCTGCGTGAATAAGAGCCAAGACCACGTGCGGACAGAAGAAGCACAGAGCACTAACATGATTGATAATGCTCCCTGCATCTCTGTGATCTTTTTACTACAAAATCACAGTGACAACTTTATCTCACTGTGATTTTGTAGTAAAAAGATCACAGAGAGGCAGGAAGCATTATCATCATGTTAATGCTGCGTGCTTCTTCTGTCCGCAGCGAGTCTTGGCTCTCATTCACGCAGTGGATGTCACGCACGGCATCCACTCGTGTGAAACAGCCCTTAGTGTCTGTAAATCAGGCAAAATTCTTTTTTTTTTAACTGTACTCTATATCGACTATATACACTATATAAACTAAAGCATGCATTATGAACCAAAGCACACATTGCACCCACATTATTATAAAGTTGGCCCACCCTCTGCAGCGAAAAGAGCTTCCACTCTTCTGGGAGGGCTTTTTACAAGATTTTGGAGTGTGTCTTTGAGACATTTGCCTATTCATCCAGAAGAGCTTTTGTGAGGTCAGAAACTCATGTTGGATGAAGGGACCTGGTTTGCAATCTCCATGCTAGTTTATCCCAAAAGTATTGCTATGAGTTTGGGTAGGTTAAACCTGTGGTTGGGTCATGACACACATGAGTAATAAGGATTGATGAAAGCTCTGGCATACACTCATGTGAATTTGGCCTTCAGCTGAGTGACTGGCTTCTGTGACTTTCCTCATGAGTCTCCTTGTTTTGATGCTAAGTTTTGAGGGATGGTCTCATCTAGGTGGTATAAAGTAGCATTTTTTCCTTGTAATTCATTTAGTAGTGTTCCCTGAAATACCAAAACTTACATATTATTTTTTTAACCTTTTTTTTATTGAAAGTGTGAATAACTTTATCTTTAATTTGCATACACTCCAGCATACACGCATGTGAATCTGGCCTTAAACTGACTTCTAGATTTGATGCTAAGTTTTGAGGGATGGCCTCGTCTAGCTTTTTTTTACTTACAATTCATTTAAACAGTGTTCTGTGGAATATCAAAACTTAGATATTACTTATAAGCCTTTGAATGTGTTAATAACTTTAATTTGCATAGAATGCCTTTTCTTTGGTGTTTAATTTAATAGTTCCCCTTTAGATTTACCGTCTGATCAATGTAAATGATTTGTTGACAGTTGGACCGCATTGAGTAAAATAGGATTTGGCAGGGATTCAGCAGCTTTCCAGCCAGACACAAAGATACTGATTTTCACTGGACAAAAAGCTTTGCATGCAATGGTTCTTGTCTGGCCGAAACCTGGCATTTATGCCTGAAAGCAGTCGGATCCTCGCCAGATTCCATTATAGTTGATGGCTCTGCCTGATCTAGAGAACTCTCATTTAACACAAATGTGAACCTACCCTAAAGAAGCCCTTATATTATCTAAAATACAGGCATCCTGTGAAAGCTCGACAAATACAAGATGTTATTTCCTATTACAGTATATGAACATTTTTCCCTTACGTAAATCACTTTTTGTGTCACATGCACCATTTTACTTCTTCATTTAGGCAAAGAGTACAGTTGTGGGCGGACTTCAGTTTTAGGCTGATTTATGGACTGCACCAATTAAAAAACATCATTGACAAAAAATGGATCATTTTATTGTAGTCATTTTATATATGTATTTGGAACGGGCATTACAACTGAGGAAAGACTGCCAATAATTACCTTACAACCAAGTGGCACAATACATATTTAAAACTAAATAAATCAAAATAAAAAATGTTTTACTGATTTAATAGAACAAAGCTTATTTCCTGCTTGTACGAAGAGAACGTATTAGACTGGCAGAAGAGCATTTTAGATTTTTGTATTATTAATACTTAGTGTAAAATCAATTTAAACTCATACATCACCAACTGCATGACTGTATTTTTCCTGTGTAGACAACATCGGAGTCGAAATTTAATTTCTGCCATGTGATCTCTCCTTCCGTTTTGAGTAATACTTCATAATACAAATTAAACACAACTACACAGCAGTGACTTCCCATCATTTTACATAATTAAAAACATTTATCTTGCTATTCCTTTAATTATACATTTGTCTCTGCTGGAGTATAGCAATGGACTGTCTACACTAGAATACGTTTATACAGTGCTGTCTGAAGGCATATTAAGAAGGATTCATTAAAAGTACATATAATCAAGCAGCTGATGTGCTTTACTGCTAAAGTAATACCCAATTCAGCAATATTTTAATGGCCAGAGAAATCCATCATTCCGTTGTTATTTAATGAGCAGGTTTTCTTCTCCACCACTCTGTAGATGTTCTTTTTTATGTTAGCGCATTAACTGAATTACACAACCCAAACATCAGCAAGCCATTTAAAAATGTATAAATATGTTTGCCTGTACAGGATTCGGCACTTCTTTATGCCCTATTCTGTAAATAGACAGCACAGTGAGAACTGTTGTATATGTGCGGCATAGTAATTGGCAGCTGTGCAGAGTAACTGGAGGGGTTTGTGGCACTTAGGATTCTACAGAAATGCCCAGGATAAAAGGAAACCCCTGATCCCAGTTATTTAACCTATATCGAAGGTCCTTAAAGCGGTTGTCTTGCTTCAGCTAATGACATTTATCTTGTATGCAAATTTAATACAAGACACTTATTAATGCATTGTGATTGTCCATATTGCCTCCTTTGCTGGCTTGATTCATTTTTCCATCATATTATTCAATGCTCATATCCTGGGAATACGACCACCCTTCAATCCAGAAGCGGTGGCCATGCAAGGAAAAGGCTCCAGCCTCTCTGGTGGCCTGGATTGTGGAAGCACGCATAGGCTGTTCCTATAATGTGCAAGCACGGCCACTGCTGCTGGATTAAAGGGTTGTAGTAACCCCTGGATACAAGCAATCTATAAGCTTTTTGAAGAAAAGTGGAGAGGCATAGTGGGAGGGGTGAGGTCTACCTCAGCCCACCAGATTTATTATAACTTACACCAAAAACTGTGGTTAAGTTAAAGATCTAGCTAGCACAGATTTGAGTTTCTGGCACAGAGAGAGATGTCTCTTAATAAAATAAGGTGCATCTCAAGAGATCAAGACTTGCATATGGAAACGCCAGTCTTGGTAAACTGACAAACAGAGCAACCTGATGTTATGAGTTGGAGCAGCACCGTGTGTCAGGCTGCTGCAGCAGTTGACTCAAGTGAGTCTGTTGGGTGATGTCAGCAGTGAACAGTTGTTTTGGAGGGCTGAGGAGGCTAAATGTAAAGCAATGCATGGATGCTGCTGGGGATGTAGACTCCCAGGGCTGTTCTGGGGGCTGAGTTGCTGTCACTAGAACTGCTGGGGCCTGGAGGGATATTTGACTGCTAGGACAGGTTGTGGTGGTCAGTGGCACTTCAATTACATTCAGAGTACTGGGTGGTAAACTGTAGATGTCCAGAGACTCCAAACTCCTCCATCTGGGTGTATTTATAGACTTGATCTGGCTGGCCTATAGGGCCTTGCAGTGGATCTCCTATTTGGTTGTAATGTTCCACTCCTGGTTTGCCTGCAGAAAGCCCTTTGGACTTTAGTTGACTATGGACAGTGATATTCAGGATTTTACACAATTTAGGAAATACAGGGTCAATAGAAAAGGCAGTGGCATGTGCCTGTATGTGAGGAGTGATGTGAAGGCGAGTGCGAAAGCGGGAATTGTGGGTGAGAATGGTGAGGATGTTGAAACCTTATGGGTTGAATTACAAAGAGAAATAAACTTTGCCTGGGAGCAGCTACTATAGCATAATAATACTGAGGATAAATGAGAAAGCTTTAAATCCTTATTGGGTAATTACACAGCAAAAATTATTCCTGTAGGTAACAACTATAAATGGCTTTACAGATACTGTAAAAAGGGCGATAAATGACATGAAAAAGCATTTAAAAAATACAAATCTGAGGGGTCAGTTGTAGCCTTTGAAGTTTACAATGGAGTTAAAAAAGTCTGTAAAAAAGAGATATAAAATGCAAAGATACAAAACAAACAGCAGGTGGCAAAAAAGAGCAAAATAAATCCCAAACAATTCTTTACATATATAAATGCTAAAAAACCAAGGTCAGAGCAGGTAGGTCTCCTAAATAATGGAAAAGGAAGGGGGGGTCACTGAAGATAAGGCACAGTTACCCAACTTTTTTTTTTTAGCTTTAGTACATCCAGTAATATACTCAATTGTATATATAACTGTAGATATGGTTCAAGCTAAATGGATATTTAATATGAATTCCCTAATTCCCAGTGGCCTTAATACCGACATAGAACTGTTCGCATTCGAATAATATAGAAATGTACAGTGAGCCTGCCTTTAGAGATACATCACAATGCGTTGCGGACAACAAGGAGTTAAATAAGTAATACCTGAGAGCAAGCACAAATAAAGAGGGCACCAAAGAAGAGCCATGTAATTCTCACTGAGGAAGGACAGCGTACTGTCCGAAACGCGTTGTAATTTTGGCACCTGCGACTATTCATAGCTGCAGGAGTGACGTTACTGGTCACTCCGTGTGAGCGAAAGCCGCTAACTCAACTGGCAGGAAGAGACATGGACAAAGAAGCATCTTAGTGACAAGGTAAATAGAAACCTCAGAAAATATAAGTCACTGTATTAGTGTGGGCACCTTAGAAAATAGGGAAAGACCACATGCTAAATTAGGTAGACAAGTGCGCGGTATCTTTTTCAAGTATATTGTTCTATGCAATAGTTACGTGCGGTCCTACTGCGATACCGTTGCCACATTAGGTGTAATAAGGGAAGAAGCTCTATTGAAACATTTCCATTTTTCTGGGGAAGCTGTTCTTAATACAGCAAGTTTCAAGTGAGCTGCTAGAAACCCTGTTCACCCCAAATATTTATAATAATCTCTGAGCTGTGGTGGGACAGGAAAGAACGGATACAAAGAGTCCAAATGATCTTTGGACCACCAAGGACTGATCAAACAAATAATAATAAAGACTATAATTCACATTTTTCGTTCATTAAAAATACATTATAGCAACTAGAAAGTCTGTTAGTAGGGGAAATTAAGGACCTACGGGAGATCACTACATTAGAAAAATACATTGAATGGGGCATAGTCCCAAAAGGGTTGAGGGTAGAAAAAAACACTGTCATTATGGAGTAGGAACAAATGTTCCATAACTTCTCAAGGAGAGCCATTATCTTCATCATACACAAAAGAAGACAGAGACTAATGAACACCAGCAGAGAAATATGGGAGTTGTTTGAAAAGCTAAGACTCTGGAAAGATCATCAAGAGATACAACCCCTAGTGAATAACATAAAAAGGAGAATACATATAAAAGAGGAGGCGATAAAAGATAAAAAGATATGGAAATTCAATAGAGATTCGCTACCAGTTAAAATTGTTGAGGATGTAATGGGTGAAAACGTTAATTCATTCGAAACAATAGATGAATAAGTTGCAGAAATACAGATTAATCACGACTCCCTCTTTACAACACACAATGAAATAGAGGAGATAGAGGATTTAAACTGTAGCGTTCCCGTTTCACCAATAGTAATAATTCACAACCCAGAAGTTCCCATACAGAACCGCTTTAACCCCCTTAGTCAGATCATAGATGAGGAAGAAAAAGGAGAAGGGATACAAATAGAAATGTAATAACCCCAAGAAAAAATAAAGCAACTGCAGAAACAGAGGAGATATAAATCTAAATGCGAAAGTGAGAAAAGAAACACACGAGAATAAGGAAGGCGAAAAAACTAATGAAATAATATGCAAAACCAAAACCACAAGAGGAAATATGGAGGCGGGAAGAAGAAAATCCATAGTAAAAAAGACACTAAAACAATTTGTCCAAAAGAAAAAGCAACCAATAGAAGATAAACATATGGATGAAGTCTTAAGGAAAAAATATATATAATTTAAGCAACCATACACTCACTAAAGGAGAAGAAAGTATTTTAAAGAAGGGATTGAAGTTTGCCCCAACCACATTTTTTAATAAGTTCGAAATAAAATTAATGAGGAGGCTAGCCCTGAAAAAATACTTCCTGAAAAAATCTATAAAAGGGGTACAAATAAATGACTAGGAAAATATAGATCAATTTTAACATACAGATTTAAAACCTGATTTAAAACCAGATTTAATTAATGATACGCTATCGAAGACGTTGTCGGCGTCCCTGCAGCAGATACATGAGGCAATTCATCAACATGATGCCAAGTTAGAAGAACTAGAGCAGAGAGCTCAGTTGCTCGAAAGTGAGAATGCTAGCCAAGCACGCACCCTGAGTGAACTGTCCAAACAGAACATGATTTTATTTGACAGGGTGGAAGACTTGGAAAATAGGTCGAGACGGAGCAATCTCCGCTTGATCGGTTTGCCAGAATCGGTAAAACCAATGGAATTAAAGGAACTTTGTGAATTCGATTTGCCGAGAGCCGAGGGTCTGGATGGCCGTCATAAAGTTGAAAGGGCACATAGAATTGGCCCCCAGGAGGATTTGGCATTGAAAAGAGCGGGAGGGTCGCATAATATGACCGTAAAGCCACGCCAAGTGATCATGAAATATTTGGACTACTGTGATAAGGAGGCCATATTGAGAGCTTTCAGGAACAGGAAAAGTCCTCTTAAACTACAAGGTAGTACTATACTATTGTTTGCGGATTACTCGGCGGCAGTGGCCAAGAAAAGGAAAGAGTTCAGCCATGTTTGCTCTCTGCTACACCAGAGGAATATCAGATTCCAACTAATGTACCCGGCAAAACTGCGGGTCACACATGCTGATGGATCCACGATTATATTTCATGAACCATCGGCGGCAGAGGAAATGATGGACACCCTGCAGAACAGGCGACAGTAGAGAGAAGAAGATCGCAGTCGGAGAGCTACATCACCGCGTCAGGACAGGATTGAAGGGGAGAGGCGAAGGATGGACTCTCAAGATCCGGATCGGGAGCGACGAGACAGAGAGGGTCGATCAGGGATGGCTAACAACCGTGCTTCTAAGAGAGAAGTGCAGTCATACCCGAGAAGGTGACTTTTCATGTGATAGTTAGGCGTTGTAACTCAGCGCATGTACTAGTCATATATAAGGGACTCAAAAGTTAACAGCGAGAGTTCTCCTTTAAGTCACACTGAGAAGGAGGGATGAAGAGGGTCAGTGTGATGGATGTTACCAGTTCATGTATACGTTCAGTAGATAATGTTAATGATTGATCCCTGACATATGCGGCCTTAGGTTCATAAAGCCATTGGTTAGGAAGGTGAGTGGGTGTCGCAACCCAGAAAAAAGGAAGTCTAGACAGAATAACTACAGTTAGAGGCTGCTCTAACGATTAGGGAAAGGGAATTAAGGAGTTGTGAGGGAATCCTTTTTAAGGAGTTATTGTGTTTTATCTAATTTGCAATTTTTGTATAGTCTGAACATATATTTTTACCGGCTACAAGGATAGTATCTAGCAATACAGTGAGATGAAAGTCGTTTCTTGGAACATAAAGGGTTTGAGGTCACCCCACAAAAGATGGATGGTCCTTAGACACTTAAAGAAACTTAAGCCTGATGTGGTTCTCCTTCAGGAAACCCACCTGGAGGAGAAAGATTTTGATAGGATGAAAAAATTATGGGTAGGTTCAGTGTTTGGTGCCCCAGCATATAACAGGAAAGCGGGAGTTATAACAATGATAAACAAGCAACTTAACTGTACTGTGATAGGACACTCTGCAGATGCACAGGGCAGGTGGGTACAAGTTCTTATTCAGGTTCAGGACACTCATAACAGCATATATAATGTTTATGGCCCTAATACAAATAATGGAGCGTTCTTTAGCGAGTTAGAGACCAGGGTGTTGGGAGACGAAAATCAATACAAGATTGTTGGGGGGGATTTCAATTCTGTGGTTAGAGGGGTGAAAGACAGAAGACGAGTAGGAGACAGGACCGGGATTGATGGACCCCAAGATAACGTGATGCAACCTCTTATGGGGGGGCTGATCTGGTAGATCCATAGCGCTGAATTACATCCCGATGACCGGAGCTTTACATTTTATTCAAATTCACAATCCTCGTGGTCGCGGATCGATTACATATTTCTTTCCCACTCATTGTCGCTTAGGGTGGAGGAGGCGGAGATTGGTGCCATGGTTATATCAGATCATGCCCCTATATCGCTAGACCTTGCTGAGACATTTCCAAGGGGAGTAGATTACATCTGGCGCTTTCCTTCATATCTGTGTACAAATGAGGAGTTTGTGGAAAAGTTGTCCATATGGTGGGAGGAGTTTAAGTCTGATACGGAGGGGCATCTGGGAGACCCACAGCTGTTTTGGAATACTGCAAAGGCAGTGTTAAGAGGAAGGATTATAGGCCACGTGAGCAGTTTTAAGAAAAAGGCTCATCTTTCTTTTCAGGAAGCAAGTCAGAAAGTCAGAGAGGCTTATTCCAAATTCTTAAGTATTCCGTCAGAGGTTAGCAAACAGAAGTGGGTTACTGAGCGCCAAATTTTTGAGAAATGTGAGAAGGAACGGGAGTCCCTGAGACAGTCAGAAATGGAAGCAAGATTATATAAATTTGGTAATAAATCAGGGAGGTTACTGGCTAATTTAGCTAAAGGGATGAGAAATCCCCAGTACATAGCGTGTTTGAAGGACAAAGAGGGTAAATTGAGCCATGACCCGGCTACAATTAGTGATATAGTAGGTTCATACTACGAAACATTATATAGGGAAGAGGGGGCGGGCGACCTGTCAGACACTATACTAAAAAAGGTACAGCTCCCGAAATTGTCTGAAGATCAGCTCCTTATTTTGAACGCAGACATTACTTTGCAAGAACTGCAGGAAGCCATGAAACACTTGGGTAATTCCAAAGCCCCTGGTCCGGATGGATTTACAGGGGAGTTCTTTAAAGCTCTGATACCCCAGGTATCCCCGGTTCTCCTAGAATTATTTAATGGAGTATTACAGGGTAGTATGAAATTAGACAATGAAAACATGTCATATATCAAGTTGCTCCCCAAGCCAGGGAAAGATCCCTTGTCCCCGGGTTCTTATAGGCCCATCTCTCTGATAAATTTGGACGCGAAATTGCTGGCCAAAATTGTAGCAGATGGCTTAGCTACATTTCTTCCCCAGTTAAAAGGAAGGGAACAGGTGGGATTTGTGAAAGGTAGGTTAGCAGTAACAAACATAAGGACTGTCTTGACGGTTCTAGACAGGGTCCAGAATCTTCCTGTTGAAGGCGAGTTTCCAGCCATGCTCACACTGGATGCGGAAAAGGCATTTGATAATGTAAGGTGGGCATGGCTGGGAGCAGTATTGGATAGGATGGGATTCCAAGGGGCTTTCAGGACTTATGTGTCCCAAATGTACCATAACCCGAGAGCGAGGGTTTATACTCAAGGCTTTCTATCTAAGCCCTTTCAGCTTCAAAATGGCACTCGACAGGGGTGTCCACTATCCCCACTCCTGTTTAATTTAGCGTTAGAACCACTAGCCAGAGGATTGTGTGATTCTAATGTCTTTGAAGGTATTAAAGTTGGGGGATGTCAGGCAAAAGCGGCCTTGTTCGCTGATGACATAATTCTATTCCTGGCCCGCCCGAAACAACATATAGGGAGGGTGATGGATATGCTTAGTGAATTTGGGAAATACTCAGGATACGCAGTAAATAGGAATAAATGTGAAGTGCTTCCCTTGGCACAAGGAGATGATGGGAGAGATATTGACACAGGGAAATTTGGTATAGCCAAACCGTCGACCCAAATTACTTATCTAGGGATCAAAATAGATAAGTTACCGCATTCCTTATATAGGTTGAATTATCCACCCTTGTTTGCAAAAATTAAAAAGGATTTAGATAGGTGGAATAATTTGCCCTTGTCTTTAATGGGCAGGTGCCAATTGATAAAGATGATGGGGGCTTCGAAACTAATGTATCCTCTTCAAACGATTCCTGTCCTTTTACGTCATACTGATATAGGGGAACTTGAGAAGAAGTTTGCTCAATTCCTGTGGAGAGGTAAGAAGGCAAGAATCGCGTTAAAAAAGTTAAAACTCAAAAAGGAACAGGGTAGCCTTAACTTTCCAGACCTGCGAGGTTATAATCTGGCATGCCTTAGTAGACACATACTAGACTGGGTCAACAAGACTTAATTTTATTCAAACATACGGGTTGAGAGTCAGTTAGCATCACCGTGGAACTTGACAGCACCCCTTTATACCAAAATATCGAAACTCCCACGTGTAGCAAGGAAGTCCCTTATTCTCAGAGACACAATTATTACGTGGAAAAATGTGAGGAAACTGTTTGGCCTACCTTACTTGTTTTCTAAACATCTCCCCTTGCAGGGTAATCCCAACTTCTCTCCGGGATATAATGAGAAATCTTTCCTAGAGTGGGCGAATAAAGGAGTAACTAAGGCAAGGGATCTGATCCATGAGAGGGAAGCCAAATGGGTATCATTAGGTGAGTTAATAGAGAGGTGGAATTTACAGAAAACGGCACAGTTCCAATATATGCAGGTTCTCAGCTATCCAAAGAGCATTATCAGCGATTTATCCAAGGAGGGGCAGAGGAATAAATGTGATTTCTTTATAGGGCATAAGTGTAGAATGTCTATTTCAGACATTTACATGACATTGAGGACAACTTGGGAAGATAAGTTGGCGGTTAACTTGTTCAAAAAATGGGAAAATCAACTAGGGGTGATGGATTTAGAGTCAATTGCGCGGACGGTATTCAGGCGCTCTATAAAGCAATACCCAATGAGCAGATGAGAGAAACTCATTTCAAGATTATTCATAGGGCGATTTATGGATTTAATCTACCACATTCCCTAGCCAAACCTGATAGGATAACTGCCTGCCCAAAGTGCAACACGCCAGGGACGGATCTGTTCCACGGTATTTGGACTTGCCCTAGTTTGACGAGTTTCTGGTCTCAAGTGCTTACAATTATGAGAAGGCTAGGTAGTAATCGCTCAGAAATGTCACCCCTTTTGGTTATATTCCAGGCTGAAGAAAAACAATCATCTGATGATGAAAGGGGTAGTGAGAGGATGGGCCTGAATACTCTTGAGCATAGGATAATGTTGGAGGCAAAGAGATGCATATTTACGCAGTGGCTATCGGCAGACATTCCTAGTGCAGAAATGTTGTTGAATCGAGTTAAACGCTTATTTCATCTCGAATGGCGTGAGGCTATCACTAGGAAAGAAATGTTGGGGAAGAAATTGTACAAAATATGGAGGAGTTTCATATTACAGTTTATTCCCAATTCAGATTATTCCTTATTGATGGAACCCCTCAAACTTACAGCGTGGTACCTACAGGAGGATCTGAAGGACCAGTTGGGGGATTTGATAGTTTGACAGAGTGACAGAAATGGTTGTAAAGCTAGTGAGATGTTCAAAGTAGCCGAGATGTTCAGAAAAGACAAAAAGGGGATAGGGAGGGGGGTAGAGAAGAGAGGTATGGAGGAGGGGGGAGGGAGTCAGGGGGGAAGAAATAGGGTAATATTACAACAAGTTCATATGTTTTTTATTTATGGAGACAAGGATTTATTTTCAGTCAGTGGTGCTGCAGGTATTTAATCTGTGGGAATCGCTGTTTACAAAATTAGCGTGCTAAGAGTTAGCTTTATTAAAGCAGAATATATTGGTTATGGGGAATGTTTTTGCTTGTTTGTCAGATTGCTATGATGTTTTTGTATTGCAATTGACTTAAGCCATCTGACATCGAATGGCCTTATGTACAGCACTTATGTTTTGTACTTTCCCAGAATCAAATTATATTTAAAAAAAAGGGGAAGTTATATTTTCAGTGTTTTTTAGTAAGGTGATCTATCAAAGGAAGCTTTGTACGTTGTATTCACGATTGAGTCCACAGGGCTCAATCGTTTGCAATCTATGTATCCAGTAAGCCTCCCTTTTAAGCAGTAATTTATTTCCATCTCCACCTTGCGCTCGCCGTGGGAGGGGTACACTTTCGATAATCTGATAACGTAACTGTGCCACAGTGTGTCTACATATGTTCATGGAAGTGGTATGGTACAGGAAATAATAGATTTTGCTTTCTAATGGTAGATTTATGATTGCTTAATCTATCTTTCATCCTTGTGTAAGTTTCCCCCACGTACAATAGACCACAAGAGCACTTCAAAATGTACACTACAAAGCGGCTATCGCATGTAAAAAAGCCTTTGATAGGTATACGTTCACCCGATTATTGGTGTGTGAAATGTGTACCCTTAATTACACTGGAACAATGTACACAATTTAGACAGGGAAAAGTTCCCATTTTGGGGGTAGCCAATACTCTCTGTGTAGGTCCAGTTCTATTGCTGCCAATATCTGCCCACACTATCCTATCACGTATGTTGCTAGCTCTTTTAAAAAACATCATGGGTGGTTGTCTACATTCTACAACATGAGGGTAATATTTACTTATTTAACTCCTTGTTGTCCGCAATGTATTGTGATGTATCTCTAAAGGCAGGCTTACTTTACATTTACATTTCTATATTATTCAAATAAGAGCAGTTCTATCTCGGTATTAAGGCTACTGGTATTAGGGAATTCATATTAAATATCCATTTAGTTTCAGCTCTAGACATCTCTTTAATGAACAAGCCGACTGATGAGGGCGTGAGATTTGCATCAACTGGCAGGAAGAGACACGAACAAATAAGCATCTTAGTGACAAGATAAATGTGGGTTATTGTTCTGACGGAACAGAGGAAAGGCAAATTAATTTGTGACGCCAACACAAACTTACTACTGACACCTTCTCCACTCTGTAATATAGTTTATGTTACGTGATTCACTCGCATATTTAATTGCCGATTTATCGCCTAACATAAACTATCTTACATGAAGAGAAAAAATATAATTAATAATTTTCCTCTTCATGTAAGATAGTTTATGTTATGCGATAAATCGGCAATTAAATATGCGAGTGAATCGCGTCGAATAAGGGCTGTATGCTACTCAGGAACAGTATAACCCAATCCAGTACTTAAAGAGGACCTTTCACCACTCCTTGCATGCCTATTTTCATGCATTCCCTAACAATTCTGGTGCATCTATTCCTATGGCTCTTTGTTGTGTAATTTATTTTTTTATTTGCACTAGAGATTATAGAAACATAGAATGTGTCGGCAGATAAGAACCATTTGGCCCATCTAGTCTGCCCAATATACTGAATACTATGAATAGCCGCTGGCCCTATCTTATCTGAAGGATGGCCTAATGCCTATCCCATGCATGCTTAAACTCCTTCACTATATTTGCAGCTACCACTTCTGCTACTCTCTCAGTAAAGTAATACTTCCTGATATTACTTTTAAACCTTTGCCCCTCTAATTTAAAACTATGTCCTCTTGTAGCAGTTTTTCTTCTTTTAAAGGGGTTATCCCACTTAGCGTTTTTATACTTACCTGCTGCCACCGCGCGTTCACTTCCTGAATTCTGGCTGGGGGCGGGCTTCATCTTGATTGAAGTCTTCTCCCGGCCGTGCCGCGCGCTGGACTGAATGCGCACGCCGCCGCGCATGCGCAATGGTGACTTATTCCTACAGAGCCGGCGTGCGCGTTCGCAGCTCTGTACTATTCTGGCCGGGAAGAAGTCACCGTCGCGCATGCGCGGCAGCGTGCGCGTTCAGAACAGCGAGCGGACCGGCCGGGAGAAAAGAAGGAGTCTTCTGGGCAAGCGCGACCTTCCGGCTTTTGGAGAAGAGCAGTGGTCGTAACCAGGGGAGACCGAGTCACAACAATCAGGTAAGTGGGTATGAATTTTATCCTAATCGGTGGGGATTTGTTAATAAAGTATATTTACAAAAATGATCACTGTCAAATCATTAACAGATTTAACAGTGATCATTATGATAGGATAACCCCTTTAAATATTCTCTCCTCTTTTACCGTGTTGATTTCCTTTATGTATTTAAAAGTTTCTATCATATCCCCTCTGTCTCATCTTTCTTCCAAGCTATACATGTTATGGTCCTTTAATCTTTCCTGGTAAGTTTTATCCTGCAATCCATGTACTAGTTTAGTAGCTCTTCTCTGAACTCTCTCCAAAGTATCAATATCCTTCTGGAGAATATGGTCTCCAGTACTGTGCAAAATACTCCATATGAGGTCTCACTAGTGCTCTGTAGAACGGCATGAGCACCTCCCTCTTTCTACTGGTAATGCCTCTCCCTATACACCCAAGCATTCTGCTAGCATTTCCTGCAGCTCTATGACATTGTCTGCCTAACTTTAAGTCTTCTGAAATAATGACCCCTAAATCCCTTTCCTCAGATACTGAGGTTAGGACTGTATCACTGATTTAATATTCTGCTCTTGGGTTTTGATGCCCCAGGTGCATTATCTTGCATTTATCAACATAAAATTTTAGTTGCCAGATTTTTGACCATTCCTCTAGTTTTACTAAATCCTTTTCCATTTGGTGTATCCCTCCGGGAACATCAACCATGTTACAAAACTTTGTGTCATCAGCATAAAGACACCTTACCATTGAGGCCTTCTGCAATTTCGCTGATAAAGATATTAAACAATATGGGTCCCAGAACAGATCCCAGAGGTACCCCACTGGTAACAAGACCATGGTCTTAATATACTCCATTGACTACAGCCCTCTGTTGTCTGTCCCTCAGCCACTGCCTAATCCATTCAACAATATGGGAGTCCAACCTTAAAGACTGCAGTTTATTGATAAGCCTTTTATGTGGGACAGTATCAAAAGATTTACTAAAGTCTAGATAAGCAATATCTACTGCACCTCCACCATCTTTTATTTTAGTCACCCAATCAAAAAAATCTATAAGATTAGTTTTACATGATCTCCCTGAAATAGACCTATGCTGTTTTTCATCTTTCAATGCATGAGATTTTAGATGTTCCACAATCCTCTCCTTAAGTATGGTTTCTATTACTTTCCCCGCTATTGATGTCAGGCTTACTGGCCTATAGTTGCCTGATTTTATGAATGATTGGCAATTAGCCTTCATTAAGGGTACAGAGGGGAGGTAACCAGTTGGGGTTATTTACCTGCACTGAATAGCAGCACTGATTGGATACAGTCAGTTTGTGCAGGTACACCCTCCCCCCCGAAATGGTTACCTCTGTACCCTTACTGATGGCTAATAGCAATTCATTCATAAGTTCTAGTGGAAATGATAAAATAATGGCATAGCATAGAGACATAAGAAAAGATGTTCCAGAATTGTTACTACATGGGGAATGTATGAAGCTATTAAAACAGGAATGTCAGGAGTGGTGAAAAGTCCTCTTTAACGGGAAAATCCCTTGCTGGATTAGTCTTATCATTTACCTGTATTCTAGTCGGTAGTATTACCCCTAGTCCATGGAAGTGTATGATCTAAATTGCTTAAAAATAGGAGCATATTGTCCTCATATATCGCAATTCAGTCCTCCATAGAGCCATATGTGAAACCCATTATATCTGGGGAGGTAGAAAGGGGGACAGTGGGCATCTCTGTCTTGTCCACCTCTGCAGGACGAATGGAAAGGAAACTTTGCCATTTAGCTGGATCCAAGCAGTTGGGGAGTTCTACATTAAGTGTAGCCAAGATATAAACCTGGGATCAAAACCCATTCTCCTCAGCACGGCCCATATGTATGCCCACTCAATGTTGTCAGAAGCTTTGGCAGCATTGAGTGAGAGCACATCGTGTTGAACCCTCTCATCTCCCAAACTTAGCTTGCAAATTTAGAAAAACTCTTATCAAGTTGATGGCCGTCAATTTTCCAGGCATGTATCCTGTCTGATCTGGGTTAACAAATGTAAAAATATGTTTATTAAGTCTATTTGCAAGCACTTTGGTGTCATGGTCTTACCTTCTTGCTGTTCTCCTTCGTTTGACATGTGCTGGCGGCCATCTTGGTTTCTGGGTTTCTTGTAGCCTCCCACCCTGCGGCTTCTCCTTCCCACTGGGAGGAGCTGGATGCCTAGCTCATATATATAGGAGGTCTGTGGCTTCAGTTCCTTGCTTGGTCCTCCTGTGTTCACATGCTTCTAAGACTGCTGCTGCTTCTGGTTCCTGATCCTGGCTTCGTCTGACTATCCTGCTGGTTCCTGATCCAGGCTTCGTCTGACTACCCTGCTGGTTCCTGATCCAGGCTTCGTCTGACTACCCTTCTGGTTCCTGACCTCTGGCTTCGCAAGACCCTGCTTCGGTTTAGCCATCCGTTTGGACTTTTGCCTCACAGCTTGATTTTCAATAAAGCCTTCTTATTTCCACTTATCTCTTGTTGTACGTCTGGTTCATGGTTCCATGACATTTGGCCAGTAATTTGACATCATTACAGAGTAGTGATATTGGCAGGAACTAGTCAGGGGATGGGAGGACCACAACAATTGTCTCCCTCATAGAGTCAGTTAGTCACACCACTGCTAGAGCAGCCTGCATGGTGTCTAACAGTTCTGGGACTAATAGATCCTGATATTTATTTAAAAACTCTCCTGTAAGTCAATCAACACCCAGGGCCTTTTCATTAGGGAATATCCTAAGGGCCTTAGTCAACTCCTCCACTGTAATCGGTTGTTCCAAATCTAGTCTCTGACTGTTATTCAAGATGGGTAATGGGATGTTAGCCACATGACTCTATAGGTATTCTCAATCTGGAGGAATAAAGGTTAGAATAGAAGGATTGAAAAACACTAAGTATTTCTGGAGTATCAGTAACATTATAGTACATTATTTTATTTTTCAGACCTGAGATAACCTGAGGGCCAGATTGTGCTTTAATAATCTGAGCCAGGATCCTGCTGGACCCTTAGCCCGACTAAAAAATTCTCAGGGATTCAAAGAATCTCCTGTTTGCCACCTTCAGATGCATATGTTCTGCCAGATTTGTTGACGCTTCAAACCATTGCGTAGGAAATTCAACATAGCAGCTTTCTGTTTCTGTAACCCGCAGTTGAAGTGACTGCCATATCTCTCATTGCTTAGATTTATGTCTACTAATATATAAGTAATAGAATGAAGAACCACACTCAATTCAGTGGTCTCTGGTGCCAATCAAGGGCTGAGAACAGCCAGTATATATATATAAAACGAAATTGAGGCACTTTTTTATTTATTTTTTTGCAGTAGTTTCATCCAAAAGCCCAATATTGATCCTTGGTACAAACAGTATATTTAGACCAGACGTTTCAGTAATTTCAGACCTTCATCAGTGGTCACATTTTTTTATCTGTTCTGGCAGGGAGGTTTGGATATCAGGGCTTGGATGGGCTTGGATACTAATATATCTGATGAATAGGTCTCTAATAAATGATTTAAATGCATCCCAAACCCATATTGTGGAGGCAGAATACAGATTCAACTCCTTCTACTCCTTTAAATGGCAGAAATGGTAAGAGAGAATCTGGAACCAAAACGGATTCATACGTCATCCCCCTGTTGACCTCCCAAAACTTGCCCCAGACGACAGCACTACCAACATGGGGAGTGATCTAAAATACTAGTATTCCACATGCTTTGCAATCGGAAGTAATACAGATGCAGCCAAGCTGAACTTGATGGTTAACGGGTAAAGTAAAAAATGGCACGAAAAGGTTAACTAACTATTTCAATGGCTTTTGTAAGAAGATGGCATGTGATAACACTGTGACATGTGATTTCAGAGTTATAAGAGTAAATTTTAGCTCGGCTACATCTGTATATCATTCCACATCGCTAGATCAATATGGGACAGTGACCCAATAGAGGAGAAATAACAGGAGTACTGGCAAACATTCATATTTCATATTCTCCAAACATTATGAGATGAAAAAAAGATTCAGCGAGAGGAATAAAAGAAAAGTTGGAACTTCTGTTTAGGAGCTGTCAGCAGGGATGCAGTACCAGGTAAGTATTGGTAAAGGCAGATGATAATTTTTTATGGTCATTAGAGATGAGCGAATCGGAGCTGACAAAGTCGATTTCGTTCCGAATTTCACAAAAAATTTGATTCTTAACGAATGCAAATTTCCTTCCGTTTCATGGTATTGAATTGCAATTTTTCCTAACATGGTGGCTACATTGGTGGCTAAAACAGCGACTACACATGGAGGACATGTGGAAAGGAACTCTGGTAAGGCGGGATGACTCATAATGCCATACGTGCAGCCAATCAGCAGCCAGCCAGCCAATGTCACAGCCATATAAATACGGAAGCCATCTTAGATTCTGCCATTCACCATAATACTTAGTTAAGACACAGACGTTTATGCAGGCGCTAAGGTGAGTGAAAGAAAACCTCAATGTGAAAGAAAAATGTGTTTTATCAGTGCACGATAAGGATAGGGAGGAATCAATTAACATAATCTAAGTGCAGGGACAGACGTTTTAGGCAGTAGGGAGAGTGATAAAGAAAACATTGTGAAAAACAAAGCGGTTTATAAGTGAACAATAAGGATAGGGAGGAATCATTACATAGCATCTTAGTGCAGGGACAAACATTGCAGGGGCTAGGGAGAGTCATACAGAAAACATAATTGGGAATGATTTACAAGTGCAGGGAAAGGATATTTTGGGTTCCAAATAGCCATTTTAGAGCTCTGTCATTCCAGCAATTTGTTGAAGGGGTGCAAGTGTTATGTTGAAAAGCCTTTACTGGCTTATATCTGTGGAAAAAGAGAAATATATACTTCACTTCTGCAGCTATATATAGTGAAAGTGTTTAGTGCCCTATTATAGTATTATATAGTATAGAAAAATAGACGCCGTTCACATTTGGTGTTATTTGCACGAAAAACATTTATTGTCAGTTCAGTACAATACGAGAAAAATTTACATTTGGTGTTATTTGAATGCATTTCTTGTCAGATTTCGATAAAAAAAGAGAAAAATACATGTCGTTCACATTTGGTGTTATTTGCGTTAAAACCATTTATTGTCATATTTCTAGAGAAATATATATAACCATCTATGTGGAATCAGCTGACAAGGGTGAAAAAGGAGTGTGCTTCTTCTTTACACTAACATCGACCTGTAAGGCTGAGTAAATACTTTAGTTATTTGGTTGGGTTTTGCCCCGTGACTGCCCAAATAAGGGAAGTGTGCAGTGCGATTCTAAAAGTGACTCCCTTTGTGTGTTACTGCAAGGTACAGTGTTCTACACCCATACAAAGGCCTATGCAGCCCGGAAATAGCAGTTTTTTAATGCAATTTGTCACAAATTAATTTGGATCGAAGCTAATTTTTCCGGAAAATTTGGCAAACCAGCTAAATTGAATTTTATTGAACTTTTATTCCTCTCACTGACCGATTCATCCCGACGTCCGCATTCCCAGCACAGGTAGGTAGCTCAGGCACTCCGTATGCTGGTCGGATAATACCAGCGGAGTAAAATATAGCTGTTGTGACTCCTCACAATGGCAGAGGGTAAGTGCAACTATTTTGGATATCACTATTTCAATATCAAACAGCAGAGCACATTAGGCGCTCCATCCCGTCTCTTTGTTCTCTTACATGAAATAAGATTGAAATTCCTCAGTGGCAGTGTTGATCGAGCACCAAAGTGCTTGGGTGCTCTGGTGCTCGAGTAGAACACTTTGAAATGCCTGGGTGCTCTACAGAGCACCAGAGCACAATGGAAGTCAATGGGAGAACCAGAGCATTAAACCAGGCACCTCCCTGCTCTGAAGAGGGGAGGGTGTCTGGTTCACAGAAAAAGGTCAGAAATTGATGAAAACATCACTGAAATGGTTTGGGAACAGCATGGGGAGGATGTCTGGATGCATCTTGAACTCCCAGGTCGCTGCTGGGAACAATGTTGTCCGAGTAGTATGCCACTTTTCCACACTGAAAATAATACGCACAAAACCGAAGATTTTAGAGGATTTTTTTTTAGAAAACATTCTTTCCTGTATATTTACTTGTATATAAAGTGCAAGTGCTGCCAAAAATTACAAGGAATAGGCACTACAATACAGCCTGTATATCATATAAAAGAGGGCCTCATTCACATTGAGGTACAATTGTTCAGGTAGTGGGACTCCTAGACTCATAAAGCCTATGCACTAAGTGAAAGGGCTGACAACAATTACAAGGAATTGGCACTCCAATACACCCTTTATTAGACATAAAGAACGGAATCATACACAGCCTTGAAAAAATATGATTTATGGCTGCTGGTGACCCTTAAAAACGTTAGGAGCAAGGGCCTGCTGGTGACCCTCTAAAACATTAGGAGTGAGGGCCTGCTACTGATCTGACCATCTAAAACATTATGGGTGGGGGTCTGCTGCTGATCTGACCATCTAAAACATTAGGGGTTAGGGTCTGCTGCTGAACTGACCCTCTAAAATATTAGGGGCGAGGGCCTGCTCCTGATCTGACCATTTAAAACATTAGAGGAGAGGGTCTGCTGCTGAGATGACCCTCTAAAACATTAGGGGAGAGCGGCTGCTGCTGAGCTGATCGTCTAGAACAGGGATGGCCAACAGGAGGCTCTCCAGCTGTTGCAAAACTACAACTCCCATCATGCCCAGACTGCCAACAGCTATCAGCTTACAGCAGGGCATTGTAGGAGTTCTAGTTTTACAACAGCTGGAGAGCCGCAGGTTGGCCGTGCCTGATCTTGAACTGCTTCTGATCTGATCATCTAAAACATTAAGGGCGAGGGCCTGCTGGTGACCGTCTAAAACATTTGGGGTGAGGGTCTGCTGCTGAGTTGACCCTCTAAAACGTTATGCCAAATAAGCATGTTGATATGATGGAGGAGGAGGACGAGAAAATGAAGATTGAACCATATACCCTTGTTTGTGGTGGAAGGGGTGCATGGGAATACAGTGTATTCAATACACCAAAAAAGTCACATTTAAAGTGCTTTTATGTTCAACTGCTTTCCTCTGGTGAAGTAGAGAAGTCAGGAGGTAATCAAGGCCTTGTTCATTTTGATAAGAGTCAACCTCTCAGCAATTTTAGTTGAAAGGTGGATGCGCTTATCAGTTATTATGCCCCCAGCAGCACTAAATACCCACCCTGACTAAACGCTGACGGCAGGGCAGGCCTGAACCACTAGGTTGAACATGTGGGCTAGGCATGGTATGTGTTTGAACTTGCCAAGCTCCAAAGCCGCCACCATGATCAGACAGAACCATGCCTGGTTGTAGATTGAGTGGCGAGAGCCACAGCTCAGTCTAATCCTTTATACCCTGCCACTACTCTGTGGCGGTGTGCTGTTTGTCACCTAAGCAAATTAGTTTCAGCACGGCCTGTTGCCACTTCCCAACTGCAGTGCTATACTGCTTCCAGCTACTGATAGATGGCTGAATGGTGCTGCAAGATGAGAATTCAGAGGTGGAAGTGGAGGAGGAGGTGGAGGAGAACATCTGTACGCTGCGCTGGGACACAGAAGTGGATGTGCTAGCGAAGGTGCTGGGTGGGAGGCATCCGGGCCGGCGTCTTGAACAGGGGATTTTTGATACTAGACGTATCTAGATTCCACTCAAATATATGAGGGGAATAGAGAAAAGAGAAAGGGGCGCACAATAGGGTAGTATGTTCGGTATAATTACAAAAAAGAAATGAGGAATCTGGAGGCTCACCTAATATAGGCACAACCCTACTGTAAACTTGTGTAAATTAAACCTTTACACCATGACTGCAACTGCAATTGGAGTTGCTTTTGGTTAGGATGTCCAGTCCCCCAAAGGATACTTGCAACTGAAAAGGTTCTGCTTTGGCGCAAAATCACCGGTGGAGACGGTCTTATTAAATAAAATTCTTCTTTTTTTAATTAAGGGTAGCGGATGAATAAAACAAACAATGTGTAGTGGAGATTAACACTTCCCCTTCATCAGGTTTCACAACAATATGGTATACACTATAAATAAGCGTGTATTTATAGGCAATAGGTAAAAAAAACACATAGATAAACCGCCAAAAAGATGCGCCTTGGGGCCGCCCACTAAGGGAAGGGCTACCCCCAGGTGTCATTCAGGAGGCGGAATCCATTGTATTAATAAAATCACTAATATATATGGGATAGGTTTGGGGGAACTTATAAAAGTAATCCCACTGGTCCTTGAGTAAAAACGAGCATTTTAAACCATTAAAAATCAAGTCACATGACACTTACTGCACCTAGGTCACGTGAGCGCAAGATGAGCGGTCGCGTGACATGAATATTAATAAGGAAGGTGGGGATAGAACATTTTTGCATCTTAATTCAGGGGGCGAAGGAGACAATACACAACGGACTGCCGTCAGCAGGTTGGCGCATGCGCAGTAGTTTTCAGAGACCGGCAAAGCCGATGAGCCGGCGTGCCTGCGAGTGACAGGACATGTCATGTGATCGCAATGATTGTCGTTACGTGACTTATTGCCATAGGACTGGGTATGCCAATGTAGTGGCGAACCCCAAGTCAGGTAAACAATACAATGAAATTGAACTGAATGGATAGCCATTAGGTAGAAATTGAACTGAATGGATAGCCATAAGGCTCAGACAATATTATGGACATATAAAAAAATATATATTGTAGGAAGGCGCAAGGGTCTGTCATTGACAGAAGGTATGTGTCACCGAGGTTCCTAGTCTCGGTGACATAGGAACCGGTAATTTTAGTGCTGGCTGACATAATTTTGCTATTTAGTATGGCTGTAAAGCCGATCCGGGCTGGTTCTTATTGGGAGCAGCCAAAGAGCAGGGAGGGTGGCTGTTCCCCACGTTTTAGGCCAGGTTTTGGGCTGGGATTTAAAAACCCAGCCAGCAGCTCAGCTGGGTGTCGAATGATTCTCCAGGCGATAGTGGAGCTGTGGAAGCTCTGTGTTTGGGAGCTGAGGAGTTCTGCCATGCTGCAAGGCTGAGAGCCACATGAGAGCTGCCTGCTGGGAGTCAGGAGCCCTAAAGCCTGCTGTGGACTGCCAGGTGACATGTTTTGTTCTGTGGACTCTTGCTGTGTGAATTAACACCAGGACCCTGCAAAGTATTGTTTTTCTTTTCTGCCTTTTTGTGTGAGTAAACACCCAACTTTTGCTTTTCAGCTGTGGTTTTGCCTCTGTATTGCGTCCGCTTACCCTGCCTACCAGAGCAAATCCCTACAATATGTATAATGCAAAGGGTGTGTACAATATATTTGTACAGAGAAAGGAAAATGTTAAATATGATTACAATAGTTATCAGGATTAAAAGGATTAAAAAGTTGGAAGGCCTTATATATTACAATAAATAATAATAATAATATTATTATTGTTAATGAAAATAATCAAGGCCTTATAATGTACCTATACTATTTTAGGGAAATTATTATAATATAGTCTATAAAGGGGCACATACTCATCATTTTAGAATGTTGTGTATAGAAAAATTATAGTAGGGAGTGTTGCAAGTCTAAATAGGGGCATGGAAGGTGTAGAATATCCGATTATTGATATATAATTATTTTAAACCATAAGTATAATGGGGAGTATAAGGTATTCGGCAATTGACGGACCTATTTTATAGATTTATTTCAAACGCCTCATTGAGACCATAGGGATTGAGGCTGTTCAGTTTAAAAATCCAATACATCTCGTGGCGTCTAATGTACTGGATATCTTTTTGAAGATGTGTCAGAATTTGTTCAATTGGAGTCACAGAAAAGCCGACAGAACTGCCCTTGTGATGTTCAGCCGCATGTCTGGACACGCTATGCTTCAGTTATTTCTTCTTAATATTAGATTGATGTTTATTGAGTCTATTACGCAATGTTTGGACAGTACAACCTACATATTGCAAATGATAGGGACACTCAAGTAAATATACAACATGAGTAAAATTGCAATTAAGATTATATAAAATGGAAAAAGATTTGCCAGTAGTTCGGCTATGGAAAGACTATCTTTGGTGGATGGTAATGCAGCACAGGCATCTTTGGTGGCCACATTTAAAGCTGCCTTTAGGGGCACTGGCGTCCAGGTCATTAGTGGGGCTTGTTGCCGATCTTAATTTACTGGGTGCCAGAATATTTTTCAAAGTCTGTGCTCTTCTGTAAGTAAGACGGGGGTCTAGATATGCGGCTGAACATCACGAGGGCAGTTCTGTCGGCTTTCCTGTGACATTAGACACAGCGAGATATATTGGATTTTTAAACTGAACAGCCTCAATCCCTATGGTCTTAATGAGGCGTTTGAAATAAATCTATAAAATAGGTCCGTCAATTGCCGAATACCTTATACTCTCCATTATACTTATGGTTTGAAATAATTATATATTAATAGTCGAGTACTCTACACCTTCCATGCCCCAATTTAAACTTGCAACACTCCCTACTATCATTTTTCCATACACAACATTCCAAAATGATTAGTATGTGCCCCTTTTATAGACTATATTATAATAATTTCCCCAAAAATAGTATGGGTACATTATAAGGCTTAAATTATTTTCATTATCAATATTATTATTATTTTTATTATCATGTTTTATTGTAATATATAAAGCCTTCCAACTTTTTAACCCTTTTAACCCTTAACTATTGTAATCATATTTAAATTTTTCCTTTCTCTGTACAAATATATTGTACACACCTCTGCATTATACATATATTTTTTTTTATATGTCCATAATACTGTCTGAGCCTTATGGCTATCCATTCAGTTCAATTTCATGGTGTTGTTTACCTGACTTGGGGTTCGCCACTACATTGGCATCCCCAGTCTTATGGCAACGAGTCACGTGACCACGATCATTGCGATCACATGACTGTCCTGTCACTCGCAGGCGCGCCGGCTCATCGGCATTGCCAGTTTCTAAAAACTACCGCGCATGCGCCAACCTGCTGACGGCAGTCCATTTTGTATTGTCTCCTCCGCCCCCTGAATTAAGATGCAAAAATGTTCTATCCCCGCCTTCCTTATTAATATTCATGTCACGTGACCGCTCATCTTGCGCTCACGTGACCTAGGTGCAGTAAGTGTCACTTGACTTGATTTTTAATGGTTTAAAATGCTTGTTTTTACTCAAGGACCAGTGGGATTACTTGTATATGTGCCCCCAAACCTATCCCATATATATTAGTGATTTTATTAATACAGTGGATTCTGCCTTCTAGTTGACACCTGGGGGCAGCCCATCCCTTAGTGGGTGGCCCCCAGGTGGTCTTTTTGGCATTTTTTCTATGTGTTTTTTTACCTATTGCTTATAAATACACACTTATTTATAGTATTTTCCATATTGTTTTGAAACTTGATGAAGGGGATGTGTTAACCGCCGAAACGCTTTGTTTCTTTTATTCATGTGCTACCTTTAATTAAAAAATAAGAATTTTATTTAATAAGACCATCTCCACTGGTGATTTTGCGCCAAAGCATAACCTCTTCTATTGGACAGGGAATTGGCCAGCACTTAACACAGGGAAAGAGAAGAAGCAGTGGGTGACCCGCAGATACTGATTGTGGACCCATGCGTTCAGCCCACCTATTAGGGTTCTTTGATGCCATGTAGCGGATCATACTGGTAGTGGTGAGGTTGCTAGTGTTCACGCCCCTGCTCATTTTGGTATAGCACAGGTTGCAAATGACAATTCTTTTATCGTCCGCACTTTCCTCAAAAAAGCGCCAAACTGCGAAACACCTACCCCTTGGCAAGCAAATTTGCCACAAGAGGGTGCTCCAAGGAACAGTTGCGGGCCTTTTTGGTGAGGCCCACCTTCTCCCTTTTGCCACCACACTGCTTCTTCTATCCAGTTGTGGTGCTGCAGATCCCTCCACCTCTGTACTGCTGTCCTCACTCGGCTTGCCACCTTCCTAGGTTGGGTCAGTGATTTCATCGTCCACCACCTCCTATTCCACTTCCTCACTCTGGTCATCCTCCTGACTTGTTGACCTAACAAGAACCTCACTTATTGACAACTGTGTCTCTTCCTCATCATCAACCTCTTGAAACACTAATTGCCATTCCCCACCATCATCCTCTTCTGACTGTGGATGCTCAAGAGTTTGGGAATCAGTGCACAAGATCTCCTCATGTACCTCTTAAGCAGGCTGGAATGGCGATGAAAACTGCTCCTCGGAATATCAAAATGTGGGATCACTTGTTTGCCAAGACTCTCCATGGTGGGAGGAAGGAAGATCAGGGTGAGGATTCTGTTGACTAGACTCTTGGCTACTGAGAATGGACTTTGTGGAAGACAGGGTGGTGCTTAACCACCTCCCGACCGCATAACGCAGGGATGCGTCCTGCGGGTGGCCGGGTTATTCCTCCTAGACGCATCGATCTCGCGAGAAGCAAGATTTCACACGCGCGCGTTCACAGCGACGCTCACCTGAGAAGTTAATCTACAGCCTGCCAGCAGCGATCATTCGCTGGCAGGCTGTAGATGCAATTTTTTTAACCCCAAAAAGGTATATTAGACGCTGTTTTGTTAACAGCGTCTAATATACCTGCTACCCGGTCCTCTGGTGGTCCCTTTTACTTGGATCGACCACCAGAGGACACAGGCAGCTCTGTAAGTAGCACCAATTACCACACTACACTACACCCACCCCCTGTCACTTATTAACCCCTTATTAACCCCTTATCACCCCATATAGACTCCCTAATCACCCCCCTGTCATTGATCACCCCCCTGTAAGGCTCCCATCAGTCGTCCGTATATGTTTTGGGGATCCGCAGTGACAGAATTTTTTTTTTTCTGATCACTGCAAAAACACTGTAAAATTGCTGCGGCGCTATAAAGATCACTTTTGAGGTGCATGGCGAGTTCATAGAAGATTTTTTTTTTTGGCACAAGTTCGCGGAAATTTTTTTTTTTAATTTTTTTTCTTACAAAGTCTCATATTCCACTAACTTGTGACAAAAAATAAAATCTTACATGAACTCACCATACCCCTCACGGAATCCAAATGCGTAAAAATGCCCTGTGAAATCCTGAAGGTACTCATAGGTATTTAGGCCCCGTTGCGCATCTTGGCTGCAAAAAAGTGTCACACATGTGGCATCGCCGTACTCAGGAGATGTAGGACAATGTGTCTTGGGGTGTATTTTTACATATACCCATGCTGGGTGAGAGACATATCTCTGTAAATTGACAACTTTGTATAAAAAAAAATAATAATAAAGTTGTCATTTACAGAGATATTTCTCGCACACAGTATGGGTATATGTAAAATTACACCCCAAAACACATTGCCCTACTTCTCCTGAGTACGGCGATACCACATGTGTGACACTTTTTTGCAGCCTAGGTGCGCAAAGAGACCCAAATTCCAATGAGTACCTTTAGGATTTCATAGGGCATTTTTAGACATTTGGATTCCAGACTTCTTCTCACGCTTTAGGGCTACTAAAATGCCACGGCAGTATAAATACCCCACATGTGACCCCATTTTGGAAAGAAGACACCCCAAGGTATTCCGTGAGGGGCATGGTGAGTTAATGTAAAATTTTATTTTTTGTCACAAGTTAGTGGAATATGAGACTTTGTAAGAAAAAAAAAATTCCGCTAACTTGTGCCCAAAAAAATTCTATGAACCCTCCATGCCTCTCACAGAATACCTTGGGGTGTCTTCTTTCCAAAATGGGGTCACTTGTGGGTTTTTTATACTGCCCTGGCATTTTAGGGGCCCTAAAGCGTGAGAAGTAGTTTGGAATCCAAATGCGTAAAAATGCCCTCCTAAAAGGTACTCATTGGAATTTGGGCCCCTTTGCGCACCTAGGCTGCAAAAAAGTGTCACACATGTGGTATAGCCGTACTCAGGAGAAGTAGGGCAATGTGGTTTGGGGTGTATTTTTACATATACCCATGCTTTGTATAAAAAAGTTGTCTTTTACAGAGATATTTATCTCACCCAGCATGGGTATATGTAAAAATACACCCCAAAACACATTGCCCTACTTCTTATGAGTTTGGCGATACCACATCTGTGACACTTTTTTGCAGCCTAGGTGCGCAAAGGGGCCCAAATTCCATGGAGTACCTTTACAATTTCAAAGGCATTTTTCACGCATTTGGATTCCAAACTACTTCTTATGCTTTAGGTCCCCTAAAATGCCAGGGCAGTATAAATACCCCACAAGTGACCTCATTTCGGAAAGAAGACACCCCAAGGTATTTAGTGAGGGGCATGGCGAGTTCATGTAAAATTTTATTTTTTGTCACAAGTTAGTGGAATATGAGGAACTTTGTAAGAAAAAATTTAAAATAAATTCCATTTCCGCTAACTTGTGAAAAAAAAAAACTTCCATGAACTCACTATGCCCTTCAGCGAATACCTTAGGGTGTCTTCTTTCCGAAATGGGGTCATTTGTTGGGTGTTTCTACTGTCTGGGCATTGTAGAACCTCAGGAAACATGACAGGTGCTTAGAGAGTCAAAGTGCGTAAATTATTTTTTTTGCACCATAGTTTGTAAACGCTATAACTTTTACCCAAACCAATAAATATACACTAATTGAATTTTTTTTTTAAAGACATGTAGAACAATAAATTTATAGAAAAATGTATATAGAAATGTAGTTTTATTTGAAAAAAATTACAACAGAAAGTGAAAAATTTCATTTTTTTGCAACAATTTTGGTCATTTTCGATTAATATCAAAAAAATAAAAAATGTCAGCAGCAATGAAATACCACCAAATGAAAGCTCTATTGGTGAGAAGAAAAGGAGGTAAAATTCATTTGGGTGGTAAGTTGTATGACCGAGCAATAAACCGTGAAAGTAGTGTAGTGCAGAATTGTAAAAAGTGGCCTGGTCGTTAAGGGGGTTTAAGCTAGGGGGGCTGAGGTGGTTAACCGACTGGAAGCATTATCTGCTTCAATCCAACCGACCACCTGGTCGCACTGGTGTGACCTCGAGAGTGGTGTCCTGCGCCGCCCTGCAAACTGGGACATGAAGCTAGGTATCGTGGATGAGTGTGTTTCTTGTGGATGAGTGTGTTTCTTGTGCTTTGGCACCAGGCACAGTTTCACCGCGCCCTGGGCCATGGCCTCTGCGTGCACCATCAGCAGCACGGCTACTTCCCCGTCCCTTACTGCTCGCCTTGAGCATAATAAATGGTATATATGCTTGCAAGTATGTCAAACGTACAGTAGCGCAGGTTTTGTACGGGTATGTGCAAATAAATTACACTGAATGTCACAGATATTTAGGATGCACAAACGTTATAAGGGAGATCTAGCGCAGATAATATCGCTGTCACCAGTGGCTAAAAAAAATTACACTGAATGTCACAGATATTTAGAATGCGCAAACGTTATACAGCAGATGTAGCGCAGGTAATGTAGCTGTCACCAGCGGTGAAAAAATTACACTGAATGTCACAGTTATTTAGGATGCGCAAACGTTATACAGGAGATGTAGTGCAGGTAATGTCGCTGTCACCAGCGGCTAAGAAAAAATTACACTGAATGTCACAGATATTTAGGATGCGCAAACGTTATACAGGAGATGTAGTGCAGGTAATGTCGCTGTCACAAGCGGCTAAGAAAAAAATTACACTGAATGTCACAGTTATTTAGGATGCGCAAACGTTATACAGGAGATGTAGTGCAGGTAATGTCGCTGTCACAAGCGGCTAAAAAAAAAATTACACTGAATGTCACAGATATTTAGGATGCATAGATGTTATACAGGAGATGTAGCGCAGGTAAAGTCGCTGTCAGCAGCGGCCAAACAGTTGCGCTGAATGTCACAGATATTTAGGGTGCGCAAATGTAACACAACAGATGTAGCAGAGGTTGTGTCACTGTCAGCAACGGCCAAACAATTGCACGCAATTTAGCACAGCTAATTTAGCTAATAATATATATTGCAGTCAGATAAAACAATAGTCCTTAAAAGGACTTTTGGGTCTCTAACACCTTTCAACACTAAACCCTGCCTAAAAAAAAATAACAATTTCTGTCCCTACACTATCTGTCAATAGCACCCAATGACGCTTTCCGGCCAGCCAATAACTGTAATGCCAGTAACCAACATGGCTACGGCATTACAGTGAGTGCCAGTACTTCCATGCACGTTTATTGGCTGCGTAGCAGCCAACAAACGTGCGGGGCGGGAGACTCAGGCATCACTCTCGAGCACACACTTTTAGCCAAACACCACAATGTGCCGAGCTTCACGATGCTCGAATCAAAATGGTGTTCGGCTGTGCAAGCTTTCGAGGCTACAAACCATATGGAACCCCATCTCATCCATCCATTTGCCCAATATCATAGTAGAAGTGCTCTTGGGAGTTTACTCTTTATTAAATTTATACAAGGTATAGTAATTAAGTAATTATTAAAATTCCATTTTTTTTTCACTATGTCATATAGTATGGAGTATGGAGGGGGGATATAGACAGTTGCCAAAATATACAGTGTCACATAGAGGTTGCAAGTTATGCATACATATCTACCTTATCTATCCACAAAACTTTGTAAACACTAAAATGTGATGTTTTTAATAATTAGTACACGCACTCCTCTGGCATGAGTGTTACACATAGAGTGGTACACATGGCCAATCCACACTCTGCAGGAATCTGCTGTCAGATGGATTTCTGACAGACATATTACTGCTGGCTGACATTGTTTTAGAGCATCCAATATGGCGTATCTTATGGAGGCTTCTCCCATGCCCCCTACATTCCACGCCACTATATTAATTCCTTTAGCAATATCGACAGTATTGGCCAGTTCCTATTTGCAATATAGTTAACCCTATATAAATAGTATAAGCATTTCTGGCCAAGCGAAATAAGGACTGAGAATAGAATATAATCCTATAAATCCCATTTAATATATACCTGAAAAAAAAAATGAAAAAAAAAAGAACTCTGGAAAAGACAAAACATAAACGTTCTTCGTACTATACAGAGAGGGGGCCATATCATAGATCCTGGTTGGGGCCGATGAGTGACCCGTCCATTATCACAGTTGAAATACATATCCCCCCACCTTTTTTTTCTCCCTGTATATCACTGAATAAAATATATTAACAGCCCATACAAAAAAAAGTATGTAAAATCTGCATGAAGTTCAGAAATTGATGAACATAAACATTTCTTCTTGAACAGCCTAATATTAGCCTAATATAACTTAAATGGACAAACTAATAGACTAAACCTGAGAACTTATTACTAATCCTCTTTTCGCTGCACCCTCTGGATTGCAATTTGATTGGTATCCAGCCAATCAGCAACTCACACAGGGTTTTCAAAAAAATGTGTGGTATTCAAAGCGATGACTCATAGTTAGAGATGAGCGAATCGAAGCTGACGAAGTGGAATTCGATCCAAATTTCAGGAAAAATTTGATTCGCACTGAAGCCAAATTTCCTCGCGATTCGTGGTAACAAATCACATTTTTTCCTAAAATGGCTGCTGCACATGTGAGGACATGGAGCAAGGAACTCTAGGAAGGCGAGATCACCCATAATGCCATGCATCAGATAATCAGCAGACAAGCCAGCCCTGTGATGTGACAGCCCTATAAATAGCCCCAGTGTACTTAGTGCAGGGAGAGACGTGTTTGCAGGCGTTAGGAAAAGTGCTAGAAAAAACTTCATTGTGCTAAAAAAAATGATTTACAACTGCAGGGAAAGATTTTTCAAGTTGTAGGGAAAGGATAGGGAGGAATCATTCCACAGCATGAACAGTGTTCAGTAGGGGAGGTTACAGCCTGGGTAATAGGAACAATCCTGTTACACCTTGCTGCACTGACTGGGGATCAAAATCGCTATTATACAGCTCTGTAATTCCAGAAAACCTTGTGTGGTGCAGTTATATGTTCTAAAGCAATTTTTGGCTCCTATTAGTGGGAAAAAAGGGGTTTATTAGCAGTTGTGTGGTGAAGTGATAAAAATGACATCCCTTTTTGTCGTGTATTAGTGGCAAAAGAAAAATATATTTGCTGGTCAGCTCGTGCAGTTATATGTTCTAAAGCCTTTTGTGGCATGTATAAGTGGAAAAAAATATGTGCCTATTTGCCGTTCAGTGGTGCAGTTATATGTTATGAAGCCCTTATTGACGTGTACGGTATTAGTAGCAAAAGTAAAATATATTTGCCGTTCAGCAGGGCAGTTATATGTTCTAAAGCCCTTTTTGTCGTGTATTAGTGGCAAAAGTAAAATATATTTGCATTTCAGCGTTTTTTTTTTTTTTTTTGTTCTGACAGATTAGAGGAAGGGCAAAATAATCAGTAATGTCAACACAAACTTACTGCTGGCACCCTCTCCCTTCTGTTGGGGGGCTATACTTGCATAAATGTTTAATAGAACAGGTTCTGTTGACATCTATGTGGAATCAGCTGACAACGGTGTAAAAGGAGTGCGCTTCTTATTGGCGCTAACATGGACCTGTAAGGATAAGTTCATACTTGAGTTATTTGGTCAGTTTTGGCCCCGTGACTGCCCAAATAAGTGAAGTGTGCAGTGATTCTAAGAGCGACTCCTGTCATCTGCATGTCATACTGACTGAGTATTATTTCACTACCACAGCAAACTCCCTATGCAAGGCACAGTGTTCTACACCACTATAAAGGCTCTCTGCAACCAGGAAATGGCTGTTTTTAATGCAATTTGCTGCAAATAAATTTGGATCGAACAAAATAAAAAATATAAAAAAATGGCGAGCCGGACGAATCAATTTTGTTTAAAATTTGCCCATCTCTACTCATAATCTAGCAGGGTAAACCATATGGGGGGAATTAGTTCTCTCAATGAGTGCTTAAGGTCTTTAAATTGCTTCTCTTTCTCTGTACATCAGCAAAAAAGTCCTGAAATTTTTTTATTATTCTGCCATTTAGTGTGATAGGACCCATCTCTCTTGCTTTACACAGGATAGTTTCCTGATCTCTGTAGTGTAATATTTTGATTAGAACTGGACGGAGAAGGTGATCAGGGAGACCTGGTCCTCCAATACTCCTTCCCTCCACTGCACCGAGTCGTTCATCGTGTCTGATAACTGACACATCCTCCTTCACACCACTCACAAGAACACCAAGAGCTGTCAATTACAATTCAGCTCCACTGCAAAAACATCCCCAATTGTGGGTTCAGTGGGAGTGCCGGCGAGGGGGCTGGAATTCAGCCGGCAGAATAAAGTATCTGCTAAGTGTGCAGTCCCCACCCGTACTGTTGTCAAGACCGGTGATTCTATTGGAGCAGTCTGTGTGCTCTCATTGCTAGCTGTGAAGGCCCACTTGCCCCCCGACGCTCCATCTTGCACACACATTTCCAAGTAATGTTGCAGTGTGGAGTCTGTAAGCACCATGTTTCCTGTGTGACTTTGTTGTACCTGGTGGTCCATCGTCTCCTCAACCTTTTTTTTTCTTCTCTAGCAGCTTCTCAGATCCAAAGGGTCATATTAGCTTCTTTTGGTTGTGGTAGGTCTCCATGCTAAGAACTGATAGCGGGGCAGTATGGCTCAGATCTCGTTGAATTATAGTGGGGCGTAGTAGCGGGAGGTCCTAACAGATTCGGTCACTCACATTCCCCCAGCAGGTTCCACCCCTGTATACCAAGATACTTCTTGTTGCCCTTGGATTGGTGCTGGCCAATCCAAGAGAATGGCTGGACAAAAGTAAATGTCTAAAACTAGAGGTACACAGTGTGCTTTGGTAATCTTAGAAGTGGTGTGGTTATCTTGGATGACAGAAGTGGAGCCCAGAAATAGGTAGATCTGCAACTGAGAAGATTAAAACCAGGTCAACATGTAGGATTCCTGTTGGTTAAATGAAATGTGTCAAGAAAGTAGTAATCATGTGGACAATATTTAAAGTTAACTGTACATGATGCAGTTGGCTGTTAAATTGCCATTCTGTGAAATAACATTCTACACATAAAGCTTGCTTGTCCTATGCCCAGTGTCATTGACAATGTATAGCTAGTTTGGATAGCTAAAAAGTTCATGGCTGTGTAAAGATCATTTGCAAGATCATTCAATGATTGTTCGACCATTATTCTACTTCTATCCAAAGTGCATCACCATCTTAAAGGAAACCTGTCACGTTGCAAATGCAGTCCAATCTGCAGGCAGTATGTTACAAAAGTAGTTGAGCAAACTGATATATAGTTTTATGGAAAAAAGATTAATACAAATTTTAACTTATTCATTTATATTCCTGCTCTCTGTACTGTATGAATAGGAGTCCATTGGATGTCCCAAGCATTGTTTCAAAGCCTTCCTTGTATGACTGAGCATAGCTAGCTGTCCATCTTAGAGCGGGCAACCCACTGCATTTCTAAGCTCAGAATAAATTAATCTTTTCCCACTAAATTATATATCAATATGCTCAGCTCTTCTTGCTCTATAAAATGCTCCATGATGTTTGGATTGCATTATAGATGAGATGTGTTCTCTTTTAGCCGACTAAAAATACAAACATAGGGGGTCCATCAAATATAATTATTAATTACTTTGTAAAATTAAAAAAGTGGAACTGTATATTTAACTATTTTCCAATAAGTTAAATATATATGGCAGTTAAACTATTTGAAGTTATTTTATTAGATTAGCTGCAAATCTAGATACTGGCAGCAAATAAATTAATAACTGAGTAGCAGTTAAAATATTCAAACTATGGAAGTAGCAATGGCAGATACAATGTAACATCTAATATATAAAGCTGAGTGTGTGTGTGTGTGTTTATGTATGTCCGCTAATGGAATCTGCACAGTTGCATTTACAATCACGGAACTTGGCACACAGGTACATCAGGTGTCCGGGAAGGATTTATACCCGGGTCTCAGCTCTCTAGGACGTACAGTTCCTGAGATATTCCCAGAAAATGCATTAGCCAATAGAAGCCTGATCATATGACCCTTATCAGCCAATAGAAGCTTGCAGGCCCTTAGTCTCCACATACACAGTTTTACACCAGGTTTCCATAACAACCCAGCCATTTTTCTTCACTGCTGTAGGTCAGCTTTAAAGGGGCAGGGCGCTGTGGATGACACAGTTAAGAAGGTAAAAGACGGACTTAAAAGACCCACCACCAGGTCTCGCTAAACCACGCCCCTGACCCTGTTAAGCCATACCCCCTATGACTTTGCAGCCGACAGGGATTAAAAAAATAAAGGTAAAAATCTACTTCTGTCAGATGCAGGGGTGGGAGGGAGGGTGACTTTCTCACTGCAGCACATGCTCAGACAGCACAGTGCTGCTACTTATTTCTGCTAGTACAGTGCTGATGTCTGAGAGTGAGCTGTTCAAAAGGACATCCCTGTGGGAGTCTGAAAGCTGGACTGTCCGGCCTAAACCGGACCTCTGGCCACCCTAGGGCAGGCTGCTGTGGAGGTCACAGTTAAGGGGACGGTCCACTATGGAGGTCGGTGTTATGGGGAAGATTGCTGTAGAAGCCACTGTTAAAGGGACGGAGTGTTGTGGAAATCACTGTCAAGGAAATGGGGCACTGTGGAAGTCAGTAAAAAAGGGGCGGCCGCTGTGGAGCTCACTGTTAAAGGGGTGGGATGTTGTGGAGTTCAATGTTAGAGGACGAGATGCTGTAGAGGTCACTGTTTAGGAGGCAGGAAATGGTGGAGGTCACAGTGAAGGGGACAGTCTGCTATAGAGGTCAGTGTTAAGGGGCGGGGTGCTGTATAGGTCACTGTTAAGTGGGCCGTGTGTTGTGGAGGTCACATTTTAATGGAAAGGAACTCTGTGGAGGTCACTGTTAAGGGGGCGGGTTATTGTGCAAATCACTGTTAACAAGACGGGGTACTGTGGAGGTCACTAATAAAAGGGTGGCCTCTGTGGATGTCACTGTTAAAGGGGAGGGTGCTGTGGATGTTACTGTTAAGGGGCAGGCTGCTCTGGAGGTCACTGTTAAAGGGTTGGCATACTGTAGATGTCACTGTTATAGTGGATTCTGTTGATATCTTTTAACGACACACACAGACATTAACATTAAATGACATAGAGGAAATATACCCATGCGAAGCCTGGTCCTTCTGCTAGTTTAGGGTACTTTCACACTTGCGTTGCTTGATTCCGGCAGGCAGTTCCGTTGCCTGAACTGACTGCCTGATCAGGCAAACTGTATGCAAACGGATGTCAGTTTTTTCTGACTGATCAGGCATTTTTCTGACTGATCAGGATCCTGATCAGTCAGAAAAATGCCTGATCAGTCAGAAAAATGCCTGATCAGTCAGAAAAATGCATTGCAATACCGGATCCGTTTTTCCAGTATCATCAGGCAAAACGGATCCGCTTTTTTTTTTTTTTTCATTTTTAAAGGTCTGCGCATGCCGGATCCGGCACTAATACATTCCTATGGAAAAAAAGCATGCTACGGTTTTCTCTTTTGCCTGATCAGTCAAAACGACTGAACTGAAGACGTCCTGATGCAAACTGAACGGATTACTCTCCATTCAGAATGCATGGGGATATGCCTGATCAGTTATTTTCCGGTATAGAGCCCCTGTGACGGAACTCTATGCCGGAAAAGAAAAACGCAAGTGTGAAAGTACCCTTAGAAAAAAGCTAAATGCTTAGCTAATAAGAAATTATTGAGGCCTTGAGAGTTCTATAAAGAATGTTGTGTAATTGACCTGAGAAAGGTTGAACTTGGTTGAACTTGATGGACCTTTGTCTTTTTTCAACCTATGTAACTATTGTTTATACTGTAACTACATACCTACTATAAAGAGTGGAACAATGTTACTACTACTCAATATAATTACTCACACTTACAACATTTCTTTATACTTGAATATTTTAGATTTTTGAATAACGAGCATTCAATTTGTGGCTCTCCAGCTATTGCAAAAGTATTTTACTAAAGCTGAAGAGCCACAGGGTGGAAATCACAAATACATTGCTGAGAAGATCTGTCCAGACACTGAAAAAAAACCTGTTGTGAAAGTTTTATTCTATAGGAAAAAGTGGTCCCTGCTTGTAGAGTCCCAAATACAGGAATTGTAGATGATCTATATACTGTATGTGAAAAAGCAATAAACACTGATAAACACAAGGTAAATCAAATTTATTTTAACTAGTCATATTGTTGAGAAAATGTGCAGAACAATCAGAGAAACAAAGATACTGATTCTCGAGATCCTCTTGGATCACCAAGGAAACAAAAGTATTATATTCCACATTTAATTTTGTTTTATGCTATAAAAGAAAAGCAAAAATACAGCATGATGAACAGTTTGAGATGTTTGTGTGAAATATATGAATATTTACTGCAGAAATACAGATTTAATTTAATTTAGTGATCTCTATGAGTAGTTGCTAATGTTGGTAAACTGTTATTTCATATTTTTAGGGCAGTTTATTCCATTTGGCAATTATTATTTGATTCATACAGAGTATTATAATTTGAATTAATCCATAAAGGTATTGTCCATACTATGGATACTGATAACCTATCCTCAGGATAGGTCATCAATATCAGATGAGCAGGGGTCCCAGAACACTTGACGATCAGTTGTAGCCTCTTCTCTGCTTTCCAGGTGCAGTGCAGTACATTATGTATTGACTGAGCATGGTGCTGCAAATGGGACAACACTATGTGTAGTAGCACACACAGCCATCCCATAATGTAGGGACTGTGCCTGATAAAGAGGTTGGATCCGATAAACAACAACACACATATACGTAAATAACAAAATATTTTATTAATTCATCACATAAAGGACAAAAACCGTAGACATGAACTGAATAAATAAATAGCAGCAATAAAGTGGCGACACTGCAAATCAGCGCCCCACCAGGGTAACAATGCGGGTGTATCCCCCAAGCGCACGTCACCTACTAGCCTGTGCCAACCACATGGTTAAATGAGATCATTGTTCTCATACACAGGCCAAGTAGAAACGTGGGCTCAAAATAACAATATAATTGTTACCATGCTAGCTGTAATAGGAATATGAAATGGATGCAGTGTGTGGAAATTCACCCTAACAGCAGCACCATAGCAATAATGCATCAACCATATAACACTGAACTGCCAGCATGGAACATACATATAAAATCAGTTGAAGGGGAACCAATCCTACAATGATAAAGAGGTTGCAAACAGGTTATCATGGAGGTTCAGACATCATATGATCATCTAAGCTATCTTGGCCCATATATTACTCTTACTTAAAAACAAAGGGGCACATTTATTAAGACTGGCATTTTAGACGTCAGTGTTAATAAGACCCATATCTGGCAAAGGAGTTATGAAGAGGTACTGGCGGATCCACCGCCGCTTCTAAATGTAAGACAGCTTCCTAGCTACAGATGTTAAACTACAGAACTTAAATTTCATAAATCATCCTGTTATCTTGAAACAAAAGCCATTGAAAAGCAATTGAAGGTGTTTGCTTAGTTTAGATAACACATCTCAGAAATCTCAGAAAGCATGAGTGTTAACTGTACTACATCAGGTATCTTATGTTTAGACCAAAACAGGCATAGAAAATGGTAAAAGAGACGGGCCTCTCGGTGTGTCCCCTTCCCCACCTACTTCTTTAGACCTGTAGTGAGCAGGGAGAAGTCGCAGATTGCAGTGCAAAGGACCATTTTGTGTCACAATCTGCACCAGAAACATGCCTATTTTAGGCGTATTTCTGTTTAATAAGTGACCCCCAAAGTGCATATTTACTAGATGGCAGTCATAAATATGGTTCAACTTATGTAGATCTCAGATACAACCCTGTAAAGCTTCTAAACAGTATATTTAGGTAAACGCCCCTGTCCACATCAGTGTGCAGGCAAGCAACATTTTCAGTGTCCTTTATGAAATGTGAAGAAAACAATTATTGTAACATAAGACTCCTGTCTAACATGTAAACTTGCAAATTTAAACTATACAGTCTAAAGATGCGCCAAATTTATTAAAGTGGCTCATGCTGGATAATAAATTTGGTGCATCTCTGGACAGGTTTGTTTATTATTACACCATCTATTGGTTGAGCACAGTTTCAACACTCAGTGATGCATCTTAAGAAACATCCCTTTTCCACCAAGCCAGAACCAGTTTCTGCAAAGTCGCATCCACTTGTTGAGTGAGGTGCAAAAAGTATCTAAGAAACTTGAAATGGTTGTCTCATGACAGATACTTCACATCCTCTATCCAACGATCAAGAGATTGTCCCCTTACAAACACTTCACATCATCTATTCACTGATCATGAGAATGGAAGTCACATGTCCCTCATTTGAGCAAAGCAGGGGGTGAGAATGCACATTTCTGCTCCATTTGGAGTCTGAGACAGCCAGAGATAGCCAAACACTGTACCCAGTCATCTCTGTTCATGTCATGGAATGAGTAGAGCAACAGTGCACATGCTCAAATGTGCTTCATTAAGATGTTTGACATGGGACCTCTATTTTTGTTATTAGCAGACTCCCAAAGATGTGGCCATCGCTTGGCCACCCTGATAACGTGGTGACATAACCACAGGTCCTTTGGAGGGTTTTCTTCAATCAAGATAGGAGAATACGGCCTCCCTGCAATCGATGAGTTGAGTATATATATATATATATATATATATAAAAAATTGAACCTGTATTAACACCTGAATGTAGGTCTCAGATGCCGCGATCAGAATTGAACATGGCATCTGAGGGTGGCACAATCGAAGTTAACCGTCATTGCACCTGAACCATACAATGAAGTTATTTGTGACAAAGTAATTTCTAACAAATCAAATTTCTTTCCGAAGTTCAAGTGGTACCTTGGAAACTAACCTGATTTCAGGAAATTATTTTTTTACAGTAGAAATTAATCTATCATCTGAGCCAATACATTCTAATACTGTATGTAGCGCTCTCTCCGTACAGTATTAAAACTAAGCTTTATGTGAATCGACTTCGGATGTTTCATCCAAAGTCGATTCACTCATCCCTACTCATCACTATTCCAGACTATATCGCATTTCATTCTTATATACATCCAACAAAATTAGAAACAATCTCAGCCTTCTTAGTGTTTTCATAAACGAGCTAAGCAGGAATAATCTTTTAAATGACTGTCTCCTAATGAGTCCAGCATTTTACTCACATGTTAAGAGCAGATAATGCCTTGACAGCACTTCCTCAGTATACACATTTCATACATGGGTAAGCCTGGCCTAGATAGTCATTAGTGATGAGTGGCAGGGGCAATATTCGAATTCACGATATTTCACAAATATTTGGTAGAATATTCGTCATATATTCGAGATTATTTTCTTGATCGCGAAAAATTGTCAATGTAATGTTCGAGTAATGCGCTCGAAATACAGGCGTGGGTTACGAAACCTACATTTTTTTCAAGCTGCTAGAAGTTTCCGGAGACTGGAGAAAATGGTTGGCATGGCAGAACATTACAATAGCGTTATATGCAGATAGAGTTCTCCAATACATTTGCTATTGCGAAATCTTCACCAACGATGCAAATATTTTGGCGCAATACGTGCAACTTCACATTTTAACAGGTCTGACTATTTATTAGTGATTGGTGTACTAAGTATTGTCGTGAACTTGTGACATGTACAAAAAAAAAGAGCAAGGATTTTTACAAGGTAAAAAATCTCATTTTATTCAATATAAATCGCATGATCATTACAGGTAATACTCAAATGGGACAGGACATGGAGACTGAGCCACAAAGGGCTATACAGTGTGGAGATAATGTGACCATACCCAGCAGAGAACAACAATTTACCAGAGGCCGTGAGCAAAAGTGCAGTTGCAGGTGCAATTGCTAATCCCCTAGTATAAACTACTGACTATTGCTCACAACCTCTGTCCAAGGATGCTGTGAGGTGTCAATGGATGGTGCAGTACTACTAATAAAGATGGCATATAACAATGAACTGCAAACCTCTCGTCCCATCCTGATCCCGCTGCCTAGTTACCTACCCATGTTGCTGCTGTAGAATGGTAACACTACTCCCCCACTGATTCAACCTCGACACGTGTTTCGCCACGTAGGCTTCGTCAGGAGGTATAAACACACTAAGACAAACTAAGACACCATGATCATCTGTACTGGGGGGTGTTCTGGCGCAAACCGCCCATGTTGCAAGACTGCCTCCTTCAGCGCTCCCTGGTCATCAAAATGCGACCTGATTCCAGCACCTCCGGGTGGCAGTCATACAGAGCATGCTCCAGCCGCGTCATCCCCCAATCACATGATCACTCACTGGTCACATGGTCCTGACATCATGGACATGTGACCATCTCCTAGGTCCTTGAGCTATAGCTAAAAAGTACTCCCAGGTCCTGAATACAACTATTGTAAACAACTACCAGTCATTGAGCTAAAGCTAGCTATCCATAACTCAGCATACCTCTCGACTATCTTCATTTCAGCTCATAGGTAAATTCATGAAATACAAATATAATCTCAAAATCATTTCATAGTAGAATATATCTTTAAATTACCATGATTAAATTGTAGGGAGAAGGAGAGGGGAGGGAGTGAGACCATCCACTCATCCATTCATACAGGGAAGGCAAAAATCTAAATCACTAAATGGATACATGATCTTTACATTTAGCCAAAACCTACGTGCAAGAGAATAAAGTGCATGTGTGTTCGAATAGCTTATATAATCACAATGACATTTAATGTCAATAATTATTACCAAAATATAAAAAATGTATTACATAGTGAGCAGTTCCAACCCCCAATAGCTGGCTGCAGGGCGACTGATCCCAGGGAAAATTGGGAATCAGCCGCACCGCAACCGCCAGTGGTGGGTCAGATCCGTCCCAACTCCAAGTGAGTGAGGTTCATGTCTAAATGAGGATGGAACAGACCCATCCATAAGGTGGCCCAGTCCCCCATCAGATGGCCTTGTGATTCCCCAAACAGGTGCTAAATACAATGCTGCTGGTGAACTTGTGACATCACAGCACTATGTATGTATGTATGTATGTTTGTAGCATACATACATACTGTGGGAATTTGCTCTGGTAGACAGGCTAGCGGACGCAGTATAGAGGCAACAATAAAGTTTTTAACTTAAACAGTTCAGTGTTTTATTCACACATAGGGAAAAACAAAAAGTGACATTTTGCAGTCTAGGTGTTTGTTCACACCATGAAGAGTCCACAGAACAAAAAACCTTCACCTGGTTAGCAGTTTCTCCACCTGTGGTCCACAGCAGGCTTTAGGAGCCTGTTTCTCAGCATCCGGCTCCCTGCCCTTTTTCACGGCACAAGTTTTCGGATCCCAAAACACACAGGGACTGACAGCGCTCCACTGTCAGAGAGGAGTAATCCACGCACAGCTGAGACTTCTGGCTGGGTTTGATATAGGCCAGTAAAAACCCGGCCTGGAGTGTGGGAACAGCCACCCACCCAGCACTTTGGCTACTCCCAGTAAGAGCCGGCCCGGATCAGCTTACAGCAATACTAAAATAGCAACGTGTCAACCAGCACTAGCTGCCGCTGACACTTGAAAATGCCGTCTTACTTCACCGAGGCCAGGAACCTCGGTGACACATTACCTTCCATCAAGGACTGACCCTTGCGCCTTCCTATATACCTCCCCCTTTGTTCAACCTTGAGGGGGTGAACAGATGCCAGACAGTGTACCCAGGACCGGGCATCCACGTTTCCTTGTAAGCGGCCTGCTCTGTGTTCCACTGAGAACTTGAAGTACTGTAACAACAAGAACCATCTGGTGACCCGAGCATTCCTCTCTTTGGCTTGGCTCATCCATTTGAGAGGGGAATGGTTGGTCACCAGATGGAAATTTTTCCCCAACAGATAATAGCAGAGAGACTCGAGTGCCCACTTGATGACCAGGCACTCTCTCTCCACTATACTGTACCTAGTCTCGGCTGGGTTAAGTTTGCGGCTCAGGAAAACAACAAGATGTTCCTCCCAATTTATTTTCTGAGAGAGTATTGCTCCAAGGCCTACTTCAGAGGCATCAATCTGTACCACAAACTCTCTCTTGAAGTCGGGAATCACCAAAACCAGTGACCCGCACAGGACCGACTTCAATGCGTAAAAAGCCTGGTTATTCCAGCGGACCATCATGGTCTTCCGTCCCTTCAGGAGCCCTCCCAATGGAGCCACTAAAGTGGCAAAATGGAGAACAAACCTCATATAATAGTCCAACATTCCCAGGAAAGACTTCAATTGCCTAGTGGTGACAGGTCGGGGCCAAATTCCAAATCACCTCTATTTTATTTACTTGTGGTTTGATGACTCCGCGTCCAATGACATACCCCAGGTACTTATTCTCCTCTAACCCTATCGCATAGTTTTTTGGATTAGCGGTCAGTCTAGCCTTCCTAAGGGAGTCCACTACAGCCTGCACTTTTGGTAGATGAATTTCCCAGTCGGTACTATGAATGACAGTATCGTCCAGGTAAGCAGAAGCGTACCGACAATGTGGACGAAGTACAATGTCCATGAGCCATTGAAAAGTGGCAGGTGTGCCATGCAGACCAAAGAGTAACACCTTATATTGGTATAGCCCTTCTGGTGTGATGAAGGCAGTTTTCTCTTTGGCAGCCTCCATCAAGGGTACCTGCCAGTACCCTTTGGTGAGGTCCAAAACAGAAAAATACTGAGCTTGGCCTTACCTCTCATTAAGCTCATTCACCAGAGGCATAGGATATGCATCAGCCTTAGAGATTTTGTTTAGTTTGCGAAAATTGTTACAGAACCGTAATGTTCCATCCAGCTTGGGTATTAAGACTATCGGACTGGCCCATAAAATTTTGGACTCCTCAATGACGTCTAGCTGCAGCATTAGCTGCATTTCCTCCAGAAATGGCTTGTCACCGAGCCTCAGGTACCCGGTATGGCTTATACAGGACTTTTGCCTGAGGCTCAGTAATAATGTTATGCCGGATTATGGAAAAGCGTCCAGGGAGGTCTGAGAACACATCCGTGTTCTGACTAATGAACTCCCTGGCTTCCTGAGCCTGTTTAGAGGAGAGGCTGTCAGCAATTTTCACTGTGGCAGCCACTTCCCTTGCTTCAGACAGAGGGTCCAAAACCGCTTCCCCTAGAAACCCTGGCTGTCTTCAGTACAGGTTTCCCTATCTTTCCATGGTTTGAGCAGATTTACATGGTACACCTGCTCTGGCTTTCGCCTCCCTGGCTGGTGTACCTTGTTATCTACCTCTCCAATTTTTTTAAGTACCTCGTAGGGCCACTGCCACCTAGCTAGGAACTTACTGTCTATGGTTGGTACCAGAACCAATACCCGATCACCTGGGTTAAAGTTCCGGACCCGAGTGCCGATTATAGACCCTACTCTGGACTCGCTGCGCTGCCTCCATATGCTCCCTAACCAGATTTAACACTGTTTCTATCCATCCTTGCATCTGGGTGACGTACTCAACAACACTTTTGTGCGGTGTGGGTTGTTATTCCCACGCCTCTTTGGCCACGTCCAACAGACCACAAGGGTGTCTGCCGTATAGCAGTTTGAAGGGCAAGAATCCAGTAGAGGCCTGGGGCACCTCTCGCATTGCAAACATGAGATAGGGCAGAAGAAGGTCCCAGTCCCTCCCATCCTTAGACACCACTCTTTTTAGCATATTTTTTAATGTTTTAATAAATCTCTCTACCAGGCCATTAGTTTGCAGATGATACACAGACATCCATAGCTGTTTTATGTGGAGCAACTTACAGAGTTCCCTCATGACCTTGGACATAAACGGGGTCCCTTGGTCAGTCAGAACCTCTTAAGGCAGACCCACTCAAGAAAACATCTCCATTAACTCTAGCTATGATTTTGGCTGATGTATGATGCAGTGGCACCTCCTCTGGGTTCCAAGTGGCGTAGTCAAGAACGACCAAGATGTGTTGGTGCCCTCTAGCGGACTTCGGTACCGGGCCTATGATATCCATAGCGATTCGCTCGAACAGGACCTCGATAATCGGGAGGGGTACCAGGGGACTACGGAAATGTGGCTGGAGGCTCGTTATTTGGCAGGTTGGGCAAGACTTACAATATTTTTCTACCTCGCTGAACACACGGGGCCAGTAAAACCGTGGTAGTATCCGTTCCTGTGTTTTCTGCATTCCCAGATGACGCCCGAAAACATGCTGATGGGCTAACTTTAAAACGAGTTTGTGATAAGCCTGGGGTACCACCAACTGTTCAATGGATTCACCTCGCAGCTGGTTTACCCAATATAACAACTCTTGATGAACCACAAAACGGGGAAACACCGACTCTGCCCCCAGATGTTATGGTTCACCATCTATTATAAATACATTTCCCCAGGCTCGGGATAGGGTTGGGTCCCGGTGTTGTACAGAACTAAAATTATCTGGCGGCAAGTCCTCCATATATCCCACCATCACACTTAGCGTGGTTGTCTCCCACTCTTCCACCGAAGTGGCGGTTACCCCTACCGCTGGCCCTTCAGACTCAGGTTCCCAGGGTTCTGGTCTCCCACTCTGCTAGGGTTACATCTGTCTCACGGGTATCAGTAACTTTCGTATCCGTCCATTTTGTCAGGAAACACGGGTCAGAACCTTGCCAGCTTAATATAGGACATACACTCGTGCCCGGGAAAAACAAAAACTTTCCAACCTTCAGACCTGCCTCACAGTGTTTGCCCACATCCGGGGATTTGCTCTGGTAGACAGGCTAGCGGATGCAGTATAGAGGCAACCACAAAGTCTTTAACTTAAACAGTTCAGTGTTTTATTCACACATAATTAAAAACAAAAAGTGAAATTTTGCAGTTAAGGTGTTTGTTCACACCATGAACAGTCCACAGAACAAAAAACCTTCACCTGGTTTGCAGTTTCTCCACCTGTGGTTTACAGCAGGCGTTAGGGGCCTGTTTCTCAGCATGCGGCATAAGTTTTCAGATCCCAAAACACAGAGGGACTGACAGTGCTCCACTGTCAGAGAGGAGTAATCCACACACAGCTGACTGTTTGATATAGGCCAGTAAAGACCTGGCCTGGAGCGTGGGGAGAAGCCACTCACCCAGCACTTTGGCTACTCCCAGTAAGAGCCAGCCCGGATCAGCTTACAGCCATACTAAAATAGCAACGTGTCAACCAGCACTAGCTGCCGCTGACACTTGAAAATACCGGGCCGGCTCTTACTTCACCGAGGCCAGGTGACACATACCTTCCGTCAACGACGGACCCTTGCGCCTTTCTACAACACATACATACATATATACAGCACTATATATGTAGCATGTATGTAAGGACAGCAGAACCACTATGTTACTAAACTACACTGACTATCTCCCACTAACTATCTATATTATATATATAAGCTAACTAACTATCTAATGTAATGACACAGGAAAGCAGAGAGCAAAGCAATAAAACTGCTGTCTCTCTCAGATCTGAAAAATTCTGCATACAAGGGCTGCTGGGGAGGTTCTTATATAGTAAGGGGTAGGAAACTATTCTATTGGTTGCTATGGATGTTGCAAAGCTCAGACAAAGACATTGCAGCCTTCTCATTGGCCCACAAGCAAGAAGGGAGGTTACTGATGAATTTTTTTTTTTTTTTCGAAATTGCAAATATATATCACTATATTATAAATATTTGCAAATTCTCGAAGTGATGATATTTGCAAAATAATATTCACTATTCGAATATTCGAGCCCAACACTAATAGTCATTTACAAAGACCATAGCTAACACTATACTAATACAAACTAAACAAATGAATAATATACTGAATCTCATTTAGATTCTTTTATAGTTTTCCTTTTTAATAGTGGTGCACACCAGTGAGTATATTATTTTTCACATTTAGATTATCTCCTTTTTATTGATGACACCATATGAAGAGCTCCTTTAGTTCTACAGCATTTCAGTGTGACAACATCTTATCACTTAAATGGGGTCTCTCATAATAATTATATTTTTATCAAGTGGCCTCAGCCTGTCCCCTGAAACAGAAGATTCATACCTACCCGCTCTATGCAGATCTGGTCCTCTGTCTTGCTTCCTCTGGCTGAATTTTTTGGTTCCCTGCGCTGTTTATGTCTGGTTGGTCATGGGGGTGATGGTAGTCACCACTCCAGCCAATGACTGGCTTCAGCGGTGACATGCTGCTTGTGGCCACATCACCACTAAAACCAGTAAATGGCTGGAGCAGTGAATGTGACCATGCTCAAGGCCAGCCAGATGTAAACAACATGGGTAACAGAAGATGGAATCAGAGGGGGCAGCACAGAGGACCGGAGAGACGTGTAGCAGGTAAGTATGAATCTTCTGTTTCAGGGGATATGCTATAGTCACTTGATAGAAAAATAATAATTACTGTACCAGAAAACCCATTTAATGGGAGAAATCAAGTGACTTGCAACATTTATTTTGCCCTGTGATATTTTAATACAATTAAAACAAATAAATAGCTTCAGCAAACAGACTGTAATTCATACATTAACACTCATATTTAGAGATGAGTGAATAGAAGCTGACAAAGTGGAATTCGATCCGAAGTACATATACGTCACAGGTCTTTAAGTCCCGCAAAGAAATTATGTACATGTACGTCATGAGTCCTTAAGGAGTTAGTTGAACAGGTTCTGTAGACATCTATGTGGAATCAGCTGATGACGGTTTTAAAGAAGTACGCTCTTTCACGCTATAATAGGATCTTGGGCCTCAGCACGGTTCTTTATACCTGACGCTTACATCGACCTGTAAGTTTGAGTTCACACTTGAGTTATTTGGTAAGTTTTGGCCACGTAACTGCCCAAAGAAGTGAAGTGTGCAGTGATTCTAAGAGCGACGCCTGTCATCTGTGTGTCATACTGACAGTATTATTTCACTACCACAGCAGACTCACTATGCGTGTTACTGCAAGGCACAGTGTTCTACACCACTATACAGGCTCTCTGCAGCCAGGAAATAGCTGTTTTTGTTTTGGAAAAATCGGGAAGCCGACCAAATCGAATTTTGAAAAAAATAGCTCATCTCTTCTCATAATGGATGATATATTACTATTATAAAAAAAAAAAGTCTAAAGCATGGTGCCACGTTGTAAATAAAATAATGTATTGTTTACTTTGAAACAAGCTGAGGTTCCTTTTATAGCAAATATAGTAGTAATTGCTTACCTGACTCACAGGCAAATGTCTTTGAAGTCTCATCATGAAAGATAATTGCTACGGCATGTTTCTTGGTCTCTCGAGGCAGTCGTGTTATAGTTTTGATATTGTGCAGTTCTGTTACCTTGAACAAAAAAGACATGTTTGTTTTCTGTAGAGTATAAACTCTTTTGTTCCAATGGCTTTTGAAAAATATAATATTGAAATAATATAACTTAATACTTTTGTTTGTTACATTATTACATAGTGATATTCTGGCCAATTTTTACTATTTCCTTTCTAATTACACTTTTGCTTTCAGCAGAAAGATTATTAAAAGTAACAATAAACGTATATAGTTCCTGAACATCTAAAAAAAAATATTGATAGGGTTGTCTAATTTTATTCATGTTATGTACACAAATTGCTAAATGTTCTGTTTTGTTTAGTTATACTCCTACCTTTATTCAAGTATAATTTTATGATTTAATATGCATAAATTTTTCACAAATTCAGGAAATTTCTTATGAATTTCCAAAGAGATAAAATTTTCTACAAATCCAAGACTTTTGCAATTCATCCTGTGCACATCATTCAAAATGGCAGCCACAATTTTGCAGTCAGATGACAGAGAAGAAGGCATCTGTCACTAATAAGGGGTCATTTTGGACCAGCTTTTAACTTTCGAAAGCATAAAAAGATCCCACAGCGCAGTGTGGTTTTAAACAGGCTGTCTGTTACCACCGGCTATCATGCATTTACCCTTAGCCATTTATGTCTCTCTCACTTTGATATTACTAATGCAGCCTTGGAGTTAAAGAGCTTGAAAGTAGTTGGATATAGTCCTAGAAGTTCCCAGATTGAAATACACACCTTTTTGATTCAGACCAAATTTTTGGGACCAAATAGAATCTGGTAAATGAATTGACCAAATCGGACTAAAAAAATGTTGTGAAATACGCTCATCTCTATTAAGGACTTTAATTTATGAAACAAATTAATTTCAATATATTTTTTAATAATATTTAAAGAGGACCTTTCATTTAATTTTTTTTGTGATGCTGCCACCCTGTCTGTTTTTTTTAAATATTGCTACTACGCTGCACTGTGCACCCCTGCAGTCTTCGCGCTCAGTATGTTAATACTGAGCATTGGTACAGGGAGGAGGAGACACCAGGGTTTCTCAATGGGTATATCCTTCTCCCTGGCTGTACCGCGATCCAATCACAGCGGACAGCATCACAGCCAGGGAGAAGGTGAACTTTTTTTGTCCCTGGCTGTGAGCTTTCTGCTGTGATTGGATCACGTCACAGCCAGGGAGAAGGAGATGCCCATTGAGAAACCCTGGTGTCTCCTCCTGCCTGTACTGATGCTCAGTATTAACATACTGAGCTGGAAAACTGCAGGGGGGCACAGCGGGACATAGGAGCGATATTTGAAAAAAACAGGCTGGGTAAAGGTATTTATCTAAACTAAAAAAAAAACAAAACATGAAAGGTCCTTTTTAAGTATACATTAGTGATGAGCAGCATAGGCAATATTCGAATTTGCGATATTTCGTTCATTTTTTGCTGAATATTCGCCGTAAATTTGCAAATTCGAGAATTTGTGATCTCCAGTCATTGCTTACTTGATTGCAAAAATCGGCAATGTAATATATTCACGATAAATTTATAATTAGAATATTTAACACTATTCGCAAATACGAATATATAGCACTATATTCTAAATATTCGCAAATTCTCAAAGTGGCGATATTCCCGATTAAAATTTGCGATTCGAATATTCGCGCTTAACACTAGTATACATGCAGCAAAAAAGGTAAGCAAAGGTAGTTAAGGCAAGTAAAGGTATTTATCTAAACAAAAAAAAAAAAACATGAAAGGTCCTCTTTAAGTATACATGCAACGAGAAAATTGTAAAAGTAAGTTAAAGCATTTTAGTCAGTGTTAGCCAATTGGCATAATTCACATTGCACAGTTTGAACAATCACAATATAATCATGAAAGTAATTCTATTATCAATACACTGACATATAAAAATAAAGTACTGCCTTTTACCAAGTATCTAGGTGAACAGAAAAAAACAAAACAACCTAATGTTCCTGTATTTAGTTCTTTGTGAATTGGCAGTTGGTGAAGAAAATTTAAGAGACATTGTGAGGGTGCTCAACCCATGATGTCCATATAGAATCTACTTTCTTCCTGCCAAATATTGTACGTGATATCATCTTTTTGTATCTGTAAGTGAAATTGATGAAAGTGATCACCTCACCTAATTCTGGGGATCCTCTTTTTTCCAATGCCTATTGATAACCAACTTAGCAATTATGAGAATTAGACTTTATTGTTTAGAAACAATAAAGCTAACTTCATAGAAGCTATTATACCAAAGTGTATTGTCTCTGAAGTGAAGAAAAAGATTTTCTGATCATATTTTTTTGTAGTTTGGGACACGACTATAGTACATGGAACAATGTGCCCTTCTGTCCACAATTTCTCCAACATATTTCAGAGGTCCCTCTTTACATAACATATAACTAAACGGGAGTACAGCATTGTTTTAGCAAGTTTTTGAAGGCTGCTTCAAAATCACTTACATTTAAGTAGTTGCTATAAATTTGTTGGTGTTGTGGCACTTAAATGCAAAATAGAATTTTCCAAGTTCTTTCTCCTAGGTTACAATTGGTGGGCTTTTGATGAACTGAGCTTTGTTTCCAAAGTAACATATATACTGTAGGTCTCAATATTTTAACATGATTGGATGGCATTTGAAATAGCTGAATAATACAGGATGGTCCCTTGGGCTTCTACCTGTGAGGTAATGGCAGGTCCTAGATTTATACAAGGAAAATCCACAGTGTGGCTCAAATACAACAGCAGATCCTTGACGCCTGTGCCAGCATTTCTGCTGAGGTGTTGCTCTCAGGTGCATTGTGACCTGGAGAAGAGGAATGCCTTGATGATTCGAAATAATGAGGAGCACATTGAGTCTATTCTGTAGTGGATCATTGTTGTGTTTCATCTCACAGAAAAAGTGGTAATTACTTTAGCAGGAGTATAAGTACATCACATTTAAGCACAGATTTGGATTTCTTATCAAATTCTCAGATGCTTATGTCACCCCTTCCCATTCAACTTGGCTCTAAATGCTTTCAACGTGTTGGACATCGCCCCTCACAGATTTCCCCCTTTTCCTTTAGCAACATGGCACACAAAGGATGGCATTCCCAACCACTGTTTTGCATTTATTCAGGTGTCTCCATACTTTTAGACAACCTTGTATACTGATTCACATTAGGGGTGAAACTCTGTTGATTAGAAAGGTAATGTTGGATTGGATCCTGAAATATTTGCAAAATCCTCAGTGAGGAGTTTTATATCTGAACTGAGGGTCAACAAGGTCTTGGAATAAATGTTTGATTGAAGTGAACCCCCATGATTTCCAAAGGGAGAAATCTAATTTATCTATAGCATTTTCCAAAACCTCAAGGGGAGGTGTGGATTTACTAAGGACTAGCTGAAGGATTCGGCTTCGTTCGGGTATAATTAATATTATTAAATGTTTGTTAAGGGGGTCTGAGTGTGCAGTCTGAGTGTGAGCTGCAGGGAGAAAGTCACCGTCCCTCCCACCTCTGCAGCTGACAGAAGTCGATTTTTATCATCATTTTTTCAATTCCTGTCGGCTGAGGAGTTGAAGGGGGCGTGGTCTAACCTGATCAAGGCATGGCTTAGTGGGACCTAGAAGTTGATTTTTAACTTAATTTTTTTTTCAATACCTATCGGCTGAGGAGTGAAAGGGTGCGTGGCCTAACTGGATCAGGGGCATGTCCTTTTGAACAGCTCACTCTAAGACAGCAGCACAGTGCTGTATGAGTGTGAACTGCAGGGAGAAAGTCACCATCCCTCCCACCTCTGCAGCTGACAGAAGTTGATTTTTTACTTCATTTTTTCAATCCCTGTCAACTGAGGAGTGGGAGTGGGCTTGGCCTAACAAGATCAGGGGCATGTCCTTTTGAACAGTTCACTCTAAGACATCATCACTGTGCTGTTTGAGTGTGAGCTGCATGGAGAAAGTCACCGTCCCTCCCATCTCTGCAGTTGACAGAAGTTGATTTTTAACTTTATGTTTAGTGCCGTTCCTTTATTATTTGCACTAGAAGTTATGAATGAATTGCTATTAGCCTTCAGTAAGGGTACAGAGGGGTGGTAACCAGTTGGGGGGTGTACCTGCACAGACTGACTCTATCCAATCAATGATGCCATTTTTATACTGTGCAGGTACACCCCTCCAAGTTGTTACCTCCCCTCTGTACCCTTACTGAAGGCTAATAGCAATTCATTTAAAACTTCTAGTGCAAATAATAAAGGAATGGCACAACATAGAGCCATAAGAATAGATGCTCCAGAATTGTTAGTACGTGTGGAATGCATGTAGCTATTAAAATAGGCAGATCAGGAGTAATGAAAGCTCCTCTTTAAGTAACGAAAGACTGGTAGCTAAGTAATATTTTTTTATGAAAGGTAAGCCTGGTCCGCCTAGTCCTTTTCTCCTAGACTAAAGTATGTGTAGTATTCTTGCTTTTTTTTACCCAAGACTAAAGTGTGTGTGCTATTCTTGTTTTTTTACCCATCTAGTGTTTGCTTTAAAAAAAAATAAAAAATTGTGAAACTAATTCAATACAATATTGCAACATGCTAGCAAAACCATTGACAGCTTGCAATTTAAATCACAAACACTGCTTGGTTAAGACAGAGATCTTGTGACACAATATCATGTTATATTGAAAAACAATCATCTTGTGACACACATAACAGGACATGTCCTTTTGTAATATAACATTAGCATTGTCTGTGTTGATCCCACTGTATGTGGATCTCTACCTAATACCCATGCATGTACGTGCTATGTAAAAATAGTGTTTCTAATAAATACATTCCGATGTAGTGTTAAGAGTTTACGTTTTTTTCTCATTAATTAATATTTACTAAGATTTCTTATTATTGTCATTATATAACAGTTCATTTGTTGGCAATGTCGCTTTGTAGTATTGGGTTCTTACAATTTAATCAGAGGTTTCTTTTAGATACTCTGGATTTCTCATACTGTATATTCTATACATATACTGATAACTTAATTAACTTCCTAGAAATTGGCCCTCATTTTTATGAGCTGGAGAAATTAGAATGTGTGAGTCCCACTGGAGACAGAGACTAATGGGAATGATTACAATGTGCTGCATATGGAATGTGTCGATTTTTATCTTTATATGAGCATTTGAATTTAATGCAGTAAGCATATGGTCTTTTCCACTACTATGATATATTTCATTAAGTTTATAAAATGAATCTCAAGGGGCTTTAAATTTGCAGTCAAGTTTAGATTTAAAGAATCTGTAAAGAGATTCATTTTCAGTCAATTTTTTAAAAGAAATTCAGCTTTTCACATTACGTAAGCGTTATAGTAGGATATGTGCTATATAGGTGCAAGAAAATACCAAAATGTTAACATCGTAAATTATTTTCTTTACTTGGTAGCCCTTGAAACTTTCTATAATAGGAAATGTCACAAAATGTCTGCAGTGTCACTTAACTTATATTTTAGACCTTTAAACTTTAAAATAAAATTTTGTCTTAGGGTACTTTCACACTTGCGGCAATCTGGATGCAAACTGATGGCATTTGTCAGACGGATCCGTATGCGTCTGACAAATGCATTGAAATACCGGATCCGTCTCTCCGGTGCCTCTATTAGGCTTCTAGACACATTATAATTCAGTCAAGCACATGGCAGCATTGAATTGTAATATAGCTATTAGAGATGAGCGAATCGAAGCTGACGAAGTGGAATTCAATCCGAATTTCAGGAAAAATTTGATTTGCAATGAATTAGAACTTCCTTGCGCTTCGTGGTAACGAATCGCAATTCTCCTAAAATGGCGGTTACACGTGGGAGGACTGTGGACATGGGGCAAGGAACTCTGGGAAGGCGGGATCACCCAAATTGACATGCCTGCATGCAGCAAAATCAGCAGCCAGCAAGCCCTGTGATGTCACAGCCCTATAAATATTGCAGCCTTTTTTAATTCTGCCATTTTCCAGTGTTCAGAGTGCAGGGACAGACGTGTGAACGTGCTAGGGACAGCAATTGGAAAAACCTCATTGTGGAAAAAAAAAGACTGAAAAACTATTTATAAGTGCAGGGAAAGGATAGGAGGAATCATTTCAGAGCATCTTAGTGCAGGGAGAGACGTCAGAAGGCACTAGGGACATTGATAGGAAAGTAATTTACAAGTGGCAGGGAAAGATTATTTGAGGATCCAAATAGCCATTAGACAGCTCTGTCATTCCAGTTATTTGTTATTGGGCTGCAAGTGCTATGTTGAAAAGCCTTTAGTGGCTTATATCTTAGAATCTTATATCAGTACTACAAGAAAAATATATAAGCATTTCACTTCTGCAGATATTTCTGGTAAAAGCATATAGGGGCGTATTTCAGTATGTGGGGATTAGCTCTGGTATGCAGATTAGCTGATGCAGTACAGAGGCAAAAACAAAGTTTTTGACTTGCAGTGTTTATTCACACATAAACAAAAATGACAGTTTGGCATCTTGGTGTTCATTCACACCATGGCAAGTCCACAGAACAAGAAGCATTCACCTTGTCAGCGGTTTTGGCAGTAGCAATCCCCAACAGGCTTTAGGGCCTGTTCCCAGCAATGCGGTTCTCAGCCCTTTAGTATGGCACACATCATGCAGATCTCAAACCACAAAGACTCCACAGATGCACTGTAAAATGGAGGATAATCCCCAGCTGAGACTGCTGGCTGAGTTTTATATCCCTAACCAAAACCCAGCCTGGAATGTGGGGAACAGCCACCCACCCTGCACTTTGGCTGCTTCCAGTAAGAGCCGGCCAGGATTGGCTTTACAGCCACACTAAAAACCAATAGTGTCAGTCAGCATTAGCTGCCGTTGACACTTAAAATTACTGTCTCTTACCTCACCTAGGCCAGGAACCTCGGTGACACATCTCGGTGACACAACTCTTCCGTCAATGACGGCCCCTTGCACTTTCCTATATACCTCCCCCCTTTGTTCAACCCTGAGGGGGTGAACACCCGCCAGACAGTGTACCCAGGACAGGGCATCTGCATTTCCCTGTAACCTGCCTGCCCTATGTTCCACAGAAAACTTGAAATTCTGTAGAGACAAAAACCACCTGGTGACCCGAGCATACCTCTCTTTGGCTTGGCTCATCCACTTGAGAGTGGAGTGGTCAGTTACCAGAAAGAACTTTCTCCCCAACAGATAATAGCGGAGCGACTCGAGTGCCCACTTGATGGCCAGGCACTCTCTCTCCACTATACTGTACCTAGTCTTGGCTGGGGTAAGTTTGCGGTTTAGGAAAACAACGGGATGTTCCCCCCCATTGATATCTTGAGAGAGTACAGCTCCGAGGCCTACATCAGAGGCATCGGTCTGTACCACAAACTCCCTCTTGAAGTCGGGCGTTACCAACAACGGGGACCCACACAGGGCCGAATTCAGACCAGAGAAATCCTTTACCGCCTGCTCATTCCACTGGACTGATTTGCGTCCCTTTAAAAGGCCTGTCAATGGCACGGCGACTGTAGCAAAGTGGGGCCAAAACCTTCATAGTATCCCACCATTCCCAGGAAATAGAGTTGAGCGAACCCGAACTGTAACGTTCGGGTCTGTACCGAACTCTAGGGTTTTCGTCACCCGAACCCGAACATTTACGTAAAAGTTCGGATTCGGTTTCGGTGTTTGGCGATTAGAAAAACCAAGCCAAGTAGAAAATAGTAGAAAAACGGCTCCAGAAAGCAATTTTTGTCCTCTTAAAAACTTCTCCTTTAATTCATAATATTCAACAGCAGATACAGTCACTTCATATGCAGTGCACGTTTACGCATTTCAGACAATACGTCCTTAATAGAGTTGAGCGAACACCTGGATGTTCGGGTTCGAGAAGTTCGGCCGAACTTCCCGGAAATGTTCGGGTTCGGGATCCGAACCCGATCCGAACTTCGTCCCGAACCCGAACCCCATTGAAGTCAATGGGGACCCGAACTTTTCGGCACTAAAACGGCTGTAAAACAGCCCAGGAAAGGGCTAGAGGGCTGCAAAAGGCAGCAACATGTAGGTAAATCCCCTGCAAACAAATGTGGATAGGGAAATGAATAAAAATAAAAATGTAATAAATAAAAATTAACCAAAATCAATTGGAGAGAGGTCCCATAGCAGAGAATCTGGCTTCCCGTCACCCACCACTGGAACAGTCCATTCTCAGATATTTAGGCTCCGGCACCCAGGCAGAGGAGAGAGGTCCCGTAACAGACAATCTGGATTCATGTCAGCAGAGAATTAGTCTGCATCATAGCAGAGAATGAGGCTTCACGTCAGCCACCACTGCAACAGTCCATTGGCATATATTTAGGCCCAGCACACAGGCAGAGGAGAGAGGTCCCGTAACAGACAATCTGGCTTCATGTCAGCAGAGAATTAGTCTGCATGTCATAGCAGAGAATGAGGCTTCACGTCAGCCACCACTGCAACAGTCCATTGGCATATATTTAGGCCCAGCACACAGGCAGAGGAGAGAGGTCCCGTAACAGAGGATCTGGCTTCATGTCAGCAGAGAATCAGTCTGCATGTCATAGCAGAAAATCAGGCTTCACGTCACCCAGCACTGTAAGAGTCCATTTTCATAAATTTAGGCCCAGCACCCAGGCAGAGGAGAGAGGTCCCTTAACAGACAATCTGGCTTCATGTCAGCAGAGAATCAGTCTTCATATCATTGCAGAGAATCAGGCTTCACGTCACCCACCACTGTAAGAGTCCATTTTCATAAATTTAGGCCCAGCACCCAGGCAGAGGAGAGAGGTCCCGTAACAGACAATCTGGCTTCATGTCAGCAGAGAATCAGTCTTCATGTCATAGCAGAGAATCAGGCTTCACGTCACCCACCACTGCAACAGTCCATTGGCATATATTTAGGCCCAGCACCCAGGCAGAGGAGAGAGGTCCCGTAACAGACAATCTGGCTTCATGTCAGCAGAGAATTAGTCTGCATGTCATAGCAGAGAATGAGGCTTCACGTCAGCCACCACTGCAACAGTCCATTGGCATATATTTAGGCCCAGCACACAGGCAGAGGAGAGAGGTCCCGTAACAGAGACTCTGGCTTCATGTCAGCAGAGAATCAGTCTGCATGTCATAGCAGAGAATGAGGCTTCACGTCACCCAGCACTGTAAGAGTCCATTTTCATAAATTTAGGCCCAGCACCCAGGCAGAGGAGAGAGGTCCCGTAACAGACAAACTGGCTTCATGTCAGCAGAGAATCAGTCTTCATGTCATAGCAGAGAATCAGGCTTCATGTCACCCACCACTGCAACAGTCCATTTTCATAAATTTAGGCCCAGCACCCAGGCAGAGGAGAGAGGTCCCATAACAGACAATCTGGCTTCATGTCAGCAGAGAATTAGTCTGCATGTCATAGCAGAGAATGAGGCTTCACGTCAGCCACCACTGCAACAGTCCATTGGCATATATTTAGGCCCAGCACCCAGGCAGAGGAGAGAGGTCCCGTAACAGAGACTCTGGCTTCATGTCAGCAGAGAATCAGTCTGCATGTCATAGCAGAGAATGAGGCTTCACGTCAGCCACCACTGCAACAGTCCATTGGCATATATTTAGGCCCAGCACCCAGGCAGAGGAGAGAGGTCCCGTAACAGACAATCTGGCTTCACGTCAGCAGAGAATTAGTCTGCATGTCATAGCAGAGAATGAGGCTTCACGTCAGCCACCACTGCAACAGTCCATTGGCATATATTTACAGCAAGCGACATGAGCTGTTTGAAGCTGTCTGTGTCCACCAGCCTAAATGACAGCATTTCATAGGCCAGTAGTTTAGAAATGCTGGCATTCAGGGCCAGGGATCGAGGGTGGCTAGGTGGGAATTTACGCTTTCTCTCAAATGTTTGTGAGATGGAGAGCTGAACGCTGCCGTGTGACATGGTTGAGACGCTTGGTGACGGAGGTGGTGGTGGTGTTGGTGGTACATCCCCTGTTTGCTGGGCGGCAGGTGCCAACGTTCCTCCAGAGGCAGAGGAAGAGGCCGAGGCGGCAGCAGCAGAAGAGGTAGCAGGGGGAGCCTGAGTGACTTCCTTGGTTTTAAGGTGTTTACTCCACTGCAGTTCATGCTTTGCATGCAGATGCCTGGTCATGCAGGTTGTGCTCAGGTTCAGAACGTTAATGCCTCGCTTCAGGCTCTGATGGCACAGCGTGCAAACCACTCGGGTCTTGTCGTCAGCACATTGTTTGAAGAAGTGCCATGCCAGGGAACTCCTTGAAGCTGCCTTTGGGGTGCTCGGTCCCAGATGGCGGCGGTCAGTAGCAGGCGGAGTCTCTTGGCGGCGGGTGTTCTGCTTTTGCCCACTGCTCCCTCTTTTGCTACGCTGTTGGCTCTGTCTCACCACTGCCTCTTCCTCCGAACTGTGAAAGTCAGTGGCACGACCTTCATTCCATGTGGGGTCTAGGACCTCATCGTCCCCTGCATCGTCTTCCACCCAGTCTTGATCCCTGACCTCCTGTTCAGTCTGCACACTGCAGAAAGACGCAGCAGTTGGCACCTGTGTTTCGTCATCATCAGAGACATGCTGAGGTGGTATTCCCATGTCCTCATCATCAGGAAACATAAGTGGTTGTGCGTCAGTGCAGTCTATGTCTTCCACCGCTGGGGAAGGGCTAGGTGGATGCCCTTGGGAAACCCTGCCAGCGGAGTCTTCAAACAGCATAAGAGACTGCTGCATAACTTGAGGCTGAGACAGTTTCCCTGGTATGCATGGGGGTGATGTGACAGACTGATGGGGTTGGTTTTCAGGCGCCATCTGTGCGCTTTCTGCAGAAGACTGGGTGGGAGATAATGTGAACGTGCTGGATCCACTGTCGGCCACCCAATTGACTAATGCCTGTACCTGCTCAGGCCTTACCATCCTTAGAACGGCATTGGGCCCCACCATATATCGCTGTAAATTCTGGCGGCTACTGGGACCTGAGGTAGTTGGTACACTAGGACGTGTGGATGTGGCAGAACGGCCACGTCCTCTCCCAGCACCAGAGGGTCCACTAACACCACCACGACCATGTCCACGTCCGCGTCCCTTACTAGATGTTTTCCTCATTGTTATGGTTCACCACAACAACAAAAATATTATTTGGCCCAATGTATTGTATTCAAATTCAGCGGGATATAAATTTGAGGCCTAGTATTTAGGCGCTGGGTGACCGGTATGGATTTACTAACAGAATTAGACTTGGAAATGCACAGTAGCGTGTGTGTGAAGTTATTCTGAATGACCCTATGTGCACCTTGAATATTATATACCCTTTTAGGGATAGATTTCAAATAGCTCTGATATAGCAGAAACCACTAAATTATGAAATTGCTAAATTGGGAATTGTATTTCAACCCAGAACAAAAAATGTGCTTTGACGGACACTAAATAACTTTCCCAGCCACAACAGTACAGCGGTAACGAGAGATTTAGCGGGATATAAATTTGAGGCCTAGTATTTAGGCGCTGGGTGACTGGTATCGATTTAGTGACAGAATTAGACTTGGAAATGCACAGTAGCGTGTGTGTGAAGTTATTCTGAATGACCCTATGTGCACCTTGAATATTATATACCCTTTTAGGGATAGATTTCAAATAGCTCTGATATAGCAGAAACCACTAAATTATGAAATTGCTAAATTGGGAATTGTATTTCAACCCAGAACAAAAAATGTGCTTTGACGGACACTAAAAAACTTTCCCAGCCACAACAGTACAGCGGTAACGAGAGATTTAGCGGGATATAAATTTGAGGCCTAGTATTTAGGCGCTGGGTGACCGGTATGGATTTACTAACAGAATTAGACTTGGAAATGCACAGTAGCGTGTGTGTGAAGTTATTCTGAATGACCCTATGTGCACCTTGAATATTATATACCCTTTTAGGGATAGATTTCAAATAGCTCTGATATAGCAGAAACCACTAAATTATGAAATTGCTAAATTGGGAATTGTATTTCAACCCTGAACAAAAAATGTGCTTTGACGGACACTAAATAACTTGCCCAGCCACAACAGTACAGCGGTAACGACAGATTTAGCGGGATATAAATTTGAGGCCTAGTATTTAGGCGCTGGGTGACCGGTATGGATTTAGTGACAGAATTAGACTGGGATATGGCCAAAAAATAACCACACTATTGCTGGTTAAATGCACTTGGTGACGGGCGCAGCTTGTCCCTGATGTAGTATATGGCCAAAAAATGAACAGACTATTGCTGGTTAAATGCACTTGGTGTCACAGCTTGACCAACCACACTACTGAGGGTTAAATGCACTTGGTGACGGGCGCAGCTTGCCCCTGATGTAGTATATGGCCAAAAAATGAACAGACTATTGCTGGTTAAATGCACTTGGTGACGGGCGCAGCTTGCCCCTGATTTAGTATATGGCCAAAAAATGAACAGACTATTGCTGGTTAAATGCACTTGGTGTGATAGCTTGACCAACCACACTACTGAGGGTTAAATGCACTTGGTGACGGGCGCAGCTTGCCCCTGATGTAGTATATGGCCAAAAAATAAACAGACTATTGCTGGTTAAATGCACTTGGTGTGACAGCTTCACCCTGATGTAGGCTTTAGCCAAAAAACAACCACACCATTGAGGGTTAAATGCACTTGGTGACAGGCGCAGCTTGCCCCTGATGTAGTATATGGCCAAAAAATAAACAGACTATTGCTGGTTAAATGCACTTGGTGTGACAGCTTCACCCTGATGTAGGCTTTAGCCAAAAAACAACCACACCATTGAGGGTTAAATGCACTTGGTCGCAGCTTGTGCTGGCGCACCACAAGACACAAAATGGCCGCCGATCACCCCAGAAAAATGTGACTGACAAACGGTCTGGGCAGCCTAAAAACAGTGAGCAATTGAGTATCAGCAGCTCAATGACCCACAGCTGCAGATCGATCAATAATCAAGTCCTTTGGAGGAGTTAATCTGCCTAATCTCGCCCTACTGTCGCAGCCGCAACCTCTCCCTACGCTAATCAGAGCAGAGTGACGGGCGGCGCTATGTGACTCCAGCTTAAATAGAGGCTGGGTCACATGGTGCTCTGGCCAATCACAGCCATGCCAATAGTAGGCATGGCTGTGATGGCCTCTTGGGGCAAGTAGTATGACGCTTGTTGATTGGCTGCTTTGCAGCCTTTCAAAAAGCGCCAAGAAAGCGTCACAAAAGCGCCAAGAAAGTGACGAACACCGAACCCGAACCCGGACTTTTACGAAAATGTCCGGGTTCGGGTCCGTGTCACGGACACCCCAAAATTCGGTACGAACCCGAACTATACAGTTCGAGTTCGCTCATCCCTAGTCCTTAATCGTAACATTACGATTAAGGACGTATTGTCTGAAATGCGTAAACGAGCACTGCATATGAAGTGACTGTATCTGCTGTTGAATATTATGAATTAAAGGAGAAGTTTTTAAGAGGACGAAAATTGCTTTCTGGAGCAGTTTTTCTACGATTTTCTACTTTACCGTACCTGGGGACTCACCCAAAGGCTCCTGAATACGGGTATAAAGGCCAGATACAAGGTGAGCTGGAAAAAAGTGTGCACAGCAGCCAATCAACAAGCGTCATACTACTTGCACCAAATGGCCATCAGAGCCATGCCTACTATTGGCATGGCTGTGATTGGCCAACTGCAGCATGTGACCCAGCCTATATTTAACTACCTCAGCTCCCCTAGCTTAAACACCCTTAATGACCAGACCACTTTTTACAATTCTGCACTACACTACTTTCACTGTTTATTGCTCGGTCATGCAACTTACCACCCAAATGAATTTTACCTCCTTTTCTTCTCACTAATAGAGATTTCATTTGGTGGTATTTCATTGCTGGGGACATTTTAACTTTTTTTTGTTATTAATCAAAATGTACCGATATTTTTGCAAAAAAATGACATTTTTTACTTTCAGTTGTAAAATTTTTCTAAAAAAACGACATCTATATATAAATTTTTCTCAAAATGTATTGTTCTACATGTCTTTGATAAAAAAAAATGTTTGTGTAAAAAAAATAATGGTTTGGGTAAAAGTTATAGCGGTTACAAACTATGGTACAAAAATTTGAATTTCCGCTTTTTGAAGCAGCTCTGACTTTCTGAGCACCTGTCATGTTTCCTGAGGTTCTACAATGCTCAGACAGTAGAAAAACCCCACAAATGACCCTATTTAGGAAAGTAGACACCCTAAGGTATTAGCTGATGGGCATAGTGAGTTCATAGAACTCTCTATTTTTGTCACAAGTCCGTGGATCCGTAAAACACATACGGACGTCTGAATGGAGCCTTAAAGGGGGGTGATCAATGACAGGGGGTGATCAGGGAGTCTATGTGGGGTGATCACCCCCCTGTCATTGATCACCCCCCTGTAAGGCTTCATTCAGACGTCTGTATGTGTTTTGCGGATCCGATCCATGGATCCGTGGATCCGTAAAACACATACAGACATCTGAATGGAGCCTTACAGGGGGGTGATCAATGACAGGGGGGTAATCAATGACAGGGGGGTGATCAGGGAGTCTATATGGGGTGATCAGGGGTTAATAAGGGGTTAATAAGTGACCTGGGGGGGGTGTAGTGTAGTGTAGTGGTGTTTGGTGCTACTTTACAGAGCTGCCTGTATCATCTGGTGGTCGATCCAAGCAAAAGGGACCACCAGAGGACCAGGTAGCAGGTATATTAGACGCTGTTATCAAAACAGCGTCTAATATACCTGTTAGGGGTTAAAAAAATCACACCTACAGCCTGCCAGCGGCGATCGCCGCTGGCAGGCTGTAGATCCACTCTCTTACCTTCCGATCCTGTGAACGTGCGCGCCTGTGTGCGCGCGTTGACAGGAAATCTCGCGTCTCGCAAGATGACGCATAGATGCGTGACTCTGCCTGAGACAGCCGCCTCCGGAACGCGATCCTGCGTTAGGCGGTCCGGAGGCGGTTAAGCTGGAGTCACGTATCGCCGCCCGTTAATCTGCTCGGATTAGTGTAGGGAGAGGCTGCAGCTGCTGTGAGGGAGAGTTCAGCAAGAAATCTTATCAAAAACAGTTTTTTGTACTCAGCGATCTACAGCAAAAGTGTTTTGTGGGTGCAGTGCACAATTTTTTTGAAGCCTGCCCTGAGCCAACTACTGCTGAAAATGAACTTTTTTTTCTTCAGTTAGTCAATATCAATACATGATCGGCAGCAATTTTATGCAACGATAGTGCACCAGCACAGGCTATCTGCATGTCTGCAAGTCCAGAAATACAGATTTTTGCTTACTGGGGTTAAAAAAATATATCTGTTAAATATAGTGCACATCTGGGATTACACATGCATAAGTGACTGTCACATTTAGGCCATAAATACAGCTTTGGCATACTGGGGTGAAAAAAGCCTCTGATATACTGCACATCTGGGATTACACGTGCATAAGTGACTGTCACATTTAGGCCAGAAATACAGCTTTTTGCTTATTGGGGTGAAAAAAGCCTCTGATATACTGCACATCTGGGATTACATGTGCATAAGTGACTGTCACATTTAGGCCAGAAATACGGCTTTTTGGTTACTGGGGTGAAAAAAGCCTCTGATATACTGCACATCTGGGATTACACTTGCATAAGTGACTGTCACATTTAGGCCAGAAATACGTCTTTTTGGTTACTAGGGTGAAAAAAGCCTCTAATATATTGCACATCTAGGATTAGACAAGCATAAGTGACTGTCACATTTAGGGCAGAAATACGGCTTTTTGGTTACTCGGGTGAAAAAACCCTCTAATATACTGCACATCTGGGATTAGACAAGCATAAGTGACTGTCACATTTAGGCCAGAAATACGGCTTTTTGGTTACTGGTGTGAAAAAACTCTCTAATATACTGCACATCTGGGATTAGACAAACATAAGTGACTGTCACATTTAGGCCAGAAATACGGCTTTTTGGTTACTGGGGTGAAAAAAGCTTTTTGGTTACTGGGTGGCAGACAGTGGATACAGCACCTTCACATTATCTCCCACCCAGTCTTCTGCAGAAAGCACACAGGTGGCGCCTGAAACCTATACCCATCAGTCTGTCACATCACCCCCGTGCATATCGGGGAACCTGTCTGAGCCTCAAGTCATGCAGCAGTCTGTTATGCTGTTTGAAGACTCTGATGGCAGGGTTTCCCAATGGCATCCACCTAGCCCTTCCCCACTGGGGGGAGACATAGAATGCACTGAGGAACAACCACTTATGTTTCCTGATGAGGACATGGGAATACCACCTCAGCACGTCTCTGATGATGACGAAACACAGGTGCCAACTGCTGCGTCTTTCTGCAGTGTGCAGATCGAAAAGAAGTTCAGGGAGGAAGACTGGGTGGAAGACGATGCAGGGGACGATGAGGTCCTAGACCTCACATGGAATGAAGGTCGTGCCACTGACTTTCAGAGTTCAGAGGAAGAGGCAGTGGTGAGATCGAAAAATAGAGGTATAGTGGGCACTCAAATATCCGGATCTAAGTATTGGGTACAACAAATTTATTATGATAGACAAATTATCAATCTACTACATATATTAGAATAAAAATAAAAATAAAAATAAAATTTGCAGAATGTTCCCAAGTGTATGACAGTAAGGTTTAAAAGTCATAAGATATTCCTAAAAATATATAAATGATAATAACAGTATAATACTCCTAGAGGTTATTAATATATATTCACATTCATAAAAATCCCTTTAAGATCTTGCCGCACTAATTGTGCAATTAATATATAATATAAACTGAGTTTTGGCAATGTTCTATCCGTATATATATCTGTAGGTCTCGCTTTTATGGAAGATTATGGTGGTGGTTATTCAGGGGTTAGTGCTATGCAGTATAGTAGTTTAATTTAACTCACTGCTTGATGTTCGTTGATTTCTCTAACTTTCGTGGCGTCCCACTACTGGTTAGATCACTCACCCCTCTTCTTATAAGCTGTCCATATAGTGCGCTTCCATTTAGCAGTAATCTTGAGATGTCCGCGAGGTTTCCTCTTGGTCTCTGTTAAGCGTCCCACGTGTGGATGGTTTGTCACGTGATCGGAGCTTCAGAGCGCTTGTCACGTGATCGGAGTTTCAGCACGTCACGTAACCTAGTTCCGGTATAATCAGCTTAGTTCAAATTCCGGAGGCGGTACCAACCTCCGTTTACACAGCTTTCTGGCGATATTCTTATTGCTTTTCCGCACAGGTTTATTGCTGGTTATAAATAAGAGACGTCTCGTTGCTTTAAGGATCTCATCCACTCCCGCTATACGCGTTTCGAGGTTACGAACCTCTTCCTCAGTAGCTGGAGAGTGGTGAGATCGAGCCAACAGCGTAGCAAAAGCGAGAGAAGGGTGCAAAAGCAGAGCAGCCGTCGCCAAAACAGTTTGCCTGCTACTGGCCACCATCAACAGGGACCGAGCACACCAAAGGCAGCTTCAAGGAGTTCCCTGGCATGGCACTTCTTCACACAATGTGCTGACGACAAGACCCGAGTGGTTTGCACGCTGTGCCATCAGAGCCTAAAGCAAGGCATTAACGTTCTGAACCTTAGCACAACTTGCATGACCAGGCATCTACATGCGAGACACGGGCTGCAGTGGAGTAAGCACCTTCAAAACCAAGAAAAGGCTCAGGCCCCTCCTGCTCCCTCTTCTGCTGCTGCCTCGGCCTCTTTCTCCGCCTCTGGAGGAACGTTGGCACCTGCCGCCCAGCAAACAGAGGATGTGCTACCAACAACGCCACCTCCATCACCAAGCATCTCCACCATGTCACACGGAAGCGTTCAGCTCTCCATCTCACAAACCTTTGAGAGAAAGCGTAAATTCCCACCTAGCCACCCTCGATCCCTAGCCCTGAATGCCAGCATTTCTAAACTGCTGGCCTTTGAAATGCTGTCATTCAGGCTGGTGGAGATGGACAGCTTCAAACATCTCATGTCGCTTGCTGTCCCACAGTACGTCGTTCCCAGCCGCCACTACTTCTCCAGGAGAGCCGCGCCCTCCCTGCACAACCAAGTATCGGATAAAATCAAGTGTGCACTGTGCAACGCCATCTGTGGCAAGGTCCACCTAGCCACAGCTACGTGGACCAGTAAGCAAAGCCAGGGACGCAATATCTCCCTACCTGCACACTGGGTAAATGTAGTGGTGGCTGCGCCCCAGGCGGAGAGCTGTTTGGCGCATGTCCGTCCGCCGCCAAGGATCGCAGGGCATCATTCTTTGCCTCCTCTTCCTACTTGGCCTCCTCCTCCTCCTCCTCCTCTTCTACCACCTCCTCATCCTGTCAGCGACAGATCTTCACCACCAACTTCAGCACAGCTAGGGGTAAACATCAGCAGGCCGTTCTGAAATGAATGTGTTTGGGGGAGAGGCCCCACACCGAGTTGTGGCGGGGTATAGAACAACAGACCGACGAGTGATTGCTGACAGTGAGCCCGGCCTGGTGGTGTGCGATAATAGGCAAAATCTCGTTGCAGCTCTGGGACTAGCCCGTTTGACACACATCCCTTGCCTGGCACATAAGCTGAATTTGGTGGTGCAGAAATTCATTCACAACTACCCCAACATATCTGAGCTGCTGCATAAAGTGCAGGCCGTCTGTGCGCGCTTCAGGCGTTCTCATCCTGCCGCCTCTTGGCTGTCTGCTCTACAGCGTAACTTTGGCCTTCCCGCTCACCGCCTCATATGCGACGTGCCCACCAGGTGGAACTCCACCTTGCACATGCTGGAGAGACTGTGCGAGCAGCAGCAGGCCATAGTGGAGTTTCAGCTGCAGAACGCACGGGTGAGTCGCACTGCAGAACAGCACAACTTCACCACCAATGACTGGGCCTCCATGCGAGACCTGTGTGCCCTGTTGCGCTGTTTCGAGTACTCCACCAACATGGCCAGTGGCGATGACACTGTTATCAGCGTTGCAATACCACTTCTATGTCTCCTTGAGAAAACACTTAGGGCGATGATGGAAGAGGATGTGGCCCAGGACGAGGAGGAGGAAGAGGGGTCATCGCTAACACTTTCAGGCCAGTCTTTTAGAAGTGGTTCAGAAATATTTTTGCAACAGCAGAGGCCAGGTACAAATTTGGCCAGCCAGGGCCCACTACTGGAGGAGGATGAGGAGGATGGGGATGAAGCTTACCTCTGGGCAGCCTGGCACACATGAGCGACTACATGCTGCAGTGCCTGCGCAACGACTGCAGAGTTGCCCACATTTTAACGTATGCTGACTACTGGGTGGCCACCCTGCTGGATCCCCGTTACAAATACAATGTGCCATCCTTAATTCCCTCACTGGAGCGTGATCGAAAGATGCACGACTACAGGCGCACGCTGGTAGACGCGCTCCTGAGAGCATTCCTGACTGACGCAAGGGAACAAGTGGAAGCACAAGGCGAAGGCAGGGGAGGAGGAAGAGGTCGCGAACGCAGCTGTGTCAGCGCCAGCACCTCAGAAGGCAGGGTTAGCATGGCCGACATGTGGAAAAGCTTTGTCACCTCGCCACAACAACCGCGTGTTAGCAGGAGGCAACATTTGAACAACATGGTGGAACAGTACCTGTGCACACGACTACACGTACTGACTGATGGTTCTGCCCCATTCAACTTCTAGGTCTCCAAATTGTCCACATGGCCAGAGCTTGCCCTGTATGCCTTGGAGGTGCTGGCCTGCCCTGCAGCCAGTGTACTCTCTGAACGTGTATTTAGCACGGCAGGAGGCGTCATTACAGACAGACGCAGCTGCCTGTCCACAGCCAACGTGGACAAGCTCACGTTCATTAAAATGAACCAGGCTTGGATCCCACAAGACTTGTCTGTACCTTGTGCAGAATAGACATTTATACCACCATCAAACATACATTCTTGTACTCAAGTCAAGTGCAATGATTCTTTGTTTTCTTTTTTTTATTTGTCCCAATATTTTGGGGGCTACCTAACCCAATAAAAAAAAATAAAAAAACATTGTTGGCTACCTCCTCCTCTTCCATTGCTGCCTCCACCTACAATACCACATTCACCGCCTTCTCAACCTCTGACTCCATATCCACCTCCTTCTCTGAGTTGCAGGTTAATAATTTGTAATTTTTAGTTATTTTATTTCATTTTAAGTTATTTCCCTATCCACATTTGTTTGCAGAGCAGTTGCCATGCTCTTAAGCACATTTTACTGCCTTTTACATCCCTTTAGCCTTTTCAAGGACTATTTTAGAGCCATTTTAATTTAAAAATGTGCCAGTTTTAGTGCCCTAAATTGAAAACAATCTTATTTTCAATTGTCGGGTGACATTTTGCCATTTTTGGCGTATACAAACCCCTGCTGTGCTTGCGTGACAAGGGCCTAAATCTCTCAAAATCCTCTGTTGTATTGCTGGGTGACATGAACCCCCTTTTGCAGTGAATGAACCCCTGCTGTGCCTGGGTGACAGGGGCCTAAATCTCTCAAAATGCTCTGTTCTATTGCTGGGTGATAAGAACCCCCTTTTGCCATGAATGAACACCTGCTGTATCTGGGTGAAAGGGGCCTAAATCTCTAAAAATCCTCTGTTCTATTGCTGGGTGACATGAACCCCCTTTTGCCGTGAATGAACCACTGCTCTGAATTGCTGACAGGGAACTAAATTTTGTGAAAACATATGTTACTGATTGAAAGATGCGCGATGTGCTACAAGCGCACACTGATGATAGCATTCCCACCTGACAGCGGGGGCACAGTGGAAGCACAAGGTGAAGGCAGAAGAGGAGGAAGAGGTCGCCAACGCAGCTGGGGCACCACCAGCACCTGAGAAGGCAGGGTTAGCATGGCCAAAATTTGGAAAAGCTTTGTCAGCCTTCAGTTTTTGACTCCTCGATGACACCTAGCTGTAGCATTAGCTGCACTTCCTCTGCATTGGCTTGTCGCCGAGCCTCAGATACCCGGTATGGTTTTAACCGGACTTTTGCCTGAGGCTCAGTGATAATGTCATGTTGGATTAGGGAAGTGCATCCAGGAAGGTCCGAGAACACATCTGTGTTCCGACTAATGAACTCTCTGGCTTCCTGAGCCTGTTTAGAAGAGAGGCTGTCAGCAATTTTCAGCGTGGCAACCGCTTCCCTTACTTCAGACAGGGACCGAATCAGCTTCCCCTAGAAACCCTGGACATGGGCTATCTTCTTTACAGGTTTCCCTATATTTCCAGGGTTTAAGCAGATTCACATCGTACACCTGCTCCGGCTTTCTCCTCCCTGGCTGATATACCTTGTAATCTACCTCTCCAATTTTTTCAAGTACCTTGTAGGGCCCCTGCCACCTAGCTAGGAACTTACTGTCTATAGTTGGTACCAGCACCAATACCCGATCACCCGGGTTAAAGTTACGGACCCAATCCTGACGATTATAGACCCTACTCTGGGCTCGCTGCGCTACCTCCATATGGTCCCTAACCAGAGGTAACACTGTTTCCATCCGTCCTTGAATCTGGGTGACATACTCAACAACACTTTTGTGCGGTGTGGGTTATTGTTCCCACGACTCTTTGGCCACATCCAACAGACTGCGAGGGTGTCTGCCGTATAGCAGTTCGAAGGGCGAGAACCCAGTAGATGCCTAGGGCACCCCTCGCACTGGAAATATGAGATAGGGCTGAAGAAGATCCCAGTCCCTCCCATCCTTAGACACCACTCTTTTTAACATATTTTTTAATGTTTGATTAAACCTCTCCACTAGGCCGTCCGTTTGCGGGTGATAGACAGACGTCCGCAACAGTTTTACATGGAGCAACTTACAGAGTTCTCTCATGACCTTGGACATAAAAGGGGTCCCTTGGTCAGTCAGAACCTCTTTAGGTAGACACACTCGGGAAAACATCTCCATTAACTCCTTAGCTATGATTTTAGCTGATGTATGATGCAGTGGCACCGCCTCCGGGTACCGAGTGGCGTAGTCGAGGATGACCAAGATGTGTTGGTGCTCTCTAGCGGACTTCGGTACTGGGCCTATGAGATCCATAGTGATCCGCTCAGATGGAACCTCAATAATCAGAAATGTGGCTGGGGGCTGGTTATCTAGCAGGATGGGAAAGACTCGCAATACTCTTCCACTTCTCTGAACACACTGGTCCAGTAGAGCCACTGTAGAATCTGGTCCTGCGTTTTCTGCTAGCCCAGGTGTCCCCCAAGAACATGTTGGTGGGCTAACTCCAACAAAAGCTTGCAATACGCCTTGGGCACCACCAGCTGTTCAATATGTTCACCCCGTAGTTGATTTATCCATTACAGCATCTCTTGTGGACCACAAAACGGGGGAACACCGACTCAGCTCCCGGTTGTTGTGGCTCACCCTCGACTATTACCACATTTTCCCAGGCTTGAGAAAGAGTCGGGTCCTGGTGCTTTGCTGTACCAAAATTATCCCCAGAGACATTAACACTGCCAACTCAGGAACCGGGGGTAAGTCCCCCACGTCTCCCACCATCACTGAAGTGGCGGTCACCCCTACTGCTGGCCCTTCTGACTCAGGTTCCCAGGGTTCTGGTCTCCCCCCCGAGCCGGGAAACTCTGCTAGGATTACATCTGTCTCCCGGGTATCAGTAACTTTCGTATCTGGCCATAGTGCTGGGAAACTGGGAAGTCTCTCCCAATTATTAACTTAATGTTGGCCGCCATTGACAAAGAGACCTGGACGGTGGGATAGTCCTTTAAGTCCCCATGAATGTAGACAACGCCGACTTTTCGGCCAGTATACTTGGCGGGCCACACCAGGGCAGCTCTTACCAGGGACACCAGGCTCCCTGAATCCAGCAGTGCACCGCCAGAGTGTCCTCCACTTCCACCTGGCATAGGTGACTATTGTCTACAGTCTAGGCGGTATCCATAGTTGGTTTCCATGGGTTCACCTCGATGGGGACAGTCGGCTATTATATGTCCAGGCTCGTGACACCGCCAGCAGACCACAGGGGCTGGGTCTGCAGGGGGTACATCCCTGGCGGGTTTGGCTGGCACCAGCCGCCAGGTTTGGAGTGGAGATTTCGGGGGTTTGACTGACCCCCTCCTAAAAGACCCCCCTGAAGATTTCTGATGGCAATGTAGCGCTCCACCAGATTGATCATCTCCAAGGCATTATCCGGAGACACCTGGCTAATCCAGTGCTGGAGAGGGTATGGCAAATCCCTCGAAAACACATCCGCCAACAGCCTATCCAACATAGCAGTGGGAGTCAATATGTCAGGCTGCAGCAATTTTTGCAATCGTTGCAGCAGATCATAATATTGGAGTCTGGCGGGTTCAGCCGGGTTAAATTCCCACTGATGCACCCGCTGTGCCTGGACCAATACATTCACCCAGAGTCTCACCAGTATCTCACCTTTTTCTGTTGGGTAGTCGGCCGCTTGATCATCGGGGAGATCAAAAAATACTTGCTGGGGACCAGACGTTAGGAACGGAGAGACGACCTCAGCTCACTGGTCTCGGGGTAACTTTTCCCTCATGGCCACCTTTTTGAAGACCGCCAGATAGGTCTTAACGTCATTTGAGGGGGTCATCTTAGGAATCGCCGTGCGGACAACTTTCCGGGCATCGTGGACGTTCTGAAACACTCCTGCTGCTTGCAATGCCATTGCATGTCGTAATAGCTGGTTAGTTTCTTGTTGCTGCTAGTTAGCCTCCACAAGGGCTTTCATGACCGCCTCCATGGCGGTTATATGTTTTGAAAGCATGGCTGGGAGTCAGCAGGGTGGCAGCAGTTGGAGTTCGGGAGCCAACCGTGCCTGGGGCAGCAGCCTACTTACCCGGGAAGTAGTGGTGCAGGGGTTCATGGAAGTAGCAGTGGTAGCAGTCAGTCAATGCGGCGGTTTTATGTGGTAAATAGTGTTGATCAAGCACCATAGTGGCCAAACACATCGGGATGCTCGGATGCTCTACCGGGCACCCGAGCACAATGAGAGTCAATGGGAGAACCCAAGCAAGAAACCAGGCACCCCCTGCTCTGAAGAGGGGAGGGTGCCTGGTTCATAGGAAAAGGTCAGAAATTGATGGAAACACCACCGAAATGGCTGATTCTGTGATTTTCATCACTTTAACCCAAAAAATATTAAATACAAAGTGATCATGAAGTCATAGACACCCCAAAATTGTATTATTAAAACCTACAGATCCTCCAACAAAAATTTAGCCCTAACACATCTCTGTAGACATAACTATAAAAAAGGTATGGGTTTCAGAATATGATGATGAAAATTTATTTTTTCAAAAGTTTTTTTTTCAGTATTAAAATGCAAGAAAAAATATACATATGTTGTATCACCATAAATGTAATGTCCTGGAGAACAGCACAAGTCACTTTTCACCGCATACAGTATTGAACACTATAAAAACAAAACCTGTAAAACTGGTGGGATTGCATTTATTTCAAATTCCACCCTATTTGGAATTTTTATTTTACCGCTTCCCATTACATTCTATGACAAATTAAATGGTGGCATTAGAAAGTACATCTTGTCTCACTAAAAACAAGCCATCATACGGCTATGTGAACAGAAAAAAAAAAAAAAAGTTATGGCTCCGGTAAGGCAGGGAGCGAAAAACGAAAATGCAAAAACAGAAAATGTGTTAAGGGGTTAATATTAAAGAAATAAAATAGTAGAGACCATGAAAATAAAAGCACACATATTTCACAACTTTTTAGTTTAAGGGCAGAATTTACGCAATATATTTATTATGTTATGAAATATTTAAATTATTTTTAATTATTTATGGTTGATTTAAATTTCTATGATAACATCTACAATACTTGAGATTGCTACTTTGAGAGCGCTGCTGTGCAAAGTTTCTGCTGTGTGCTAAGTGACTGCTGCTTTCAAGTGCCTGAAAGCTTGTGGAGTCAGAAAACTGCTTTGTTTCTGCTGCTAAGTGTAATTCTCTGGACTAGTTTGAGTGGTTATTATACGATATAGCAAGGTTCATTTAATTTGTGCAGATTATGTAAAACTACTGACACAATTTAAAACTAAGGAAGTCATGTAAGACCAGCACCAGTCTAAATGTAAGACAGGTTCCTAGTTGGCTTACATTTAGACCATTTTCTATGCCTAAAACAGGTGTAGAAAATGATAAATGAGATAAATGAGATGGCCCATCCCCTTCCCCACCCATGCCACACCCACTTTTTTAGACATAGTGTAAGCAGGGAAAAGTCACAATCTGCACCAGAAATACACCTAATATAGGCATATTTCTGGATAATAAATGACCCCCTAAATTTGTTTCTTTTGTAATACACCTTATTAAGAGTAGAGGTTAACCCACTAGTAACCACCCATGCACCTTTTTACGAGGGTTACAGGCCTTAGGCTACGCCACTGATGGCTAACCTCCGGCACTCCAGCCTTGGTGAAACTACAACTCCCAGCATGCTCCATTTATTTCTGTGGAGTTCTGAGAACAGCCAAGCAAGTGTGCATTTTGGGAGTTGTAGTTTTACCACAGCTGGAGTGCCAGAGGTTAGCCATCACGGGCTAGGCCATCGCCTATTCTAATGGCCTAGACCAGGAGAGGCACTGATTCAGGCTGTTTAACCCCTTATATTCAACAGTCAATAGCAACTGTGAAAATCTAAGTGGTTTAGAGGTAGAAAGCCCCCACTATCTCCCATTGGCACCGTGCAAATTAGATTGCCGGGTGCATATGTCTTGGCATGCCAGTCTGGGGTCTAATGAAGGCCCCAGGCATGTCTGGAGTATATCCCCATCAGGCTGAGCCTTTCTTGTATATCCTGCTAGTGACTGTCAGTATAGCACTGACAGTATAATACTCTCCACTTCATAAGCAGTGCAGGGTATTATACAAGCAATAAAAAAATCATTTTATAAATTATATATGCAATTGCAAGTAAAAAATAACTTTTTCCCTAAAAAAATATTTTTGAAAGAAAAGAAAAATCTCAAATAAAATCCTCCACATATTTGGCATCACCACATCCATAATGACCCACACTACACAATTATTATGTACTTTATTCCATACAAAAAAAACAATGCCAGAATTGCTCAAATAAAAGATGGAAGCTCTCACACAGCTCTTTAGAAAGCAAAATGGAAAAGTTATGAGTCTTGGGATGTAGTGTTAGAAAGACATTTTATTTTTTAAACTGTTTTTTATTGTGCAAAAGCAATAAAACATTTAAAGTAAATCAAGTAAAACTTAGTTAAAAAAGTTAAGAAAAGTAAGCTAATCAGTAAGTTATGTTTATACCAATACGGTGCCAATAAAATCTGCAAATAAATAAGCCCCATACGGCTACATCGCCAAGATCTTTAAAAAAAAAAGTTATAACTCCTAGAATGCAACACAGAAAAATATTAGGAGATAAAGTCTCTAAGTATTTCACTTTCCAATTACTGTTTTGTTATAACTAGGACAATGGCTAGTAGGATTGGAGGTTTTCATCTATGTACACTTTGCCACATCTGTAAACAAGGAGGTCCAGGGTAAATACTGCTGTTACCGATGTGAGCATGTTACCCATCTAGAAGCTTGCATTGGAGATCTGGTAGAGCAAAAAAGGAAATCAACAATCTTGAGAGGAGCATGCTGTTCATTAAACAGTGGGGCAGAAATGGATGTTGGACATAAGGGTCAGTAGAAGAAGGTAGGTAGCTTTATTAATGTAGTCAGGGGGAGTAGAAAGAGGTCCCAGAAAAGGAAGGCCTCTCATGTTGCTGTGCTGGGTAATAATGCAAGGCTGCTAGTCCCAGAAATAATAGCACTAGTGGATAGCCTTGCTGGTAGTCAGAGATAAAAGTGTAGGTAGGCCTAGATAGTTTATAATTATAGGGGATTCTATAATCAGGAAGACGGATAGAAAAATTTGTCACTGAGACCATCTCAATCGAATGGTTAGGTGTCTCCCAAACCATTGGAACCAACAACCGAATACACTATATTTGGAGAGTCCTTAAGATTATTTTTAAACAACTAGGTTAAAAGATTAATTTAAGGATGTCCAAGGTGGTATTTTTCAGAATACTGCCTGTGCAATGAACAACACAGGAAAGGCAGTGAGAGCTCAGTGAGGTAACTGCATGGATTAATCCTTGTGAATGGCAGAGGGGTTTGGTTTCCCAGAACACTGGGCCAACTTTTCATTGGGGTACAAACTATATTGTAAGGTTGCTTTGCATCTGAATGGAAGGGGACTGCTGGGGAGAGATTCCTAGTGAAGTGAAGTATTTAAACTAAGAATGAAGGGGGAAGGTAATGCAGAAAATGAGGAAGTGGATAGGTCAGAGAAGGGTCAGAATATATTGGAGGGTAGAAAATTGATTTAGATGTTATTAGTGCAATGTAAAGGGAGATCCACATGTTCCATAACAATAAAAACCTGCCCACAAAATCTCAATAATTCACATTCCGGAAACTGAATATGAAAATGAAAGAGTAACTCAAAATGTATGTTGATAAATGCCCGAAGCCTATCTAGCAAAATGAGGAAGCTGGAGACCTTTGTAATGAAGAAACACATAGATATATGTAGTTGGTGTGGCTGAGAAATGACTAGACTCCACAGTGACTGAGCTGTTTAATCTTGAGGGGTTTCCACTCTTTAGGAAACACAAGGAAAATAAGAGAGCAGGTGAAGTGTGTCTGTATTTTAGGAGTGATATGAAAATGAGCGTGAAGGAAGCAATTGTTGAAGATACTGAAAACGTTGAACCTTTTGAGTGAAATTAAAAACGGAAATAAACACTGGAAAAATATAATTCTTGGTTTAATCTATAGACCCCGTAACATCACTGGTGAAATTAAAGTTCAGCTGTATAACCAAAAAGAGAGGGCTACACAGGGAGGTACATTGGTCACAGTAGGAGGTTTTGAATTCATTTTATGGGCAGTTTGTAGACAATCCCACAAGGGGTGATGCTGTGTTGTATCTGGTAATTTGCTTTTTGGAACTGTTAGGGTTCATGAAACTCTAGGTAACAGTAACCACAATATGATCATATACCCCCTTAATGGTTGAGGGCAGCTCTTCAGGGTTTAGACTGAGAGAAGATTTTGTCACACTAAAGTAAAAAGGATAAATGAGACAGCTTTAAACATACTTTGGCTAATTATACTGCAAAAATATTCATATAGATATTAAGTATAAATAGCTAAAATTAAATCCCACATGGCTTATAGCTACTATAAAAAAAACAATAAACAACAAAAAATAACATTTAAAAAATATAAATCTGAGGGGTCAGTTGTAGCCTTTGAAATTTACAAAGGGCATAAAGCCTATGGAAACCTTCAGGGCAATTTTCTTCTATTGTATTTTACTCATTTTGGCCTAAAAACATTTTTTTCAATTACCAGTAGTCTTTATTAACCCTTTCATGATCAAAGGTCATTGATGCCCCAGTGTCCAGGTCAAAATTTACAAATCTGACATGCTTAGCTTTTTCTTATCCAAGCCATTCAGAGATTGTTTTATCGTGACACATTGTGCTTCATGACAGTCATGAATTTGAGTCAATATATTTTACCTATATTTATGAAAAAATCCTAAATTTACCGGTTTTTTTTTAAATTCGCAATTTTCAAAATGTCAATTTCTCTGCTTCTAAAACAGAAAGTGATACCTCATAAAACATTTATTACTTAACATTCCCCATATGTCTACTTTATGTTGGCATCATTTTGTAAATGTCATTTTATTTTTTTTAGGACGTTACAAGGCTTAGAAGTTTAGAAGCAATTCTAAAAAACCCAAAACCCAAAACCCACTTTTTAAGGACCAGTTCAGGTCTGAAGTCACTTTGTGAGGCTTACATAGTGGATACCCCCCATAAATGACTACATTGTAGAAACTACACCCCTCAAGTTACTCAAAACTGATTTTATTTATCAAGTCCCTCTTGGATCTTGAAGATCCAGTGGGGCTGATGGCTGTACTATACTTTGCAATGCTCTTGCATTGCAAAGTATAATGCCACCTAAAGGAAATCTGGTAGTAACACCGGACGCCTTTGCAAAGCATCCGGTTGCCATGGCGCAGCCCCGATGGTTGAGAGAGGGAGCCCCCTCCCTCTATTAACTCCATGGATGCCGCTGCATCTTTGGAGTTACAGCAGAGTGTCAGCATAGAGCTGACACTCGCTGCTGATGGCGGCGGCTCAATAATGGAGCCACCGCCATCACACACAGCAGAGGGGCCACACCGGGGGCAGCGCTGAAAAAGGGGGGATACGGCCAGCATTCAGGGGGCACAGATCGGGGCTGGATGAATGTATTGGGCAGGGAGGGGGCGGACCGCATCAGGGGCACGATACATGGATGTATGACCATGCATGGGGGACCGCATCAGGGGCAGGCAGAGGCAGGGCTCACGGTGGTGGTGGTGGGGTTGGAGGCACATAGGAAGGGGGCACAGATCGGCGGGCTTCAGGACACATTATCTGATTTCAGGCTCTGATCTGCAGAGCGCAGATCAGAGCCTGAAACCGGCATTTTAACACTGCGGCAATCCGATTGGTTAGTCTGCACAGACTAACTAATAGGATCGATTGCAGGTAAGGGACCACTCTGATTGGTCCCTTGCCGGCATTACTAGACTGTATGCTGTCCGTGACAGCAGCAGGGCAGGGGCAGAAGCTTTAATCCAAGCGCTTTGCAGCGTTTGGATTAAAGAACTGCCATGATGTCTATACACGTGCTAGCTGCACAGGGAATGTGCAAATAGCACGTAGCACGTATATAGACGGATTGCAGTCATGAAGGGGTTAAACATGTTTAGCAATTTCTTAGACACAGGGTTAAAATCAGTTTTCAGTCTGCCATTTTCAGTTTTATTTAATTCCTGTTATCTGATGCCTCACATGTAGCTCTTATCTCCGATCGCCTAACCTTATAAACACTCATTATACAGTTCATTTTTATTTCAAACTCATAAGAATATGGCTTAAATAAGTGTTTATGATCAGAGATAAAAGCTACATATGATCTATCAGATAACAGGATTCAAAGAAAACAGAAACTGACAGCCTGCAGACTGATTTTTAAACCCTGTATTTCAGAAATAGCAGAACATTTTATTAATGGTTACTAATTGAAAAGATTATCTTAACCCCAAATGAGTAAAATTAAATCCTTAAAAAATTCCCCTGAAAGTGTACATAGCCTTTAATAAAAAGCTATAAAAAAGGAAAAATCTGCAAAAATACAAAAAAAGCAGGTGGCCAAAAAAGCTAAAGAAATCTGCAAAAAATCTTTAAAGGTATAGCAAAAACCAAGGTCAGAGCAGGTAGGCCCCCTAAATAATGGTCATGGTGAGAAAGCCCCTGAGAATCAGGAAAAGGGAGAGCTATTATATTTTTTTTTAGATCTGTATACACAAAAGAAGAGAAAAGAGCTGATGTCAGTGGTACCAGTGCTGGTAACAGATCCAGTAATATAATAAATCGGCTGAATATAGATATTGTGCAAGCTAAGTTAAACAAGACAAATGTGAATAAGTCTCCAGATTCAGATGGATTACACCCAATAGTTCTTAAAAAGCCCAGTTAAATATTTGCTATACCCCTGTACATCATTTTTAGAGACTCTCTAGTGACTGATACACTGCCAAGCAGCTGGCAGAGGGCAAATGTGGTGCCCATATTCAAAAAGCCATTTGGCCACTAAAAGTCTTTTTACATTTATCACTAGTGATAGACAAACATTTCCGGGATGATTTTGCAATCGCGCAAATCAAATGCTCGCTAACCGCAAGTTCTAGGCAAGTTCTTCAGACTGAGCATGTTTGCAGAGTTAGAGAAAATTCCCTTCACTCTTCAGACTGAGCATGTGTCGGCGGGCCCCATTCACTTTAATGACAGGTGAACCTGAAAAACCTTCAGGTCATTATTTCAGCAACCAAATACTTACAAGAAGTGCACAAATTGTCCCACAACATGGACAGTGACACACCAGAGGGGGATCAATGGCAAAAATTCCCACAAAAAAATATGTATTTTAATCAGGGGCCATTATTATGTGTCTTAAAGGGAAACTGTCAAAAATATTGCCTCCTGGAGACTAGAACTTTTTTATTTTAGGCACCACGTGAGTACAGGCCCCAAACATTAGGCATTCACCAGACAGAAAACATCAAGTGACTATGTGGCTGGAGGTATATTAGATGGTCATTGGATATAAATGTTACTGCAGGCCAGTACAAATATATGTCAAATACATATGTTTAAAAGAACTGAAAATATAAAATTTGATTAAAAACATGGCTAACGAAATCTCCCCTCTTGAGTAAACCCCAAATGATAATAGGTGAAATTCGATAACGGGTGGTCGTCACAGGTGTTGAATTACTCCGAGGCCCCAACAATTAGGCATTCACCGTACAGAAAAGATCAAGTGATTATGTGGCTGGAGGTATATTAGACGGTCAATGGATATCAATTTTACTGCAGGCCTGTGGACTATAGGCCCCAAAAATTATTCATTCACTGGACAGAAAACATCAAGTGATTATGTAGCTGGAGGTATATTAGATGGTCAATAGATATCAATTTTACTGCAGGCCTGTGGACTATAGGCCCCGAAAATGATTAATTCACCGGACAAAAAACATCAAGTGATTATGTAGCTGGAGGTATATTAGATGGTCATTGGACATGTCAGCCATTTTGTGTTTGTACCTGGGGTCAAAGTACGTTGCCACCCAGTACTGTTTCTTGCCCTTTATGCTTTTTATACGGGGGTCCCTCTTCAAACACTGGAGCATAAAGGCCCCCATTTGCACTAAATTGGAAGCGGTTGAGCGGCCTGGCTCCTGCTCATCGCCCAGGAAAATGTCAATCTCAGTCTCCTCCACCCAACCATGGCGGTCCAGGCGGAGGAGGTGGACTTGGCGGTGCAAGCGGAGGAGGCAGAGGAAGTCACCAACTTATTTTTTTTATTTTGTTTCTTATTTATTTATTTTTTGTTTGTTAGTTTGTGGAAGCCCCAAAACATTGGAAAATAGCAAAGAGAACGCACAAACGGTGCCAGAGTACAACAATGGCTAGATGCACTTATCTGCCAATATAAGACATAGCAATCTTGAGTCTGGAGGCGGAGGTCCCAGTGGAGGAGGAGGCGGGCGTGGCGGTGCAGGTGTAGGAGGTGGATGTGGCGGTGCAAGCGGAGGAGTCAGAAGAACTTATAATTTTTTTGGTTTGTTTTTTATTTATTTTTTTAATTTTTAATTTTTTTTTAGTTTGTGGAAGCCCCAAAACATTGGGAAATAGCAAATAGAATGCACAAACTGTGCCAAAATACAACAATGGCTAGGTGCACCGGGTACACTTCTCTACTCTGCCAATATAGGACATAACAATCTTGAGCCTGGAGGCAGAGGTCCCAGTGAAGGAGGAGGCGGACGTAGCTGTGCAGACGGAGGAGGTGGACGTGGGGGTGCAGGCAGTAGAGGCGGACGTGGCAGTGGAGATGGAGGAGGCTGACTTAGAGAAAATTCCCTTTTACTCTTCAGACTGAGCATGTATGCTGACTTAAAGAAAATTCCCTTCACTCTTCAGACTGAGCATGTCTGCTGACTAAGAAATAGTTCCCTTCACACTTCAGACTGAGCATGTCTGCAGAGTTAGAGAAAAAACCCTTCACTCTTCAGACTGAGCATGTTTGCAGAGTTAGAGAAATTTCCCTTCACTCTTCAGACTGAGCATGTGTCACCACCAGATCTCTGAGAAGTTCTGATAGACGTTCTTCAGTACCTCCTGCATGATGTTCTTTTGTTTTGGTTTCGCTTTGACATCTCTTCTCCCTCTCCCAGCTATCATCTATTAGCAGTGATTGCCTCCCTTTATAACCCCTCCCATACTGCCTCATTTTGCGGTTTATACTACTTCATGGATTGTGATCACTGCTAGAAGTTTGCTACTGCTGGTTTCTCAGATAAGTCTATTCCTTTATTTGTGTTTTCCTGTTGGCTTGATTCTAGGTGACCCTGACTCCCTCCGTATTAAGTGCAGGGAGCCGGTGGTCGTGTCCCCTCACTATTATAGGGTTTTCAGGTGTCACTCAGTCTAGGTACGTGGACATGCAACTTTCTATCACAGAGATCTTTGCATGGGCTGAGCAGTCAGAAAGAGCTATAGGGCTTTAATAGAGCTCACCCTTTTGTTCCTTAGTTTGGGATCAAGTCAGTTTGATCTTTATTTGTTACTTTTTGTTTTCTGCAACACCATCCGTGACATTATTAACCACCAAAACCGTCTTAAGCATGGATCCGCTTTCAGCCTTGACGGACCGCATGCGGACTCTTTCACTGGAGGTTGCTATATTAGATGGTCAATAGATATCAATTTTACTGCAGGCCTGTGGACTATAGGCCCCGAAAATGATTAATTCACCGGACAAAAAACATCAAGTGATTATGTAGCTGGAGGTATATTAGATGGTCATTGGACATGTCAGCCATTTTGTGTTTGTACCTGGGGTCAAAGTACGTTGCCACCCAGTACTGTTTCTTGCCCTTTATGCTTTTTATACGGGGGTCCCTCTTCAAACACTGGAGCATAAAGGCCCCCATTTGCACTAAATTGGAAGCGGTTGAGCGGCCTGGCTCCTGCTCATCGCCCAGGAAAATGTCAATCTCAGTCTCCTCCACCCAACCATGGCGGTCCAGGCGGAGGAGGTGGACTTGGCGGTGCAAGCGGAGGAGGCAGAGGAAGTCACCAACTTATTTTTTTTTATTTTGTTTCTTATTTATTTATTTTTTGTTTGTTAGTTTGTGGAAGCCCCAAAACATTGGAAAATAGCAAAGAGAACGCACAAACGGTGCCAGAGTACAACAATGGCTAGATGCACTTATCTGCCAATATAAGACATAGCAATCTTGAGTCTGGAGGCGGAGGTCCCAGTGGAGGAGGAGGCGGGCGTGGCGGTGCAGGTGTAGGAGGTGGATGTGGCGGTGCAAGCGGAGGAGTCAGAAGAACTTATAATTTTTTTGGTTTGTTTTTTATTTATTTTTTTAATTTTTATTTTTTTTTAGTTTGTGGAAGCCCCAAAACATTGGGAAATAGCAAATAGAATGCACAAACTGTGCCAAAATACAACAATGGCTAGGTGCACCGGGTACACTTCTCTACTCTGCCAATATAGGACATAACAATCTTGAGCCTGGAGGCAGAGGTCCCAGTGAAGGAGGAGGCGGACGTAGCTGTGCAGACGGAGGAGGTGGACGTGGGGGTGCAGGCAGTAGAGGCGGACGTGGCAGTGGAGATGGAGGAGGCTGACTTAGAGAAAATTCCCTTTTACTCTTCAGACTGAGCATGTATGCTGACTTAAAGAAAATTCCCTTCACTCTTCAGACTGAGCATGTCTGCTGACTAAGAAATAGTTCCCTTCACACTTCAGACTGAGCATGTCTGCAGAGTTAGAGAAAAAACCCTTCACTCTTCAGACTGAGCATGTTTGCAGAGTTAGAGAAAATTCCCTTCACTCTTCAGACTGAGCATGTGTCACCACCAGATCTCTGAGAAGTTCTGATAGACGTTCTTCAGTACCTCCTGCATGATGTTCTTTTGTTTTGGTTTCGCTTTGACATCTCTTCTCCCTCTCCCAGCTATCATCTATTAGCAGTGATTGCCTCCCTTTATAACCCCTCCCATACTGCCTCATTTTGCGGTTTATACTACTTCATGGATTGTGATCACTGCTAGAAGTTTGCTACTGCTGGTTTCTCAGATAAGTCTATTCCTTTATTTGTGTTTTCCTGTTGGCTTGATTCTAGGTGACCCTGACTCCCTCCGTATTAAGTGCAGGGAGCCGGTGGTCGTGTCCCCTCACTATTATAGGGTTTTCAGGTGTCACTCAGTCTAGGTACGTGGACATGCAACTTTCTATCACAGAGATCTTTGCATGGGCTGAGCAGTCAGAAAGAGCTATAGGGCTTTAATAGAGCTCACCCTTTTGTTCCTTAGTTTGGGATCAAGTCAGTTTGATCTTTATTTGTTACTTTTTGTTTTCTGCAACACCATCCGTGACATTATTAACCACCAAAACCGTCTTAAGCATGGATCCGCTTTCAGCCTTGACGGACCGCATGCGGACTCTTTCACTGGAGGTCGCAGAGCTCCATAAAACTGTGTCTCAGTTTCAGGTGACCGGTTCTGCTTGCGTTCATGGAGTTTGTGCTGAGCCTAAGATCTCGCTTCCGGATACCTTCTCTGGGGGTAGTGAGAATTTAGTTTGTTTTAGAAAGGCTTGCAAACTCCATTTTCGCCTACTTTCCCATTCATTTGGTGATGGGGAGCAGAGGTTGGGGATCATCATATCACTGCTCAAGGATAACGCTCAGTCTTAGGCCTTTTCGCAGCCGGTGGGGGCACGGCCCCTCTGATCAGTGGATGAATTTTTTGTAGCTCTGGGTCAGATATATGATGATCCGGATCGTGTTGCTCTGGCTAAATCTAAACTGCAACTTTTATGCCAGGGTAAACAGTCCGCAGAGATATACTGTTCATAATTTCGGAGATGGGCAGCTGATACTGGTTGGAATGATGCTGCACTCCGAAGTCAATTTTGCCATGGTCTTTCAGAGGGATTGAAAGATGCATTTGCCTTTCATGAGAGACCTACCTCCTTGGAGTCTGCCATGTCTCGGGCCGTTCGTATTGACAGGCGTCTTAGAGAGAGAGGAGAGATCACTCCTTCTTAGCATACTCAGTCCAAGGACAGTGGGACGGTCTAATTCAGTGCGCAAGGGTCTCAGTCTCTCTCAATCCCCCCTGAGCAGGAACCCATGCAGCTGGGTTTGCTTGCCTCTAACAACAGAGGGTTCAGCTCTCAGAGGAGGGTTTGTTTCTGTTCTGGAGGTATAAATAATTTGGCAAATGTTTGTCCCTCTAGAAGATTCAGAGTTTTTTTAGAGTAATAAAGAAACAAAAAGAAAAAATTCCTCTAAAAAGTTCAATCTGTTACAACTGACAAGGTTGATGCGGAAATTGAAAGTTTTCCGTTTGCTAGTTGTTCCGGTTTTGTCCTACCTGCTAGGGTGGCGCTAGAGAGCAAGAACATTTTTTGTGAGATTTTTGTACATAGTGGAGCAGCTGTCAATATCATTGATAATCAATTTGCTATAATACATGGTTTCCAGGTATGCACTTTGGGAAAGAACATACCTGTTTTTGCTATTGATTCCGCTCCACTTTCTCAAAAATCGTTAAAGGGCATAGTTCACAATATCCGTTTGACTGTGGGTGATGCTCATGTTGAGGATGTGTCATGTTTCGTCCTAAGCGGGTTACCTACTCCTCTAGTGTTGGGGCTACCCTGGCTCACTAAACATAACCCCACCATTGATTGACAAGCGTGACTTTTGCAGAGAGAATTACCTCTCAACGTCGCTTTCAGAGGTTTCTACTAAGACTGTACCATCTTCTCTCTCTGAATTTTCGTATGTGTTTTCTGAGAGTGGTGTTCAGGAGCTGCCCCCTCACCGGGAGTACGATTGCCCTATTAATCTCATCCCAGGCGCCAAGCTGCCTAAATCTCGTTTATACAATCTCTCCCAACCTGAAAGGGTCGCTTTGCGTACTTATATCTCTGAGAGCCTGGAGAAAGGGACGCATACGACCCTCAAAGTCACCTGTGCTGCTGTTTTTTTTCTTTTGTTAAGAAAAAAGATGGTTCTTTAAGACTATGTTTGGATTTCAGGGAGCTGAACAGTATCACAATTCGTGACCCTTATCCGCTTCCTCTGATCCCGGACCTGTTTAACCAAATTGTTGGGGTTAAAGTTTTTTCCAAGTTGGATTTAAGAGGGGCATACAACCTGGTCAGGGTCAGAGAAGGGGACGAATGAAAGACGGCCTTCAATACCCCTGAGGGCCATTTTGAGAATTTGGTTATGCCTTATGGTTTTATGAATGCTCCAGCCGTCTTCCAACATTTTGTGAACAGCATTTTTTATCATTTAATGGGGAAATTTGTACTAGTGTATCTAGATGACATTTAGATTTTTTTCTCCTGATTTCAAAACTCATAGGGACCACCTACGTCAGGTTTTGCTCATTCTGTGGGAGAATAAATTGTACGCTAAACTGGAAAAATATGTGTTTGCGGTTCCAGAAATTCAATTTCTGGGTTTTTTCCTCTCCGCTTCTGGTTTTTGCATGGACCCCGAGAAGGTCCGCGCTGTGCTTGATTGGGAGCTTCCTGAGAATCAGAAGGCGCTGAAGAGCTTTTTGGGTTTTGCCAATTATTACAGTAAGTTCATTTTGAATTATTCCTCTGTTGTTAAGCCACTCACTGATATGACTAGAAAGGGGGTAGATTTTTCCTCCTGGTTGGTAGAGGCGCTTAAGGCCTTTTCTAGTATCAAAGAGAGTTTTGCTTTCGCTCCCATCTTGGTACAACCTGATGTCTCTTTGCCCTTCATTGTTGAGGTGGACGCTTCTGAGGTGGGTGTGGGTGCAGTCTTGTCTCAGGGTCCCTCTCCTGCCAAATGGCGTCTGTGTGCCTTTTTCTCGAAGAAACTCTCCTCCGCAGAGAAAAATTACGATGTGGGAGATAGGGAGTTGTTGGCCATCAAGTTAGCTTTGAGGAATGGCGCCATTGGCTAGAGGGAGCCAGACACCCTATTACTGTGTTTACCGACCATAAGAATCTGACGTACTTGGAGTCAGCCAAGCGTCTGAACCCGAGACAGGCCAGATGGTCTTTCTTCTTTTCAAGGTTTAATTTTGTTGTCACGTTCCGCCCTGGGGTTAAGAATGTGAAGGTGGATGCCCTGTCACGTTGTTTTCCGGGTGGGGGGAACTTTGAAGACCCGGGTCTCATTTTGGCTGAAGGGGTGGTGGTCTCTGCTCTTTATCCTGAATTGGAGGCAGAGGCTCAGGCAGCCCAGGCAGAGGCTCCTGATCTTTGTCCTCCTGGGAGGTTGTTTGTGCCTCTCGCTTTACGACACAAGGTTTTTAAGAAGCACCACAATACTGTCCTTGCTGGGCACCCAGGGGGTAGAGCCACAGTGGATCTCATTGCTCAGAGATTCTGGTGGCCGGCGCTTCGTAAGTCGGTTGAGGGTTTTGTGCCAGCCTGCGAGACCTGCGCTTGTGCCAAAGTCCCTCATACACGGCCATCGGGTCCTCTCCTCCCGTTACCCATTCCTTCCTGTCCTTGGACACATGTGTCCAGGGACTTCATTACGGACCTGCCTCGTTCCTCGGGGAAGACTGTGATTCTGGTCGTGGTGGACCGTTTTAGCAAAATGGTGCAATTTTATTCCTTTTCCTGGGTTGCCCAATGTTAAAACGCTGGGTCGGGCATTTATTGATCACATTGTCAAATTGCATGGTATTCTTTCAGACATAGTCTCTGATAGGGGCACACAGTTTGTTTCCAGATTCTGGAAGGCTTTCTGTTCTCGCTTGGGGGTTCGGTTGTCATTCTCTTCTGCTTTCCACCCGCAGTCGAATGGCCAGACAGAGCGCGTCAATCAGAATCTGGAGACATATCTGCGCTGTTTTGTGGCGGAGAATCAGGAGAATTGGTGTTCTTTTTTGTCCCTTGCTGAGTTTGCTTTAAATAATCATCGTCAGGAGTCCTCTGATAAGTCACCATTTTTTGGTGCATATGGGTTTCATCCGCAGTTTGGGACATTCTCTGGAGAGGGGTCTTCTGGTTTACCTGATGAGGAGAAATTCTCCTCGTCTTTGTCATCTATTTGGCAAAAGATTCAGGATAATCTAAAGAGCATGAGTGAGAGATATAAGCGTGTGGCGGATAAGAGACGTGTGCCTGGTCCGGGCCTGAATGTTGGTGATCTGGTGTGGTTGTCTACTAAGAATATCAAATTGAAGGTTCCCTCCTGGAAGTTGGGTCCTAGGTTTATTGGGCCTTACAAAATCTTGTCCGTCATCAATCCCGTTGCCTACCGTCTTGATCTTCCTCAGACTTGGAGGATCCATAATGTTTTTCACAAGTCCCTATTAAAACCTTATGTCCAACCCACTGTACCCTCCTCTTTGCCTCCGCCTCTGATTGTGGTTGATGGTAATCTTGAATTTCAGGTCTCTAGGATTATGGACTCTCGTATTATCCGCAGTTCTCTTCAGTACCTCGTTTATTGGGAGGGTTATGGTCCTGAGGAGAGGATGTGGGTTCCAGTGGCGGACATTAAGGCCACTCGTCTTATCAGGGCGTTCCATAGGTCCCATCCTGAGAAGGTGGGCTCTGAGTGTCCGGAGTCCACTCATAGAAGGAGGGGTACTGTTACCGCCAGATCTCTGAGAAGTTCTGATAGAAGTTCTTCAGTACCTCCTGCATGATGTTCTTTTGTTTTGGTTTCGCTTTGACATCTCTTCTCCCTCTCCCAGCTGTCATCTATTAGCAGAGATTGCCTCACTTTGCGGTTTATACTACTTCCTGGATTGTGCTCACTGCTAGAAGTTTGCTACTGCTGGTTTCTCAAATAAGTCTATCCCTTTATTTGTGTTTTACTGTTGGCTTGATTCTAGGTGACCCTGACTCCCTCCGTATTAAAGGGGTTGTCCAGGTTCAGATCTGAACCTGGACAGCCCTCCATTTTCACCCCGGCAGCCCCCCTGACATGAGCATCGGAGCAGTTCATGCTCCGATGCTCTCCTTTGCCCTGCGCTAAATCGCGCAGGGCAAAGGCATTTTTCAGAGTTCCGGTGACGTACCGGGCTCTCCATGGGGCTGACAGGAACCCCGGTGACGTCACCGGCACTGATGGGCGGGACTTGGCTCTGCCCTAGCCAGTAAAACGGCTAGGGCAGAGCTAAAGCCCGCCCCTCAGAGCCGGTGACGTCACCGAACACACTGCTGGGCGGAAGTTACCGCCCGGCAGTGTGTTATTAAAAACAAAAGAGCCTGTGCCCTGCGCGATCTAGCGCAGGGCACTGGAGCGCATCGGAGCATGAGATGCTCCGATGCTAGGCTCAGGGGGGCTGCCGGGGTGAAAATAAGGGTATGTCCGGGTTCAGCTCTGAACCCGGACAACCCCTTTAAGTGCAAGGAGCCGGTGGTCTTGTCCCCTCACAATTATAGGGTTTTCAGGTGTCACTCAGTCTAGGCACATGGACATGCAACTTTCTATCACAGAGATGTTTGCATGGGCTGAGCAGTTAGGGAGAGCTATATGGCTTTAATAGGGCTCACCCTTTTGTTCCTTAGTTTGGGATCAAGTCAGTCGAATCTTTATTTGTTACTTCTTGTTTTCTATTTTTCAACAGGACAATGACCCCAAAGACACCTCCAGGCTGTGTAAGGGCTATTTGACCATGAAGGAGAGTGATGGGGTGCTGCGCCAGATGACCTGGCCTCTACAGTCACCGGATCTGAACCCAATCGAGATGGTTTGGGGTGAGCTGTACCGCAGAGTGAAGGCAAAAGGGCCAACAAGTGCTAAGCATCTCTGGGAACTCCTTCAAGACTGTTGGAAGACCATTTCAGGTGACTACCTCTTGAAGCTCATCAAGAGAATGCCAAGAATGTGCCAAGCAGTAATCAAAGCAAAAGGTGGCTATTTTGAAGAACCTAGAATATGACATATTTTCAGTTGTTTCACACTTTTTTGTTATGTATATAATTCCACATGTGTTAATTCATAGTTTTGATGCCTTCAGTGTGAATCTACAATTTTCATAGTCATGGAAATAAAGAAAACTCTTTGAATGAGAAGGTGTGTCCAAACTTTTGGTCTGTACTGTATATGAAGCAAGTACAGAATTATAATAATCATAGACAAAACAGTGCATGATTATAGTACTTCATTTGCTGTCTGTGTCATTATTGGTTAATGTATATTTTAAATGTGGACAGTGTCATTGTTCAGTGTCATTCAGGACAGTCTATTGCATTACTTAAATGCTTGCTTAGGACATCTACAAAAGTGTATCTCTTCTACATTTTATACTTTTTCTAAAAACAAAACAAAAACAACATGATGTCTGATAATTCAATTTGTGAATATGTTGAGGATGTGTCATGTTTCGTCCTAAGCGGGTTACCTACTCCTCTAGTGTTGGGGCTACCCTGGCTCACTAAACATAACCCCACCATTGATTGACAAGCGTGACTTTTGCAGAGAGAATTACCTCTCAACGTCGCTTTCAGAGGTTTCTACTAAGACTGTACCATCTTCTCTCTCTGAATTTTCGTATGTGTTTTCTGAGAGTGGTGTTCAGGAGCTGCCCCCTCACCGGGAGTACGATTGCCCTATTAATCTCATCCCAGGCGCCAAGCTGCCTAAATCTCGTTTATACAATCTCTCCCAACCTGAAAGGGTCGCTTTGCGTACTTATATCTCTGAGAGCCTGGAGAAAGGGACGCATACGACCCTCAAAGTCACCTGTGCTGCTGTTTTTTTTCTTTTGTTAAGAAAAAAGATGGTTCTTTAAGACTATGTTTGGATTTCAGGGAGCTGAACAGTATCACAATTCGTGACCCTTATCCGCTTCCTCTGATCCCGGACCTGTTTAACCAAATTGTTGGGGTTAAAGTTTTTTCCAAGTTGGATTTAAGAGGGGCATACAACCTGGTCAGGGTCAGAGAAGGGGACGAATGAAAGACGGCCTTCAATACCCCTGAGGGCCATTTTGAGAATTTGGTTATGCCTTATGGTTTTATGAATGCTCCAGCCGTCTTCCAACATTTTGTGAACAGCATTTTTTATCATTTAATGGGGAAATTTGTACTAGTGTATCTAGATGACATTTAGATTTTTTTCTCCTGATTTCAAAACTCATAGGGACCACCTACGTCAGGTTTTGCTCATTCTGTGGGAGAATAAATTGTACGCTAAACTGGAAAAATATGTGTTTGCGGTTCCAGAAATTCAATTTCTGGGTTTTTTCCTCTCCGCTTCTGGTTTTTGCATGGACCCCGAGAAGGTCCGCGCTGTGCTTGATTGGGAGCTTCCTGAGAATCAGAAGGCGCTGAAGAGCTTTTTGGGTTTTGCCAATTATTACAGTAAGTTCATTTTGAATTATTCCTCTGTTGTTAAGCCACTCACTGATATGACTAGAAAGGGGGTAGATTTTTCCTCCTGGTTGGTAGAGGCGCTTAAGGCCTTTTCTAGTATCAAAGAGAGTTTTGCTTTCGCTCCCATCTTGGTACAACCTGATGTCTCTTTGCCCTTCATTGTTGAGGTGGACGCTTCTGAGGTGGGTGTGGGTGCAGTCTTGTCTCAGGGTCCCTCTCCTGCCAAATGGCGTCTGTGTGCCTTTTTCTCGAAGAAACTCTCCTCCGCAGAGAAAAATTACGATGTGGGAGATAGGGAGTTGTTGGCCATCAAGTTAGCTTTGAGGAATGGCGCCATTGGCTAGAGGGAGCCAGACACCCTATTACTGTGTTTACCGACCATAAGAATCTGACGTACTTGGAGTCAGCCAAGCGTCTGAACCCGAGACAGGCCAGATGGTCTTTCTTCTTTTCAAGGTTTAATTTTGTTGTCACGTTCCGCCCTGGGGTTAAGAATGTGAAGGTGGATGCCCTGTCACGTTGTTTTCCGGGTGGGGGGAACTTTGAAGACCCGGGTCTCATTTTGGCTGAAGGGGTGGTGGTCTCTGCTCTTTATCCTGAATTGGAGGCAGAGGCTCAGGCAGCCCAGGCAGAGGCTCCTGATCTTTGTCCTCCTGGGAGGTTGTTTGTGCCTCTCGCTTTACGACACAAGGTTTTTAAGAAGCACCACAATACTGTCCTTGCTGGGCACCCAGGGGGTAGAGCCACAGTGGATCTCATTGCTCAGAGATTCTGGTGGCCGGCGCTTCGTAAGTCGGTTGAGGGTTTTGTGCCAGCCTGCGAGACCTGCGCTTGTGCCAAAGTCCCTCATACACGGCCATCGGGTCCTCTCCTCCCGTTACCCATTCCTTCCTGTCCTTGGACACATGTGTCCAGGGACTTCATTACGGACCTGCCTCGTTCCTCGGGGAAGACTGTGATTCTGGTCGTGGTGGACCGTTTTAGCAAAATGGTGCAATTTTATTCCTTTTCCTGGGTTGCCCAATGTTAAAACGCTGGGTCGGGCATTTATTGATCACATTGTCAAATTGCATGGTATTCTTTCAGACATAGTCTCTGATAGGGGCACACAGTTTGTTTCCAGATTCTGGAAGGCTTTCTGTTCTCGCTTGGGGGTTCGGTTGTCATTCTCTTCTGCTTTCCACCCGCAGTCGAATGGCCAGACAGAGCGCGTCAATCAGAATCTGGAGACATATCTGCGCTGTTTTGTGGCGGAGAATCAGGAGAATTGGTGTTCTTTTTTGTCCCTTGCTGAGTTTGCTTTAAATAATCATCGTCAGGAGTCCTCTGATAAGTCACCATTTTTTGGTGCATATGGGTTTCATCCGCAGTTTGGGACATTCTCTGGAGAGGGGTCTTCTGGTTTACCTGATGAGGAGAAATTCTCCTCGTCTTTGTCATCTATTTGGCAAAAGATTCAGGATAATCTAAAGAGCATGAGTGAGAGATATAAGCGTGTGGCGGATAAGAGACGTGTGCCTGGTCCGGGCCTGAATGTTGGTGATCTGGTGTGGTTGTCTACTAAGAATATCAAATTGAAGGTTCCCTCCTGGAAGTTGGGTCCTAGGTTTATTGGGCCTTACAAAATCTTGTCCGTCATCAATCCCGTTGCCTACCGTCTTGATCTTCCTCAGACTTGGAGGATCCATAATGTTTTTCACAAGTCCCTATTAAAACCTTATGTCCAACCCACTGTACCCTCCTCTTTGCCTCCGCCTCTGATTGTGGTTGATGGTAATCTTGAATTTCAGGTCTCTAGGATTATGGACTCTCGTATTATCCGCAGTTCTCTTCAGTACCTCGTTTATTGGGAGGGTTATGGTCCTGAGGAGAGGATGTGGGTTCCAGTGGCGGACATTAAGGCCACTCGTCTTATCAGGGCGTTCCATAGGTCCCATCCTGAGAAGGTGGGCTCTGAGTGTCCGGAGTCCACTCATAGAAGGAGGGGTACTGTTACCGCCAGATCTCTGAGAAGTTCTGATAGAAGTTCTTCAGTACCTCCTGCATGATGTTCTTTTGTTTTGGTTTCGCTTTGACATCTCTTCTCCCTCTCCCAGCTGTCATCTATTAGCAGAGATTGCCTCACTTTGCGGTTTATACTACTTCCTGGATTGTGCTCACTGCTAGAAGTTTGCTACTGCTGGTTTCTCAAATAAGTCTATCCCTTTATTTGTGTTTTACTGTTGGCTTGATTCTAGGTGACCCTGACTCCCTCCGTATTAAAGGGGTTGTCCAGGTTCAGATCTGAACCTGGACAGCCCTCCATTTTCACCCCGGCAGCCCCCCTGACATGAGCATCGGAGCAGTTCATGCTCCGATGCTCTCCTTTGCCCTGCGCTAAATCGCGCAGGGCAAAGGCATTTTTCAGAGTTCCGGTGACGTACCGGGCTCTCCATGGGGCTGACAGGAACCCCGGTGACGTCACCGGCACTGATGGGCGGGACTTGGCTCTGCCCTAGCCAGTAAAACGGCTAGGGCAGAGCTAAAGCCCGCCCCTCAGAGCCGGTGACGTCACCGAACACACTGCTGGGCGGAAGTTACCGCCCGGCAGTGTGTTATTAAAAACAAAAGAGCCTGTGCCCTGCGCGATCTAGCGCAGGGCACTGGAGCGCATCGGAGCATGAGATGCTCCGATGCTAGGCTCAGGGGGGCTGCCGGGGTGAAAATAAGGGTATGTCCGGGTTCAGCTCTGAACCCGGACAACCCCTTTAAGTGCAAGGAGCCGGTGGTCTTGTCCCCTCACAATTATAGGGTTTTCAGGTGTCACTCAGTCTAGGCACATGGACATGCAACTTTCTATCACAGAGATGTTTGCATGGGCTGAGCAGTTAGGGAGAGCTATATGGCTTTAATAGGGCTCACCCTTTTGTTCCTTAGTTTGGGATCAAGTCAGTCGAATCTTTATTTGTTACTTCTTGTTTTCTGCAACACCATCCGTGACAGCATGTCTACTGACCTAGACATCAAATCAACAAAATCCTTCTCTTGCTTGAGAAATCAATGCACTTCTGCTGTTTTAATGGCGCATATCAGGAGACTTAACATAACGAGTAATGATAACTTCAGGTACATAAACTTGTTGAGCATACTGTATGTACCTACTTGCTCCATTTAAAATGGTTGACAATAATAGCTTCAGTATGTCTATAATATTTTTACCATTATTGAAGGTGTTGTAACATACAGTACAGGCCAAAAGTTTGAAAACACCTTCTCATTCAAAGAGTTTTCTTTATTTTCATGACTCTGAAAATTGTAGATTCACAGTGAAGGCATCAAAACTATTAATTAACACATGTGGATATATATACATAACAAAAAAGTGTGAAACAACAGAAAATATATCATATTCTAGGTTCTTCAAAGTAGCCACCTTTTGCTTTGATTACTGCTTTGCACACTTTTGGCATTCTCTTTATGAGCTTCAAGAGGCAGTCACCTGAAATGGTTTTCACTTCACAGGTGTGCCCTGTCAGGTTTAATAAGTGGGATTTCTTGCCTTATAAATGGGGTTGGGACCATCAGTTGCGTTGTGGAGAAGTCAGGTGGATACACAGCTGATAGTCCTACTGAATAGACTGTTAGAATGTGTATTATGGCAAGAAAAAAGCAGCTAAGTAAAGAAAAACGAGTGGCCATCATTACTTTAAGAAATGAAGGTCAGTCAGTCCGAAAAATTGGGAAAACTTTGAAAGTGCCCCCATGTGCAGTCACAAAAACCATCAAGCGCTACAAAGAAACTGGCTCACATGCGGACCGCCCCAGGAAAGGAAGACCAAGAATCACCTCTGCTGCGGGGGATAAGTTCATCCGAGTCATCAGCCTCAGAAATCGCAGGTTAACAGCAGCTCAGATTAGAGACCAGGTCAATGCCACACAGAGTTCTAGCAGCAGACACATCTCTATAACAACTGTTAAGAGGAGATTGTGTGAATCAGGCCTTCATGGTAGAATATCTGCGAGGAAACTACTGCTAAGGACAGGCAACAAGCGGAAGAGACTTGTTTGGGCTAAAGAACACAAGGAATGGACATTAGACCAGTGGAAATCTGTGCTTTGGTCTGATGAGTCCAAATTTGAGATCTTTGGTTCAAACCACCGTGTCTTTGTGTGACGCAGAAAAGGTGAACGGATGGACTCTACATGCCTGGTTCCCACCGTGAAGCATGGAGGAGGAGGTGTGATGGTGTGGGGGTGCTTTGCTGGTGATGGTGACACTGTTGGGCATTTATTCAAAATTTAAGGCATACTGAACCAGCATGGCTACCACTGCATCTTGCAGCGGCATGCTATTCCATCCGGTTTGCGTTTAGTTGGACCATCATTTATTTTTCAACAGGACAATGACCCCAAAGACACCTCCAGGCTGTGTAAGGGCTATTTGACCATGAAGGAGAGTGATGGGGTGCTGCGCCAGATGACCTGGCCTCTACAGTCACCGGATCTGAACCCAATCGAGATGGTTTGGGGTGAGCTGTACCGCAGAGTGAAGGCAAAAGGGCCAACAAGTGCTAAGCATCTCTGGGAACTCCTTCAAGACTGTTGGAAGACCATTTCAGGTGACTACCTCTTGAAGCTCATCAAGAGAATGCCAAGAATGTGCCAAGCAGTAATCAAAGCAAAAGGTGGCTATTTTGAAGAACCTAGAATATGACATATTTTCAGTTGTTTCACACTTTTTTGTTATGTATATAATTCCACATGTGTTAATTCATAGTTTTGATGCCTTCAGTGTGAATCTACAATTTTCATAGTCATGGAAATAAAGAAAACTCTTTGAATGAGAAGGTGTGTCCAAACTTTTGGTCTGTACTGTATATGAAGCAAGTACAGAATTATAATAATCATAGACAAAACAGTGCATGATTATAGTACTTCATTTGCTGTCTGTGTCATTATTGGTTAATGTATATTTTAAATGTGGACAGTGTCATTGTTCAGTGTCATTCAGGACAGTCTATTGCATTACTTAAATGCTTGCTTAGGACATCTACAAAAGTGTATCTCTTCTACATTTTATACTTTTTCTAAAAACAAAACAAAAACAACATGATGTCTGATAATTCAATTTGTGAATATGTATCTATTATTGTAATGATAGTATCCACAGGTAATGGTTAGCTCTATTTTACAGACTTTAGTGGGTTACGGTAATGATGCTAGTCTACTATTTATTCTTTCATTTGCAGATTTGCTTTATACTTTTTCTTGACCATGGTAAGTTTCATATTTTGCTTAATTATAGTGTTTGCTGTTATTTTACTGTCAATCTTTGTTACTAGGGACAGGTGATAATTTACTTGGTTTTATTTTGTGTTGATTATCAGTAAATACCTGACCTAGGTGTCCTAAATTCTGTTAAATTACTTGGGGGCGACTAACATCATGTACCTGGTGGTTCTTTTGCTCAGGATCATAGAAGTAATTTTTCTCATGGTGCAATTAAGCCATGGCATGTATGTTATAACTTTAATTCAGTTATTATAAGTGCTAAATATTTTTAGATGTACAACAAACCTGTTTTTTTTATTTTTTATTATCCTTACCTGTGATCCTCTCATTTAGGCCTTTTGGACTTTGACTATCCAGTCAATATATTCACTGGGTTCTCTCTTGTAACAATACTTTATCAAGGTTACGTTGCCTTGGGCCTAATTTTTGGAGTAATTCCCTAAAATTTTAGGCATTTTGTGTCTCCTCCATGTATATATTGAACATGTCTTAATAGAGGTGTATCTAATTTTGCATTGATACTACTGATATGTTTTGAATAAGTCTCCTTAATTCTTGAAACATTTTGGCCAGTTTTGAGTTTAAATCTGTTGCTACCTGCAATATTGGTACACAGGAATGCAAGTATAAGTATACCACAGTATCTGACAGCATTATAGGGATAGGGAAGTTGTGTGCGCCAACCACATCCCAAGCTAATAGATTTGCTAGCAAAACCAAGCAGCAACAGTGACAGTGTTTTTTTTTCATTAGCTTTAGTGTTTATTTGAGCAATGTGGAAATTAAGATAAGTAGGGAATGGTACACTGAGCGATAAATATAGAAAGGGTTTTAGAGGCCAAATGGCTTTTTTAAAATATGGATTACCCATAAACCGTAATTTATCCTGGTCAATTTGAATTGTATATTCAAAAAGGGCTCTAGGTCTTACTCATGTAATTAACTGTTTTTGGGGGAAACATGTTTTAAGGACTCTTAAGTGACTATATACAGAAGTATGTTGCTATTAATAATATCATAAATTATAACCAGTAGTGTTGATCGAGCGCCATAGTGCTCGGGGGCTCTGGCTAAACCTGAATATAATGGAAGTCAATGGAAGAACCCAAGCATTAAACCAGGCACCCCCTGCTCTGAAGAGGGGAGGGTGCCTGGTTCATAGGAAAAAGGTCAGAAATTGATGGAAACACCACCAAAATGGTTCGGGAACAGCATGGGGAGGATGTCTGGAAGCATCTTGGATTCCCAGGTCGCTGCTGGGAACGATGTTGTCCGAGTAGAACGCCACTCTTGCAGACTGACAATAATACGCACAAAACCGAAGATAAAATTTTAGAGGAAACATTTAGAGGAAACATTGTTAGGAAACATTCTTTCCTATATATTTACTTGTATATAAAGTGCAACTGCTGCCAAAAATTACAAGGAAGAGGCACTCCGATACAACCTGTATATCACATAAAGGAGGGCCTCATTCACATTGTGGTACAATTGTTCAGGTAGTGGAACTCCTACACTCATAAAGCCTATGCACTAGGTAAAAGGGCTGCAAAAAATTACAAGGAAACGGCATTCCAATACACCCTTTATTACACATAAAGGAGGGCATCATACACAGCCTTGAAAAATTATGATTGATGGCCTGCTGGTGACCCTCAAAAACATTTGGAGCAAGCTCCTGCTGATCTGGCCATCTAGAACTCTAGATAACCTGGGGCCGATCGCACTTCCTCGTGACGGCGACGATCCATTCGGATGTATGCCCTATCTCCTTCCAATGTTCTTTTCAGCACCAACCGCGGTGATCAGGGGTAAGGGGGAATCAGTGTTCGATTCCGGAGAGGGAGCCTGAGAAACGGATACGGATACCACATCCAAACAAGGCAGCATGCGCGCAAATTACCTATTAGGTATAATTAGGTGAGGGCCTGCAGGTGAGCTGACCCTGTAAAAGATTGTAGGTGAGGGCCTGCTGGTGAGCTGACCCTCTAAAACATTATATGTGAGGGCCTGCAGGTGAACTGACCCTCTAAAAAATTATGGTTGAGGTCCTGCTGCTGAGCTGACTATTTAAAACATTATAGGAGAGTGCCTGCTGCTTAGCTGACCATTGAAATAATTTACAGTGTTCAAAGCAGGCCGGGTCGCCTGAATACTTCAGCTAGGAATAATGGAATAGGACTCCATTTCTATTTTGTTAGTTTTTAGAACTGGGGCCATGATTAAGAACGACGGCCAGGGGCATCCGTATTGCGCCGCTAGAAGTGAAATTCTTGGACCGGCGGAAGACGAACCAAAGTGAACGCATTTGCCAAGAATGTTTTCATTAATAAAAAACGAAAGTCGGAGGTGTGAAGACGATCAGATACCGTCGTAGTTCCGATCATAAACAATGACGACCAGAGATCCGGAGGAGTTATTCACTGACAGAAGCGGACATTGTCTACGGAAAAATTGCAATGTATGTCACAGATACATTTTTGAAGCGCACACGTTACACTGCAGATGTGGCACTGGTAAGGTCACTGTCGGAAGCGGACAGCGTCTATGGAAAAATTACAATGTATGTCACAGATACATTTTTGAAGCACACTCGTTACGCTGCAGATGTGGCTCTGGTAAGGTCACTGTCAGAAGCAGACACAGTCTATGGAAAAATTTCAATGTATGTCACAGATAAATTTTTGAAGCGCACACGTTACACTGCAGATGTGGCACCGGTATGGTTAATGTCAGAAGCAGACACATTTATACGAAAAAATTACAATGTATGTCCCAGAATTTTTGGGGAAGCGCACACTTTACCCTGCAGATGTGGCCCTGGTAAGGTCACTGTCAGAAGCGGACAACGTCTACAGAAAAAGTACACTGGATGCCACTGATATTTTAGGGATGCACACACTTAACACAGGAGATGTGAGGAGATCTCACTGTTCGCAGCGGACACCGTCTATTGAAAAAGTACACTGGATATCACAGATGTTTTTTGGATGCGCACACTTTGCACTGGAGATGCGGCACGTACAATTTAACTGTCCGCAGTGGACACGGAAAAAGTACACTGGATGTCACATATATTTTTGGGATGTGCACACTTTACACAGGAGATGTGGTGCAGATAATTTAACTGTCCACAGCGTACGCCGTCTACGGAAAAAGTGTACTGGATGTCAGATATTTTAGGGATGTGCAGACTTTACACAGGAGATGAGGAGCTGATAATTTAACTGTCCACAGCGGAAACCGTCTATGGAAAAAGGTACACTGGATTTCACTAGAATATCTTAGGGATGCGCACAGGATATGTGGCGCAAATAATTTAACTGTCCAAAACGGCCTATTACACAGTATTTAGCGCAGGATGCCCTAAAAATATATATTGCTGCTGTCACACACAATAGTCCTTAAAAGGACTTTTGGGTCTCTGAAAAGTTTTTTGTATAAAAATCTACCTATTACACTCCCTACACTGTCCCTTCCTATGCACAGCTCTCCCTAACACTGAGCAATTTAGCGCAGGTTGCACTACAAACATATATTGCTGCTGTCACACATAATAGTCCTTACAAGGACTTTTGGGTCTCTGAAACATTTTGGTACCAAAAAAATATTCAATTACACTCCCTACACTCTGTCCCTTACTATGCTCAGCTCTCCCTGAATACAAATGAGCCAAACATGCATCATCGGGTGCTATATAGCACCCAATGACACGTTCCGGCCAGTCAATCACTGTAATACCAGTAGCCCACATGTCTACTTGCATTACAGTAAGGGGATTATTATCTGCACGTTTATTGGCTGTGTAGCAGCCAAGAAACATGCGGGGAGGAGACACCGAACAGGTGTTTGGTCGAGTATGCTCGATCATCACTAATAACCAGCACAGGTTTACCAAAGAGAGAATTTGTCAGACTAGCCTGATTTGTTTTTATGAGGAGGGGAGTAGAAGCCTGGACAGAGGGGTGGCTGTGGATGTACTTTTCTTGGATTCTGCAAAGGCATTTCAAACCGTTTCTCATAGAAGTTTAACAGGTAAAATAAGGTCTACAGGCTTAGAATGTATAGTTTTTAATTGGATTGAAAACTGGCTGAACGACCGTTATGGTCAATAATTCTTATTCTGAATGGTCCCAAGTTATAACTGGTCTGCCCCAAGGTTCAGTGCTTGGTCTTCTATTATTTATTTATGATATAGCGGATCGCATTACTAGTACCGTTTCAATTTTTATAGATGACAGCAAGATATGTAGTACTGTGCAGTCTATGAAGATGTCTGCAAACTATAGTATAAGTTGATCTGGACACTCTGAATGTTTGGGCATCCACTTAGTAGATGAAGTTCCATATAGATAAATATAACGATATGAATCTGGATGCAAATAATTTAAATGTATCTTATGCCCTAGGAGGAGTAACAGAGTCCCTTGTAGAGAAGGATTTAAATGTACTTGAAGATCATAGAATAAATAACAGCTAAATAGTGTTGATCACAAATATTCGAATTGCAAATTTTAATCACGAATATCGGCACTATTTAGAATATCGCAAAATATATTCGTAATTGCGAATATTCGATTTGTTGAAAAATACCAGTCCATGCGAATTTTTATGCAAACATTTGTATGCGAATTTTATGCGAAGTTTCCCAATCAAGAAAATAATGCCTGGAGATCACGAATTCGCGAATTTTCGAATATATGGCGAATATTCGCCCAAATATTTGTGAAATATCGCGAATTCGAATATTGCCCCTGCCGCTCATCACTACTGGCAATGTTAATTGGCTTCTTCTAGGGCTAGCAGGTTAGTGTAATGTATTAAACAAGGCATGGACTCTTGGAAGAGCAACATAATATTACCACTTTAGAATGCTTTGGTGTGGCCATATCTGGAATATGCAGTTCATTTTTGGGCATCGATCCTCAGAAAGGATGCCCTGTATCTGAAAAAAGTACAAACGAGAGCAACTTAACTAAGGGACATAGAGCGTCTTAGTTATGAAGAAAGATTAAAATATTTACATTTATTTCATCTTGAGAAGAGACGTCTAAGAGGGGTGATATGATTTTAAGAATATATGTATATTAGAGATGAGCGAATCTATTCCGAGATTTTTTTAGGCACCAAATTGAACCCAGATCTTTTCTGGTTTGATTCAGACAAATCTTGTAAAACGCTGCCCAGCGCCATTTTACGGAGGTTTTGACAGTGGGCAAAAGCACCAGGGAGGAAAAGGAAGCCCTGTCACATAACTCAAACACAAACTGGGGGGAGAACTTGCCCTGATTGGCTCACAGGCTGACAGGCAGTCTTTATGAGCCAATAAGTGTGGACTAAAGAAAGGAGGTGCCTGTAAAGATCTAGAGAATTGTCATTGTGTGCTTAGTCTTTGACCAGAGAGGACTGTCTGTGCAGGAGAGCAATTAAAAATAATTTAGGGAACCATTATCTAGTGCTAGAGGATAGATTAGGGAGAGAGGGCTAGTAGAAGTAAAGAGTAAAGAGAATAATTGGATAGTGGGTATTTTAGCAGGAAGGGAAAGTTCAGGTATAATTTGGGGGCAAGAGCTGCCTAGTTAGGCAGTGAAGAGCTAGGGCTACCTGGTCCTTTCAGTGCACCCCATAGTGGCCAGTCAGTTTATTATAAGTGAGTGCACATAAGTAATCAATAGTGTTCTGTCACCACCAGGTAGGAGCGAATTTCAGCAAGTTGCGGCCAAGCAGTAACCGCAGTTTGCATCAGCAACAATAACAGTAGACACTTGATGTTGTAGCAGACCGTCATTTTTTTTATTACCAAAGTTAGCCTGTTATTTGGAGGATGGGTGCAGCACCAGTCTGCATAAGTGAGTGCACATAAGCAATCAATAGTGTTCTGTCACCACCAGGCAGGAGGAATTTTCTACTGCTGTCATTCATCCCAGTGCTTAGGGAGGGGAGACAGGCAGGGGAAAATGAAAAAAATCCCCAAAAATTTACAAAGCGAGACAGGAGCTTTTTATTTAAAGTCTGTTTTTTAGAGCACTAGATGGGGTTATATACAAATTTCCAGGGCAATTGGAGCAAATTTGGTCCAGAACGAATAGATTCAAACCTGAACTAAACTTTTTGAGAAAGAGGACATTGCCTCCATCTGGAGAAGAAAAATTATCCAAATAGTCTTCAGAGGCCACATGGCTTCTTTATCATAAGGAATGTAAATGTGTGTAATAATATCCATCAGTAACGGCAGGAACAGTTTATGGTCTAAAAAAAAAATAATTGTTAGACCTAAATAAAATTAATGCCTCATGCACACGACCATATTTTGCATCTGTGTCCACTTGTGAATTGCACACAATCCGATTCACATTTATAGGCCAGCAAAAAAAGTGACAGCACATAGATGTGATCCATGTGCTTTCCATATTAGAATGTCCATACTGCATATTATAGAACATGCCTTATTCTTGTTTGCTTTGCAGATAGGAATAGACATTTCTATTTATTGCACAAGTAGGTGTCCGCAAACCATGGATTTTGCAGTTCCATGGTTTGCGGACTGCAGTACAGACACGGTCATGCTTATGAAGTCTAATACTTATGTGAATGTGTAGAAGTTTCCTAAAATTCATATCCCCATCCATCCTTTGGTGAAACTGGATGAACATATGTCTTTTTTAAACTGTACTGTGTAACTATATGCATGTATTAGATTAGATAAAAAAAAAAAAAAATAATATCACAATTATGCAAAATGAGATAATTTGCATAATCTGAAATTATATTTTGGCGAGATTCTGATCACATAAAATCTATGCAAATGATTAATAAGAGGATGCCAACTAGTAGATTTATAAGCCAAGAGTGGTGAGACACAGTGAGCCTAATATTTTGATCTATGAGATAAACAACATAGTACTAAAGAAGTTGTGTGGTGGGTTAATATTGACCTCTGGTCATCAATATCAGCAGTGTGTTTTGCCCAGCAGTGTGTTCGGTGACCTCACAGGCTCTCATGTGCCGGCTTTAGCGCTGCCCTAGCTGTTTTTACAGGCTAGGGCAGGGCTAAAGCCCTCCCATCAGTGTCGGTGACATCACAGGGCTCCCTGCTGGGCGGAAGCCTCCGTCTGGCATCCCTAAGGAGGGCCTGGTACGTCACCTCCTCAAAATGCCTTTGCCCTGTGTGATTCAGTGCATTAAATGCTCCAATGCTCTTGTCAGGGGGGTTGTCTGGGTGAAAATATGGGTATGTCGGGTTCAGCTCTGAACCCGGACAACCCCTTTAAGGAATATGTGTCTGAACTTGTCCCATAATTTTTAGACCCAGTTTTGTACAGATTTGTGATCCTCTGCCCATCTTTGCTTCTGAGAGACTCATTTTAAACCTAGTCATGTGACAGTAGCTACTTGCTCCTCCAGCTGTTTTATATTAGTAGCATTTACTTTTTGATCCTTTTGTTGCCCCAAACAATATTTTTTGAGATGTGATGCTTCCATTAAGTTCTAAATGAGCACTAATTTTTTTCACAAAATGGTAAAATGTCTCACTTTCAACATTTGATATGTATTCTATAATCCACTGTGAATAAAATACTGGTCTATGAGATTTGCAAATCATTGCATTCTGTTTATATTTACATTGATTTGCATTTTACACAGGGTCCCAACTTTCTTTGTTAGAATTGGGGTTGTAGTTTAAATGTAACTTTTGTTTAATAAAATCTAAACTGTGGATATCAGCAATGTAAAATTAAAGAGACCTGCCAACCAAAAACCTTTTTTTTTTCTTTTTATTGCACTTAACAGATCATTTCAGACTATACTTACAGTACCACTGCTATTTGATTATCTTGGTGACAATTATTTATTTTCCCTAATGCCACCAAATATCTTTCTTCAATTAATTATTTTATGTTGTACAGTTGTGTCCTTCTTAAAACTATTCTGTTTGCTCAACATGGTGGCATGAGATGACCAACTTTATAAAAAAAACTTGATTTTGTGATACCATTTCACAATCTGTCTGTCATATATGTGTTGCCAACCAGTGGTTCTGATTTGTTTCATGAGAAATTTGAGTCTTTAACTAAATTTAGGAAAAGGTTAAAGATGGACACCTCTGTTTCTATGGATATGCCAGGGAATAGATAAAATTATATTTTATCTTACAGTTAGTAAACCAGGTCAAAGAGCGTTGTTATTATTTAATCATGCTAGAAAATTATGTCAAATGAACTTGATTTATTTGTATCTCAAGAGGCACCCCCAGCAAAAATGAATTCTTACAGTGACTCTTGGGTCAAATATAGTTTAAAATCTTATGAACATCTTAGCAACAATTTGTTCTCACTGATCCCAAAAGACTGACACAGCAGATCAGTATAAATCATTATTGTGATGTTGGGTTATATCAAATGCTTTAACAGCACAAATACAGAGTAACATTGAAAAAATGTGGTTTATTATTCGAATATACTGTATAGGCATTTAAACAAGGTTATATTTTAATTTCTAAAAATGTTTTAGTTTTTTTTATGATTTATTCATGTTTTTATAGAATGTTATAATAAATGTGCAAACTTGAGGAAGGATTTATTTACTTGCTTTATTTTCTTTTTTACATAATGATATTACTCCAGCAATGTACAACCTTGTTCTCACAAAACAAAATGTTGTTTCTGTTCGGAAAAATTAATTATCTACAAAATTTTGTTACTGTGTGAAAATGTCATACAATTACTGATTAGTTTAACTTAAAGGAAATAAAAGCAAGAAACAAATACAATATAATCACAGATGGTAAGTATTCTGTAATTATCAACTTTTTTAAGGTTTCCTTAAATCATAAATCGGTAGCCGATAACTCTGACTACCTTATAAAATCCTACATTTATTAAACCTGCTTGCTGAGTTTGTGGGTAGTCAAGTATTGTAAAAATTGCAAACAGTTGATCCGTGATCCACACACAATACACTATTGTCACGACCGCTATCCCAGCAGCAGTCGTGTCGTACCAGACGGAGGGGAAGGGGGGCCCTTATCTTTGGATGTGAGATAGAACGGCCACCCCTGACTAACCCTAAGCTGGCACCTGTCTGCCCTGATACCCTAGACGGGGTGTGAACCCATGCGGCGAGCAGGATGCCTAAACCCTCAGTCACCCTAGCAAGACTAGACTGGGGAAAGGCAGATGGGAGCACTAGTCACCATCACTCATGTCTAGGAGAACAACAGGGGAAGACAGCAACAAACAAACAATCTATAACAGAGAATAGACTTATCCAGTCATGAGCAGAGAAGGTGATCCCAATAACGACAGTCCACGCCAGACAAGAGCTCCACAGCAATACCGTCAAATGATCTCCTTCAAAGGTCAGAATAACACTGGAAGTAAGGACTATATCTGGCAATGACTGCAAGTGAAACTGAAACTAATATAGTAGCTGGGAGTGGCAGACAGGACTCACCTGAGAAGGATGCCTACAAACTCCCAGTCTGGACAAAAAGGTTCACAAGGCAAAACCCTGATGACATACCCTGAACCACAGAGCAAACTCACAAGCTATCGCGAGTAGCAAGTCGCTGCGACCTTCTCCTCCCAGACCTGTCTGCATCAGTCACAGTCGTGACAACTATGGAAATAATGAGCCAATCATATAACATATCAACAAGTTCTACAATGTTATTAGAACACACACAGAATAAAAGTTAGTTATTACACCCACATAAAAACATGTAAAAGCACCCAATGTGCACTGAAATACTGTCCATACTGATGTGTCTACCTTGATAAGCAACACACCCATAACATCTCTAACCAATAATCAATTTGTACATGGTGGGTTACAATCACCTGCAATGCAAAGCTAACCATTATCACATCAGCTAATGGAGTATATAACTCATCCAAATGTATTCTTTACTTACTCATAGTGAAGAGAGATGACAGTAGCCTTAATCAAATTGTGTAAAAATATCAATGATAATAATCATATGTAATAGGCACGTTCCATAGTCTATAGCTGTGATGGCTAACCTCTGGCACTCCAGCTGTGGTAAAATTAAGACTCCCAAGATATACACTTGCTTGTCTATTCTCAGAACTCCATAGACATAAATGGAGCTAGTTTCACCACAGCTGGAGTGCCGGAAGTTAGCCATCACTTGCCTATAGATTAGAGTGTATTGCAATGTGTTTCAATATTGTTAGAGCAACCCTCTTTCAATAATTGTAAATACTTAGTAATCTGATCTCAGCACCAATCTGACCCTTACCTTGTGGGCACCTTCCGAATTAATGGAGCTGCATATTGAGCATGTGCACTGCTGCTCCATGTCTTCTATATTGGACTGCTGAAGATATCTGAGTACAAGCACTTGGTTATTTAGATAGGTATTAACTAGATTAGAAATGAGCAAATTGATTGCAACCATTTGGAATTCATACCAAATTTTTTGTGATTTGTTTCAGGCAAATCAGAGAAAGAAATAGACCTATGCGTAATACTACACTGGTGTCATGGAACCATGAACCAGACGTACAACAAGAGATGAGTGGAAATAAGAAGGCTTTATTGAAAATAAAGCTGTAAGGCAAAAGTCCAAACGGATGGCTAAACCGAAGCAGGGTCTTGCGAAACCAGAGATCAGGAACCAGAAGGGTAGTCAGATGAAGCCAGGATCAGGAACCAACAGGGTAGTCAGACGAAGCCAGGATCAGGAATCAGCAGGGTAGTCAGACGAAGCCAGGATCAGGAACCAGAAGCAGCAGCAGTCTTAGAAGCATGTGAGCACAGGAGGACCAAGCAGGGAACTGAAGCCACAGACCTCCTATATATATGAGCTAGGCATCCAGCTCCTCCCAGTGGGAAGGAGGAGCCGCAGGGTGGGAGGCTACAAGAAACCCAGAAACCAAGATGCCCGCCAGCACATGTCAAACGAAGGAGAATAGCAAGGAGGTAAGACCATGACAGTACCTCCCCCTCAAGGGCCCCTCCTCCGCGGAGTAAGGAACGGTTTCTGAGGGAAGCGTGCGTGGAAGGCTCGGAGCAAGGCAGGAGCATGGACATCTGCGGAGGGAACCCAGGAACGCTCCTCTGGACCATAACCACGCCAATGGACCAAAAACTGCACCCGGCCGCGGACCAGGCGTGAGTCCAGGATATTGCTCACCTCATACTCCTCACGATTGCCCACTTGGACCGGACGAGGCCGAGGAATCGAGGAAGTGAAACGATTACACACCAGTGGCTTCAAGAGGGAGACATGAAACACGTTGGAGATCCGCATGCCAGGAGGAAGCGCAAGGGCATAGGCTACCGGGTTTACCCTGCGAAGCACTCGGAAGGGACCAACAAAGCGAGGCGCCAGCTTGGGAGTGGGCACTCGAAGGTTGAGGTTGCGGGTGGACAACCATACGCGGTCTCCGACCTGGTAGGAAGGAGCGGGCGCTCGTCTGCGATCAGCCTGGAGTCTCTGGCGCTGCGCAGAGACCTCAAGGGACCTCTGGATCTGTACCCAAGAAGCACGTAGGACGGAAAGGTGATCCTCCACAGCCGGAATATCCTGGGGAGAGAATACCTCCGGTAACACGGCAGGTTGGAACCCATAATTGGCCATGAAGGGAGACGTCCCAGAGGAAGAGTTCACCGCCGTGTTCCTGGCAAACTCAGCCCAAGGCAGGAGGTCAACCCAATTGTCTTGGTGATCGGAGACATAGCAACGAAGGAATTGCTCCAAGGCCTGATTGGATCGTTCTGCGGCCCCATTGGACTGAGGGTGGTAGGCCGATGAGAAAGAGAGATGAATCCCCAACTGGGAGCAAAAGGCGCGCCAGAACCTGGACACAAAGTGACTCCCCCGATCCGACACAATCTCCTTGGGCAAACCGTGCAACCGGAAGACCTCCCTGGCAAAAATCGAGGCCAACTCTTGTGCAGAGGGTAACTTCTTGAGAGGTACACAGTGGCACATTTTGGAAAACCGATCCACTATCATGAGAATGACCGTATGGCCTCGGGATGCAGGGAGGTCCACAATGAAATCCATCCCCAGGTGTGACCATGGACGCTCCCCGGTGGCTATGGGCTGCAAAAGGCCCAACGGAAGGTGCCGAGGGGACTTACTCTGGGCACAAACGGAGCATGCCGCTACATATGCGGCGATGTCGGAACGTAGAGAAGGCCACCAGAACAGACGTGAAACAGCCCAGGACAGCTGATTCTTTCCAGGATGCCCCGCGGCCTTGGAGTTATGGTAGGTTCGCAACAACCGAGTGCGCAACTCCTCAGGCACAAAACACCTGCCGTTGGGTCTGCCAGAGGGAGCACCAGATTGAGCCGCCAAAATCTGCTCACCCAGGGGAGAGGTCAGGCTGGTGCGAATGGCGGCCAGGATCTGATTCGGAGGTATGACCGAAGTCGGAATCGACTCCTCCCCGGACAGCTCGGAGTACTGCCGTGATAAGGCATCCGCTCTGATGTTCTTGGAACCGGGTAGGTAGGAGACCACGTAATTAAAACGTGACAAGAACAGAGCCCATCTGGCCTGACGTGGTGTCAATCTCTTGGCCTCAGAGAGGTAGGTCAGATTCTTGTGGTCCGTCAGGATGAGAACCGGAACCACCGAGCCCTCGAGCAAGTGCCTCCATTCTTTAAGGGCCTGCACGATGGCCAATAACTCCCTGTCACCAATCTGATAGTTGCACTCCGCGGAAGACAGTTTCCGGGAGTAAAACCCACAAGGAAGCAGAGGACCCTCTGGTGTTCTACGCTGAGACAGGAGGGCGCCTACTCCCGTCTCAGACGCGTCCACCTCGAGGACAAACGGCAACCCAGGGTTGGGATGCGACAGAATCGGAGCCGACACAAAGGCGGACTTTAGAGCCTCAAAAGCTCGGATGGCCTCGGGCGGCCAGACCTGGGGATTACTGCCCTTCCTGGTCAGATCCGTGAGAGGCTTGGCTAGCATGGAAAAGTCCCTGATGAACTTCCGATAATAATTGGCGAAGCCCAAAAAGCGCTGCAGGGCACGAAGACCACTGGGCTGGGGCCACTGTAAGACAGCCGAAACCTTCTCAGGATCCATGGAGAACCCCTCAGCGGAAATGATGTAACCTAAGAAGGTTACCTGGGATCGGTGAAATTCGCATTTCTCAAGCTTACCGAACAGCTTGTTCTCTCGTAACCGTTGCAACACTCGTCTGACATCCAGAATGTGGGCCTCCATGGATTCAGAATATACCAAGATGTCATCCAAATAGACCACCACACACTGCTGCAACAGGTCACGGAAAACATCGTTGATGAATTCCTGGAAGACTGCGGGCGCATTGCACAACCCAAAGGGCATAACCAAGGATTCATAATGACCGGTCCTGGTGTTAAACGCGGTCTTCCACTCATCGCCCGCCTTGATCCTTACCAGGTTATATGCCGCCCTCAGGTCGAGTTTGGTAAAGACCGTGGCCCCTTTGAGGCGATCGAACAGCTCGTAAATCAAGGGTATCGGGTAAGCGTTCTTGATCGTGATGCGATTGAGACCCCTGTAATCGATGCAAGGACTCAACTCACCGCCCTTCTTTTTCACAAAGAAAAATCCAGCCCCTGCCGGGGACGAGGATTTGCGAATGTGTCCGCGTGAAAGCGCCTCCCTCACGTACTCCTCCATGGCCTCATTCTCCGCTACCGACAGTGGATAGACTTTGCCACGAGGAGGAACGGCACCAGATTGTAACTCTATGGCACAATCGTATGGGCGGTGCGGAGGTAGGGCAACCGCACGCACCTTATCGAATACATCCCGGTACTCCTCGTATTCAGGAGGCAACAGAGAGTCCGAGGAAGTACACAGCAACTTGACAGGCCCATGGATGCAACTAGCCCCACACTGCGGTGACCACGAGAGGATCTCGGCCGATTTCCAATCGAAAGTCGGATTATGCTTCTGGAGCCAGGGGTACCCCAAGACCACCGAGTAGTGTGGAGACGAAATAACCTGGAGACAGACCGACTCTCTGTGAACGGCACCAATGGCCATCCCCACTGGAAGGGTCTCATGAGTCACGTGTGGCGGCAGAAGGGGTCTGCCATCTATCGCCTCAAGAGCCAGTGGGGAACCTCGAGGTTGCAGAGGAATGGAATTGGCGGCAGCGAACACACTATCAATGAACAAACCACCAGCACCAGAGTCCACCAACGCCTGGGTCGTCACCGAGCCCCCGACCCAGGAGAGGACAACAGTAATCAGTGGTTTGTCAACACGGGAAACCGGGGACGAGGAGACTCCACCCAAGATCTGCCCCCGACAGGATCTCAGGTGCGAGCGTTTCCCGGACGGTTCGGGCATGCCAACCGAAAATGCCCACCGAGACCACAGTACATGCATCGGCCCTCGCGTCTCCGGAGTACCCTCTCCCCCTCGGACAGGCGAGCAAACCCCAGCTGCATGGGTTCACCCCCAGACAAGTCATCCCCAGGAGGCATGGGAGGAGAGGGAGGCACGGGTGGGACAGCAAACGTAGGTGCCAATCTGTTAGAAGGCCTCCGCAGGCTCTCCTGAAAGGAAGGTCTCTCCCTGAGTCTGGTGTCAATCAAAATCAGGAAAGAAATAAGAGACTCGAGCTCCACAGGTAGGTCCTTAGCTGCAACCTCATCCTTCAAGGCATCCGAGAGACCATGAGAGAAAGCAGCGACCAGAGCCTCATTATTCCAGCCCACCTCTGCTGCCAGGGTACGAAACTCAATGGCGTATTCAGCTACGGATCGTGAACCCTGTCTGATGGACATAAGGAGCTTCGCAGCAGAGGCAGCACGAGCCGGCACATCGAATACCTTCCGAAGAGAAGCAACAAAACCGGAAAACTCGGCAACCACCGGATAGTTGTTCTCCCATAAAGGGCTGGCCCAGGCCAAGGCCTTGTCCGAGAGCAGCGAGATCAAGAAGCCCACCTTTGATCTCTCAGTAGGAAAGGCATGTGGCAGCAACTCGAAGTAAATGCCCACCTGGTTAAGGAAACCTCGGCACTGAGTTGGCTCTCCCCCAAAGCGCTGTGGAAGGGGGGCAGAACCGGTCATACCCCGAAACACCGCAGGCGCAGCAACAGGTGTCGGGGTAGACTCTGGCGCAACAACCGGAGCGGCAGTAGGAGCGGGCCCAGGAGCGACAACCGACCCATCGGCAACGGAAGCTAAATGAGCCGTGCGTTCAAGCAGGGTTTGCAACGCCACAGCGAACCGACCCAACAGGTGATCCTGCTGATCAAGTCTGGCAACCAGCGTAGGTAGCGAGGATGGCCCTGTACCGTCAGAATTCATGGCTTGGTCCTAATGTCATGGAACCATGAACCAGACGTACAACAAGAGATGAGTGGAAATAAGAAGGCTTTATTGAAAATAAAGCTGTAAGGCAAAAGTCCAAACGGATGGCTAAACCGAAGCAGGGTCTTGCGAAACCAGAGATCAGGAACCAGAAGGGTAGTCAGATGAAGCCAGGATCAGGAACCAACAGGGTAGTCAGACGAAGCCAGGATCAGGAATCAGCAGGGTAGTCAGACGAAGCCAGGATCAGGAACCAGAAGCAGCAGCAGTCTTAGAAGCATGTGAGCACAGGAGGACCATGCAGGGAACTGAAGCCACAGACCTCCTATATATATGAGCTAGGCATCCAGCTCCTCCCAGTGGGAAGGAGGAGCCGCAGGGTGGGAGGCTACAAGAAACCCAGAAACCAAGATGCCCGCCAGCACATGTCAAACGAAGGAGAACAGCAAGGAGGTAAGACCATGACAACTGGAAATGAGATGGGCAATCCAGTTCTCCTTTCAAAAGGACAAGAGTATTGGTTGTCCCAGTATTACAACTTCTCTAAATGAAACATGCAATCCAATTCTCTTTCCAACAGGACAAGAGGACTGGGTGTCTCAAGAGAAAATTGCCCTGGTTAGCTGAGTGGCCTTGAGGGTACTCTTCAGGGTGTTCTTTCCTATTAGGTAGACCAAGTGTGCATGAGGAGTACTGTAGTCCAGCCAATGCTGCTCTGCCTTTTTGGGAAACATATTTGCAAATTTTACAAGTTAAATTTTACTAGTCATTAGTGTCCTTTTTTATTTTTAGAAAAAACTATGCCAATCTGCTGCCAGCAGCTGTAGGATACTAAAATTTGCATATATATATATATATATATATATATATATATATATATATACATGTATATATATATATATATATATATATCCCATGTCTACATGCCAAGTTCTTGCACATTGTGTGCTTTCATGTGTTTTTAGTACAACTTTTCTTGTCTGTGATGTAATTTTTGCCTTCATTAAATTATATTGTGTGCAGATCAATTTTTCCACATACCATCTTATGCATTTGCTTCATATATTAGTTGATGGTACTGTATGCAATTTGCACTGTGCCAAGTTTAAATTGTGTAGTGCCAGTCTTACTCTTCTGTGTGTATATCATCTTAAAGTGTAACTGCCATTTCACTACGAAAAATGAAATTCCTAACATATGTGTTGCTAAAGGGAAGATATTCATGAAGCTACATTTTACCTTTCTGATGTCTGTATTCAGCCCTTAGCAACCATATCTCTCTGTGCCTGTATTTCAGCTTCTTCCTAAAATGGCATCTGCTGCACTTCCTGTCATGATGCTTGCCCTTTCTTGAGGCCATCCTGTATTTCCCTCACTTCCCATAAGCATTTGCTCTCCTTACATGCACTAGTACACAAGCATCATATTTTTGCAGCCAGGTGCCCCCTAGATCCTATTTTTTCAGCCAGTGCCCCAGACTATATTTTTGCTCCACCACAGCTCTCCCCTCCAGTAGCGCGATGTACACTGTCAGATCGCGCTGCTGTGGATGAATACAAGCGCAGCCCTGATTCCCTCCAGCAGCACGATGTACACTGTCAGATCGCGCTGCTGTGGATGAATACAAGCGCAGCCCTGATTCCCTCCAGCAGCACGATGTACACTGTCAGATCGCGCTGCTGTGGATGAATACAAGCGCAGCCCTGATTCCCTCCAGCAGCACGATGTACACTGTCAGATCGCGCTGCTGTGAAGGAAGACAAGCGTTGTAGGACTCTGGCTGGGAGGAGGAGCCAGAGTCCTACAACATTGTGAACGTGAATCCAGGGCTAAGCTCCTCCCCCCAGAGTTTATCCGTATCTTGTTTTGAAGATAGGGAAGACGGACTGCACATGGCTTCACACTGAGGATAGGGCTGCACAATGGTAAAGTGGCACACATTTGTGGGAGTTTTTATCATATGAAAATAGAAAATGATAAAATTTTAAAACATTGCTAATGTCAGCCAGTTTAATAGGGTTAATTCTGGTGACAGAAACCCTTTAAAGGGGTTGCCCCAGCTAGACATTCATGGCATATTCACAGGATATACCATAAATATCCAATAGGTGAAGGTCCCACCTTTGGGACAGCTCAAGTTTTAAGAACAGGGGTCTGTTATGAATGGAAAGGACACCGCACATGTGTGAATTTCTCCTTTCACTACTATAGGACTTACAAACATCAACAAGTAAGCAAGCATCACTATTTTCAGATGTCCCAAACTAGTGAATTCAAAAAAAACATGCAAGAACACCATTCTCTTCATCCTTTCAGACAGCTCATTCACCAGAGCTCTCTCTATCCTCTTCTGAATGATCGTCTAAGCTGGCTCATGACCCAAAACCTGAAGGTCAATTACTGAGATCTTCTGATGACCATGACAACACCTTTTGGAAACAGCATTATTATTTGAATATATGTGGGTATATGAATGAAATTGCTATGTAAGGTCACAATGGAAACAAAAATCAGAAAATGAAATGCCATCATAATCTAGTAGTATAGCTATAGGCTTTATAGGCACATAACTTCAATTAATATTAAAATTAGTTTCAACATTTTTAATGTTACTAAGGACCTCTTAAAAAATCCCCCTGGTAGTTTGCCTTAACTCAAACCTTTGCTGAATTTGAAAGAATACTAAATCAAATTTTAACACCATCTCTAATGTATAACTTTTAGTGTTGAGCAAGCAAGCTCGGCCGAATACCAGTTTGGCTCGAGCATTGCTTTGCTCGGCGCATGGCAGTACTCGCCCGAGTACCGCATGTACTCGAGCGGTATGCTCGAGTCTCCTTCCCGCGCGCTTCACAGCTGCTAAGCAGCCAATAAACGTGCAGGTAAGTACTGCCCTCACTGTAATGCCAGTAGAATTACAGTAGTAGTAGTAATTATAAGGACTATTGTGTGTGACAGCAGCAATATATGTTTGTAGAGCAACCTGCACTAAATTGCTCAGTAATGGAGAGAGCTGTGCATAGGAAGGGACAGACAGTGTAGGGAGTGTAATAGGAAGATATTTAAAAAAAAAAAAATTCAGGCACCCAAAAGTACTTTTAAGGACTATTGTGTGTGACAGCAGCAATATATATTTTTAGTGCATCCTGCGCAAAATACTGTGTAATAGGCTGCTGCGGACTGCTGTTACATTATTTGCGCCACATCTCCTGTGTAAATTGTGCGCATTCATAAAATATCAGGGACATCCAGTATTCTTTGTCCGTAGACTGTGTCCGCTGCGGACAGTTATTATCCGCGCCACATCTCCTGTTTAAAGTGTGCGCATCCCAAAAATATCAATGGGATCCAGTGCAGTTTTTCCACAAACGGTGTCCCTTGCGGACAGTTAAATTATCCGTGCCACATCTCCTGTTTAAAGTGTGCGCATCCCTCAAATATCAGTGACATCCAGTACACTTTTTCCATAGATGGATTCGCCTCCGGACAGTAAACTTATCCGCGCCACATCTAATGGTTAAAGTGTTGTCATGGATGATGTTGCAGATAGCTGGAACTTATGAATAAACGTCTGACTGGCTTGATCCCAAACTAAGGAGCATATAGATGAGCCCTATAAAACCCTAAGAGCTCTCCCTGACTGCTATGCCCATGCAAGGGTCTCAATGGTAGACGATTGCATGCCCACGTACCTATAACTGTGTGACACCTGAAAACCCTATAATAGTGAGGGGACACCACCTCTGGCTCCCTGCCTTTAATAAGGAGGGAATCAGGGTCACCTAGAATCAAGCCAGCAAGGAAACACAATACATTAAAAGACTTATCTGAGCAAACAGCAGCAGCAGCCTCCAGCAGTGAACACTTCATCCAGGAAGTAGTATAAACCGCAAAGTGAGGCAGTATTGGAGGGAATATAAAGGGAGACGATTAGTCTAAATAGGTGGGAGAAGGAAAGGAGATGACAAAGTGAAACCAAAACAAAGAAAGTCATGCAAGAGGTAGAGAAGGACGTCTGCCAGACCTTTTCACAGAACTGGCAGTGACAAGTGTGCGCATCCCTAAAATATCAGTGACATCCAGTGCACTTTTTCTGTAGACGGTGTCCCCTGCGGACAGTTAAATTATCTGCACCACATCTCCTGGTTAAAGTGTGTGCATCCCTAAAATATCAATGACATCTAGTACACTTTTTCCGTAGACTGTGTCTCCTGTGGACAGTAAAATTATCTGCACCACATCTCTTGTTTAAAGTGTGCGCATCCCTAAAATATCTCTAAAATATCAGTGAAATCCAGTGCACTTTTCTGTAAACGGTGTCTGCTGCGGACAGTTAAATTATCTGCACCAAATCTCCTGTTTAAAGTGTGTGCATCCCTTAAATATTAATGACATCCAGTACACTTTTTCCGTACACGGTGGCCACTGCTGACAGTTAAATTATAAGCGCCACATCTCCCCTTAAAAGTGTGTGCATCCCTAAAAATATCAGTGACATCCAGTACACTTTTTATGTACATGGTGTCCCCTGCGGACAGTTAAATTATCTGCGCCACATCTCCTGTTTAAAGTGTGCGCATCTCTAAAATATCAGTGACATCCAGTACACTTTGTCCGTAGACGGTGTATGCCGCGGCCCCTAAATTATCTGCACCACATCTCCTGTTTAAAGTGTGCACATCCCTAAAATATCAGCGACATTCAGTGCACTTTTTCCATAGACGGTGTATGCTGTAGACTTAAATTATCCGCGCCACATCTTCTGTTTATAGGGTGCACATCCCTAAAATATCTATAACATTTAGTACACTTTTTCGGTAGACACTGCGAACTGTGACATTACCTGTGGTACCTGTCTTATATAACATTACCTCATCACAAATACCTTAGTAAATTTTTTAGCACATACACTTACTAATCCTACGCTACTGTACATGTGACATACTTTCAAGCATACATCACATTTAAAACTGAAGAAGGCGAGCAGTAAGGAATGAGAAAGTGGCCGTGATGCTGATGGTGCACACAGATGCCGTGGCCCAAGCACAAGAAGAACAATCATCCAAGATACCTAGCTTCATGTCCCAGTTTGCAGGGCAGAGCAGGACACCACAGTGAGACCAGTGTGACCAGGTGGTTGGTAGTGATGAGCGGCAGGAGTCATATTCAAATTTGCGATATTTCGCGAATATTTTTTAGAATATTCGTCGAATATTCGAAAATTCGCAATATTTTTTCTTGAAAAAATCGGCAATGTAATGATTGTGTAATATGCTAATTTTCGGAATTGAATTTTTTCAGATTCAAATTTTTTTTGCAAATTTTTCAATTTACAACTATTAGACAAAGAAGATTATAGCACTATATTAGCTAAATTGCTCTATATTCGATTTTTTTCGAATATTCGCTATATTGCTATAACTTAGTTTTTTCGAATATTCGTAATATTCTAAAACAAGAATATATAGCAATATAGCGAATATTCGAAAAAACAAATATAGAGCAATTTAGCTAATATAGTGCTATAATCTTCTTTGTCTAATAGTTGTAATTTTTTTTCTCATCTGAAGTTCAGATTGGAAAAAAATGACAACTATAAAAAAATAGATTATAGCACTATATTAGCTAAATTGCTCTATATTCTTTTTTTTCGAATATTCGCTATATTGCTATAACTTTGTTTTTTCGAATATTCGTGATATTCTAAAACAAGAATATATAGCAATATAGCGAATATTCAAAAAAACAAATATAGAGCAAAATTCGCAAACACTACTACTCCTAAAGTCAAGTATATTGCAGCCTTCTTATTGGCCCACAAGCTAGAAGCAGGGAGGTATCATGTGTACTGAATAAAAAAAAAATTGAATAAAAAAAAAAGATAAAAAAATCGAATATTAGAAATTACGAATATATATAACTATATTCGAAATTTTCGCAAATTTTCGAAGTACCTATATTCGCAATAAAAATTCGAAATTCGAATATTCGTGATCAACACTAGTGGTCGGTTGGATGCAGCAGAAAATGCTTCCAGTCGGTTAAGCACCACCCTGTCTTCTACAAAGTCCAGTCTCAGTAGCTAGGAGTCTGGTCAACACAATACTAAACCTGATCCTCCTTCCTCCTACCATTTACAGTCTGATCAAACAAGTGATTCCCCGCTTGGATATTCGGCCCACTTGCCAATCAGGCTTGAAGAGGGACATGAGATCTTGTGCCCTGATTACCAACCTCTTGAACATCCAAAGTCACCAGAACATCACGGTGTGGAATGGCAATTAGTGTTTAATGAGGTGGATGATAATGAGAAACAGTTGCCAATGAGTCAACCGGAATTACTGTCTCAAGAGGTTGATGAAGAGGATGAGACACAGTTGTCAATCACTGAGGTTGTGGTTAGGTCAACAAATCAGGAGGATGATCAGAGTGAGGAAGTGGAAGAGGAGGTGGTGGATGATGAGGACAGCAGTACAGAAAAGAAGGGATCTTCAGCACCGCAACAGGCTGAAAGAGGCAGTGGGGTGGCAAAAGGGAGAAGGCGGGGAATACCAAACAGGCCGCAACTGTTCCACGGAGCAACCCCTTACGTAAATCTCCCTTGCCAAGGGGTATATGTTTCGCAGTATGGCGTTTTTTGGGGGAAAGTGCGGACAACAAAAGAATAGTAGTTTGCAACCTGTGCCATACGAAAATGAGCCGGGGCGTGAACACTAGCAACCTCACCACCACCAGTATTATCCGCCACATGGCATCCAAGCACCGTAAAAAGTAGGACGAACGTCTGGGTCCACAATCTGTGTTGGCAGGTCACATCACTGCCCCCTCTTCCCCTGTGTTACATGCTGGCCAATCCCCTGTCGAAGGCACAGGTCCGGATGCATCCCGCCCTGCCCCTGGACCTTCGCAAGCACCATCAGTAACCACATCCACTTCCGTGTCCCAGCGCACCGTACAAATGTCCCTAACCCAGGCATTTGAACGCAAGCACAAATACCCAGCCATGGGAATGATGGCATTTAGGCTTGTAGACACTGAGACCTTCCGCAGCCTGATGTCGACGGCCGTCCTTCGTTACGCAGTCTCCAACCACCATTATTTTTCAAGATGTGCCATGCCCGCCTTACACCAACATGTGTCTCGTAACATCACACTTGCCCTGACCAATGCAGTTACTGGAAAGGTCCACTTAACCACGGACATTTTTACAAGTGCATTCGTCCAGGGACGCTACATTTTCTTGACGGCACACTGGGATGGCACAGGTGCTACCATCGCCAAGATTCCGGACCCTACGTTTCCGCCAGCACCTACGTTAGTGGCTCCAACCCCCACTTCTCCTCCTCCACCTCCTACACTTCCATCTCTGAATTATCCGCATGCAGCACCAGACAGTCATCAGTTGATAGCTGGATGCAGTGCAGCACTGCAGTGCGGAAGTGGCAACAGGCTGTGCTGAAGCTGATATGCATAGGGGACAAACAGCACACTGCCGCAGAGCTGTGGCAGGGGATAAGAGACCAAACTGAGCTGTGTCTCTCGCCAATCAACCTAGAACCAGGCATGGTTGTGTCTGATAATAGCTGTAACTTGGTGGCGGCTTTGGAGCTCAGCAAGCTCAGACACATCCCATGCCTAGCTCACATGTTCAAACTTGTGGTTTAGCGGTTTCTCAATACCTACCCAAAATTTGCCTGAGCTACCGGTGAAGGTGTGCCGCGTGTGTGCACATTTCCGCAAGTCACCGACAGCTTCAGCGCTTGAAATTGCCAGTAGAGATGGCCTTGCGGTTTCCTTGCCGGTCGTTTCGTGGTGAACTTTGCTCGTTTGTGATTCGATGAACAGGCGAACATATGGCGATGTCCGCCGGCGCCATATTCTTTGCATTGTGCAGAACTTTGACCCATGACACATCCATCAGGTGGGACAGTACAGCCAATTGAAATGGACACTCCCCCTACCATATATAAAACCCGATCTGGCAGCCATTTTACATTCTGTTTTTTGGCAGTGTAGGGAGAGGTTGCTGTGTGGAGCAGGGACAAGACTGTTAGGGACACCAAACGCTAGCTAATAGTGCCACAAAAGTCCTTTTAAGGACTGGTATAGGTGTGCTATCGATAGGTGTGACATACAGAGGGTTGTGAAATACTTATAATACACTTTCTAAGGGTACTTTCCCACTGGCGTTTTGAATTCCATTTGTGAGATCCGTTCCAGGGATCTCACAAACAGTTCAAAATGGATCAGTTCAGCCCCAATGCATTATGAATGGATAAGGATCCGTTCAGAATGCATCAGTTTGGCTCCGTTCCGCCTCAATTCCGCTCTAGGTGTCTGCCTGGCGATGCAGAGCCAAACGGATCCATCCTGACTTAAAATGTAAGTCAATGGGGATGGATCCATTTTCACTGACACAATATAGTGCAATTGAAAATGTAAGTCAGGACGGATCCGTTTTGACTTACACTTTTTGACAGAATAATGCAAACTGATCCGTTCTGAATGGATACAATCGTTTACATTATAGGTGCAGATCCGTCTGTGCAGATACCAGACGGATCCGCACCTAACGGAGGTGTGAAAGTAGCCTTACATAGAAAGCATGTTATAGTGCATTTGTATTGTGCAGCAGTTGTGTGAGGTTCTGCTGAGATACCGCAGCTAGATAGAGGGACAAACGCTATTGGAATAATTAATTGCAACAGATGTGATATACCTGTTGCCAAAAAAAAAAATATATATATATCTGAATGAGGGGTGTGATATACCTACAATATATCCTCAAACATAGAAAGTATATTTTAGTGAATTTGTATGGTGCAGCAGTTGTGTGTGGTGCTGCTGAGATACCGCAGCTAGATAGAGGGACAAACGCTATTTGAATAAGTAATTGGAACTGGTGTGATAAACCTGTTGCCAAAAAAAAAATGATTGAGGGGTGTGATATATTTAGAATATATCTTCAATTATAGAAAGTATATTATAATGCATTTGTATGGTGCAGCAGTTGTGTGCAGTGCTGCTGAGATACCGCAGCTAGATAGAGGGACAAACGCTACTGGAAAAAGTAATTGCAACTGGTGTGATATACCTGTTGACTCAAAAAAAAATGATTGAGGGTGTGATATACCTATAATATACCTTCTAACATAAAAAGTATAGTATAGTGCATTTGTATTGTGCAGCAGTTGTGTGAGGTTCTGCTGAGATACCCTTGCGCCTTCCTACATACCTTCCCCCTTTGTTTAACCCTGAGGGGGTGGACACCCACCAGACAGTGTACCCGGGACAGGGCATCTGCGTTTCCCTGTAACCTGCCTACCCTATGTTCCACAGAAAACTTGAAGTTTTTTAAAGCTACGAGCCATCTGGTGACCCGAGCATTCATCTATTTGGCTTGGATCATCCACTTGAGAGGGGAATGGTCGGTCATCAGATGGAACTTTCTCCCCAACAGATAAGAGCGGAGAGACTCGAGTGCCCACTTGATGGCCAGGCACTCTCTGTCCACTATATTGTACCTAGTCTTGGCTGGTAAAAGTTTGCGGCTGAGGAAAACAATGGGATGTTCCTCCTCATTGATTTCCTGAGAGAGTACAGCTCAGAGGCCTACTTCAGAGGCATCGGTCTGTAACACAAACTCCCTTTTGAAGTTAGGCGTCACTAAAACCGGGACCCACACAGGGCTGACTTCAAAGCGGAGAAAGCCTTTTCCGCCTGCTCATTCCAGTGGACCGTCACAGACTTCCGTCCCTTCATGGGCCCTGTCAACGGAGCCGCTAAAGTGGCAAAATGGGGAACGAACCTCATATAATAGCCCACCATGCCCAGGAACGACTTTATTTGCCTAGTGGTGACAGGTCGGGGCCAATTCCGAATTGCCTCAATTTTCTTCACCTGATGTTTGATAATTCCGTGCCTAAATACATACCCCAGGTAATTGGTCTCTTCTAACCTTATTGCACGCTTTTTGGGGTTAGCGGTCAGTCCAGCATTACTAAGGGAGTCCACTACAGCCTGCACTTTTTATAGTTGACTTTCCCAGTCGGTACTATGAATGACAATATTGTCCAGGTAAGCCAAAGCGTACTGACGATGTGGACGAAGTACAATGTCTATGAGCCGTTGATAAGTGGCAGGGGCGCCATGCAGACCAAAGGGTAACACCTTATATTGGCATAGATAGTAATGAAAGCAGTTTTCTCATTGGCAGCCTCCGTCAAGGGTACCTGCCAGTACCCTTTGGTGAAGTCCAAAACAGAAAAATACAGAGCTTGGCCTAATCTCTCAATAGGCTCATTCACCCGAGGCATGGAATATGCATCAAATTTTGAGATTTTGTTAAGATTGCGAAAATCGTTACAGAACCATAATGTCCCGTCTGGCTTGGGTATTAAGACTATCGGACTGGCTCATTCACGTTTTGACTCCTCAATGAGGTCTAGCTGCAGCATTAGCTGCACTTCCTCCGCGATTGCTTGTTGCCGAGCCTCGGGTACCTGGAATGGTTTTAACCAGACTTTTGCCTAAGGCTCAGTGATAATGTCATGCCCGATTATGGAAGTGCTTCCAGGGAGGTCCGAGAACACATTCATGTTCCAACTAATGAACTCCCTGGCTTCCTGAGTCTGTTTAGAGGAGAGGCTGTCAGCAATTTTCACTGTGGCAGCCGCTTCCCTTGCTTCAGACAGAGGGGCCGAAACCACTTCCCTTAGAAACCCGGGTCACGGGCTATCTTCTATACAGGTTTCCCTCTCTTTCCATGGTTTGAGCAGATTCACATGGTACACCTGCTCCAGCTTTCGCCTCCCTGGCTGGTGTACCCTGTAATCTACCTCTCCAATTTTTTTTAAGTACCTTGTAGGGTCCCTGCCACCTAGCTAGGAACTTACTGTCTACGGTTGGTACCAGAACCAATACCCGATCACCCGGGTTAAAGTTCCGGACCCGAGCCTGCCAGTTATAGACCCTACTCTGGGCTCGCTGTGCTGCCTCCATGTGCTCCCTAACCAGAGGTAACACTGTTTCCATCCGTCCTTGCATCTGGGTGACGTACTCAACAACACTTTTGCGCAGTGTGGGTTGTTGTTCCCATGCCTCTTTGGCCACCGTGAGGGTGTCTGCCTTATAGCAGTTCAGAGGGCGAGAACCCAGTAGAGGCCTGGGTCACCTCTCGCACTGCGAACATGAGATAGGGCAGAAGAAGGACCCAGTCCCTACCATCCTTAGACACCACTCTTTATTACATATTTTTTTATGTTTTATTAAACCTCTCTACTAGGTCATCTGCGTGCGGATGATACACGGACATCCGTAACAGTTTTATGTGGAGCAACTTACAGAGTTCCCTCATGACCTTGGACATAAACAGGGTCCCTTGGTCAGTCAGAACCTCTTTAGGCAGACCCACCTGAGAAAACATCTCCATTAACTCCTTAGTTATGAGTTTGGCTGATGTATAACGCAGTAGCACTGCCTCCGGGTACCGAGTGGATGACCAAGATGTGTTGGTGCCCTCGAGCAGACTTTCGTACTGTGCCTATGAGATCCATAGCAATCCGCTTGAATGGAACTTCAACAATCGGGAGAGAGAGCAGGGGACTACGGAAATGTGGGTGGGGGCTGGTTATCTGGCAGGTCTGGCAAGACTTCCAATACTCTTCCACCTCTTTGAACACACTGGGCCAGTAGAACCGATGTAGAATCCGGTTCTGCTTTTTCTGCTGGCCCAGATGTCCCCCAAGAACATGCTGGTGGGCTAACTACAACACAAGCTTGTGATTCACCTTGGGCACCACCAGCTGTTCAATATGCTCACCCCGTAGTTGATTCACCCGTTACAACATTTTCTGTTGAACCACAAAACTGGGTAATATAGACTCGGCCCCCGGTTGTTGCGACTCATCCTCAACTACTACTACATTTTCCCAGGCTCGAGATAGAGTCGGGTCCTGGTGCTGTGCTGTACCAAAATTATCTCCGTAGACGTTAAGGTCTGCCAACTCCGGACCCGGTGGCAAGTCCTCCACGTCTCTCACCATCACATTTAGCGGGGTTGTCTCCCCCTCTTACACCGAAGTGGCGGTTACCCATACCGCTGTCCCTTCAGTCTCAGGTTCCCAGGGTTCTGGTGTCCCCCATGAGCCGGGCCACTCTACTAGGGTTATCCCTGTCTCATGTGTATTGGTGACTATCGCCTCAGACCACAGTGACAGGACCCCAGGGAAGTCTCTTCCAATTATTAGTTCATACTGTAATTTTGTGGCGACAGCCTCCTCATGAGTCCACCTGCCAGCCAGTTGATATAGAGACCAGGGCGGTGGGATAGTCCATTAAGTCTCCATGAAAGCACACAACACAGACTTTTCGGCGAGTATACTCAGCAGGCCACACCAGGGCAGGTCTTACCAGGGACACCAGGCTTCCTGAATCCAGAAGTTCCACCACCAGGGTATCTCCCACTTCCACCTGGCACAGGTAGCTATTGTCTATAATCTCGGAGATACTTGTGGCACACAGCTTCCTGGCATACAATGAGTGGCGGTAGCCATCGTTGGTAACCATAATTTCCCCCCGATGGGGACAGTCGGCCCTTATGTGTCCAGGCTCCTGACACCGCCAGCAGACCACCAGGGCTGGGTCTGCAAGGGGTAAGTCCCAGGCAGGTTTTGCTGGCACTAGCCGCCAGGTCTGGGGTGGAGATTTCCGGGGTTTGACTGGCCCCCTCCCAAAATACCCCCCCCTGTATTTTTCTGGTGGATTCATAGCACTCCGACAGGTCGACCATCTCTAAAGCATTACCAGGAGACTCCTGGCCAATCCAGTGCTGGAGAGGGTACAGCAAAGTCCTCCAGAACACATCCGCCAACAGACGGTCCAGCATGGCAGTGGGAGTCAGTACATCAGGCTGCAGCCATTTTTGCAACCGGTGTAGCAGGTCATAATACTGCGGTCTGGGGGGTTCAGTCGGGTTAAATTCCCACTGATGCACCTTCTGGGCTGGACCAATACGTTCACCCCCAGTCTTCCACGGATCTCACCTTTTACGGTCGAATAGTCATCCTCTTGATCATCGGGTAGATCAAAAAACACTTGCTGGGGTCCAGATGCCAGGAATGGAGCGATGACCTCAGCCCACTGGTATCGGGGTAACTTTTCCCTCACGGCCACCTTTTCAAATACCGCCAGATAGGTCTCAACGTCATCCGAGGGGGCCATCTTGGGGATCGCCGCACGGACAGCTTTCCGGACATTGTGGACATTCTGGGATGCTCCTGCCACTTGCAACGCCATCACATGCTGTAATAGCAGCTGGTTAGTTTCCTGCTGCTGCTTGTTAGCCTCCCACTGCTGCAAGTTGGCCTCCATGAGGGCTTTCACGACCGCCTCCATTTTGTCAGGGGACACATGTCGTAACCTTGCCGACTTAATAAAGGACATAAACTTGTACACTTGTGACGGGAAAAACAAAAACTTTTCGGCCTTCAGGCCAGCTTCACTGCTTTTTCCCGCCTCCGACACTAATTGTGGGGATTCGCTCTGGTAGGCAGATAAGCGGATGCAGTACAGAGGCAAAAACAAAGTCTTTAACTTAAACAGTTCAGTGTTTATTCACACATAAACAAAATTACAGTTCGCCATCTTGGTGTTCATTCACACCATAGCAAGTCCACAAAACAAAAAACATTCACTTTGTCAGCGGTTTGTTCTGCAGCAGTCCACAACAGGCTTTAGGGGCCTGCTTTCCAGCAATGCGGCTCTCAGCCCTTTGGCACGGCACACATTCTTAGATCTCAAAACACAGACTCCACAGCTTTTCTGTCAGATGGATGATAATCCACCCCAACGGACAGTGCTGCCTGTGCTTTTATATCCCAAACCAAGACACGTCCTGGAGTGTGGGGAGAAGCCACCCCTCCAACACTTTGGCTACTCCCAGTAAGAGCTGTACCGGATCAGCTTTGCAGTCATACTAAACAGCAAACAGTGTCAATCAGCACTACTTGCCGCTGACACTTGAAACTAACGGCTCTTACCTCACCGAGGCCAGGAACCTCTGTGACACATACCTTCCGTATATATATATATATATATATATATTATACTGCCCATGGCAGCCTTCCAACTCTGTATATATTATACAAAGGCTGCCATACATATTTTATAAATATTTATATCAGCTATGCAGCATAAATATACATTAGTAATATGAGTATGCATGCTGGATAGCTGATGTGTGTGTGTGTATATATATATATATAGATAGATAGATAGATAGATAGATAGATAGATAGATATAAATAAATAATGTGTATGGCAGCCTTGGGCATTATAAGAAAAAAATATATATACAGTCAGGTTCATAAATATTTTGACCCACTAGTTTTTTAAAGAAATCAATGCTAAGAAGTTGAATTTTTTTTTAATGTATTAATTAAAGTATTAATTTAGACATATTTTTCCTACAGATCACATTATTATTGGTCCCTTATGGTTACTGTGCTGAAGGCAGATCTTCAGCAGAGTAACCAGTGCGCATGTCTGGGGCCATAGTGCCCCGATCGGGGTGCTGGGGGACCCGATCGGGGCATAATTTGAACTTCTCTCTCCTCAGGAGAGGAGAGAGACCTTACTCACAGCAGTGGTGAGCAATGGCGGCCGGCTTTCAGTTTGCGCATGCGCCGGGCCGCCGTCGCCATCTTTCTTGAGGGTAAGGGAGGCGTGAAGATCGGGACCCAGCTTAGGGCCAGAAGCGCTGGGGGACCCGATCGCTGCACCGGAGACTTTCTCCCTTCTCTCTTACATGAGAGGAGGGAGAAAGTTTAGTGCGGGCAGCTCCACTGCCGGAATTTTCTGTGATCGCCGTGATAAAGTGTATCACGGCGATCACGTGATCAGAGATTGCTTGTCACGGTCTCTGATCACTGCCCCGAGCCCTCAGCTACCTCTGGTAGCTGTGGGCACGGAGCTACAGCGCTTGATTTTATCGCTAACTTGGGCTGAAGTGCAGCCGTAAAGAGACGTTGCTCCAGCCCAAGGCCCCTTAGTGACCACCGTAAAAACACGTATGGGTGGTCACTAAGGGGTTAAAGAACATCTAGTTTGTTTCATTTCAAATCCATTGTGGTGGTGTATAGAGCCAAAAAGTTTAGAATTGTGTCCATGTCCCAATATTTATGGACCTGACTGAATATAACAGACAGTATAAGCCTTCCTTACACTATGTATATATATATAATGTGACATGTATGTATGTTGCATACCTGATATATATATATATATATATATATATATATATATATATCCAGAAAACCACAGGGAAGCACTCCTAGCTTTAAGCAGTTCAGGTGCCAGCGTTATCCCCTTGGTCCTGGGGTCCAAACACAATCCAAATAAATCCTTGGATAAAAAAGTGAAAAAATGTGATATTTATTCAACACATGTTGATACAGGCAATGTTTCAGCTCTCTCACAGAGCCATTATCAAGCCTATTTATTTGGATTTTATATATATATATACAGTACAGACCAAAAGTTTGGACACACCTTCTCATTCAAAGAGTTTTCTTTATTTTCATGACTATGAAAATTGTAGATTCACACTGAAGGCATCAAAACTATGATATTAACACATGTGGAATTATATACATAACAAACAAGTGTGAAACAACTAAAAATATGTCATATTCTAGGTTCTTCAAAGTAGCCACCTTTTGCTTTGATTACTGCTTTCCACACTCTTGACATTCTCTTGATGAGCTTCAAGAGGTAGTCACCTGAAATGGTCTTCACTTCACAGGTGTGACCTGTCAGGTTTAATAAGTGGGATTTCTTGCCTTATAGATGGGGTTGGGACCATCAGTGGCGTTGAGGAGAAGTCAGGTGAATACACAGCTGATAGTCCTACTGAATAGACTGTTAGAATTTGTATTATGGCAAGAAAAAAGCAGCTAAGTAAAGAAAAATGAGTGGCAATCATTACTTTAAGAAATGAAGGTCAGTCAGTCAGCCAAAAATTGGGAAAACTTTGAAAGTAAGGGCTATTTGACCATGAAGGAGAGTGATGGGGTGCTGCGCCAGATGACCTGGCCTCCATAGTCACCGGACCTGAGCCCAATCGAGATGGTTTGGGGTGAGCTGGACCGCAGAGTCAAGGCAAAAGGGCCGACAAGTGCTAAGCATCTCTGGAAACTCCTTCAAGACTGTTGGAAGACCATTTCAGGGGACTACCTCTTGAAGCTCATCAAGAGAATGCCAAGAGTGTCGAAAGCAGTAATCAAACAAAAGGTGGCTACTTTGAAGAACCTAGAATATGACATATTCTCAGTTGTTTCACACTTGTTTGTTATGTATATAATTCCACATGTGTTAATTCATAGTTTTGATGCCTTCATAGTCATGAAAATAAAGAAAACTCTTTGAATGAAGGTGTGTCCAAACTTTTGGTCTGTACTGTATATATATATATATATATATATATGACAATATACGTGTCAGCTATGCAGCATCCATATACAGTCAGGTCCATAAATATTGGGACATTAATACAATTTTGAGATTTTGGGCTCTATACACCACGACAATGGATTTAAAATAAAACAAACAAGATGTACTTTAACGGCAGACTGTCAGCTTTAATTTGAGGGTATTTACATCCAAATCAGGTGAACGGTGTAGGAATTACAACAGTTTGCATATGTGCCTCCCACTTGTTAAAGGACAAAAAGTAATGGGACAACTGGCTTCTCAGCTGTTCCATGGCCAGGTGTGTGTTATTCCCTCATTATCCCAATAACAATTGACAGATAAAAGGTCCAGAGTTCATTTCAAGTGTGCTTTTTGCATTTGGAATCTGTTTCTGTCAACTCTCAAGATGAGATCCAAAGAGCTATCACTATCAGTGAAGAAAGCCATCATTAGGCTGAATAAACGAAACAAACCCATCAGAGAGATAGCAAAAACATTAGGCGTCGACAAAATAACTGTTTGGAATATTCTTAAAAAGACGGAACGCACCAGTGAGCTCAGCAACACCAAAAGACCCAGAAGAGCACAGAAAACAACTGTGGTGGATGACCGAAGAATTCTTTCCCTGGTGAAGAAAACACCCTTCACAACAGTTGGCCAGATCAAGAAGAATCTCCAGGAGGTAGGTGTATGTGTGTCAAAGTCAACAATCAAGAGAAGACTTCACCAAAGCGAATACAGATGGTTCACCACAAGATGTAAACCATTGGTGAGCCTCAAAAACAGGAAGGCCAGTTTAGAGTTTGCAGTACGCAGCCCTGCAGGGTGAGCGATGGTGTGGTCACAGGGGTAGTTACTAACCGAGGGTGTTTTTGGTACTCACAGTTTTTTATATACCCTGGGCCGGCGTACAGCAGTGATGCAGAGGCTGGCACATGGATCCTCTGGGGCACTCTCTATGTATAGGGACCAGGCCGGGTGGTAGGTGAGGTGCCCTGGGGGTTGCAGGTTTAATGTGCCGGTGGCAAGATCCCTTTAAGTTTGTGACGCCAGTGCCGGTAACGATGGCACACCGATTTGTTGTAGGAATAATTGAGGAACACAAGTTGCAGTGAACCAGAACTTCCTTTTTACTGAACTGTTCAACTATTTACACTCTTTAGTTAGTTCCACATGTAAAAGGTTGTAACAGGCAGGCTTTATATAAACGGCAGGCAAAGTCCATGCCAAAGTCCTTATATACTCAGAGGTATTAACACTTACAGATCAGGCTGTATTTTCCTCAGTTCCTGTCTAGCTTTCTCAAATGCCCTATTGCCCTATTGCTGGCTTTATCCTTGGGTAGGGAAACCTTCCTCTGGTATATGTCTCCTTGCTGTACAATATCCTTCTGTCTTTCAGCTCTCTGTTTGGCTGGAATAAACTTGGCTCTGCACTGTACTGTACTTTTAAAAAGGAACTTGGTATTTCAGGAGGCAACTTCTGCCCCTGGATGCTTCTGAGCTTCCTTTGCTCAGGTACTCAGGCAGGCTAGAAACCTGGGCTATCTAGCTGCATGCTAGAGGCTGATCCTGAGCTCCTCTCTAGCTAAAGTGCTAACTTCACTCACTTCTGGACTGACCCTTTCCTGTCCTGGACCTGACAATATATACTAGGGGGTTCCCTAGCTCCCTCTACTGTCTAGGAGGAGGAACTACCCCTAACAGGCCTGGTACAGGCAGGAGAAAACAGGAAAAATACATAATAAAATACAATGAAAAAACAGGGAAAAAAAAACATCATATAAAATACAATGACCCTGTTCCACAAAAGGTGGGGAAAAACATGGCCCAATTGACCCTTGTGTAGTGCCCACATTTACCTAGTGGGACACTACAAGTTTGCCAAACGACATCTAAAAAAGCCTTCATAGTTATGGAACAATATCCTATGGACAGATGAGACCAAGATCAACTTGTACCAGAGTGATGGGAAGAGAAGAGTATGGAAAAGGAAAGGAACTGCTCATGATCCTAAGCATACCACCTTATCAGTGAAGCATGGTGGTGGTAGTGTCATGGTGTGGGTATGTATGGGTGCCAATGGAACTGGTTCTCTTGTATTTATTGATTATGTGACTGCTGACAAAAGCAGCAGGATGAATTCTGTAGTGTTTTGGGCAATATTATCTGCTCATATTTAGCCAAATGCTTCAGAACTCATAGGACGGTGCTTCACAATGCAGATAGACAATAATCCAAAGCATACTGCAAAAGCAACCAAAGAGTTTTTTAAGGGAAAGAAGTGGAATGTTATGCAATGGCCAAGTCAATCACCTGACCTGAATCCGATTGCACATGCATTTTACTTGCTGAAGACAAAACTGAAGGGAAAATGCCCCAAGAACAAGTAGGAACTGAAGACAGTTGCAGTAGAGGCATGGCAGAGCATCACCAGGGATAAAACCTAGCTTCTGGTGATGTCTATGCGTTCCAGACATCAGGCTGTAACTGACTGCAAAGGATTTGCAACCAAGTATTAAAAAGTGAAAGAGTGATTTATGATTATTATTCTGTCCCATTACTTTTGGTTCCTTAACAAGTGAGAGGCACATATGCAAACTGTTGTAATTCCTAAACCGTTCACCTAATTTGGATGTACATACCCTCAAATTAAAGCTGACAGTCTGCAGTTAAAGCGCATCTTGTTAGTTTCATTTCAAATCCATTGTGGTGATGTATAGAGCCAAAAATGTTAAAATTGTGTTGCTGTCCCAATATTTATCGACCTGACTGTGTGTGTGTGTGTGTGTGTGTGTGTGTATATATATCAATATATATATATATATATCAAAGAAAATCCGCAGCACTCCTTGAAGTATAAAAAACGTGTAGTTTTATTCACACGTGTCGAAATAAGACAACGTTTCGGTTCTCTCACAGAACCTTTCTCAAGTCAGGTCACCTGACTTGAGAAAGGTTCTGTGAGAGAACCGAAACGTTGTCTTATTTCGACATGTGTGAATAAAACTACACGTTTTTTATACTTCAAGGAGTGCTGTGGATTTTCTTTGCTGCTTAAGTCCTGAATCGAGGGACCACCGCGAGCACCACACAGCTACAGCTGCATAACAAAAGGAGTGCTGCCTGACTTTTTCTATGGATATATATATATATATATATATATATATATATATATAGTGGATATAAAAGGTCTACACACCCCTGTTAAAATGTCAGGTTTCTGTGCTGTAAAAAAATAGACAAATATAAATCATTTCAGAACATTTTCCACCTTTAATGTGACCTATAAACTGTACAACTGAATTGAAAAACAAACTGAAATCTTTACAGCAACTAGTAAATTGGGAAATCTTTTGGTTAGATATGTGGATATGCTTTAGTTGTTTAGATAGTAGCGATGCTCTATCACTTCCTCCACTTCATAATCTATACGCATATGGAATTTGTACACTTTAAAGGGGTATACAATCCCATTGGCTGATATTTGTTGGCACCTATTGCAGCAGTTTCTGTCTGCTGCTATTACTGGAGAGAAGTGAGGAGCACTATGAAGATTAATCTTCACCTTTTGTTATTGTATCCCCCATCCTTCTTGCCTTCAACTTTCCCCTCCCATCGATTCCCCCTCCTTAGTCATCACCCTATTGCTGAGTCTATTAGCACTATGGGCCACTGTACATGGGTATGAATGGCGCTTACTGGAATTTGAGACAAGAGATTCTTGCCGGGTCTCCATCATGCCCAAACCCCCTTTGGGTTGTCACTATTCATGTTGCGTATGTTGCCTTATATTGGCGATTTTCTCCTGTCATATCTGATGCTATATTATCCTCTCCCCCCTGTGCCTTTGCTACCCGTCTTTGCACACACTCTATTATTCCCCATCCCACCCCCTCCCACCTCTACCACTTACGCTCTCCCTTCCTTCGTCCTTTCTTCCTTAACCCCTCCCACAAATCGCAGAAGTCATCTCAGTCCTTTCTTCTTCCTTCCTCGTCTCTATACTTTTAATTTATTTCTCCTCTATCACTATAGTTCCTTATTCCACCTCCCATCTCCTCAATCGTTCTCCCACTCCACTACACCCTTCCGGTGAAAAGAAACCCCGAGAACATGGGTGAGATTGGTTGTGCTACCTTTAATGTACGCGGACTAAATACCCCCAACAAGAGATACCATGTCCTAGACATCCTCAGGAAACTTAAGGCATCCATCATCTTCTTGCAAGAGACCCATTTTAAACAAAACAAAATACCCAAACTACCCACTAGGCACTTTGCCAACTGTTATCACTCATGCCACGCTACCTCAGCATCTAAAGGGGTATCCATTGCAATTCACCGATTTTTACCACTTAAAGTTCTACAACAATATGCAGACTCAGAGGGTAGAATATTATTCCTGAGAGCTCAAATCTATTCGAATAAATTTACCCTAGCCAACATATATGCCCCCAATCATGCACAGGTTCCGTAGCTACTGGATGCCTTGGATAGGCTCAAGCTTTCTGCTGATGGTCCTGTCATATTGGGAGGTGACTTAAATGTCACTCTTGACACCCTGCTGGACTCCTCAACTTCTAAATCCACTACCTCTCAGCGTGCCTTAGCCAAACTACGTTCTAAACTTTCAGATTTTTCTCTTACAGATGCCTGGCATTTCCAGAATCCCTCCATTCGGGACAATTCCTATTTTTCTACAGTTCATAATTCACACCAAAGACTGGATCATTTATTTCTCTTACCCTGCCTGATGCTCCTCTTAAAATATGGAGGTGGCGTCTCAACAAACAAATACTTGAAAACACTGAAGCCTTTTCCGACAGCCAAACACACTTATCCTCCTTCTCTGAATTGACTAAAGACTCTGGCCCTTCAAGCTCAATGATCTGGGAGACACATAAAGCTTTTGTTAGAGGCTTATTCATTTCTTGGGGGTCTAAACTCAAGAAAGACAGACAAAGGGAGACTGATGCAACCCTATCACAGATTGCACTCTTGGAAAGAGAACATAAACGCACAATATTGATAGAAACACAGCTAGAACTGTGGTCCTTACGGGAAAAACTCCTTACTAACATGCAGAGTGTATCTTCACTTTAGACATAGACTATACGCCCATGAGAATAAGGGAGGGAAGCTTATGTCTTCCCTAATTTAGAAAGAAACAGCAAAGCAACACATTCACACAATCAGAGATCACACAGGTTCAGTTACTTCCTCACTACCAGAAATGGTAGCGGCCTTCCATAAGTTTTACTCACCTTTATACAACATTGAGGAAGCGCCCACTGCACAGGGAACAAACTCTAAGCAAGTGCTGATTGATTATTTTCTGAAGGACATATCATTACTCCATTTAGATCAGGCCATGATAAACTCCCTTATTTCCCCTGTTACACTCGATGAAGAGCCCAGGCCCGGATGGCCTCCCCTTGATTTACTATAAAAAATGCCAAGATGTTCTGTTGCCCCATCTCACTGAATTTTGCTCCTCTTTGTTTAAAGGTGATCCTCTTCCTAGACAGACACAGGAGGACCACATTACTCTTATTGCAAAAGAGGGGAAAAATCTAGAAGAGTGTGGAAGCTATAGACCCATCTCGCTCCTCAACTTAGATCTTAAAATTTGGGATACGTTTTTATCATTTCGCATAAAGAAACTCCTACTCCACCTTATAGGAGAGGAGCAATCTGGGTTTGTCCCAGGAAGAAAGAAAAGGACCAACACGACCAAACTATTGACAGCAATAAACCAAGCCCATACCATAGTCGAATCACTGGTACTTCTCGGAGTTGATGCCGAGAAGGCCTTTGATAGAGTTATTTGGCTCTCTATGCACTCTATACTTCTGAAATTTGGATTCCCAGTTTCATTTATAAAGGCCATATTCTCACTGTACTCTCAGCCATCAGCCTCCCTCTTAGTAAATGACTATCTATCGCCCCCCCCCCCCTTTGAGATCACAAACAGGACCAGGCAGGGCTGCCCGCTGTCTTCCACCCTATTTATACTGGTTATGGAAGCCTTACTGCAGCAAGTGAGACAGCACAAAATGTTTTACAAACATATGTCCTTCCAAAGATCTTATATAAACTTCAGATGTTACCGGTAGCTTTGCCCCAAACTTTCTTTACCACGCAACGCTCCCTTTTCTCCTGCTACCTCTGGAAGCAGAAACACCCCCGCATGGCCCACACGCTCTTGACCAGATCGATCAGGAAAGAAGGCATTGGATTGCCGGATATCCAAACAATATATAGAGCGATACAGCTGAGACGATGGATCAACTTTTCTACTCTTTCTAGCTCGCAGACTAACCATCAATGGGCCACAAAGGCGTACAATGACGAATTAATACGAGATATGTGGCTGCCCACCAAAGCACATAATACATACAAGCCTACAGACACTAACTTGCTTTTCAGAGGTGCTTCTCGCACCTGGGCTCTGATTTCTCCTTCCCTTTCTCCTACTCTCTCGTCACTACTCCCTTCCAGCCCAATACCTGTGGTCGTGGATAGGGACTCTCCGACCTTCAAGCCTATGTGGGATCAGCTTGCTCACATTTAAGTCCTGAATATGTTCCCGAATGGGGAGATTTCTCGCCTGGCTGACCTGAGACAACTGCTCCCAAACTTCTCGCTTTCGTTTCTACATGTTTCCCAATTTACTAGTTGCTGTAAAGATTTCCTCCGGACCCATAATCCCTTCAGGGATTTAACTGAATTTGAATCTGACCTATCATCCCCAGTCTTCAAATTCAGAAAACTATCTAAATTACTAAACATCTGCAGGAACATGAATCCTCACAATAGCCATGGGTATATTGCTTCTTGGGAGAAAGAACTGGGTCTCTCTCTCAATGAGATTTAGGTAACTCATATGCTCCAAAACTCCCATGGATATTCAAGGTGTGTTCGCCTGCAAGAGTCCCACTTCAAGATTATCTTGAGATGGTACAAAACACCAGAATTTCTCTACGCACATAGGCTATCCTCCACTAACCTCTGCTGGCTATGCAACTCACAAATTGGCACACATGCTCACATATGGTGGGACTGCTCTGACATATGCCCCTTTTGGTCTGAAGTAGAATGTATAATTAAAGAAATAACGGGGAAAACGCTAATACTAACCCCCTCCTCAGTCTTACTGAACTGCCCTACACCTGATTATAAACTGTCCGCCTCATCCTTAATCACTTACTTCCTAGTTGCTGCCAAGGATTTAATTCCCTTGAAGTGGCTCAATATCGTACCCCCCACTATAGCAGAATGGATCGAAAAATTGCATCAAATATGCAGATTTGAGGATATGTCTAGCAGATCTAATCGCACACACGACAGGTTTCTCACAGTTTGGTCTCCTTGGCTGAGCTCGGCTTACTGTCCGCCATTGCTCTCCCCTCCTCCCCCTTATTCCCTGGCTCTTACTGTACTTCAGTGTCCATATTTTAATGCTAGTCTATTACTAGTTTTCTGTTTGAGTATCTTTATGTTCTGGAAATATGTACATTTGTGCCGGTCCTCTGGTGTACCGTATTTTGACCAATGTTATGTAACTATTCATCATTTGCCCCATGCTGGGGTCGTTACGGAATGTTTGTTACCAATCTTTGGTTGAATAATTGATCCATACAAACCAAAAAAAATGCAGTTGACAAAAAATGTATAAAGTTCAGCTGCTCTAGTTGGTCTTTCCTGAAATTTTCTTAGTCACATCCCACTGCCATGGTCAATAGAAAGCTTCCAAAGCATCAGCGGGATCTCATTGTTAAAAGGTATCAGTCAGGAGAAGGGTAAAAAAGAATCTCCATGGCATTAGATATACCATGGAACACAGTGAAGACAATCATTATCAAGTGGAGAAAATGGCACAACAGTGACATTACTAAGAACTGGATGTCCCTCCAAAATTGATGAAAAGACGAAAAGAAAACTGGTCTGGGAGGCTACTAAGAGGTCTACAGCAACATTAAGGCTGAGTTCACACGGGCGAGATTTCCGCGCGGGTGCAATGCGGTAGGTGAACGTATTGCACCCGCACTGAATCCTGACCCATTCATTTCTATGGGGCTGTGCACATGAGCGATTTTTTTCACGCATCACTTCTGCAATGCTTTAAAATGCTCTATATTCTGCGTTTGTAACGCAGGACAGGCCCCATAGAAATGAATGGGGCTGAGTGAAAATCGCAAGCATCCGCAAGCAAGTGCGGATGCGGTGCGATTTTCACTCATGGTTGCTAGGTGACAGTCTATTCACTGTATTATTTTCCCTTATAACATGGTTATAAGGGAAAATAATAGCATTCTGAATACAGAATGCTTAGTACAAGGTCAATTGAGGGTTAAAAAAAAATAAAAGAAATTAACTCACCTTGTCCTCTTCATCGCGCAGTTCCCGGTCTCTTCTGATGAGCTGTCGGCTAAAGGACCTTTGGTGACGTCAGATCACATGCTCCAATCACATGGTACATCACCGTGGTGATGTACCATGTGATTGGAGCATGTGATCTGACGTCACCAAAGGTCCTTTAGCCGACAGCTCATCAGAAGAGACCGGGAACTGCGCGATGAAGAGGACAAGGTGAGTTAATTTCTTTTATTTTTTTTTAACCCTCAATTGACCTTGTACTAAGCATTCTGTATTCAGAATGCTATTATTTTCCCTTATAACCATGTTATAAGGGAAAATAATACAATCTACACTACAACTAACCCAAACCTGAACTTCTGTGAAGAAGTTCGGGTCTGGGTACCACAGTCGGTTTTTATCACGCGAGTGCAAAACACATTGCACCCGCGTGATAAAAACTGAACATCGGAACGCAATCGCAGTCAAAACTGACTGCAATTGCGTACCTAATCGCGCGGGTTTGCCGCAATACACCGGGACGCATCCGGACCTAATCCGGACACGCCCGTGTGAACCCAGCCTAAAGGAGCTGCAGGAATATCTGGCAAGTACTGGCTGTGTGGTACATGTGACAACCATCTCCCGTATTCTTCATATGTCTGGGCTATGGGGTAGAGTGGAAAGACGAAAGCCTTTTTTTACGAAGAAAAACATCCAAACCAGCCTACATTTTGCAAAAACACATCTAAAGTCTCCCAAAAGCATGTGGGAAAAGGTGTTATGGTCTGATGAAACCAAGGTTGAACTTTTTGGCCATAATTCCAAATGATATGTTTGGCGCAAAAACAACTATGCACATCGATTTTCCCTGAAATAGTGTAAAAACCTAAAAAAAAAATAATCATCCAGTTGCTCATGACGAGCCGGCCGCCACCATTTTGATCTCTTATGAAATCCTGTGTGCTGTGACGTATGACTTCACCACGCCAGCTGACATGAAGAGATCATCACAGGACGCACAAGATTTCATGCTAGATCTTCAATCAAGATGGCGGCTGCCACATCACGGGCAAATGGATGAGGTATGATTAAAATTTTAATTTTACACCGGATTATTGCTATCAGATACCGCAATTATGTATGAACATGGCATCTGAGGGGTACAATGATGGGGAACAACCCAATCGCCGCTCCTTGTCGCCGCACCCACTACTAAGAAATGCACTTAGTGACAAAGTAATTAGTTACAAAGCAATTTTTTTATTTTTTATTCGGCAAAGCAGTTGAATCAAATTTATGAATACTTTGTTCATCTCTAGCGGTGAAAAATGGGGGCAGGGCTTAGTGGGAAAGTCCAGAGCCAGACACGACCCAAAAGATTTAATATAATTTAAGTAAGACATGGGTTTCTTTTTCTAGCACACAGACTGTGAGAAGATGTACCAAATCACCAAGATTCAGACCCTTAGTAAATTTAGCACAGTTGGCAGTTAAATGGAATTTAGAGTAAGACTGGTACATAAACTGCCAGTCAATAAATATGTCTCATCAAGTATAAAAATAGGCACCACTTTTTACCCCTCCTGGAATATTTCCATCTTCAACATTTATGGCATAAACAAAATATATAGCTTTTTCCTAATATTTGTTTTCAGAAAAAAAAAACACATAAAAAAGCATCACTTTAGATGAATATAATGTAAAAACATTAAAAATCACATATATAAATTATAAGAATAAGACTCGCTTGTAGTCAGCATGCTTTAAAAACTATTTTGCAGTCTTTTGTCCATCCAATTGACATAGGACATGTCACAGATCTGATAGATCTGTCTTAGCAAATACTTAATATATTATAACATAATATAACACTACTAATTACTAGAGCATATTTTCATATAACTGAGTTGTGCTATTCCTATTATATTCCTATAAAAAATTGGTGAATAAATTGACAACTGGTCGACCAGTTGGAGTGTGCTGCTACAGTCTGACACTGTCCAATCAACACTGAACATTTTTTTGACAAAGAAAAATGGTTAATGTATATATTTCAAGAATGTATAGCAAAGGAATGTCACAAAGCAGAATTCTAGGAAAAGACGCTCCTAGAATTGTATCATAGGGTAAACAAATATTGAATAAAACAGCTGACTGGTCCTGTCACAATGACATACAGGGGGAGAGTTATCTAAACTGGTTCAAACAAAAACTGACTTAGTTGCCCATAGCAACCAATCAGATTCCACCTTTTATTTCTCAGAGCTCCTTTGGAAAATGAAAGGATCAATATAATTGGCTACTATGGGCAACTAAGCCAGTTTTCTTTGGCACCAGTTTTCATAAATCCCCCCCCAACAGTATTTATAGATATATACATTTTATATTATTCAAAGCATTGTCAGCCAAAATAGTAATAGTTAGCAAACAATGCAGCATAATGAATATAATCAGGATTAATAGAAAACTAGTAATAGACTAGTATTTTTTCAATGAATATCTTTATATGAACAATAATAAAAGTAACTCTGTTTTGTAAATTATTATTAGAATTTAGGTTTCAAAGCATAGTATTTCCTCACATCAGCCTATATAATGATAAACTATGCATTTATTTCAAGGCAAACTTACTTTATGAAATGTCCTAAAGTAGGCGGCTTTTTCATCTGGGAATTTTTCTAGCCTTCTTGGTCCTTTACTTGAGGCCTTTTTAAAAACTAACCAGCAGCGTCTATAAATCTAAGAATAAAAGAATAGATCAATACATTCTGATTTAATATCTTGAAAAATATGATAGTATAAAACCAGCTTAGTAGAACATAAAGACACTTTAACAGGATAAATTAAACACTGGCTATAATTATGGTTGAACAAAGCCGATTCTCCTTGTTCTTCATGGTAGAAAATCGATTTTCCATGAATGGCAGTAAAAAATTAAAATAAAATCATACTTACCTCATCCATTTGAGCATGAAGAGCTGGACGCCACCATCTCGACTGAAAATCTTGCACTAAATCCCGTGCGCAATGATGTATGACATCACCACGCCAACCTATGTGATGACGTCATCAAGGGCTGCACAAGATTTTGCACTAGATCTTGAAATAAAGATGGTGGTGGCCAGATCTTCACAATCAAATGGATGAGGTAAGTATGATTTTTATTAATTTTTATTTTATTTTACACTGTATTATTGAAAACGGCATCTGATGTAAATTCTGACACTGGTAAACGAAAAACTGATATTTCTCTAAAATGAATATTCTTAATGCACCTAGATGATCTGGATTAGGCTGATACATTTTACTACTTTTCATTACATTGTCATTCAAAAAGAGATGACTTGTCTTCTCTGCATTTAACAAAGGTTTTTTTTTTTGCTAGGTTTTCTCGTTTAAAATCCATATATATACTTTGGATATAAAAAGTCTACATACCCCTGTTAAAATGTCAGGTTTCTGTGCTGTAAAAAAATGAGACAAAGATAAATCATTTCAGAACTTTTTCCACCTTAATGTGACCTATAAACTGTACCACTCCATTGAGAAACAAACTGAAATTTTTTAGGTGGAGGGAAGAAAACAAAAAAACTAAAATAATGTGGATGCACACCCTCTTATAACTGGGAATTTAGCTGTGTTCAGAATTAAGCAATCACATTCAAAATCATGTTAAATAGGAGTCAGCATACGTCTGCCATCATTTAAAGTGCCTCTGATTAACCCCAAATAAAGTTCAGCTGCTCTAGTTGGTCTTTCCTGAAATGTTCTTATTCGCATCCCACAGCAAAAACCATGGTCCACAGAGAGCTTCCAAAGCATCAGAGGGATCTCAATGTTAAAAGGTATAAGTCAGAAGGGTACAAAAGAAGCTCGAAGGCATTAGATATACAATAGAACACAGTGAAGACAATCATCATCAAGTGGAGAAAATATGGAGCAACAGTGACATTACCAAGAACTGGACATCCCTCCATAATTGATGAAAAGACGAGAAGAAAACTGATCTGGGAGGCTACCAAGAGGCCTACAGCAACAATTAAGGAGCTGCAGGAATATCTGGCAAGTACTGGCTGTGAGGTACATGTGACAACCATCTCCTGTATTCTTCATATGTCTGGGCTATGGGGTAGAGTGGCAATACGAAAGCCTTTTCTTACAAAGAAAAACATCTGAAGTCTCCCAAAAGCATGTGGGAAAAAGTGTTATGGTCTGATGAAACCAAGGTTGAACTTTTTGGCCATAATTACAAAAGTTATGTTTGGCGCAAAAACAACACTGCGCATCACCAAAAGAACACCATACCCACAGTGAAGCCTAGTTGTGGCAGCATCATGCTTCGGGGCTGTTTTTCTTCAGCTGGAACTGGGGCCTTAGTTAAGCTAGAGGGAATTATGAACAGTTCCAAATACCAGTCAATATTGGCACAAAACCTTCAGGCCTCTGCTAGAAAGCTGAACATGAAGAGGAACCCAAAGCATACATCCAAATCAACAAAGGAATGGCTTCACCAGAAGAAGATTAAAGTTTTGGAATGGCCCAGCCAGAGCCCAGACCTGAATCCAATTGAAAATCTGTGGGGTGATCTGAAGAGGGCTGTGCACAGGAGATGTCCTCACAATCTAACAGATTGTTTTTGCAAAGAAGAGTGGGAAAATCTTGCCAAGTCAAAATGTGCTATGCTGATAGACCCATATGTGCTTCAACAAAGTATTAGTTTACGGGTGTCCATACTTATGTAACCATATTATTTTATTTTTATATTTTTTCTTCCCTCTACCGAAAAGATTTCAGTTTGTTTTGTACAGTTTATAGGTCACATTAAAGGTGGAAATAGTTCTGAAATGATTTATCTTTGTCTCATTTTTTTACATCACAGAAACCTGACATTTTAACAGGGGTGTGTAGACTTTTTATATATACTGTACGTTTAATGAGGCATTGAGTGAAATTTATACTCTCTGATAGTGGCAATATTTAATCTGTAATGACATAATTTGTTCTGATTCACACAGACCTTTAGATTCCACAGCAAAATCTAGATGTCTACATGTAGCCTGAAAAGCTAATTGCAATATATTCACAAATCAGCTGTAATAAAATCTGATATTTACTTACAAATAATGTAACAGCATGCGCTACGTGAATTTACATTTTCATCTTCAGGTATAGTTTAAAGTTATGCATGTCATAATCACAAGAGATAGGACAACACATACTATAAACTCAGAATCACATTTTCTGTACCTTGGAACGCAACCTCTAACTTGGCTTGAAGAACATATTGAAAAAAAAAAAAAAGACAGCCACTAAACTGTTCACCAGTGCTTCATTCCAGTGCTTAGGGTCCTTTCCCTGCTGCTTCCAGTAAACATCACCCTTAGCACTGGAATGGAGTGATGGTAAACTGTTTTGTTTTTTATTGACCCAGCCTTTTTACAAAAATTGTCCATCACATAATGGTGATCCCTGAATATACATGAGCTCCTGGCTTTCCTCACCCACATGCTGCTGATTCAGTTGGAAAAAACTGTAAATCAAAAACAGGTGGGCGGAGAGTTGTGAGCTCATGAATATGGCGACTCATTGTCTTGGAGCTGTTGGGATTTAAAAGAGTCCCTTTAAATGCATTTCAAGCAATAATTTATTTAAGCTTGGGGGTCTAGTAGCACCTTTAAATAGGTAATGAAAAGGTGTACGTTCTCTATTAATAACTTATAGCTTTTATGATCGGTGCTTGGAGTCATCCAATAGGGATCTAGTGTTTATTACCAATGGATAAAAATCTGTCCTTGTCATGTGATGGACACAGAGGTTCATGGCATGTTAAAACATACAGCTCTGATAACTCATACCTTACTGAGCTATGTATCTGTCCATCAAGTCAATTACCTACAATAGTTATATAACTTAACATATTACACATTATTGTGTCAGAATGTAAAAGAAAGAATGGTAAGAAATCAAGAAGGCCAGTGGCAAGGATCAGGGTAAAATTTCATGGGGAAATTTACAATATGGACAAAGGTATTGGACAAAAGTATTGAGAAGCATCTCTTAATCATTGTGTTCAGTTGTTTCATTCAGTCCCATTTCCACAGGTGTATAAAATCCAGCATCTAGCCATGCAGTCTGTCTTTACTAGCATTTTGGAAATAATAGGTTATTCTAAAGAACTCAATAAATTCTAGCAGTTCATGAAATGTCTTTATTTCTTTATTTCTTGATAATCTATGATCAACTGTGAGTGTCACTGTTGCAAAGTGGAAGTGTTCAAGAAATATAGCAACTTAAGCATGAGGTGATAGACCATGTAGGTTTGAAGAGGGGGGTCGCCAAGTGCTGAGGAACATAGTGCATACAAGTCACCCACACTCTGCTGAGTGAATAAGTTCTGAGTTCCAAAAATTCTCTGGCATTATCATAAACACAAAAACAAAATGGTTTTCCATGACTGAGAATGTGCATATGAGCTGTATATCACCAAGAACAATGACAAAAATTGAAATGGTTTAAAGTACACCACCATTGCACTTTTTTGCAATTAAATGTGTTCTGTGGGTCATGCTCTGTCCTGTTTGGGAGTCTGATGGACGAGTGTGGGTTTGGCAAATGCCAGGAGAATTGCCTGACTGAATTATGAAAAATTATGAAGGAGAGCTAATGCTATGAGATTGGTTTGAGGGGTTGGCCCCTGAGATCCCATGAAGGGAAATCTTAATGATTCAGCATACCAAGACACTTTGAACAATTGTATGCTTCAAACTTTGTGAGAACAGCTTTTTGAAGGTTCCTTTCTGATTTAGAATGACTGTGCCCCAGTGCAAAACAAGGTCCAAAGCATGGTTGGGTGAGTTTATTGTGATAGAAGTTGACTGGTCCACACAGATCCCTGACCTCATCGAACACCTTAAGAATAAACAAAACAGAGATTGTGAGCCAAGCCCTCTCATCCAACGTCCGTGGCTGACCTCACAAATGCTCTTCTGGACTAAAGGGTAAATATTCCCACATACACACTCCAAAACCTTGAAAAAAAACCTTCACAGAATACTGGAATTTTAGCTGCAAAGAACAGAGGATGGAGGCAACTCCATATAAATACCTATGAATTTAGAATGGTATGTCATTAAAGTTCCTGCAGATATAATGTGCAGGTGTGCTAATACAATTAGTTCATATAACGTATGCTATACAGACTGAAATTGATAATATTTGGAACAAAATAGAAGAAAAAAAAAATTCATTCTTCCTTCAAATCTAGGACAATCCACAGCTATTTATGATAATTTTTCCACTGTAAGATGACAACTTAGTTCTATGGTTCTGAAAGAACATGCCGTTAAAACGAATCAAAAAAGAAACAGTGTGCACAAGAACATGGTAAGTGAACATTTGAGATGTGGAATATGTCTAAATCAGAGATCTTTGAAAACAGCAGAAGACAGTATACCTGCTATTGAAGCAATGAAAGTCTTCCAGACCAGAACAATGTTTCTAACCATCAGTAAAACATGATGGAGGATCAGTGAACGTTTTGTGAAATATATGATAACCAGTAATAATTACTAAGTAAGTACACACAAAATGTCAGTACATCATGGAAACAAGTTCTGTATTTTGTTAGGATCCACCGATTGTCCATTTTATATTTCTCATTTTTTTGAAGTTGTCAAATAGATTTTAGAGAGTCCAGGTGTTAATTAGCAAACATTTATAGACAGTACTGAGATACAGAATTGTCTTTTTATTTGCATCACAATAAATGTAAAATCTCTTACATCCTATTCAAAACTCTACACAATGGAAGGGATCAGAAAGCAATGCAGCTGCAAAATGGAAGAGGAAACTATCTTTTTAATTAAAAAGATAAATACATACTGCTACCCAAATGCTTCCATTTCACAAGTTCCATATTTCACTTTTTTTTTCTAAATTTTGTTTTTATTACCATATTTTTAGACAAACAGTTTTGTGAGCTTAGCTGAACTTTATAAGTAGACCTTTCAGCTTAAGTGCTGCTGAAAGACTGACTGTACTGAAAGTACAACCATGAATGAGGTTTCCAATTATGAAGCTCTAATATATTTAATACTTTTTCAAGATTTTTTTTTTTTTTTATAGAATGGAGGAACTGCATCCTGCAGGGTTATAAGGAAGGCTTGTTCCTAATCTAGCTGATTTTAGACTTATGGCTCCAGCTAACGCATTAATTTATTAAGACAGGCGTTTTAGACGTCGATCATAATAACCCCGTGTGCTAGTTCGGATCCACCGAAGTTGTGAAGAGGTGTCAGCCTCTACATACTTTACCGCATCCAGTGCCAGTCTAAATCTTTGCCAGCAGGCGTAGAAAATGATAAATGAGATGGGCCTACTGGCCCATCCCCGCCCACACCCTTTTTTAGACCTGGTATGAGCTGAGAAAAGTCGCAGATTGCGGCACAATGACCAATCTGCAACAGATATACACCAGAAAGCTGGCGTATATCAGTTAATAAATGAGCCCCTAAGCTATACCTAAATTTATAACGAATTATAAGGAAACTTTCTAAAAACATATTAGAAATGTGCAGAAAATAATATTACTAATATACTTTCATTATTATTTTTTTACTTTTCCTAGTGAAATAGGCACCTGAAATTCGGTTGTCTATCCCACATTGCTATCCATTCTCCCATACACTGTTGTGCATAGGAATATGAATCCACTAAGGCTTCACTGAGAGCTGTACAGGCTGAAGAATTGCTGCTCTGTCTATACAAGCACTACTCTTTATCATGCCTGGCATAATTTACCTGGCCAGCTTCCAGGTGAAATGGATAGCATTTATAGGAACAGGGAGAGGAGCAAGGTGGTAGGCTTTAAGAAGAGCTGAGCAGAGCTAGAGCAGGGCAGATGCTTGCATACCACATCGCTCCTGTATATGCCTGCTCTGCTAAAGCCCCTAAATGCTATCCATTTCACCAAAGAGAGAGTCAGGCACATGTACAGTATGCCCGGCTTGAGGAAGAGCAGCATTGGTAAAAGAGAAGCAATGCTTACTGTGTTCAGTACATCCACAGGGGATACTGTACTCACAATATAAAGAAGTATGGATTGCAAAGTGCAACATGACTTCAGGGGCCTATTTCACTAGGAAACGGAAAAAATAAAGGTTAATATATTAGAAATATTATTTTTATGCACATTTCCAATAAAATTTAGTTACAAATTTAGGTGAATTTTAAGCAATTTAAAGGCATTGAGTAGGACAAAGGCATCAAAATACCATGGCACCAAAATGAAGTCCTTAACCTCATAATTCTGTCTAAAAATGAGTATGCCAAGATATCTATTAACTGCCGTATAACAGTGTTCAGTGCACAGGAACCCAGCAAACCCGATGAAGAGCAAAAATCCCTATTTTACAATAAGTTTAGTAAAAGTGTAACTGGAAGATTATGGGCCTCAATGTAAAATATATAGCAGGCAAAGGAGCTTTCTTCTCCATCTGACACTAGGGCTTCCATATAGTTGCCACCTCAGTAAATCCTTTAGCTATAGTACAGAATGTACCTCTCAAAGTACTGTATACAGAGAAAGGGTTTCCTTACTTAATTTGCACATAAAAACTGATTTAAAGAATTTTAGTGAAGGAACATAATAGTTTAACAGTGTACACTAAAAGTGGGAAGTAAACCATTATGAAGCATATTCAAGTTAAAACCTTAGAGGAACTATCAATCTCTAATAAATATTGTATATTTTAATTATATTATATCCAAACAGTGCTAAGCAGGCAACGTCCACACAGTAGTGCAATCACACTCCATCCCAAGTTTCTCACTGCAAATCTGTAACAATATACAGTCAGGGCCATCTTTAATATTGATTGGACCCTGGGCAAGAATTTACTAGGGCCCCCTGGAATCCCGCTCCCCCCCCCGAAACAATAATTTTATAATTTTTTGCCATATAACCAAAAATATGTTGAAAGAAATCAAAGTTAATGCTTTTAAAAAAGTAACGTTTATTTTAAATTCAACCTTTGCTCAGGGGGGCCCTCATGGTGTGGTGTGGACTGGTCATTTTTTTTACTAAGGAATATAGTTTAACCGTTTATGTGCAAAAGAGAAAAAAAGAAGTCACTAAGTCAGCTCCAATCAGATATCTGCACATAGACCAAGACTCTTGGTCTATGTGCAGATATCTGATTGGAGCTGACTTCTTATTTTCTCTTTTGCACATAAATGGTTAAACTATATTCCTTAGTAAAAATGACCAGTCCACACCACACCATGAGGGCCCCCTGAGCAAAGACTAGTAAATGTGGCCTGGTGGCCCCAGGCCACAGTTCAGCAGCAGACAGAGAGAACCCAACCCCTTATGTCTCCTGGGGCCATCTGTATAATAATCCCCCACTAATTTATGAATAGGGTTAATTAATCATTCGGTGAACGGTCTAAATTTCAAATATAAAATAAAGTCAATATGTGTGATTCCGCTCTTTGCGGCAGGTCTGGCTGTGTAAGGTGAGTGAGTCACTGGTCACGTGAGTCAGTGACTCACCACCCAATCCCATTAGCTCCGGAGGCGGACACTTAGTCCCTGCTGGCTGCTCCGCCGCGGCGCCACTCACCAGGCTGCGGTGAGTCACACCCCCTTTACCACGTGATGACACCGACGTGCTTGCTTGTTCTGAAGACTTGTGAGTGAGAACTCTAGCGCCGCACCCCCCACACAACGCCACTGGACAGACAAATCCTTTACTAATGAGCGAGCCACACACCGCTCGCATAGCATAGACTAGCGAATGGGAGTCAGGAAACGGAGCTCCCTTGGGCCCCCAGGAGCAACTGGGCCTGGGACAGCTGCCCCTTTTGCCCTGCGGCAAAGACGGCCCTGTATACAGTACAGGATTCAAGACCACATCCACATGTAAAGGAAAACTTTCACGTGGAAATATAAACATGCTTGTGTATTTTAAAAAGTATATTCAACATGCTGTGATGAAACTGTTGATTTTCATTGTCAAGTTCACCCTTTCATGCATATGGTGGCGTCCATGGCCTATCCACAATAAAAGCCATAGCCAATCTGCAGAGAAGAAAGTCCTCTGCATATGGACTTACCCTTAGAGAAGATACTGCTGAAAAATAAACTAACAAAACACAAAGCTTTAGAAAATGAATGCATATGCAACACAGAGGTAAATACAGCCACGTATTCATACTCAATAGCAAACCTTATGTTTTCGAATATGCCACTTCTAAGGAGGAGCCATAGTGATTCACGTATAGTACTGTATACAGTATATGCAAAGTATTCTTTGCCATCACACAAATCTTATGTTTAAGCAACATTCTGTTGGCAAGAGTGTTTCCAGCATAGGTTTGTTATGTATTTAAGTATCAATGTCATTTCAATGAAAGTGTTAATCCACAGCAAACAATAATTTTATTTTATATTGTAATAATAGCAATTTATTTTTATTTTTTTGCAATTCAGCCTTGCTAGCATGGGGTTGTGATACCACACTGTATACTAGTATTGTGCTTCCCTCAAGCATATGAATAATTATGCAAATTACATAAAAGTATGTGTTGTAGCTATTTGAACATAATAATTCACCACTGTTCAGTTAGCATGCTAGAACAACATCTTTACAAGCAGCCCAGAGTAATAACATATTTTTATTGCCTGATGTCAACAGTGACCTCCTAAAATGATTACAATTACCATTTAGAATGAGAGGAAAGTGACCTAGTTCGGAAACCTTTACAGGCATATTAGTCACACTATAAATTAGGCTTACATATAAAAAAATATATATATGAATTAAAATAAGTCAAGGGTTCAGACCAGTGATAGTCTTATAAATATCCCTCCTAATTGCCTCATTGTATACCTAATTCTAACCTTAAGGAAGCTACAGTACCAATGATTAGAGATGGCCTTGCGGTTCGCCCGGCGGTCGTTTTGTGGCGAACTTTGCTCATTTGTGGTTCGCCAAATGGGCGAATATATGGCGCCACATTCTTTTACATTGTGAAGAACTTTGACCCATGACAAATCCATCAGGTGGTACAGGACAGCCAATTGAGACGTTTCAGCACATGGAAATACCCCCCTACCTTATAAATAAACCTGATCTGGCAGCCATTTTACATTCAGTCTTTTGCCAGTGTAGGAAGAGATCGCTGTGTGGAGCAGGGACAGACTGTTAGGGATATTAAACGCTAGCTAATAGGGAAACAAAAGTCCCTTTAAGGACTGGTATAGTTGTGCTATTGATAGGTGTGACATACTGAGGGGTGTGATATACTTATAATATACTTTCTAACATAGAAAGTATATTATAGTACATTTGTATTGTAGGTTTTGTGTGCGGTTCTGCTGCGTTACCTAATCAATAGAGAGAGCCAAACGATATTGGAACAAATAATTTCTACTGGTGTCATATACCAGTTGCCCCCCCCTAAAAAAAAAAGTGATTGAGGCAGGGTTGTGATATACCTTCTTCCACAAATACTGCTGTTCTATAAGGACTTTTGTCACAGGGTCATTTTGAAAATGACAGGCAGAGGAATAATCAGGCCATTCCACAGGGGTGGTAGGTGTCGGGCAGGTTCACCAGGCCGGAGCCTAAGTGGGAAGTTGCAGAAGGTGCGTGCGATTACGTCAAAGGACACACCAGACTTGGTTGAGTGGCTCACTCAGCCTCCTGCTTCTGCATCCTACTCATCCTCTCGATCTACGCCCTCCTCACTCTCTGCTGTGTGCACCCCCAAAGACACCACCACCACCACCAGAACCACCATATCCCCTCCGCTCAAGTCAGAGAAATAATTTTCCTATCCTTTACAAGAGCTTACTGATGTGCAGCCATTCTTGGCATCGGATCAGGAAGAGGAGGTATCAATGGTCACCACCCAGCAGTCTGACGATAGTACCCAGATCAGCCCAAGGAGTGTGGTCCCTGCTATGGCAGCCTACTTTGAGATCTCTAATGTCAATCGTGGTGAAGGGGACGATGATGGTGTGTCGATAGATGTCATGTGGGTGCCCACAAGAGAGGAAGAGGAGGGGAGTACAAAAGGGAGAGATGGAGCAGCAGATAGGGAAGAGAAGGAGGAGAAGTAGGAAGAACTTACAGTGCACAGGAGGCAAAAAGCAGACTGCTAATGTATCTGGAACGAGCCATGCACGGTCACATCTGGTGCTCCCAGAAAGCCGGCACATTGCTCTGCAGTGTGGGCTATTTTTAACGTGTCCACAGCTGACAATAGTGTTACCATCTGCAGCCTGTGCTGTCAACGCATAAGTCACGGTAAGTCCAACACTCACCTAGGAATGACCGCCTTAAGAAGGCACCTGGCGTCCCATCACCGAGCCCAATGGAATCAACACTGTCAGAACCCACAAAGCAACACTCCCACTTCCTGCCTCTTATCCTTCTCCTCTCTCCTCCCATTTGTCCTCCACTCTACCTTCCACCGTGCCATCGTCGCATTCATCTGGCAAAAGGCAGGCTTCCAAATATTTGAGCAAAAAAAGATGATGACGCCGGAAAACCCTCTCGACCAACGGCTGAGCGTTGGCTTGTCCGAACTGCTAGCCCGCCACATACTGTCCTATAAACTGGTGGACTCGGAGGACTTTAGAAAATTTGTGGCCATTGGCACACCACAATGGAAGGTCCCCGAAAGGAAATATTTCTCCCAGTAGGGCATCCCAGAGCTATATGGCCATGTTTAGAAGCAAGTGAATGTAACTATGGCACACAGTGTCTGTGCCAAGATACATCTGACCACAGACAAGTGGTCTAGCAAACACGGGCAGGGAAGGTACATAACTTTTACTGCCCACTGGGTGAACCTTCTGACAGCCGTCAAGCATGCAACCCTTGGCACTCGTGTGGATTTGGTGTTACCACCATGGATTGCATGCAGGCCTGCCTCTTCTTCTCCTCCTCCTACTCAATCCTCCATCTCCTCCTCGACTGACTCCTCCTTTTCCACTGCTACCGCCTCTTCCGCTGTGCCCCCCCCTAGCTCCCTAGAACCTATTTGACGTGCCAGGTGAGACGTTGCCATGCTATGCTGCAGCTGCTGTGCCTAGAAGCCAAGAGCCACACTGGTCCTGCACTGCTTTCAGCGTTGCGGTCACAGGCTGATCAGTGGCTAACCCCGCTCAATTTGACAGTTGGCAAAGTGGTGTGCGACAATCTGCTGAGCTTGCTGAAACAGGGCAAAGTGACACGCGTGCGGTGCATGGCACAAGTCCTGAACTTAGTCTTGCAGAGATAATACCCCGGGGTCCAGGACGTCTTGCGGCAGACCAGGAAAATCTCTGGCCATTTTACAAGATCTTACATGGCCATGGCTCGCCTTGCTGACGTTCAGCGGTGACACCACCTGCCCGTCAGACGTCTGATTTGTGACTGCCTGACGAGCTGGAATTCCACCTTGTATATGCTTGATAGACTGCTCCAGCAGAAACGTCCAGTTTACTACTACCTGTACGAACTCTGCGGCAGGACAGGTTCTGGGAGCTTGTTTTTTCACTATGCCAGTGGCTTCTCATGCACAAAGCAAGCAGACTTCTGCGGCCATTTGATGAGATCACCAAACTGGTCAGTCGCAGCCAGTGCACCATCAGTGACATCGTATCTTACGCCTTCTTTCTGGAGCGTGCATTGCATTGTGCCATTGATCTAGCCATCAAGGAGCAGGAAGATGAGGAAGTCGCAATGCTGGATCAATTCCCAGGGGGAACTACTCCATCTGAGACAAGTCAACAGGAGTCTGTAGAGGAATCAGAGGAGGATGATGAAGGGCTGAAGAGGAGCAAAAAGAGAATGCTTTAAACTTTTCTGGGATCCCTGGTGTTGTCTGTGGCTGGGGGGAGGATAACGAGGATGACATTATCCTGGACGATGAGCAGTAGCCAGGCCACGCCACCATTCCCAGTTTAGTGCAAATGGGGGCCTTCATGCTCCAGTGTTTGAAGAGGGACCCTGTATAAAAAGAATAAAGTGAAAGGACCAGTACTGGGTGGCAACGTAGTTAGACCCCCGGTACAAACTCTTTGGCGGACATGTTGCCAGCATCACAAAGGGCTGCCAGAATGCAGCACTTCCAGGCCTTGCTTTGAGAAACGCTGCATTCTGCTTTTGCAGGCGCTGGTAGAGGAATTTCCACTCACAAACGGGAAGGGTACCAATCCAACAGCGCATGCAAGAAGAGGGGCGGTTTGAAGATGTGTTGGTCACTTCAGATATGAGATCATTCTTGCAGCCAACCCATCAAAAGCCACCCTCTGGATCCAGCCTCAGGGAACGCCTAGACCGACAGGTGTCTGACTACATCGGGTTAATGGCCGCTCTGAGAAGCAAGGCACTTATTGACCACTGGGTGTACAGGCTTGACCTGTGGCCAGAGCTGGCACAATTTGCCTTGGTAAAAGAAATAAAAGAAAATGGTGGCTCACCCTGTCGGTAACTATGGAGTGGGTGCTACAATTTGCCATGGAACTCTTGGCTTGCCCCTCGTCCAGTGTCCTGTCCGAAAGGACGTTCAGCGCAGCAGGGGGTATCGTGACCGATAAGCGCACTTGCCTAGCTCACAACAGTGTGGACTACCCTAACATTTCTAAAAATGAATGAGGCATGGATCTCAGAGGAATTCAACACCTGTGATGACCACGTTTAATTAAATTTCCTCATGACAGCCCACAAATATCTTCCACCACCCAGAAGAAATAATGGTCCCTGTCTTAGGTAAATACAGGAACATAAAAAGCCTTTCCTGTCTGCTGAATGCCTAATGTTTTGGGCCTATTAGGAATTCAACACCTGTGACAACCACGTGTTTCAACTATTATCATTAGGTGCTTTTTAAAGAGGAGTGATTTCGTTAGCCATGTTTTTAATCCAATTTTATATTTTTAGTTCTTTTAAACATATGTATTTCACCTTTATTTGTACTGGCCTTCAGTAAAATTGATATCCATTGACCGTCTAATTAATCTCCAGCCACATACTTACTTGTTCTTTTATGTACGCTGAATGCATAATTTTGGGGGCCTTTAGTACACTGGCCTGCAATAAAATTGATATCCAATGACCTTTTAAACTACCTACAGCACATACTTACTTGTTCTTTTATGTACACTGACTGCATAATTTTGGGGGCCTATAGTACACTGGCCTGCTGGAAAATTGATATCCAATGACCGTGCAATCTACCTCCCGCCACATACTTACTTGTTCTTTTCTGCACTGTGAATGAATCATTGTCGCGACCTCTGAGGAATTCAACACCAGAAACCACCACGTGTTATCGAATTTCAATTATTATCATTAGGGTTTTCAAGAGGGGGGATTTTGTTAGCCATGTTTTTAATCCAATTTTATATTTTTAGTTCTTTTAAACATATGTATTTGACCTGTATTTGTACTGGCCTGTGGTAAAATTTATATCCATTGACCTTGTAATATACCTCCGGCCACATAATCACTTTTTATTCATTGACCGCATAATGTACCTCGAGTCACATAATGAGAATTTCTTTTATGTCAGGTGAATGCCTAATTTTTAAGGCCCTTACTCCCATGGCCTAAAATAAAAAATTTCTATGCTCCAAAAGGGCACATTTCCCTTTAAGACGCATAAAAATACATATTTTTTTGTTGGAATTTTTGTCATTGATCCCCCTCTAGTATGTAACTGTCCATGTTGTGAGACTATTTGTACACTTCTAATAAGTATTTGGTGGCTGAAAATATGAGCTGAAGGTTTTTTTCAGGTTCGCCTGCCATTAAAATGAATGGGGCACGCTGCAAACTTGCTGTTCGCAAACATTTGATCGCGTTCGCATACCGTCCCGGCCGATGTTTGTCCATCATTACCAATGATTTCCGTGCTCTTTTTTTTCTTCACTATGGGGATTCAGTCCACATACCTCCCTTCTTTGATACATTTGTTACAACCAATCAATGTTTACTTCAGTTGCATCCCAATTCCCAACTGCAATTACTTGTTTAATGTGCATAAGGCATAAGGTATATATATATAAGGTATAAGTCAGGAGAAGAGAAAAAAGATATATATACAGTATATATATATATATATATATATATATATATATATATACACTCACCTAAAGAATTATTAGGAACACCTGTTCTATTTTTCATTAATGCGATTATCTAGTCAACTAATCACATGGCAGTTGCTTCAATGCATGTATGGTTGTGGTCCTGATCAAGACAATCTCCTGAACTCCAAACTTAATGTCAGAATGGGAAAGAAAGGTGATTTAAGCAATTTTGAGCATGGCATGGTTGTTGGAGCCAGACGGGCCGGTCTGAGTATTTCACAATATGCTCAGTTACTGGGATTTTCATGCACAACCATTTCTAGGGTTTACAATGAATGGTGTGAAAAGGGAAAAACATCCAGTATGCGGCAGTCCTGTGGGCGAAAATGCCTTGTTGATGCTAGAGGTCAGAGGAGAATGGGCCGACTGATTCAAGGTGATAGAAGAGCAACGTTGACTGAAATAACCACTCGTTACAACCGAGGAATGCAGCAAAGCATTTGTGAAGCCATAACATGCACAACCTTGAGGTGGATGGGCTACAACAGCAGAAGACCCCACCAGGTACCACTCATCTCCACTACAAATAGAAAAAAAAGAGGCTACAATTTGCACAAGCTCACCAAAATTCGACTGTTGAAGACTGGAAAAATGGTTTCTTGAACATGACAATGAGTTCACTGTAATAAAATGGCCCCCACAGTCACCAGATCTCAACCCAATAGAGCATCTTTGGGATGTGGTGGAACGGGAGCTTCGTGCCCTGGATGTGCATCCCTCAAATCTCCATCAACTGCAAGATGCTATCCTATCAATATGGGCCAACATTTCTAAAGAATGCTATCAGCACCTTGTTGAATCAATGCCACGTAGAATTAAGGCAGTTCTGAAGGCAAAAGGGGGTCCAACACTGTATTAGTATGGTGTTCCTAATAATTCTTTAGGTGAGAGTATATATATATATATATATATATATATATATAAATATATATACAGTGCAGACCTAAAGTTTGGACACACCTTATCAGTCAAAGAGTTTTCTTTATTTTCATGACTATGAAAATTGTAGATTCACACTGAAGGCATCAAAACTACGAATTAACACATGTGGAATTATATACATAACAAAAAAGTGTGAAACAACTGAAAATATGTCATATTCTAGGTTCTTCAAAGTAGCCACCTTTTGCTTTGATTACTGCTTTGCACACTCTTGGCATTCTCTTGATGAGCTTCAAGAGGGAGTCACCTGAAATGGTCTTCCAACAGTCTTGAAGGAGTTCCCAGAGATGCTTAGCACTTGTTGGCCCTTTTGCATTCACTCTGCGGTCCAGCTCACCCCAAACCATCTCGATTGGGTTCAGGTCCAGTGACTGTGGAGGCCAGGTCATCTGGCGCAGCACCCCATCACTCTCCTTCATGGTCAAATAGCCCTTACACAGCCTGAAGGTGTGTTTGGGGTCATTGTCCTGTTGAAAAATAAATGATGGCCCAACTAAACGCAAACCGGATGGAATAGCATGCCGCTGCAAGATGCTGTGGTAGCCATGCTGGTTCAGTATGCCTTCAATTTTGAATAAATCCCCAACAGTGTCACCAGCAAAGAACCCCCACACTATTACATCTTCTCTTCCATGCTTCACGGTGGAAACCAGGCATGTAGAGTCCATCCGTTCCCCTTTTCTGCGTCGCACAAAGACACGGTGGTTGGAACCAAAGATCTCAAATTTGGACTCATCAGACCAAAGCACAGATTTCTACTGGGCTTATGTCCATTCCTTGTGTTTTTTAGCCCAAACAAGTCTCTTCTGCTTGTTGCCTGTCCTTAGCAGTGGTTTCCTAGAAGATATTCTACCATGAAGGCCTGATTCACACAGTCTCCTCTTAACAGTTGTTCTAGAGATGTGTCTGCTGCTAGAACTCTGAGTGGCATTGACCTGGTCTCTAATCTGAGCTGCTGTTAACCTGCGATGTCTGAGGCTGGTGACTCGGATGAACTTATCCTCCGCAGCAGAGGTGACTCTTGGTCTTCCTTTCCTGGGGCGGTCCGCATGTGAGCCAGTTTCTTTGTAGCGCTTGATGGTTTTTGTGACTGCACTTTGGGACACTTTCAAAGTTTTCCCAATTTTTCGGACTGACTGACCTTCATTTCTTAAAGTAATGACGGCCACTCGTTTTTCTTTAGTTAGCTGCTTTTTTCTTGCCATAATACAAATTCTAACAGTCTATTCAGTAGGACTATCAGCTGTGTATCCACCTGACTTCTCCACAAGGCAACTGATGGTCCCAACCCCATTTATAAGGCAAGAAATCCCACTTATTAAACCTGACAGGGCACACCTCTGCAGTGAAAACCATTTCAGGTGACTACCTCTTGAAGCTCAACAAGAGAATGCCAAGAGTGTGCAAAGCAGTAATCAAAGCAAAAGGTGGCTACTTTGAAGAACCTAGAATATGACATATTTTCAGTTGTTTCACACTTTTTTGTTATTTATATAATTCCACATGTGTTCATTCATAGTGTTGATGCCTTCAGTGTGAATCTACAATTTTTATAGTCATAAAAATAAAGAAAACTCTTTGACTGAGAAGGTGTGTCCAAACTTTTGGTCTGTACTGTATCTATATATAAAACACAATTCCAGCAGGTGTGAACAGCACAGCAGTATGATTCGATAGCGGGTGCCAGCGGCTGATGAAGCGATCCAAAACTTAAAAAATACCAAAATCCAAGAGAATCCACTGCACTTCCTTACATAAAATAAGTAATTTATTCACCAAACAGCGACTTTTCGGTACGCACACTGGAACCTTTTTCAAGCAGTGATACAAAAAGGGGAGGTGCATATAGTGTATATATAGCATGTTACATCTCAATTAATCAGTGAACATAATTAAGTATAAAGCATAATAAAGTCACACAAGTATATATCCCAAAACATATTTTGGACAAAAACAGCTCTATGTTTTATTTCATTCTTATTGAAGTATTCAACCATACCCTGGTGATCATATACATACATAAATAAAAACAATAGTTGGGGGTTTATGACCTGATGGGGATCCGAGCAAAACACATGGGGATCTGGCGTGGTGCCTCGATAACTGCGCCTGCGCTTTGCTGTTGCGCATTCGTCAGTGGTATAGTGGTATAAGTCATCTTCCACGGACATTCGTATCACCTGATCGCCAAGTCAGCTGATCGCAAAGTCATGTGACCGGAACATTGTAGTCACATGTGGACTGTTTGTAACCATTGCTGTGGAGACGATCACATGTCTCAGGTCCTGTAGTTTCAGGTAAAACTTTCATAGGATCTCTATCGTAGTTTACTCCTTAAAGGGAACCTGTCACCAGTTTTATGGTGTCCTAACTAAGGGCAACATAAATAAGTGACTGATTCGCTTAGCAAAATGCTGGGTCACTTTCTTTAATTGACCCAGTCACTCTGCCAACATCTTGTATTGAAAAGCTCCAGCTGATGATGAGTCATGAATATTCATGAGCTCCTGAGTCTCCCCGCCCACCTGCTGCTGAATGACAGTTTGTTTCCATAGGAATCAGCAGCAGGTGGGCAGGGGAGTGGCTATAGCTCTGAATTAAATATACGCTGGACTCGATGACCTCACACCGGACTCGAAACAGCTCATTAGCATGCGCCATGCAGCATCTTTGTGTGTATATTATTAGGTAACCATCTGTCACACCAGTAAGTGAATACATCTAAGGTACTTTTTAGTAGTTAATGATTGTATATAATTAGTTAGATTATAATCAAATATCCACATGACAGGTTCCCTTTAAGATGATGAAGTCAGCTTAATACAAGGTAGAGCTAGTTTCCATCACCCCAAGTTCGTGCTCTCTATCCTCCACCGCAAAATCTCAGACCACAAAAAGGAATATCAATTTAAAGTAATATCTACAAAGTATGAGTGGCAGATCACAATTTTGCACTAAAGGGGTCTTTAACATCTGAAGACATCGCTAGACATCACCAGTTGTATCAGTAGGCGGTTCAGGCCATACCGCACTTGTCCCCAAGCGCAAGCATCGTCGTGCCAGTCAACTCCCCATAAAAGTGCAGGGTTGAACTGCAAGAACAGAGCGGATTTGCCCCCATGTTTATCTCTTCGAACTAAGTTCAGCGCGAATATCAGGCAGCCTTATCCCAAACTGTCCAAAGGGGATTAATTAAAGTGTGCAAGGCTCCCGTTGCTAGGAGCTCCTGCCAACTTCATCTACATCCACTTATTGCTATAGTAATTATCTGCCACTCATCCCAGTCAGAACTAGGTACAAACCGTACAAGACTAAGTCCAAGATTCCAAGTGAAGGAGGAGCACCCAAATATAAAAAATGTTATCATGTCTATGATATTGTTAATGCTACACAGTTGTCAATACTGTCAAAGTACATTTAAAGAGTGACTTTAGGTACAGTGTTACCCGAATTCATTGGACAATATACGATTATATTGCGATTCTATGATAAGTGCAATGTGAGCACCTGAAGTGACATTTCACTTTTCTACCCTTGGACAGATTTATAGAAGAAACTTTTATATGTAGAAACGGTGGCGCCTAAAGTGTAGGTTGTGCAAGTTTAACCATTTGAAACTTTCACGTACTATATGCCATTGTATGCTATCTTGATTGTTTCGATTGTTTTATTGTTTTAGATATTTTATGAGGATATGTGTAGGGATTGTATAATACATTTTTCTGCATACTTCAATCTGAGACCAAGTGCCTGAATGCTCGCTTATCCTTTCTATCTTATTACTTTTCAATCGAGGGTTGGGTGTTCCCCTTTATTTGAGCTTGTAGCACCATACCAGAGCTAATTACGAGTGAGCCACCTCAACCTATTATATATATATATATATATACTTGTGTCACATACAGATTGCACATGCATCACATTTGTTTTTGAATCATGTTAATTTGGCTTTTTACACATGAATTTGTGAAGTTTATCATGCTTTATACTTAATTATGTTCACTGATTAATTGAGATGTAACATGCTATATATACACTATATGCACCTCCCCTTTTTGTATCACTGCTTGAAAAAGGTTCCAGTGTGCAAACCGAAACGTTGCTGTTTGGTGAATAAATTACTTATTTTACGTAAGGAAGTGCCGTGGATTATCTTGGATTTATATATATATATATATATTGAAAAAATGGCAGCACCGACTATCCATATTACAAATGGGTGCTATGTCCAAGGGTACAGGCTAAATGACCCAAAACATAAAATGGAAAAATGGAAAGCACTTCCAAAAATATAAAAGCGTGGAAAAATTTATTTACCCATGTGGTACAATACAGCGACGTTTCGGCTCATCCATAGACCCTTTCTTAAGCAAAGAGAAAGGTTCTATGGATAAGCCGAAATGTTGCTGCCTAGTTTAATGCACGACAATATCCTGGTGGCCTTAGAAGCAGCTGATTTACATTGTATGTTGTAATTTAATTTACCATCTACCAGAACACCCAAATCCTTTTCTATAAGTGACTCTCCCAGTGCTACATCACCTAGGACATATGAAGCACAGAGATTGTTACTACCAAGATGCATAACTTTACATGTGTCCACATTGAGCCTCATTTGCCAAGTTGATCCCCAATCATTTAGAGTGTTTAAGTCAGCTTGTAGATTATGGACATCTTCCATAGACTGTACAGTTCTACATAGCTTAGTGTCATCTGTAAAAATAGATATGGTGCTATTAATCCCGTCCTCAATATCATTAATAAATAAAATAATAAAGGGCCCAAGCACTTATAACCTGGGACCATTCTGAATAGGAATCATTGACCACCACTCTCCTGAGACGGTCCTTCAGCCAGTTTTCAATCCAATTAAAAACTATACTTTCCAAGCATATAGACCTTACTTTACCTATGAGGTAAAGTATCAAAAGCCTTAGCAAAATCCAGAAACACTACATCCACAGACACCCATCTGTCCAAGTTACTACTCGCCTCCTCATAAGAACAAATCAGGTTAGTCTGACAACTTCTGTCCTTGGTAAACCCATGCTTGTTATCACTTATAATATTATTTATAGTCACATACTCCTGTATATAGTCCCGTAAGATCCCTTCAAACATTTTTCCCACAACAGAAACTAAACTAACTGGTCTATAATTACCTGTGGAAGACCTTGATCGTTTTTTGAATATGGGCACATCTTTTGCCTTGCGCCAATCACTTGGCACTGTACCAGTACCTAGAGAATCTTTGAAAATTATAAACAGGGGGACAGCAATGACTGAACTGAGCTCTTTAAGCACTCTTGGGTGTAATCAATCTGGACTCGGAGCCTTGTTCACATTTACCCTATTTAACTTCTCTTGGACCATATCTAAAGTCAGCAAATTGAGTATATTACTGGATGTTCTAACAGCCCCGGTGCCACAGATATTAGGTCCTTTCTCTTCTTTTGTATATACAGATCTAAATCCCATTTAGTAACTGCCTTTTCCTTTTTTACCATTATTTAGTGGACCTACCTGCTCAGACCTATTTTATTTATTTTTTAGCATTTATACATTTAAAAATTTTTTGGGGGATTTGTTTTGCTCTTTTGCTACCAGCTGTTCGTTTTGTACTTTTGCTAATTTTATCTTCAGATTTTATTAAGCCCCTTGTAATCTTAAAATGCTCTCTTTTTGTCTTTATTGCCCTTTTTACAGTAGTTGTAACCCATGGGGGGGGAGGGGGTAATTTTAGCCGTTTATACTTGTTGCCTAAAGGGATACATTTTTGTGTGCAATTACTCAATGTGGATTTAAAGCTCTACCATATATCCTCAGTATTATTTTGTGACAGTAGCTGCTCCCAGTCTATTCCCTGAAATGCTGCCCTCAACCCAGAAAAATTAGCCTTTTTGAAATTTGGTGTCTTTGCTCTGCCTGACAGAGTTTGCGTTTTATAGTTAAGGAATATAATTACCAACATTACCAACAAGCTCTGCATCATTAGAAATTACCAGATCCAACAGAGCATCGCCCCAGCCTGTGCCACCTGCTCTATTTGGTTATACAGTTGTGTTTCTATCTCTTCTGTAATGTTAGGGGGTCTATAGATTACAATCCTCAATAATAACAGCCCAGTATCTATTGATACTGTCACGAGGTCCTATTTCAGTATCCTAAAATCAACAGAGAGAGGAATGAGTCAACAGCCCTAGGACCTTTATGATATGCAAAGACCTTTATTATATGCAAACCGAAAGGTCCATAAAAACACTCCACCACACAAAGGGTAAAATTGTCCATGAACACGGCTACAGTCCAATAGCAGGATAAATACCCCAGGAGATGAGGGTCACACTCCTACAGCTTGGAGATCGATATGGCAGTGTCACGAGGGTATCGAGAACCACGCCTGACTCCGTTATACCCGGGGTCAGGAAGTCGCAGCGGTTGGCTGCACGCTCTATTTAAGATAGGGCTGTTTTCCTTATGGTAGCTTTCTGGGTTTGCTTTGCAAACCCTTTTGGCTCACTCAGGGATCCGTAGCTCCTTCTCCTCAGCTGTTCCTTGTCCAGCACTCCCAAACCTCCTTATATTCCTCTCTCACACTTCTCTGGTTGCCAGAGATAGAGCTTCCTGCCTGGACATCTATTCTGACCCACTGGAGCTGTGTTGCTGCGTCCTCTGATTGTTGTTTCAGAATGCTACCCTCCGGATCCCTGTTGGACCTTTGTGGACTGCTGTGGTCGCCCACCTGGGTGTATGTGTTTGTCTGTATTTGTCTGTCCTCTCCCTGGTGTTTCCCTCTTAGTGCAGTGGTGCGGACTAGCGATCCCACCGGCCCGTTCACTATCTAGGGCTCATTTCAGGGAAAGCCAGGGTTTAGGCACGTGATCGCCGCACGGGTGAGGAACCCGTCTAGGGACGTCAGGGCAGTCAGGTGCCAGCCGCAAGGTGAGTTAGGGGTCACCACCTTTCCCTCTCCCTTGGGCAGGGCTTTCCCTGTGTTCCTCCCTGTGCGTGACGTCGGTCACTACAGGCAGTGCGGCTCCAGATGCTTCTTCTCTGTAGAGGCAGTATATTCCAGGATAATCAAGGTTCCTTCATGTCTCTTTGGGGTGCTGTCCTGAGCATCAGCATCCCACAAAGGATCTATCTTGCTGGCCTCTTGTCCTCCTCAGGTGCTGTCCTTATATCCCCAGGGTAGGCAGACAGGGTGGATGGTTTTCAGGGTCCCCAGGCCTGAAAATGGCGCCTCAGTGATAAAGGAACCACAGCAGGTGGTCTCCAGAATTTGGAGAGCATAGGTTCATGAATGTACAGTCAGGAAATGTCAGCAGGGGTTCATCAAGAGGCATGAGGACAGCCAGGCTGCTGATGGCCACTGAGCTGATTCAGTTATCAGAACTTCCTGTAATGTAATTAAGAATGGACAATTCTGGGAAAACACAGAATGGTAGAGCAACAAGACAACACTCCAAAATTCAGTAAAATTATGAACAGTGACAAAATGATAAACAGCACACCATCACCCACCATCACAGATACTTTTCATTCTGTGTTATAAAGGCTATGGCAATCTTCAAACACTCTGTCACAAACAGGCCTTCACAAAGCTCCATCAACAAAAAAGTCATTATTTCCAAGACAATTTTTCCAAATTTTTTCAAGACAATTTTTTTTCTAAAGAGTAGTAAAACTTAAAAAAAAATCTGTTTGGTATTGCAGTAATTGCACTAACCTTCAAAATAAAGTTATGTAATTTTCACATAACAGTGAATGGTTTAAAAACAAAACCCAAAAAACAATAGAGGAATTGCAGTGCTTTTTTCCATTCACCTCTAAATATATATATATATATATATATATATATATAACTTTATAACAATGGTATAATATATTGTACATTAACAAATGGTGCCATTAAAAAAGTTATAAAACAAGTCGACAAAAAAGTTATGACACTTGGAAGGCGAGAATGAAAAAATTTTAAAATAATGAAAATTGGATGTGTCCTTAAGGGGGTAATACAATAAACAAAAATACAGAGAAAATGGAAAAATAGTGAAGAATCAAGACAACCTCTATTTTCTTGTTTAAATTAATTGACATGCAGACATTTGGTGCATTCACATTCTAACTGTAATAGTGTTCGCAGGCAGGATGATGAATGGGCAGTAACACTAGGCTTATTGAATAAATGCATTAGACCAAGAAATAAAATGTGATTCATGGCTCATTTTTACAGTAATATGATGATATGCATCTATTTGGCGGATTTTAATTGTAACAGTTCATTTCTTTGCTGTATGTGTAATGTGGATTAACCTTACAAAGCTATAACTTATATTCAAAAGGCAAAATGTTTAGCTCTTCTTTACATAGGCTGTGTTACTGCAGACTTCCCAGAAAGAAATATGCTGTACAACAAACACTCCAGGTTCCACAGCATTGAACTGCTGTAATGAGCTGAAGGCATGGCTCAGCAGTGAAGGAATATTCTACTGCCATAATGTCTTCCATTACTAGCTCCGAGAAAAACACATTATAACTTGATTATAAAACTTCACAGCAGATGTATTACAGAAAGCTGTGAAATAGCAAGATTCCCAAAGAACAGATTCACCTTTAAACCTTCTAAAAATGACTACAACCAAAGGAAGCCATCTATTGAAAGTGAAAAATAAGGCTTGGCATCTGATATTACTCTTGTATTTACATCAAGTAAACAGCGGAGAAGCATAGGCCGCTTGCTTGATCAGCCACTGGTGGAAACAGCGTTATGAGCTTTCTCAATCATGATGCGTTCAAGCACAGAAAAACGGTTTTCCAAAAAAGTAAGTAAAAAAGGGCAGCAATGACTAAATATGCCAGAAACATCAGCAGTGCACTCACAAATGCCTCTGTTCACCTCTGCCTATGCAACCAATGACCCAGCTACACAATATTCATCACAATAATAATCTTTACTTATATAGTACTAGCAGAGGTTTACATAGAAAGGAAACAAACACGTATACTGACAAAAAATGAAAAAGGAATGAAAAAAAGGAAGCTTAACTCTTTCACTGTCAGGGGTGTTTAAACATTTTGCACCTGTAATGGGGAGCCGGCGACGCGCTTCCTCCTTCCTGCGCCGCCGGCATCCCACTTCTGTGCAAAATGAGGACGTGGCCTGCTGGTCAAAGGTTCCCTGTGATTGGTCTAGTTACCCTCACCAGCTTTCTTTATATATTGAGTCCTTGCTTGTTTTGACCTCAACCTCGCTACCTCCATTTGCATTTGACGTGACCTCTTGGATTCCGACTTTGGCTTTGTTTGTGACCTTGCTATTGTGTTTTTCCCTGTGTACTGCGTGACCTCCTGTTTTTTTTATTTATTTTGCTTCCCTATGTTCAAGGTTTTCCCTTTGCTTTTAGACCCCTGCACGTATTTAAGCTAGGGACTGCCGCCAAGTTGTACGTTGTCAGATAGGATGGGTCATACAAGTAGGTAGGGATAGAGGGGCGGGTGGAGTCCAGAGCTGCACTCTTTCCTTCCTTCCGTGGCAGCACCTCTGGTAACCAGGACAATTTTCACAGTTTTGAAATGTATAAATAAAACCTACATTTCAATTTTGTAGAAAAAAATGCTTAGGAAAAATAGGACAAAAATTCTAATTTATGACTAGAATCTGTACTCTATAGTTATTATGCAAATAAAATATGGTCTGCAGAAAACAGTAAGATGTGATGAGTTCATGCATACATTCAATGCTGCATGTGCTAAAGAAATTTAAAAAACAACCAATTTTTGTATGCAGATATTGGGAAATACATAATATAAATGTTTCTAGCCCTCTATAAAGTTCCGTCGTCGGGGCTCTATGCCGGAAGAATCCTGATCAGGATTATCCCCATGCATTCTGAATGGAGAGAAATCCGTTCAGGATGCATCAGGATGTTTTCAGTTCAGGACCGGAACGTTTTTTGGCCGGAGAAAATACCGCAGCATGCTGCGCTTTTTGCTCTGGCCAAAAATCCTGAACACTTGCCGCAAGGCCGGATCCGGAATTAATGCCCATTGAAAGGCATTAATCCGGATCCGGCCTTAAGCTAAATGTCGTTTCGGCGCATTGCCGGATCCGATGTTTAGCTTTTTCTGAATGGTTACCATGGCTGCCAGGACGCTAAAGTCCTGTTTGCCATGGTAAAGTGTAGTGGGGAGCGGGGGAGCAGTATACTTACCGTCCGTGCGGCTCCTGGGGCGCTTCAGAGTGACGTCAGGGCGCCCCACGTGCATGGATGACCTGATCACATGGACACATCATCTATGCGCATGGGGCGCTCTCACATCATTCTGGAGCGCCCCGTGAGCCGCAAGGAAAGTAAGTAACATAGTAACATAGTAACATAGTACATAAGGCCGAAAAAAAGACATTTGTCCATCCAGTTCGGCCTGTCATCCTGCAAGTTGATCCAGAGGAAGGCAAAAAAACCCTGTGAGGTAGAAGCCAATTTTCCTCTCTTTAGGGGAATAAAAATTCCTTCCCGACTCCAATCAGGCAATCAGAATAAATCCCTGGATCAACGATATCTCTCTAGTAGCTATAGCCTGTAATATTATTACGCTCCAGAAATACGTCCAGGCCCCTCTTGAACTCTTTTAATAAACTCACCATCACCACCTCCTCAGGCAGAGAGTTCCATAGTCTCACTGCTCCCCCGCTCCCCACTACTACTATGGCAACCAGGACTTTAATAGCGTCCTGACTGCGATAGTAACACTGAACGCATTTTGAAGACTGATCCGTCTTCAAATGCTTTCAGTTCACTTGCGTTTTTCCGGATCCGGTGTGTAATTCCGGCAAATGGAGTACACGACGGATCCGGACAACACAAGTGTGAAAGAGCCCTTAACAATGAGAAATCCCTGAACCTCCTATAATGCATTAACCAAAGTCGCTTTTAGACATCGTAAGAGAGTGTCTGGAGTGGTAGTGGATGGAAGATACGTGCCACCGGGGGTCGTGGCCCTGGTGGAGTAAGAGCCGGGTCTTTTGTGTTTTGTCAGCAGTGAGTCCTGTAACACAGCGGTCCGGGCCGGCTCTCACTGGAAACAGGCAAAGAGCAGGGTGTTCCCCACGGACCACCACGGGTGGACGGGTTTCGGTTGTTGGTGTCAGTTTACATTGATCCTGGCAGGTTGGTTATCTCTGGCCTTAGTTGGGTAGGGAAGGAGTTAATCCTTCACTAGGCTCGCTGGGTGTGGTCTGCCTGCTACACCTAGGGCTGTGAATATAGGTTTGATGCTCACTGACTGTGGGGCTGATGAAGTGTGGTCTCCTGTCTCACTGCAGGAAGCTGTATGGGAGGCTGATTGCACAGTCGGGCTTAGCTCTGTAGTCCACTCGTCTAACAAGGACTGCCAAATTGCTGCAGGCTCAGCGAAGGACCAAAAGAAGGGATCCTGTGGCCGGAGCCAATCCCTTGTCCAGGCCGACACGTGGCCTGCCTAACTTGCACAAACTTGGACAAACCCGCCCCACGACAAGGTGTAGTACTGATCACGGATGTGAGAGACTGTGTGAACAGGCACCAAGACGCCTGCAGCGTTTGGGGATCCGTTGTGGGAGGTGGGGTTTATGGACATTGCTGTTGTGTGAATTGCACAGTTTTGATGTGATGCACTGGAGTGAATAAAAGAGCACGGTTTGGACACAAAGCCTGTCTCCTGAGCCTCTATACTGCCACCGCTACCATCTGCCTACCAGAGCAAACCCCCACAACATGTATAGGTGCATCTCAACAAGTTGCAATATCAATGAAACGTTAAACTATTTCAGTAATGCCTCTTTCTCACGACCGTATGGCTTTTTCAGTGTTTTAAGGGGCGGTTTTTACCAGAACCATTTTTCCGTTTTTGTTTCCATTGTGTTTCTGTTTCTGTTCCGTTTTTAATGTTCCGTTTTTCTGTATGGCATATACAGTACACAGTAATTACATAGAAAAAATTGGTCTGGGCATAAAATTTTCAATAGATGGTTCCGCAAAAATGGAATTGATACGGAAGACATACGGATGCATTTCCGTATGTGTTCCGTTTTTTTGTGGACCCATTGACTTGAATGGAGCCACAAAACGTGATTTGTGGGTAATAATAGGACATGTTCTATCTTTCAACCAAACGGAAATACAGCTGTCTTTATAGCTGTCTTACATTTGGACCATTTTCGACACCTAAAACAGGCATAGAAAATGATGAATAAGAGGGGTCTGCTGGCCTGCCTTCTTCCTCACCCCCACCATGCCCACAATCTTAGACCTGACTGGGTAGAAGTCACAGATAGCGGCACAACTAACCATTGCCCCACCATCTGCGCCTAAAAATACGCCTAATTTAGGCATATTTCAGCTTAATAAATGACTCTCTTGGCAGTTCTCAGAGTGCTGCATCCAAGTTCTCAGAGTGCTGCATCCAAGCATATTAATAGAAAAAGATGCACAAGCAACAGGGATAACTTCAGCCTTGAAAGGATTGTCAAGAAAAGGCCACTCAAGAATTTGAGAGAGATTCATAAGAGAACCACCACACGCAGACATATCAAGAACATGTATGATTGGCGTACACAAATACATTAACCACTTAAGGACCAACGGTTTATACCCCCCTAGTGACCAGACCCTTTTTTACAAATCGGCACTTCACAACTTTAACGGTTTATTGCTCGGTCATGCAACTTGGCACCCAAGTGAATTTTGCCTCCTTTTCTTCGCACAAATACAGCTTTCTTTTGGTGGTATTTGATTGCTGCTGACATTTTTCGTTTTTCTGATATTAATTAAAATAGCCTGCAATTTTCTCAAAAAAAGTGTATTTTTAACTTTTTCTGGTAAAATTGTTCAAATATAATTACATTTCTATACAAGTTTCTGTCAAAATTTATTGTGCTACATGTCTTTGATAAAAAAAAATCAATAAGTGTATATTTATTGGTTTGCGCAAAAGTTATAGCGTTTAAAAACTATGGTACAAAAATGTGAATTTCCGCATTTTGAAGCAGCTCTGACTTTCTGAGCACCTGTCATGTTTCTTGAGTTGCTAGAATGCCAGGATAGTATAAATACCTCCCAAATGACCCCATTTTAGAAAGAAGACATCCCAAAGTATTCACGGAGGGGTATGGTGAGTTCATGTATGATTAAAATTTTTTTCACAAGTTAGCGGAAAATGACACTTTCTGAGAAAAAATAAATAAAGTTTCCATTTCTGTTAACTTCTGGCAAAAAAATTTAAAATCTCCCACGGACTCACTATGCCCCTCAGTGAATACCTTGGGGTGTCTACTTTCCGAAATGGGGTCATTTGTGGGGTGTGTTTACTGTTCTGGCATTTTGGGCGGGGCTAAATTGTGAGCAACCCTGTAAAGCCTAAAGGTACTCGTTGGACTTTCGGCCCCTTTACGCACCCAGGCTGCAAAAAAGTGTCACACATGTGGTATCGCCGTACTCAAAAGAATTAGGGAAATGTGTTTTGGGGTGTATTTTTACATATACCCATGCTGGGTGAGAGAAATATCCCTGTAAATTGACAACTTTGTATAATTTTTTTTTAAATTTGTCATTTACAGAGATATTTCTCACACACAGTATAGGTATATGTAAAAATACACCCCAAAACACATTTCCCTACTTCTTCTGAGTACGGCGATACCACATGTGTGACACTTTTTTGCAGCCTAGGTGCTCAAAGGGGCCCAAATTCTAATGAGTACCTTTAGGATTTCACAGGGCATTTTTACGCATTTGGATTCCAAACTACTTCTAATGCTTTAGGGCCCCTAAAATGCCAGGGCAGTATAAAAAACCCGCAAGTGACCCCATTTTGGAAATAAGACACCCCAAGGTATTCAGTGAGTGGCATGGCGAGTTCATAGAAGTTTTTTGTCACAAGTAAGCGGAAAATGATTTATTTATTTTTTTCTTACAAAGTCTCATATTCCACTAACTTGTGACAAAAAATAAAATTTTACATGAACTCGCCATGCCCCTCACGGAATACCTTGTGGTATCTTCTTTCCAAAATGGGGTCACTTGTGGGGTATTTATACTGCCCTGGCATTTAAGGGGCCCTAAAGTGTGAGAAGAAGTCTGGAATCAAAATGTCTAAAAATGGCCTCCTAAAAGGTACTCATTGGAATTTGGGCCCCTTTGCGCACCTAGGCTGCAAAAAAGTGTCACACATGTGGTATCGCTGTACTCAGGAGAAGTAGGGTAATGTGTTTTGGGGTGTATTTCTACATATACCCATACTGTGTGTGAGAAATATCTCTGTAAATGACAACTTTTTCCATTTTTTTTTTATACAAAGTTGTCAATTTCCAGAGATATTTCTCCCACCCAGCATGGGTATATGTAAAAATACACCCCAAAACACATTGCCCTACTTCTTCTGAGTACGGCGATACCACATGAGTGACACTTTTTTGCAGCCAAGATGCGCAAAGGGGCCGAAATTCCAATGAGTACCTTTAGGATTTTTACAGGGCATTTTTACGCATTTGGATTCCGTGAGGGCTATGGTGAGTTCATGTAAGATTTTATTTTTGGGCACAAGTTAGTGGAATATAAGACTTTGTAAGAAAAAATAAAAATAAAAAAATTTCCGCTAACTTGTGGCAAAAAGTAGCTAGCTAACTGGCGGTGATAAGGGACCCTTAGGCCCCATTCACACGTCCGCAATTCTGTTCCGCATTTTGTGGAACGGAATTGCGGACCCATTTATTTCTATGGGGTCAGACTTTGTCCCGTTCGGATCCGGAATTGCGGATCTGCACTTCCGGGTCCGCACTTCCGTTCCGCAAAAATATAGAACATTGGCAATGCGCGGATCCGCTAAATGCAGAAAGCACATTGCCGGTGTCCGTGTTTTGCGGATCGTCAAAACACATACGGACGTCTGAATGGAGCCTTACAGGGGGGTGATCAATGACAGGGGGGTGATCAGGGAGTCTATATTGGGTGATCAGGGGTTAATAAGGGGTTAATTAGTGACAGGGCGGTGTAGTGTAGTGCGGTGATTGGTGCTACTTACAGTGCTGCCTGTGTCCTCTGGTGGTCGATCCAAGCAAAAGGGACCACCAGAGGACCAGGTAGCAGGTATATCAGACGCTGTTAACAAAACAGCGTCTGATATACCTTTCTGATGCGATTATTTTAACATCTACAGCCTGCCAGCGAATTTGGTGTTATTTGCGCTAAAAGATTTTATTGCCATATTTCTAGAGAAAAATAGAAAAATAGACTAAGTTCATAATTGCTATTATTTGCGCTAAAATTGTTTCTTGTCATATTTCACTACAATATGAGAAAAATAGAGCTGTTCACATTTGTTGTTAGTTGCGCTGAAACCGTATATTGTCATATTTCACTACACTACGAGAAAAATAGACGCAGTTCACATTTGGTGTAATTCGTAGTGATGAGCAGCAGGGGCAATATTCGAATTTGCAATAGTGTGCAAATCGTTAATTTCTAACGATAATTTGTTTTCCCTTAGTCCTAGCAGCAGCACAAATGGGGTTAACTGCCCCCCGTGGACTGTTAGGACCGGCAGAATTTTTAATGAGCCCAAAGAATAACCAATAGAAGAACTCCAGCCCCCTTAAAGGGAGGGGTTCGCCCCCCAGCCCAGCGTGTCTATACCAAGAAAAGTACTTACGGCGGGAAAATATGGAGGCATCTCGATATGTCCAGTGGATGTCGGAATGGAACATCAGAGGAGGAGGCGGAGAATAATACAGGTAGAGAAATTACCTGATTGATATTTTGAAAAGTTGGAACCTTAGGTCTAAAATAAGGTAGAAATTTTAGAAGGACTCTGTCCTGTTAAAAAATGATGTATGGGAGTAAAGCGGAGAAAGCTTGCAGCTCCGAAATTATTTTGGCTGAGGTTATGGCCAGAAGAAAGACCACCTTGAGTGTTAGAAATTGAAAGCTTGCCTCCTCCAAAGGTTCAAAGGGGGGAGATGCTAACCCCTTGAGAACTACTGACAAGTCCCATTGGGGAACGGGTTTCAGTATCGTAGGCTTCAATCTTTCTGCTCCCTTAAGGAAGCGTTTGATTAGCGGGTCCCGAGAATATGGCCTGTTGAGACAGGCCGAGATGGCAAAAACTTGGACCTTCAGGGTAGAAGGGGAGAGACCTCTATCCAACCCATCCTGGAGGAATTGTAAGATCGCAGAGAGGGGCGGATCTGCAGACGCCACCTGGTTGGCACTACACCATGAGGTGAAGGTCCTCATGATCCAGGAGTAGGCCTTCTTGGTAGACTCTGCTCTGGAATGCGAAAAAGTTCTCAGGACCGACTCAGAGAGCCCATCCACTCTGGGAAGGGACTGATCAACCTCCAGGCTGTCAGGTTGGATCTGTGCAGATCTGGGCAGAGATGCGTGTCCCACGACACCAGGGTCTGCTCCGGGGGGAGTTTCCAATATTGTCCCCGACTAATCTGAATGAGCTGGGTAAACCAGGATCTCCTGGGCCAAAATAGTATGATGGCTATTACCGAGGCCTGATCCTGATGGATTTTCATCAATACCCTCGGAATCATGGAAAAGGGAGGGAAGATGTAAGCCAGCCTGAACCTCCACGGTATTGTCAGAGCATCTATCGCCAGGGGGTTGTCCTCCCTGTATAGGGAACATAACCTCTGTACCTTGGCGTTGAACCTGGTTGCCACTTCTGGCATACCCCATCTGAGGACTAGCTGCTGGAAGATCTCCGGATGCAGTGACCACACCATGGTCGGTAAGCTGCGACTTAGACGATCTGCAATGATGTTGAGGGAGCCTCGGATATGAGTGGCAGATGGATGGGATAGGTTCAGCTCTGCCCACCGCAGAATTACCCCAATTTCTGAAAGAAGGGGTAAGGATTTTGTGCCTCCCTGCTTGTTTATGTAAAGCACGGCAGTCATGTTGTCTGACTGGACTTTCACAGCTTTCCCCTGAATCTGTAGTGACCTACTTACAAAGAGGAACAAAAACAGTAATAATCAAATGAAGAGAATTCCTTTAGTTACCGTCTACACAGAGGATAGTACACATGTTCGACAAATTATTTTAAAACACTGGTCTGTCTTGAAAAGTGGACATGGGGGGATTGAAGAGTTTCTTCTTCCTCCCCTCATGTCATACAAGAGAGCCAGGAACCTTAAAGATAAATTAATTCACACTGATATAGGTCCACAAAAAGAGTCTGGCCAGACCTTTATACGCTGCCCCAAATTGGGGAGTTTTCCTTGTTTAAATTGCATCAATTGTCGGTACATGCAGAAAGGCAGTTTCTTCCTGCACCCATTGACACAGAAAAAATATTATATCAAGCATTTTTTGACATGTGAATCTTCATTTGTCGTATACATTCTTTGGTGCCCATGCCGGTTATTATACGTTGGTGAGACCTCGGTTGATTTTAAGAGTAGAATTAACCATCACTGTTATACCATTCGTAAAAAACGTATGGACCTTCCGGTCCCAAAGCACTTTACCGACATGGGCCACAAAGAAAGGGACCTTAAATGTATGTTGGTTGACCATATTCCCACTCCACGTAGGGGTGGCAATAGACATGCTTTACTCAAGAAATGTGAAATCCGTTGGATTGTGAAATTAAACACACTGAGACCCCGGTGATTAAATGTGGATTATAGGCCCTGGTTATTGTCCTGAGTGAATGTGCCTTGGATTCTGCTTGCCTGTTTCTATATAGAGTTATGTGTGGTAGTGCCCCTTGTTTATATAACAGGGTGATCTTATATGTTGTTTTTATTATCTTCAGGTTTATAGTGAACATTGGGTTCGTTTACATTAGGAGTGAGCGATGGAAGGTCAATCTTAAGAATCATGATGGGACCCGAATTATCTATTTTATAAGTTTGTATACACTTTGTCTCTCAGTGTATAATAAAACTCTTGCTGATATCAAATAACTAAACTAATTAGGTGATTTTTTATGTACTATTTGCTTTGTATCTCACACACGAACCTGATTATACGCGACATGAACTTGACTATGTGCGACATTGCCACGGGGCGCCTGTGGTGTCCAATTGCTCTATCTGCACGTTTGGTTTCCGAGTGTGGACAGGCCCTTGGAGTCATTGACCTCAGTGAGATTGGTGACACTTTAGATTTTTCAATGGACTGTTATAAGCTTGCCCCCGTAATCTAGAGGGTGGTCCCGGGTCTGTTATGTTGGATGTCCAGGAATGGTATCCGATATACAGGGGGGACAGTCTAGCCTGTGGCTCTATGATTACAGTATGAGCCACATAAGCTAAAATCCTCGTTTAGACTATTTGATAATTACCATGCTGAGTCCAATGTCTTATAAGAATAGTGGCGGTACTACCGCATATATATCTTTTATCCTCTTTATAGTAACGGTACCTCCGTCTATACAGTCATCTTTATCTCTTAGATTGATTGTTGACCCATTTGCCTTGGTTCACACTTGTGAGCTGGTAGCGTGCGGATTGCAATGGAACTCTATGTGGGGCCGTTGCAAATTTGTGTATTGTGTCAAGTGTCATGCGTACATCCACAGTTTTTATTTCTGATGATTTTATGTGTGTGAGGTACTTTAGTAAAACTATAGTACTTCAGGCATAATATTCATACATATGAGAACATCGAACATGTGACCATGTTATCTGATATGACCGCGAGACTGTGGAGCAATTGGAAGCTTATGTTGTCCTTCTGACGATGTGATTGTCATGGAACCATGAACCAGACGTACAACAAGAGATAAGTGGAAATAAGAAGGCTTTATTGAAAATCAAGCTGTAAGCAAAAGTCCAAACGGATGGCTAAACCGAAGCAGGGTCTTGCGTAGACAGAGGTCAGGAACCAGAAGGGTAGTCAGACGAAGCCTGGATCAGGAACCAGCAGGGTAGTCAGACGAAGCCAGGATCAGGAACCAACGGGGTAGTCAGACGAGGCCAGGATCAGGAACCAGAAGCAGCAGCAGTCTTAGAAGCATGTGAACACAGGAGGACCAAGCAAGGAACTGAAGCCACAGACCTCCTATATATATGAGCTAGGCATCCAGCTCCTCCCAGTGGGAAGGAGAAGCCGCAGGGTGGGAGGCTACAAGAAACCCAGAAACCAAGATGGCCGCCAGCACATGTCAAACGAAGGAGAACAGTAAGAAGGTAAGACCATGACAGTGATGCGTCCAGCCACATGATCGGGGTTGCGATCACATGATATGGTCACATGCTCTAAGGTCCTTGGACATGCGCATCCTGATGATCGGCCTAGATGGATGATCACGTGATCGGAATAATCAGGAAGGTCCTTCGACATGCGCAATGCAAGGCTAGAGACGTCGGGACCCACGTGGATTGACCCCATCGTGCACTCCTGCAACCCAATTCATCACCTACACTGAAGGTACACCTGTACACTTGGGTTTTGAAGAGGACCCACACCTGTGTTAATAATTGTCACAATTAGATTATTTTGTATTATACATGAGTATGCTGAAACTGTCATGAGAAGGATTGACATCATATCGCTTTATTGAGATCTGGAACAGGTTGTGATTGTACCAGCACACTGATAATACTGGTTGTATTAATATTTTTTAAGATATTGTCTCTAATGAATGTACTTTATTTGATGATCGTATAATGATGTGAAGTTGCTTAAATATGTATACTGCACTGCCCACTGTGTCACTGCTTGAGAAAAATCCCATTGAGAGGATTGAAACGTCGCATGTCTGGTGAATAAAGCCTTTTTCTACTTTTCTACAAATTGGATGTGCTGCGGAATTCTTTATTTCTATATTTTGGAGGTGGATCGCCCCCACAGCCGCTGGCACTCCGACTGCACTTTGTCGACAGTGGTGCTGCCCACGCTATCTTCATTTATATCTAACCTACACAGACTATCTCGCACTTACTATCTGTATTATATATATATAAGCTAACTAACTATCTAACTATCTAATGTAATGACACAGGAATGCAGAGAGCTCAGCAATAACACTGCTCTCTCTCAGATCTGCAAAATACTGCATACAGGGGCTGCTGGAGAGGTTCTTATATAGTAAGGGGTAGGCAACTTTCCTATTGGTTGCTAGAGATGTTGCTAAGCGCAGACAAAGACATTGCAGCCTTCTCATTGGCCCACAAGCAAGAAGGTCGGTTACTGATGAAAAATAAATCTAGAATATTCAAAATTACAAATATATATCACTATATTGTAAATATTGCGAATTCTCAAAGTGCCAAATTTGCTATTAATATTTGCGCCCAACACTAGTTATTTGCGGTAAAAGCATTTATTCTCATATTTCTATAGAAAAATATTCACAGTTGACTTGTTCTTTTATTTACTTAGAAATCGTTTAGTGGCCTATTTTAGTCCAATAGGAGAAATTTATATGCAGTTCACTTTTGCTGTTATTTGCACTGAAATCGTTTTGTTGACAATTTCAAATCCTTTAGTTGCTTAAAAATATATTTGGTGCTTTTAGGGGTGTTTTATTTGCTTGTAATTTATTTAGTTCAGCTAAAAGTATGTCAGATAGAGAAGTGCCAGGCCCTGCACAGGAGAGTGTCAGAGGCGAAAATGATTCTGGCTCAGGCACAGGTTGCAGCAGAGTAAAGGGGGCGTGGCAACAGGTGTTTCTTCCTGAGGTCTCAGGTCCACATGTCAGCTAGCGGTCGTGTCGTGACTAGCAAACCAGCGGTTTGACTGGATCTTCAACTTTGTCGCAAGTGACAGCAGCACCGGCAACCTGAGTCTAGAATCGCTAATGAGCAGCTTTCTTTACCCACATAGTGAAGAAGCTACTCACAAGCAGCAGGTAGACCTGTGCAGGACCTGAACCAGCATGTGGTGGCATACTTTGACAGCACCCTGCCAGCCATCATAGAAGATCGTCTGGACTACTGAGCAGCCAAACTGGGGGCGGAGCCAGCATCCAAGCCGTGAAGACATGCTTTGCTGAGCTCCGCTTATTCTCTTGCTACAGGATCCGCTAACGCTAGCTAAAAGACTTCAAAATTGTGAAGATCAGGGAACAAAAAAAGACAGCGATCGGGGTGAGTCTGAAAACTCCTGCACCTTACCGGTGTCCATGAAATTCGTAAAGCAAGCCTTGGCAGAAGCTCTGTTTCCCCTCAAACTGGACCTATCGGTGCTGACACACGAAATTCAGCACATAGGCCATAGGTTTCAGGTATGCTTTCGGTTTAGAGGCATACCTGAAACGGTGCATAATGGAAATCTCAAGTCCACTATTAAACAAATTGCCGAATCCCTCCTAGGTAACAGCGAACCATCTCATATAATCATAGAAAGAGCTCACAGAGCTCTCAGACCGAAACCAAATGACTCTGAACCACCCAGAGATTTAATCTGTTGATTTCTGATTTATATGGATAAAGAGAACATCCTCAATGCAGCCAGTTCTTCAAATAACATCACCTATGGCGAATCCTCTATCTCTATTTATCAAGATCTCTCTCCTTTTACCCTGAGAAAGAGGAGAATTCTTAAACTCCTTACAGATCACCTTCGCAACAAACATATGCCTTTGTCCTAACTTTCAAATATTCTGGAAAACAGATCAAGATCGCCTCATATATCGATCTACAAGTAGCTTTTTCCACTATGGACATTTCTCCTTTGGGCATAGCAGACTAGGAAGCGGAGTCTGAAATCACCTCTCTACCAGACCTCCCCAAGATGACCCCATTGGAGAAATTTACTACGCCGAAATGACACCGGATGAAACACTGCAGCGGCAACCTAACCCCCAGAAAGATAACCGGGACCATCTTTTAATCCTCTCTTTCCTATAGTTAAGATTTTACCTGAGATACCAATGTCTCTACATTATTATGCTCTCATCCCACTTCTCCCTTTCTTCCTCCCCTTTCTACCCTTCCCCTCCTGAAGTCTATTATCCCCATCCTCTCTGATCCCAAAAATGGCAAGACCTCTTATCTTGGGTCAAACCCACATTTCCCCCCTCTGAAGAAGCCTTCAAGCTTCATAATGCTATTAAGGATGCTATTTGCTTCATTACTGTTATACTACTGTTATGTTTTTTGCTTTATGCATTTTTTATGTTTCTTTAGATACGGAACACATGGGTACTACTTCTTCATGTATTGGCTGGTTGCAGATTAGTTGTCTCCTCTCCTAGAGGCTGCCATGACACTCCACAATACCAAACAACTACTCTTCTTTTACAATTACGGTCAAACCCCCACAAAAATGTATTTCCTTTATTTGCCATGACCTCAAATTAACATCCTCTAATGTAAAGGGACTTAGATTCCTATCCAAAAGATCACACATTTTCTCCCTTCTGTGGAAGGAGAAGTGCTCTGTAATCTTCCTCTAGGAAACCAACTATAAACATGGTAAATACCTGGACCTTTCTTTCTCTAAATGTCTGAACTGGTATCATTGTGGAGCAGACGGCGCAGCCTCTAGGGGAGTGAGTGTGGGGTTTTGCAAAAATGTCCCCTTTTTGTATTTCACACACAAGACCCTGATGGCAGATATATTATTCTAAAAGGCAGCATCAGACATAGGATGTATACATTTGTCAACATTTATGCACCAAATTCTGATTAAATCACTTGGCTACTATCTGTTTTAACCTTAGTGGAGTCCATGCAGGAGGGAACACTTGTTTTGGCAGGTGACTTTAATGTCGCTCTACAGCCCCTTAACCCTACTTGCATTGATTACTCCTTTTATTGTACTCCAGGAAATTCCTACAGTAGGATTGACTATATATTTACTCCTAAAGACCAAATACACCTATGTGCTGATGCGAAGATCGGAAATATTACCATCTCAGACCACTCTCCTGTCTTTTGCACTCTACGTTCACCATCTGTTCCAGGTAGGACTCCTATTTGGAGACTAAATGAGTCTATACTAAGCAACGAAGACCATAAGAATTATTTCTCATCTCTCTTAGAATAATTTTTCTCCATCAACAACAAACTTGACACTTCCCCTCAAATTCTATGGGATGCCTACAAAGTGTTCATTATGGGTCACTTTATTAGCAAATGCTCCTTTAAAAAAAAAAAAAAAAAAACAAGCAAACACCTCTCTTCCTTACTAGACCAGATCCACGCTTTGGAATCACTCCATAAATGATCCCTATCAGCCCAACACTTGTCTAGCCTTACAGCCTTTAGGACGGAACTCAAAAACCTCCTAAATGCAAAAGCAGACAAATGCTATTTATCCTCCCAACATAAATTCTTTGCCCATGGCAATAAAGCCTCAAAATTTATGATGCAACACATAAGACGTAGAAAACTAGCAAGACATGTAACTTCCATTAAATCCCCTCAAGGACATCAACTTTTTTCCTCGGAGGCCATTCCCAAACAGTTTAGACTCTTCTATGAAACTCTATATAACCTACCATATGCGAAGAACGACCAAGACATTCTAGATAGAGACTACTGTTAATTCTTTCCTTTAATCATTTAACCTCCCAACTCTGTCTTCCACCCAACTAGATATATTAGCAAAACAGTTTTCACTTACAGAACTCAAAAACACCCTTAAGACCACCCCAAAAGACAAATGCCCTGGCCCAGATAGCTTCCCAACCATTTATTATACCACTTTCCAAAACTCCTTGCTCCCTCACTTACTTTCCGTTTGTAATCTTGCTCTACATAACCAACCATTGTTACCTGACATGACCAACGCACTAATTACAATAATTCCCAAAGAAGGCAAAGACCCGACATCTTGCGCAAACTACCGTCCCATATCCTTATTAAACATAGACTTAAAACTCCTTGCAAAAATGCTCGCCACCAGACTTCAACCCTTTCTCCCCAACTTGATCTACCCTGATCAGGTGGGATTTGTAAAGGGCCGTGAAGGAAAAGATAATACTTCTAAGGTCCTAGATGCCCTCTTTTTTGCCTCGTATAAAAAACTACCTTTGGTATTACTTGGCACTGATGCCGAAAAATCATTTGATCGTATAGACTGGTCCTTTATTAAACACACCCTGTATAAATTTCACTTCCCTATTCCCTATGTTAAAGCTGTGTTTGCGATGTACGCAAACTCCTCTGCTTCTGTTTTAGTCAACAACCTCATTTTGCCTTGTTTTTACATAAAAAAAGGAACACGTCAGGGTTGCCCCCTCACCCCTCTAATATTTTTCCTTGTGATGGAAACCTTATTACAAGCTTTGAGACCGGAAGAGGGTATTAAAGGACTTAAGATAAGATCACAAAATTACAAATTAGCTGCTTTTGCTGATGATCCTAACCACAAACCCCAACAAATCTATGCCCCTAATAATTTCCCTCTTAAAAAATTTGGTTCCCTCTCTAACTTTAAGGTAAACCCACAAAAAACTCAAATCCTACATATAGGCCTCTCCCCTAACCTTATTTCATCTCTTCAGTTAAACTCCTCATTCAACTGGTCCTCCCATCATCTAACCTACTTGGGTATCAAATTAACCTCACACCTCTCAGACTTATTTCACCTCAACTACACTCCTCTATTGGCGGCCATTGTTGCTCAGTTGGACTCCCTGGATTATCCTTACCTGTCATGGTTTGGTAGGATGAACTTGGTGATGTACCTAGTGATCCCTAGACTCACTTGCCTTCTCCAGGTCCTCCAAATTGCTATTCCGAGATCTTTTTTTCAGATCTTTGAATACAAATTTGTCAGTTCATTTTGCAGAAAAAGAAGCCTAGATAATCCTTCTCAACCTTAACTAAACCCAGACACCTAGAAGGTATAGTTCTCCTTGACCCTGAACTATATATGAAGGCTATACACTTAAGCATAGTGGTTGATTGGCTCAGACCCTCCTATCAAAAACAGTGGCTTCCAATGGAAAATATATTTCTTCCTTCTACTTTCAGGGCCCTTTTGCTGGCGGACAGGCCACTCCCCGCTATCTCCTCTATCCCAAATCCTATAATATGCACCACTTTAAAAGTGTGGGGGTGGTTCTTACCTTCACCTCTCCTTCAGGTCAGAGATATTATTTTCCGTGCCCTAAGAGATCTAAGAGACTCCTGTCCTCCTGAAATCAGATCTTCTTCTTTGTTAATAACTGATTTGTTGGATGATAATGGTTGCATTCTTTTAGAACCTTCACTAAAAGAGTGTCTTAATGTCCACACCCCACATGCTTTATTTCATGGTTTTCTCAAAAAGAAATTGCTCCTAGAACTAAGTGAATAAACACCCAATCTCTACCACTGTGGTTTGAAAATCTGCTGACCAATGCCAGATACCCTTATAAATTGATCTCCACTTTATATAAAAAATATAATCCTCTCCCCCGCGGATGTCAAACCAGCAGTAATTGGGTTATGGGAGAAAGACTTGGGAAGACAATTATCTCAGTCAGAGACTACCAAGCTCTTTATCACACCTAGCAAACTTTCACGTTGTGTTTGAGTGCAGGAAAACGGGTACAAAGTACTTTCTAGATGGTATAGGACCCCAGGCAAGATTTCTCTTTTTTATTCCAACATTTCAGACCAATGCTGGAGATGTGGAACTAGTAGAGGTTCATTTTTTCACATATGGTGGAGTTGCCCTTTATTACTTTCTTGGTGGAATACCATTTTTCGACTAAGCAATGATGTTTGTAGATCCAGGTTTTCCTGTACTCCTGAAATTGCTCTCCTATCTTTTTCCATCCGTGGAGAAGACACCCACAAAATGTCCCTTTTCTCCCTATGGCGTTCTTCTGAGACCCCTTCTGTAGAACAATGGATTAATAAAGTTGATCAGTTCTACCGCTTGGAGGAATTCTCCCATTGGGAGCTTAAAACTAGAAGTACTTTTTTCCATATCTGGTCTCCTTGAAGGAATTATAGGCATTTTACCTAACATAATGTACACATGATTTATACTCGTGTGTTCCTGAGTTTGTTTTTCTAATTTTCCTTGGTTACTGCATGCTTTGCATATAATCTAAACTATTGTACAAGTATTATGTCTCTTGTATCAAGAAGCATTATGTCTACAGTTAATTTTGCATTGATATATTAAAACAATAAAAATTGTTTATAATAAAAAAAAATTATGAATCAGGTGTGGATCAGCCAGGATTTCCACCCACCAATGCCTTATGCATCAGACTAGATCATCCATCTCCACACTATGTCACCTTGCCACTGTGTGGTATCCTGCTGCTGCTGTTGCTGTCATGTCCACACTATGTCATTAGTGTTGAGCGCGAATATTCGAATTACGAATATTTATCTCGAATATCGCATCTTCGAGAATTCGCGAATATTTCGAGTATAGTGGTATATATTCGTTTTTTCGAATATTCATAATTTTTTACTAGAAAAATCAGCAAGGTAATGATACTCGATCAATACAGGTGTGGATCAAAAACAAATATATAGCACTATAGAAGATAGTGCTATATATTAGTTTTTTTGAATATTCGTCATTTTTTGCCATCTGAAATTATGATTAATCCCTGCTTAAGTTGCTTGTCGAAAATGATGAACATTCTAAACAAATATTCTAAAAAACAAATATATGGCACTATCTTCTATAGTGCTATATATATATATATATATATATCTTGAGAAAGGCTCTTGTGAGAGCCGAAACGTCGCTTGTGCCACCTGTGGGTGAATAAACTCTTTTTCACTGAAGATCCTTGGGAGTGCAGTCTGTTTTTTCTATTCCGTATCAGTGGGTAAGCACCAGTTACCATACCCGGACATTGCACCCGTTTTTTACTCCATTTTTTGCTTGGTGGTGCTGCTAGTTATTTATTATATATATATATATATATATATATATATATATATATATATATATATAGTGCTATATATTTGTGATTCCTCTCTGCTTAAGTTGCTTGTCCAGCAACTTAAGCAGGGAGGAATTATGATTTTAGATGGAAAAAAATTGCGAATATTCTAAAAAGCTAATATATAGCCCTATACCTGTCAAGATTGCGGCTTGTGTGATATAGGCTGCTCATCGACCAAGATACTTCTGGGGGCAACCTGCCTGGCATGAACAGGCCTCCAGTAGCTACAGACAATGAGAAGACAAACGTTCAAGATAGCTTTCACACTCGCATTTGGTGCGGATCCGTCTTGTATCTGCACAGACGGATCTGCATCAATAATGCAAACGCTTGTATCCGTTTATAACGGATCTGTTTGCATTAAACATTCAAAAAAAAGTCTACGTCAAAACTGATGTCTTGACTTACATTGAAAGTCAATGGGGGACGGATCCGTTTTCAATTGCACCATATTGTGTCAGTGAAAAACGGATCCATTCTTATTGACTTACATTGTAAGTCTAGATGGATCCGTTAGGCTTCGCATAGTCAGACGGTCACAAAAACGCTGCAAGCTGCAAGCCTTAGTCAAGATTCAAACCACCAACCAGGCCCTGGTCTCATTGTCCGGTGAAAACATCACAGGTTCCCAGTCATCATGGAATGAAAAGGATGGCATCTTTATTATATTTTATTAACGTAATAATAAAATATTTAATACATTTATTAATAAAATTTTAATTTTGTCTACGACAGGAGAGAATCGGACAGTCTTCTGTTTATTCAACGACGTGGTGTTGCGATGGAGAAATCAAGCAAAGAAAACTATTCCTCTCCACCTGGAGACGAATCCTGTCAAGATTGCTGCAAGTGCGGTATTGGCTGCTCATCGACCAAGAAACCTCTGAGGGAAACCTGCCTGGCATGAACAGGCCTCCAGTAGCTACAGACAATGAGAAGATAAAGCTTAAAGATAGTTCGGAGCCCGGAAGAGTCTCAAAGTTACTCAAGATTCAAACCAACTAGGCCCCGGTCTCTTTGTCCGATGAAAACATCATGGGTTCCCAGTCATCATGAAAATCAAAAGGAGGGCATCCTGTGGTGCAAGGAGATGAAGAGGGTCTTCAGATTCCCCCTGCACTATACGGACGTTTCAGAAATGAACCGCTGCTTCCGACAGCTGCTCCTTGGAATGTCATGCAGCATCCCGGTCATCCGGCATCTATTCGACCCGCTGAAGGTTTATTTTGAAAGTGTGTAGACACCAACACGGGGCCCCCACACTGCAGATTTATCATGGAGACACCGTATTTTATAATATTAAATTATTATTTTGTGCATTAGCAATACTGACCAAATGCTGACCGAGTGAAGGCGTATGCTCCCCAGACAGGATCAGTTTTTTGTGGGCTATTGTTCTGACGGATCAAAGGAAGGGCAAAATAATCAGTGACTTCAACACAAACTTACTGCTGACACCCTCTCCATTCTGTCGGGGGGGCTCTACTTTTATAAGCCTTTAATAGAACAGGTTCTGTAGACATCTATGTGGAATCATCTGACAAGGATGTAAATGGAGTGCGCTTCTTCTTGATGCTAACATGAACCTATAAGGCTGAGTTAATACTTGAGTTATTTGGTCAGTTTTGGCCCTGTGACTGCCCAAATAAGAGAAGTGTGCAGTGATTCTAATAGCGACGCCTGTCATCTGCAGTATTATTTCACTACCCCAGCACATTCCCTATGAGTGTTACTGCAAGGCACAGTGTTCTACACCCATATAAAGGCTCTATGCAGCTAAGAAATAGCAGTTTTTATCGCGATTCGTTGCATGTAGATACGGATCAAAGAAAAATGTTTCGCTCAAATCTAATTATAATAATAAACAATAAAAAATAAAGATCATAGGCATCACCCAAAATGTACATTAAATATGAATAAAATTATTTTCTCGTACGGTGAACGTCATAACAGAAAAAAAAATCGAACCTCGCTTCTCCTAAAAAAAAAAAAAAACAATGAAAACTGGTCAAAAAGTTATACATACTCCAAAATAGTGTGAATTAAAAACTTCAGATTGTCCAACAACCCCAAAAAATGTGTCCCTACGCAGCTCCATAGATGTAACTATAAAAAATATATATGAGGGTCAGAATATTGCAATGCTTGTTTTCAAGGCTCTTTAATTTGTTTACATATTAAAACACCACAAAAACAATATAAATATGGTATCTCTCTGATCGTACTGACTCAAAGAATGAAGGTAACAGCTCAGTTTTATGGAATGCCATTAACACAAAACCAATAAAACTATGGCGGAATTGCATTTTTTTTCCAGTTCCACCATATATATTTTTTTTCCAGCTTTCCATTACATCTTATGCAATATAAAATGTTTCATGCACAGTACATCTTTGTTCTGAATGCTCGCCGCTGTGCACGAGAATGTGGACTGTTGAATATCTTAAGGAAAAAACATTTCCTTCCTTGTCTCCAGTGCAGAGAAAGGTGATACCTTATTCAGTAATCTAATTGCTTCTACACATGAATAAAAGATATATGGATTGCCACAGATAGGTTCAAGTAACTTAATACTCCTGGTATCACAACTTACAATTGGTAGAGTGCTTAGAGATTTTCTAGGGGAGTGTTTTTATGTATTTATATTGACTGACCAGCATGACCTTTTCCAATCTCCTATCTACCCCAATATTTCTTCTCAAATTATTATTTTAACTTTTTATTTAACTCTGCTCACCACTCAGTACAACCTGAGAAGAATGAACATTGAACATTGATATCTATCTACTATCTATCTATCTATCTATCTATCTATCTATCTATCTATCTAATGTCTATTTATCTATCTATCTATCTACAAACTAAGATAATACAGCAGCACCAGAAATGTAAAATATATCAAGATAAGTAGCAGGAGATGCTAGTACCGAACATAGGACTACAAGTCCAAGAAAATTAAAAAAAAATTAACAGCTCCCAAAATGTGTGAATATCTTTTGTCGCTTCAAAATCTAAGACAGCTTCCTTACTGTCTTACATTTAGACCATAATATACGCCTAAAACAGGTGTAGAAAATGATGAATGAGATGAGCCAGCCATCCCCCGCCTATACCACGCTCACTTTTTTAGACCAGAACTAAGCAGGGAAAAGGCGCAGATTGCGGTGTAAAGGACCTTTGCTCCGCAATGTGCGTGAGAAATACGCATAATTTAGATGTATTTCTGTTTGATAAATGACCTACTTAATTTTTTCCCTACCTTTGGAGTGTGCTGTTCATTTTAATATCATCTATCTATCTATCTATCTATCTATCTATCTATCTATCTATCTTTCTATTAATCTATCTATCTATGTATGTCATAATATATCTATCTATCTATCTATCTCTCATCTGGCTACATATAATAAACCAGCTATATTGAATAATTGTGTATTTTCACATTTTCAATAATTTGGTTTGACATTTCTGTAAAGATTGAAATCACACTTTCCAAAACCTGACAGAAATCATTGCTGTAGGCTCAGTCAGTTCTAATTTGAATCAAATATTAGTACTTCAGATAGGTGTTACTTTATAAACTACAGAAACTGCTGAGTACTCATAAACCTTCTAAATCCAAATTATATTTTACAAACTAGGAAACAAATTAAATATTAAACACCTTGGCTTGATTAAACAATACTGACTACTAGTGTTAATCACAAATATTCTAATCACAAATTTGTATCGCGAATATCGGCACTTCGAGAATTCGCGAAGATGTAGAACATGGATGTCAAACTCATGGCCCTCCAGATGTTGCAAAACTACAACTCCCATCATTCCCTGATAGCTGTAGTATGCCCAGGCATGATGGGAGTTGTAGTTTTGCAACAGCTGGAGGGCCACGCGTTTGACATCCCTGATGTAGAATATAGTGCTATATGTTCGTAATTGCGAATATTCCAGATTTCTTTCCATCAGTAACCTCCCTTCTTGCTTGTGGGCCAATGAGAAGGCTGCAATATCTTTGTCAGAGCTTAGCAACATCCCTAGCAACCAATAGGAAAGTTGCCTACCCCTTTCTATATAAGAAACTCCCCAGCAGCCATTTTCGGCAGTTTTTTTGCAGTTCTGAGAGAGAGCAGTGACATTGCTGTGCTCTGTGCTTTCTTCTGGATCCTATTCCTTATCCAATTACATTAGATAGGTAGTTACCTCATATATATAATACAGATAGTTAGTGAGAGATAGTCAGTGTAGGTTAGATTGTGAATGTGATATAGTGTAGCTAATAGGTTCCAGTGCCGGGTGTTAGTTAGTGTGATAGGAATTACAGTTTCTCTGCTGTCCATACATACATGCTACAGACATAGTGCTGTGATGTCACAACAATACTTAGTGCACCAATTAGTGATATCTACTCAGACCTGATAAAATATAAAGTTGCATTTTATCAGGTCTGAGTAGATATTACTCAGACCTGATAAAAGTGAAGATTTGGGCAATCATGAAAATAATGACTGGAGATCTTAAATTCTAGAATTTGTGAATTTATTGTGAATACTATGCAAAAAAATTAACAAAATATCGTGAAAAACTGATATTTTCTATGCCGCTCATCACTACTGACTACGAGTAATTCTTCAGTTATAGTATGTAATTGAATCTTGAGTTCCTGCCACCTACTTAGAACTGGGGGTAGAAGTGACATTAAATTCATCTTGCACAAATAGAGTAAAAATCACCATTATATACTATGCCATTATACATAACAACCATATTTTATTCAGGGAGCATTTATTTTCAAAGATAGATCTCGAGAACCTAAGATTGGTGTCCATATTGGTGTCCATATTGTCTGGGAGGGGGGGGGGCATTTTTGTGCCATTTTGGTTCTTTTTTTAATACTTTTTTTGTATTGGTTTCAGTTTTTGTAGGAAAATCATATGCTTCAGGTGTGTTGTTTGTAGATATGAGCAAAATTTAGAAAAATTAGATTCGGCAACATCACCAAAATTTTACAAGAAATTCAATTTGGTACAAATTAATTTGTCACAAATCTCTATGTTAAAACCCTATTCAGCCTATCATTCAATGGGACAGTTTTTAGAGGCAGCTTAGACAGAAGTGCACGCATCTAAAGGCCATTAAAAATGGTAATATGCTAGTTCAATATGGATTTTAGGGTTTAAAAAAGAAAAAAATCACTCACATGATCATGCTGGGAGCACGCAATGATGTTATAATGCTCATTGCAGGTCCTTTGGCATGTCTTTTCCACTCAAGAGAGGAGCAGAGTCAGACTAACTCTGAGCAAGCAAGTGGATGAGGTGAGTATTTTTTAGGAAAAATGATTTGCTAAAATGATTTGTGGCAAATTTTTCCTAAACTTTTAATCAAATTCAGCTTTGGATGCATTGATTCACTCAACACTGTTTTTTTGGGTCTAAAATGTACACTTAGCCAGCCGTTTTTTCCTTGCTCCAAAAAAATGCATTTTGATATTCAGTGCAGTTGTTATATGTCATAAGTAGAGATGAGTGAATCGACTTTGGATGGTACATCTGAAGCTGATTCGCTAAAAACGTTGTTCTAATACTGCATGAAGATCCCGCTTCGTACAGTATTAGAATGTATTGGCTCAATGAGTCAAAGTTATTACTTCACAAAGTTGCGCGAGACTTTGTGTAATAACTTCAGGAATTGATTATTACTGTAAAAAACCTTGGTACGGGTTCGGTTCCAAGGTACCACCTGAAGAGCTATCTTTGGCTCATCGGAGCCAGTACATTCTAATACTGTATGGAACGGGATCTCTGTACAGTATTATAACTAAGTTTTTAGCAAATGGACTTCAGATGTACAATCTGAAGTCGATCCACTCTTCCCTAGTTATAAGCCATGTCCCCTTGTCTGTCTATGCTGTCCGAATAGAGGTCCTGTCTATATGATGTCCACTGATGGAGGGTCATGAGACCAAGCAAATCAGCTCCATGTTATGTTTATTGGCCTGGCACTGAACTCCCAACTTGTGGAAGGGCAGATGGCAGGTGCAGTGTATTTGAATATAGGAGGCATCACATGGAGGTGATTTTTCAGGTCACATGATTCTCCATCAACAGCCATTCTATGGACGAGACCTCTGTGTGGACAGCACAAAAGACTTGGCAAACAATACCTTATAAAATATAGAAAATGGAGCAGAATTTCAACAAAGAATATATTAGGAGGTGCAATATAATCATCTCACAAACACATTGGTCAACAATAACCAGAAAGTGCCCGACCCCTTTAATATAATGTCTGGGGCCCAGTTCCTCTATTTTTTTTCACTAATGATTTTATGAACAATGTCAAAATAAGTGTCAATATTTCTTTAGCATGCAAAATATTCAGCGCTTGCAGACTGCATAAATAATACATATCACTTAAAGCCCCTAAAAAATGGCATTTATTTTTAAAAATGCAAAGATATAGACCTGCAGGGGCAACAATTGCATGAACTTACATACAGATGTGTTCTTGCATTTCCTCTTGGCTCGACAGTTCCTGAGATGTTTAGTATGATATGACCATCTGTTAAAAAACATGATTTTGGAATACTCTGTTGGGATATATACTGTGTATATATATATATATATATATATAGAGAAAAGAGATAATCCAGCGGGAGCACCAGCCAAGGTGTGGGTGCAATATCCAGTATAGGGTAGCGGCAATACCCTGAGTATTGTAAAGACGAAAAAATCCGGAATGCACTCCAAAATGAATGTGAAATAAAAGATTTATTCACCCATAACAATGGCAAAACTTGCGATGTTTCGGCTCACAAGAGCCTTCCTCAAGGCTTGAGGAAGGCTCTTGTGAGCCGAAACGTCGCAAGTTTTGCCATTGTTATGGGTGAATAAATCTTTTATTTCACGTTCATTTTGGAGTGCATTCCGGATCTTTTCGTCTTTATATATATATATATATATATATATATATATATATAGCCTATAATTGTGAACATGCGGCTACTCAGTGGTTGGGATGTCACAGTTTTTTCGAGCATTTCATGATATTGTACTGAAATTGTATTTTGAGAAATTTAAGTCCCTAACAAAATTCAAGTGAAGGTAACGGTGGGCACCTTTGTACATTAAATTAACTACAGAAACGGATATTAGATCATTGAAAGACTTGGGTACTCTATAACAGTAAGCTAAGCAGCGACAGTCAATAGCGTGCACCTGCTCTCAAAATGAAATAAAATTATTGGACGCAGCAACAGTGGGATTAAGAAAAACAGATGAATGCTTCTTAATAAGTCACTTGTATAGTATAATTGTACAATATGGAACACAGTTTTGGATACTAAAATGTAAAAATTATATAGAGAAATGCAAACAATATGCAACTAGCTTAAACAATGGGCATGCCAAATGGCCTTTTTTTGAGAGAGACCACAGAAGTGATCACATAGCTGTGGATAGTTTCAAAGTCAACAAAAACACCAAAAGTGAACAAAACTGTAGAACAGACTAGGACGTGTCATTTTGTGTGGAGAAAATGAATTTAGCAGACGTCTACAGTGTGAGTAGCTAAACGTTGATCAGCAAAAAAATAATACAAAAGCAACAGCAACATTTTAAAAAGGTATGGGGAGATTTATCAAAGCTAGTGTAAAGGAAAACTGGCTTAGTTGCCAATAGAAACCATATTCCACCTATTATTTTTTAGAGCCCCTTGGGAAAAATCAAAGGTAAAATCTGATTGGTTGCTATGGGCAACTAAGCCAGTTTTCTTTTACAACAGTTTGATAAATCTCCCCTGTAGTCATTATCTTATTTAGAATGTTATAACCAGTCAAAATTAATTTTGGGTCCGGTTCACAGACTTTTTAACCACTTCAACCCCGCTAGCTAAAACCCCCTTCATGACCAGGCCACTTTTTACACTTCGGCACTACACTACTTTCACCGTTTAACGCTCGGTCATACAACTTACCACCCAAATGAATTTTACCTCCTTTTCTTCTCACTAATAGAGCTTTCATTTGGTGGTGTTTCATTGCTGCTGACATTTTTACTTTTTTTGTTATTAATCGAAATTTAACGATTTTTTTGCAAAAAAATGACATTTTTCACTTTCAGCTGTAAAATTTTGCAAAAAAAACGACATCCATATATAAATTTTTCACCAAATTTATTGTTCTACTTGTCTTTGATAAAAAAAAAATGTTTGGGCAAAAAAAAAAAATGGTTTGGGTAAAAGTTATAGCGTTTACAAACTAAGGTACAAAAATGTGAATTTCCGCTTTTTGAAGCAGCTCTGACTTTCTGAGCACCTGTCATGTTTCCTGAGGTTCTACAATGGCCAGACAGTAGAAAACCCCCACAAATGACCCCATTTCGGAAAGTGGACACCCTAAGGTATTCGCTGATGGGCATAGTGAGTTCATAGAACTTTTTATTTTTTGTCACAAGTTAGCGGAAAATGATGATTTTTATTTTAATTTTTTTTTTCTTACAAAGTCTCATATTCCACTAACTTGCGACAAAAAATAAAAAATTCTAGGAACTCGCCATGCCCCTCACGGAATACCTTGGGGTGTCTTCTTTCCAAAATGGGGTCACTTGTGGCGTAGTTATACTGCCCTGGCAATTTAGGGGCCCAAATGTGTGAGAAGTACTTTGCAATCAAAATGTGTAAAAAATGGCCTGCGAAATCCGAAAGGTGCATTTTGGAATATGTGCCCCTTTGCCCACCTTGACTGCAAAAAAGTGTCACACATCTGGTATCGCCGTACTCGGGAGAAGTTGTAGAATGTGTTTTGGGGTGTCATTTTACATATACCCATGCTGGGTGAGAGAAATATTTTGGCAAAAGACAACTTTTCCAATTTTTTTATACAAAGTTGGCATTTGACCAAGATATTTTTCTCACCCAGCATGGGTATATGTAAAATGACACGTCAAAACACATTCCCCAACTTCTTCTGAGTACGGCCATACCAGATGTGTGACACTTTTTTGCTGCCAAGGTGGGCAAAGGGGCACATATTCCAAAGTGCACCTTTCGGATTTCGCAGGCCATTTTTTACACATTTTGATTGCAAAGTTCTTCTCACAGATTTGGGCCCCTAAATTGCCAGGGCAGTATAACTACGCCACAAGTGACCCCATTTTGGAAAGAAGACACCCCAAGGTATTCCGTGAGGGGCATGGCGAGTTCCTAGAATTTATTTTTTTTGTCGCAAGTTAGTGGAATATGAGACTTTGTAAGGAAAAAAGAAAAAAAAAGAAAAATCATCATTTTCCGCTAACTTGTGACAAAAAATAAAAAATTTGAGGAACTCGCCGTGCCACTCAAGGAATACCTTGGGGTGTCTTCTTTCCAAAATGGGGTCACTTGTGGCGTAGTTATACTGCCCTGGCAATTTAGGGGCCCAAATGTGTGAGAAGTACCTTGCAATCAAAATGTGTAAAAAATGGCCTGCGAAATCCGAAAGGTGCACTTTGGAATGTGTGCCCCTTTGCCCACCTTGGCTGCAAAAAAGTGTCACACATCTGGTATTGCCGTACTCAGGAGAAGTTGGGCAATGTGTTTTGGGGTGTCATTTTACATATACCCATGCTGGGTGAGAGAAATATCTTGGCAAAAGACAACTTTTCCCATTTTTTTATACAAAGTTGGCATTTGACCAAGATATTTTTCTCACCCAGCATTGGTATATGTAAAATGACACCCCAAAACACATTGCCCAACTTCTCCTGAGTACGGTGATACCATATGTGTGACACTTTTTTGCAGCCTAGATGCGCAAAGGTGCCCAAATTCCTTTTAGGAGGGCATTTTTAGACATTTGGATCCCAGACTTCTTCTCACACTTTAGGGCCCCTAAAAAGCCAGGACAGTATAAATACCCCACATGTGACCCCACTTTGGAAAGAAGACACCCCAAGGTATTCAATGAGGGGCCTGGCGAGTTCATAGAATTTTTATTTTTTTTGCATAAGTTAGCGGAATTTGATTTTTTTTGTTTTTTTTCTCACAAAGTCTCACTTTCCGCTAACTTAGGACAAAAATTTCAATCTTTCATGGACTCAATATGCCCCTCACGGAATACCTTGGGGTGTCTTCTTTCCGAAATGGGGTCACATGTGGGGTATTTATACTGCCCTGGCTTTTTAGGGGCCCTAAAGCGTGAGAAGAAGTCTGGAATATAACATTTGGATTCCATGAGGGGTATGGTGAGTTCATGTGAGATTTAATTTTTTGACACAAGTTAGTGGAATATGAGACTTAGTAAGAAAAAACAAACAAAAAAATATATATATTTCCGCTAACTTGGGCCAAAAAAAATTCTGAATGGAGCCTTACAGGGGGGGTGATCAATGACAGGGGGGTGATCAATGACAGGGGGGGTGATCACCCATATACGCTCCCTGATCACCCCCTGTCATTGATCACCCCCCTGTAAGGCTCCATTCAGACGTCCGTGTGATTTTTACGGATCCATGGATCGGATCCATGGATCCATGGATCGGATCCGCAAAACACATGCGGACGTCTGAATGGAGCCTTACAGGGGGGTGATCAATGACAGGGGGTGATCAGGGAGTGTATATGGGTGATCACCCCCCTGTCATTGATCACCCCCCTGTAAGGCTCCATTCAGACGTCTGTATGATTTTTACGGATCCATGGATACATGGATCGGATCCGCAAAACACATGCGGATGTCTGAATGGAGCCTTACAGGGGGGTGATCAATGACAGGGGGTGATCAGGGAGTGTATATGGGTGATCACCCCCCTGTCATTGATCACCCCCCTGTAAGGCTCCATTCAGACGTCCGTATGATTTTTACGGATCCATGGATCGGATCCGCAAAACACATGCGGACGTCTGAATGGAGCCTTACAGGGGGGTGATCAATGGCAGGGGGTGATCACGGAGTGTATATGGGTGATCACCCCTCTGTCATTGATCACCCCCTGTAAGGATCCATTCAGACGTCCGCATGTGTTTTGCGGATCCGATCCATGTATCCATGGATCCGTAAAAATCATACGGACGTCTGAATGGAGCCTTACAGAGGGGTGATCAATGACAGGGGGTGATCAGGGAGTGTATATGGGTGATCACCCCCCTGTCATTAATCACCCTCCTGTAAGGCTCCATTCAGACGTCCGAATGATTTTTACGGATCCATGGATCCGCAAAACACATGCGGACGTCTGAATGGAGCCTTACAGGGGGGTGATCAATGACAGGGGGTGATCAGGGAGTGTAATATGGGTGATCACCCCCCCTGTAAGGCTCCATTCAGACGTCCGCATGTGTTTTGCGGATCCGATCCATGTATCCATGCATCCGTAAAAATCATACGGACGTCTGAATGGAGCCTTACAGGGGGGTGATCAATGACAGGGGGGTGATCAATGACAGGGGGTGATCAGGGAATCTATATGGGTGATCACCCGCCTGTCATTGATCACCCTCCTGTAAGGCTCCATTCAGACGTCCGTATGTGTTTTGCGGATCCGATCCATGTATCCGTGGATCCGTAAAAATCATACGGACGTCTGAACGGAGCCTGACAGGGGGGTGATCAATGACAGGGGGGTGATCAGAGAGTTTATATGGGGTGATCATGGGTGATCAGGGGTTCATAAGGGGTTAATAAGTGACGGGGGGTGTAGTGTAGTGTGGTGTTTGGTGCGACTTTACTGAGCTACCTGTGTCCTCTGGTGGTCGATCCTAACAAAAGGGACCACCAGAGGACCAGGTAGCAGGTATATTAGACGCTGTTATCAAAACAGCGTCTAATATACCTGTTAGGGATTAAAAAAATCAGATCTCCAGCCTGCCAGCGAGCGAGCGCGCGTTCACAGGAAATCTCGGGTATCGCGGGAGGACGCGTATATGCGTCCACCCAGAAGAGCAGGGCCGCCGGCAGGACGCAATCCTGCGTACGGCGGTCCTGTAGCGGTTAAAATATTCAGTTCAGAGACTAATCAATTTGGGCAAAACCGAAGTTGCTCCGATTGCCCTGAAAGTTGATACATAACCCCCTCTAGCCTCCTAAGAATCAAATTTATTTTAGAAAAACTATATCTTTTAATTTTGTATGATTTTTATTTTTTTGGAGGTGTTGGTTACAGCTGCCCTGCCCTATAAAAATCACACACCAGTTCTGGGTGTGCTTTTCACAAGAAGCATTGCCTGATGTGAATGATGCCTCGCACAAATGAGCTCTCAGAAGACAATTGTTGACTTGCATAAAGCTGGAATGGGTTATAAAAGTATCTCCAAAAGCCTTGCTGTTCATCAGTCGACGATAAGGTAAATTGTCTATAAATGGAGAAAGTTCAGCACTGCTGTTACTCTCCCTAGGAATGGCCGTTCTGTAAAGATGACTGCAAGAGCACAGAGCAGACTGCTCAATAAGGTGAAGAAAAATCCTAGAGTGTCAGCTAAAGACTTACAAAAGTCTCTGGCATATGCTAACATCCCTGTTAGCGAATCTACCATACGTAAAACACCAAACAAGAATGGATTTCATGGAAGGATACCACAGAGGAAGCCACTGCTGTCCAAAGAAAACATTGCTGCATGTTTACAGTTTGCACAAGAGCACCTGGATGTTCCACAGCAGTACTGACAAAATATTCTGTGGACAGATGAAACCAAAGTTGAGTTGTTTGGAAGAAACACACAACACTATGTGTCGAGAAAAAGAGGCACAGCACACCAACATCAAAACCTCATCCCAACTGTGAAGTATGGTGGTGGGGGCATCATGGTTTAGGTCTGCTTTGCTGCGTCAGGGCCTGGACAGATTGCTATCATCCAAGGAAAAATGAATTCCCAAGTTTATCAAGACATTTGCAGGAGAACTTAAGGCCATCTGTCCACCAGCTGAAGCTCAACAGAAGATGAGTGTTGCAACATGATAACGACCCAAAGCATAGAAGTAAATTAACAACAGAATGGCTTAAACAGAAGAAAATACCCCTTCTGGAGTGGCCCAGTCAGAGTCCTGACCTCAACCTGATTGAGATGCTGTGGCATGGCCTCAAGAAAGCGATTCACACCAGGCATCCCAAGAATATTGCTGAACTGAAACAGTTCTGTAAAGAGAAATGGTCAAGAATTACTCCTGACCGTTGTGCACGTCTGATCTGCAACTACAGGAAACGTTTGGTTGAAGTTATTGCTGCCAAAAAAGGTTCAACCAGTTATTAAATCCAAGGGTTCACATACTTTTTCCACCTGCACTGTGAATGTTTACATGGTGTGTTCAGTAAAAACATGGTAACATTATTATTTTTTTTGTGTTATTAGTTTAAGCAGACTGTGATTGTCTATTGTTGTGACTTAAATGAAGATCAGATCACAATTTGTGCAGAAATCCATATCATTCCAAAGGGTTCACATACTTTTTCTTGCATCTGTAGTACACAAAGACAGCAGCATTACAGAGGCGGCAGCAGCCTTACGGAAAATGATGGTTGGCAGGTTGCAGCAGTGGCATGATGGGGCAGTGGCATGATTGAGACACCAGCAGCAACCATACAGAACATGAATGTAGGCAGTTCACAGCAGTTGAACAACGGAGGCGTCAGCAGCTGTACAGAAATTGATGGTTGACAGGTCACATTAGTGGCATGATGGAGGCAGAAGCAGCAGCTGAACAGAACAAGATGGCTGGCAGGTCAAATTAGTGACATGAAGGAGACAACAGTAGCAGGTGTACAGAAAGTGAAACAGCAGTGATATGATGCAGGAGGCAACAGCAGCCTTACAGAGCGTAATGGTTGCCAGGTCGCATGAACAGCATGACGGAGGCGGAAGCAGCCATATAGAAAGGAAAATAGACAGACAGCAGCAGTGGCTAGATGGGGTACTGCCAGCAAGGCTAGATCTATTTATTGTAATCAGCCAGAGGAGTGTGAAAATCCTCCTGAATCCAGGATTGGTTCATTTTGACAAAAGTGATGTTTTGGACACTGGTGGAGGACAACTTGGTACATATACAGTAGGTGTCACCACGCCCCCTGTGGCACTGAAAACTGTCTCCGAGATGACTCTGAAGGATGGGCAAGAAAGATGAAAGACCGAATGCTGTGCCAGTTAGGGTGACTATTCCAGCCTGCCTGCCAGAAATCCATGGGTTTAGGGGACAGGTATTGTGCCAGAGACTTATCAGAGTTAGATAGGCTGAACCTGGGCCTGAACCTGAAGCTTTTGGCTTGCTGACTGGCCTCAGCCTGGCACAGCACGTGGAAAACTGCTCCATAATTTTAAGGAGACTGAAATTTCAGCTGTTGCTGCAACTGCTGCTGCGGATATTGCAGGTCATTGTGGTGGGAGAGGGGTGATTCTGTGGGAGGCGGAGAGAGGCCTCACTTACAGACAAGCTGTCGGCAGGCGTCTGCTCACCATAAGCTGAGGTAAGCTGTGTACACAGTTTTTCCTGGTAAAAACATAATTTTTTATCCTTTTCTGTGAGTAGAAAACATTCCCCATTTTGCCCTGGTAGTGAGAGTCTAAAAGCATGGCTATCCAGTAATCATTAGACTGCTTGATGGGAATGATATGTCTGTCACTGCGTAAGCAAGCGAGCATACAGGTTCTAGCCAGTGTGCACAAGGAGCCACTTCTTTCCAGCTCCTCCCCCCACTAAGATAATTGGGTGTTTTGGCTAGTGCCATCCTCATCATTGTCCTCTTGCTCCTCCACCTCTGACTCCTGCTCCTCTTCTTGCAGTGGCACCTCATCATCCTCAAGTTCATAATTTTTATCCTCCTCCTCCTCCTCCATGGCATATTCCCTTTGTGTGTCCCCAATAGCTATAGGGCGGACAGCAAGATGCATCAGCTGCTCTTCTTCCACTGTGGTCCCCTACTGCATGAGCGTCAGTGTCTGGTATGAGGTAAATATGAGAGGAATAACATCGTTCACAAACCTGCTGACAAACTGTGTGGCTTCTTCGAAGGGCTTCAGCACCCGACAGGTGTCTCAGATGAGCTGCCACTGCCTGACCTTGAGGAACAAATGGTCCCTGCTGATGAGGCTGTCTGGTTCATGATAAAATCATTCACTGCTTTCCACTGCTCATACAGACGTTTGAGCATGTGCAATGTTGATTTCCAGTGAGTTGATACATCACAGATCAAGTGGTGTAGCGGCAGGTTTTTCTCTTACAGAAGATCCATGAGAGCGTTACTCGCCATGCAAGAGTACCTGAAGTGCTTTGTCAGCACCTTGAGCAAGCCAGTGTACTTATTCAGAAAGTGCTTCACCACGGAAGTAGATTGCTGTCCTACCCTGAGTCTTGTAGTTAATACATATATATATATATATATATATATATATGTTGAAGGCTGCTTGCAGCCTGTAATTGTGGGAGGAGCGTGCTCACCCTTTATAAACCCCCTCCTCCAAGCAGGGGGGCGCCCGTTTGTTGCCGGCTGATCCTTCTTGCTTCAGCTGCTTCAAGCGCCTGACGTCACTTCCGGCGCGCCTCCCTTCGGTTCTTCACCGCACAGCCCGTTCGTGCTGCCAGCCGCGTCGCCTCGGGTAAGTATAGCCGCTCTGCGGCTGGCCAGGCGCGCCGCCATTGGCACCTCGTCCCTTGGGCTCGGCAGCGCACTGCCCGTCAGCCCCGCTCTGCCTGCCGCTGCAGCCCGGTCGGTGCTCATCGCGGGGCTCCCCGCTCCATGTGCTATTTCTTCGGCGCTTGTCGTCACGTGATGCCGCTCCGCCTGGGGGATGCTAGCCGGCTGGCAGAGACAGTTTACGGCAACCCGGGCTGCTGCTTCCACTACGTGTTTGGGCATGCTGTGTTGGGGAATCGCTCCCCCAGCCGGCTGGAATTTTCCCTTTGGTGACATGAGCCATTACGGTCGGAGGCGCCGGGATTGGCGGCGCCCAGCGTCCGGGTGCAGGCCTGCTGCGTTAATCCTCGCACTGCGGAGTAAAAAAAAAAAAAAAAAAGAGGACTTTGGCAGGTTGTTGCTCACATTAACCCTCGCGCTGCTGAGTGAATAGAAAAGAAAAAAAAAAAAAAAGGACTTCAGCAGGTTGTTGCTCACATTAACCCTCGCACTGCTGAAGAGAAAAAAAAAAAAAAAAAAAAAAAAAAAGGACTTCAGCAGGTTGTTGCTCACATTAACCCTCGCACTGCTGAAGAGAAAGAAAAAAAAAAAAAAAAAAAAAAGGGGTTCAGATGTCAGGCCGGCCAACTACCGCCCACACAAGTGCATTGGCTGGTCTCACCCCCTGGGGCGGACGTTCAGGCAATCGGGGGTCCAGCGGTGCCTGGGCCTCCCTCCGGTGCTTCCGCACTTAAATCTCCCAGGGGAGGAGAAAAGGGGGGGGGCATTCCCTGATTCCTACATCTCCGGTACTGGTCTACCTGGTCTCATGGGTAATGCCTCCCTGATTCGCTCAGGGGCAGTGTCTTCCTGGTGTGCTTAGGTGTAATGTCTTCCTGAATCGCTCAGGGGCAGTGTCTTCCTGGTGTGCTTAGGTGTAATGTCTTCCTGAATCGCTCAGGGGCAGTGTCTTCCTGGTGTGCTTAGGTGCAATGTCTTCCTGAATCGCTCAGGGGCAGTGTCTTCCTGGTGTGCTTAGGTGTAATGTCTTCCTGAATCGGTCAGGGGCCGTGTCTTCCTGGTGTGCTTAGGTGTAATGTCTTCCTGAATCGGTCAGGGTAATGTCTTCCTGGATCACTCAGGCGCAATGTCTTCCTGAACCGCTCAGGGGCAGTGTCTTCCTGGTTTGCTTAGGTGTAGTGTCTTCCTGAGTCACTCAGGTAATGTCTTCCTGAATCGCTCTGGTAATGTCTGCTGGAATCACTCAGGGCGATGTCTTCCAGGATCATTCAGGTGCGATGTCTTCCGGAATCGCTCAGGTGTGATGTCTCCCTGAATCACTCAGGTGTGATGTCTCCCTGAATCGCTCAGGTGTGATGTCTCCCTGAATCGCTCAGGTGTGATGTCTCCCTGAATCGCTCAGGTGTGATGTCTCCCTGAATCGCTCAGGTGTAATGTCTCCCTGAATCGCTCAGGTGTAATGTCTCCCTGAATCGCTCAGGTGTAATGTCTCCCTGAATCGCTCAGGTGTAATGTCTTCCCTGAATCGCTCAGGTGTAATGTCTTCCCTGAATCGCTCAGGTGTAAATGTCTTCCCTGAATCGCTCAGGTGTAATGTCTTCCCTGAATCGCTCAGGTGTAATGTCTTCCCTGAATCGCTCAGGTGTAATGTCTTCCCTGAATCGCTCAGGTGTAATGTCTTCTGGAATCGCTCAGGTGTAATGTCTCCTTGAATCGCTCAGGTAATGTTTTCCCAAATCACTCAGGAATGATGTCCGCCCAGCTTCATGTTGGTGTCACGTGTTCACTGGGTCAATCAGGGGCCAGGTGTTCCTTGTTCGTCCGGGGTCATGTGTTCCCTGTTCGCTTGGGTTTCATGAATCTCCGTGGTTGGCCGAGCTCCTGGTGTTCCTAAGCGTTCAGGGCTCATGTGTTCCCGGTTTCTTTCAGGTTGTTCCCCGTGTTGAGCCAGGTGTCACGGGCAGTACAAACCCGGGTGGCATGTGTTCCCTGGGTCATCCGGACCCGATTCCGGCCCAAGTTCCCCTTGGGTCAGGGTCACGCACCCTTTCCCTGCCCAGGGGTCTAGCTGTTCGCATCCCTCGCCGGGTATCAGTCCAAACCCAGCTTGTTTTCACGTACAACAGGGTCTCGGCCTCCAGGATTGCGAGCTAGCTGCTTGCGTTCCGCCAAATCTTCTCCTGGTCCAGGTAAAACCCAGCCACGGGCCTGCTGTGCACCTTGCCACTACGCAGCGTATTCATTGTCACAAACTCCTGTTCATAGGTCTCCATCTCACCCAGAGATCAGTAGCACGGTCCGTTCTTTTCAGGTAAGTAGCGAACACCTCTACGTGGTCAGACCCATTCCCCCCTGAATCGCTCAAGTGCTAATGTCTTCCCTGAACCGCTCGGGTGTGAGGTCGTCCCTGGATCGTTCGGGGGCAATGTCGTCCCTGAAACACTTAAGTATCATGGTTTTCCCTGAATCACCCAGGTATCATCTTCCCGGATCCCTGAATCGCTCTCATTTTTCCTCAGGTCGCAGGGGTCATGTCTACCCTGAATCATTCGGGTTTTGTCTTCCCTGGCGTTTTTTCACCAAATTGCAGGTGTCATTTTACCCAGGAACCGCATGTGTCATGTCTTCCCTGAATCCTCAGGGTTATGTTCTCCAATTCAGGTCATGTTTTCAATCGCATATGTCATCTCTTCCCTAAGTGACTCAGGGGCCAGGTTCCTGAATCGCGCTGGTGTTATGCCTCCCTTAGTCACTTAGGGGTAAGGTTCCCTGAATCGCTCAGGTGTGGTGTGTTCCCTGAATCGCTCAGGTGTGGTGTGTTCCCTGAATCGCTCAGGTGTGGTGTGTTCCCTGAATCGCTCAGGTGTGGTGTGTTCCCTGAATCGCTCAGGTGTGGTGTGTTCCCTGAATCGCTCAGGTGTGGTGTGTTCCCTGATTTGCTCAGGGGTGGTGTCCTCCCTGATGCGCTCGGGTTTCATATATCCCCTGAATCGCCCAGGTGCCATGTTCTCCCTGTTCCAGGTTTTGTTTTCCTTCCTCTTCCAGGTCGGTTGTTCCCAGGTTGCATATTTTCCTGAACAGTCTGGTTATGTATTCCTCTGATTCACGCAGATCAGGTTGGCCTGATTCGCTCAGGCTTCTGTTTTCCCGGCTCTCCCAGGGAGTATGTAGTGGCCAGGTCCAGCCGGACTCAAGGTTCTGCCCGGCCCTCCCAGATGTCCGTCATCCTCATGTAGATGCATATAATTGCCTGCGTTGCTTAGTATTCCATGTCGCCTGAACCGCTCAGGAGGCAGTGCATCGCCCGAATTACGCAGGTTCCATGCATCAGCCTGTAATGCTCAGGGATTGGTTCAGCAACGTCCGGCTGGTTCCTGGGTACCCGGGTCGTGTCCTGTGTGTCTGGATTTTGTTTCCGCAGGTTTGTTGCATACGGCGCGACTTCGGGCTCTGATGCTGGCTATCCAGGGTCACCCAGCAGTTGGCCATGACGCCCAGGCTGCATCCCGGTTCTCCATCACCTCTTTCCGGTGCCACCAGATCGCACCTCTCTCCGGGTCTCGCACCGACGCAAGCTTATTTTTCTTGTAAGCAGGGCCTCAGGCCACCGGAATGTCGATCCATCCTCAGTTATATCGCAGGGCTCCTCCATGCCCCGTCACTCCACGGCCCGGGTTTCAGGTAAGTTCCAGCCGAGTGGCGGCGTGATGCCTCTCCAAAGCTCAGAGCCTTCCTTCATTTACCACGAGCCACCTTTTCAGGGCTTCAGTATCGCCGGAGACGCGGCAGCGCTGTCCGTTGATTCGGTAGGTTGCAATCCTTTCTATACCATGTTCTTCTCTGTTTCCTTCTGATTCTCAGGTTTCATGTTTTCCGGATTAGCTCAAATGCACGTTTTTTTGCCCATTCACCCAGGTCTAATTCCCGGAGTCGCACGTGTTTTACGTGTTTCCTGGATCACTCGGGTCCAGGCATTTCCCTGGGTCGGTCGGGTTCATGTGTTTACCTGAGTTCCTCGGGTTATGTTCCAGAATCGCCCGGGTTATGTATGTTCCCAAGTCACTCAGGTTTTACATTTCCCTGAATCGCTCAGGTTTTGTATTTTCCTTTCTTTCAGGTTGCCAGTATCTCCAGGTGGTATGTTTTCCTGATTCACCCAGGTCACGTATTTTCCGGAATCACTCAGGTTTTGTTTCCTGTTTTCAGGTTGGCGGTTTTTTCAGGTTGTGTGTTTTTCTTGATTTCTCAGGTTACATATTCCCTGATCGCTCAGGTCTGTGTCCCACAGGTGGTTCGCTTTTGCCTGAATCGCTCAGGTCTTTTGGTCCCACAGGTTGTACGCAGTTGCCTGAATCGCTCAGGATCCGATATATTTGCCTGAAACGCTCAGGGTTTCAGCGGTAACCAGTGGCCTTCATAGCCCATTACCACACGCACCGCCACCTGTCATTCAACACCATCAAGCTGTGTTGGCAGGCATTCAATACCGTTGGGTGCTCGGTGACCCCTCCGCCAAATCCTTTCGTATCAGGCCTTCAAAGCCACCCCCAGGGTTAGCGCGGCGGACCAGGTGCGTGGACAACCAGTGTCGGGCTAGCTTTCTGCGGATTGGCCGTAGCCCTAGACGGTCTCCCTTGGGCACTCAGTGAGCATCATCACCCAAGCAGCCATGTACCTAGGGTTCCATGGGCTCTTGGACCGGGGGAGTTCACCTGCGGCACGGTCAACCGAGCGACCCTGCTCAGGCGACATCTCGCCTGGAATTTGGTCCACTTCATACGGTCCATCCCAGCCACCGAGTCCAATCAGGCTGGTCCTCCCACCGAGGTAGAGTTCTTCCCTACGGCCAACTGTTGGTGTTCCGTTAAGGTGCTCCAGGAGCTGGTGGCCTCCCTCTGATCTTCCGCTCTAGACGACCCAGTGCTCCCGATCAACGGTAGGCCCCTGCCTTCAACCCTGTTCATGTCAACATCCGTACCCTGGCCGCAGGGCTGGGTTCAACCCTAGCACGACATCCGGGCACTCCTTCCGCTAGGGGCCGCGTCCGCAGCATCAAGTCACCGGGTAGCGGCGCATGTCATCCGCAGTATGGGTCGTTGGCGGTCGTCCTGCTTCACAAGGTACATTCCGAATCCACGGGCGGAGATCTCCAGAGCCTTTTGTTCTTGGCTTTAGTTCACACTATGCTCCAATCAATGCTTCACTCCCTGCTACGTACCAGTTCTCTTTGGCCACTATTCAGGCCTTACCTCGTCACTGGCGCCGGGCACACTCCAGCCAGTTGGGTTGGGACAGTCCGTAGGCATGCCTATTCTGTTCCTCGCTTAGCTCCTCCCGCAAATGTTGAAGGCTGCTTGCAGCCTGTAATTGTGGGAGGAGCGTGCTCACCCTTTATAAACCCCCTCCTCCAAGCAGGGGGGCGCCCGTTTGTTGCCCCTCCCTCCCATCCCTTTTCTCATACTCTCCTCCTAGGTGGCCCACTATTCAGGCCTTACCTCGTCACTGGCGCCGGGCACACTCCAGCCAGTTGGGTTGGGACAGTCCGTAGGCATGCCTATTCTGTTCCTCGCTTAGCTCCTCCCGCAAATATATATATATGTATATCTGTAATGATACAGTAAAGGGAGTTGTATGGGGAAGCAAGTATTTTCCTCCCAGTGTGTGCTGCTGGTGGATTGATTAGGTTTTGACAGCACCTAGCTGCCTTTAAAAGACAGCTGGATTTAGCAGAAAGGAATTCTGTATTGGGATATGAGGCTTGTGCTGGGATTGGAGGTATGAGAACAGTGTGAGAGGAAACAGGCTGCTTAAAGTCTGTTCATGGATTCTTTGAGGCAGAACTGCCAGCTGGGTGTAAACTAACACAAAAACCAAAAGGTGATTTTTTGTGTTGAATGTGACTTTTTCAGTGATGATCGAGCATGCTCGGCCGAACACCAGTTTGGCTCGAGCATCTCGATGCTCGGCACATGGCGGTATTCTGTCGAAAACCGCATGCGCTCGAGCGCAATTCTCGGGTCTCCGCCCCGCACGTTTCTTGGCTGCTACGCAGCCAATAAAAGTGCAGGTAAGTACTGCCCTCACTGTAATGCCGTAGCCATATTGGCTGCTGGCATTACAGTGATTGGCTGGCTGGAACGCGTCATCGGGTGCTATATTGCATATGATGACGCATGTTCGGCTCATTCTTAGTCAGGGAGAGCTGTGCTGAGGAAGGGACAGACAGTGTAGGGAGTGATCTAAGAATATTTTTACCACCAAAACTTTTCAGAGACCCAAAAGTCCTTTAAAAAACTATTGTGTGTGGCTACAGCAATCTATTATTTTAGCACAACCTGCACTAAATTGCTAAAACTTTACAGACCCAAAAGTTAATTGTGTGTGGCAGAAATATTTATATTTAGCGCATCATGTGCGAAATAGCCAACAATAGTTAGGCCGCTGCAGACAGCGACATTAGCTACGTGACATCTCCAGTGAAAAGTGTGCACATCCAAAAAATATCTGTGACATACAGTGTACTTTTTCCGTAGACAGTGTGTGCTGCGGGCAGTGACATTAGCTGCGCCACATCTCCAGTGTAAAGTGTGCACACCAAAAAAACATAACTGTGATATCCAGTGTACTTTTTTCATAGATGTTGTCCGCTTCTGACTGTGACATACCAGGGCCACATCTGCAGTGTAACGTGTGCACTTCAAAAATGTATCTGTGACATACAGTGTAGTTTGTCAATAGATGGTGTTTGCTTCTGACAGTGACATTACCAGGGCCACATCTGCTGTGTAACATGTGCGATTGAAAATTGTATCTGTGACATACAGTGTACTTTTTTGCGTAGACACTGCGGACTGTGACATTACCGATGGTACCTCTCCTGTATAACGTTTCCTTATCCCAAATACCTGTGACATTCTCTGTAATTTTTTATTAGCCGTTAGTGACAGCATTGACATTGTCTGTGGGATATCTCCTGTGTGACGTTTTCACATTCCAAATACCTTTTTAAATTTGTTTGCGCATACACTTCCAAATCCTATGCTACTGTACGTGTGACAGACTTATAATAATATATAACATTTAATATGAAGGTGAGCAGTAAGGGACGAGACAGTGGCCGTGATTCTGATGGTGCACGCAGAGGTCGGGGCCTTTGGCGCAGTGAAACTCTGCCTGCTGCCAGAGCTCAAGAAAAGCAATCATCCACGATGCCTAGTTTCATGTCCCATTTGGTATGATATAAAGACCACCGGGCAAAGTCAAAGAATTAGATGATCTACTAGTTGAGGAAATAGCTAAAATGACATTGAAAGGGGAAGTTATCATTATGGGAGACTTCAATCTTCCTGATGTAAACTGGAAAACCAAAATAGCTAGTTCTGCCAGGAGTACAGATATTCTAAATTCCCTACTGGGGTTATCTCTACAGCAAGTAGTGGAGGAGCCAACCCGGAAGGAGGCCATTTGAAATTTAGTATTCACAAATGGGAATTTGGAATCTGATATTACTGTAGGGAAAAACTTGGGATCTAGTGATCACCAGTCAGCGTGGTTTACTATAAGTACAGTGACTAAGTCACACCACACAAAAACAAAAGTTTTATATTTTAGAAAAACTGACTTTTCTAAAATTAGATTAGTGGTATACCAGTCCCTATCAGATTGGAACAGTTTCAATGGAGTCCAGGAAAAATGGAAGTACTTAAAAATGGCACTATTAAAGGCAACAGATAATTGCATTAGGCTTGTCAGTAAAAGTAAAAAAAGGAAGAGACCACTAGGATGACATTTAAAACATTACGCAGAGAGAGGCCAAGCAAGTTATAAGAGCTTCTAAAACACACGCAGAAGAGAAATTAGCTCAGTCAGTGAAAAAAGGTGATAAGACGTTTTTTAGATACATAAATTAAAAAAGGAAACTAAAACAAGGAATTACCAAATTAAAAACAAAAGAAGGAAGGTATATAGAAGAAGATAAAGAACTAGCCTCAATAAATACTTCTGTTCAGTTTTTACAAAGGAAAATGAAGTAAAAGGACCTCAGTTAGGGAGAAGACTAATGAATCCTTTGATGCACGTGTCTATAAAAAGGAAGAGGTTCTAAGTCAGTTGTCTAAAATTACTACAAATAAGTCACAGGTGCCTGATGGAATACACCCAAAGCTATTAAAAGAGCTCAGCGGTGAACTAGCAAAACCATTAACAGATTTATTTAACCAATCACTGGTAACAGGAGTCGTCCCAAAAGACTGGAAATTAGCAAATGTTGTGCCCATTCACAATAAAGGTAGTAGGGAAGAATAGGGCAACTATAGGCCAGTAAGCCTGACATCAATAGTGGGGAAATTAATGGAAACCATACTTAAGGAGAGGATTGTGAAACATCTAAAATCCCATGAATTGAATGATGAAAAACAGCATGGGTTTACTTCAGGGAAATCATGTCAAACTAATCTTATAGATTTTTTTGATTGGGTGACTAAAATAATAGATGGCGGAGATGCAGTAGACATCATTTATCTACACTTTAGTAAGGCTTTTGATAATGTCCCATATAGAAGGATTATCAATAAATTGCAGTCTTTGTGCTTGGACTCCCATATTGTTAAATGGATTAGGCAGTGGCTGAGGGACAGACAACAGAGGGTTGTAGTCAATGGAGTATATTAAGACCATGGTCTTGTTACCAGTGGGGTACATCAGGTTTTTTTCTGGGACCCATATTGTTTAATATCTTTATCAGCGAAATTGCAGAAGGCCTCGATGGTAAGGTGTGTCTTTTTGCTGATGACACAAAGATTTGTTACAGGTGTAAGAAGGAACAAGGGGCAGTCATTGACAGAAGATACGTGTCACCGAGGTTCCTGGCCTCGGTTAGGTAAGAACCGGGTTTTTCCCTGAAGTGTCAGTTTTGCAGTTGCAGTCTGACACTTCAGCTGTTAGTATAGCTGTAAAGCCGATCTGGGCTGGTTCTTATAGGGAGCTGGGTGGGTGGCTGTTCCCCACGGTTCCAGGCTGGATTTTGGCTGGGATATAAAAACCCAGCCAGCATGTTCAGCTGGGGTGGATTATACTCCATGACAGTGAAGCTGTGGAGTCTGTGTCTTGAGACACTGAGGCCATCTACTTGTGAGAACCGCATGCTGGGGAAACAGGCACCTTAAAGCCTGCTGTGGACTGCGGGTGGAAATCTGCTAACCAGGTGAAGGCTTTTTGCACTGTGGACTTTGCGTGGTGTGAACAGGCACCAAAACTGAACAGCGTTACTTTTGGCTTGTTTTTTCCTATGTGTGAATAAACACTGAACTTTGCTTTACAACCTTGTTTTTGCCTCTGTACTGCATCCGCTTACTCTGCCTACCAGAGCGAATTCCCACACAGGGTTGATGTTCCTGGAGGGATACACCAAATGGAAAAAATTTTAGGAAAACTAGAGGTTTTTAATGGTCAAAAATCTGGCAACTAAAATTTTATGTTGATAAGTGCAAGATAATGCACCTGGGGCTCAAAAAACCCAAGAGCAGAATATAAAATCTGTGATACAGTCCTAACCTCAGTATCTGAGGAAAGGGATTTAGGGGTCATTATTTCAGAAGACTTAACGGTAGGCAGACAATGTCATAGAGCAGCAGGAAATGCTAGCAGAATGCTTGGGTGTATAGGGAGAGGCATTACCAGTAGAAAGAGGGAGGTGCTCATGCCGCTCTACAGAGCACTAGTGAGACCTCATTTGGAGTATTGTGCACAGACCATATCTCCAGAAGGATATTGATACTTTGGAGAGAGTTCAGAGAAGAGCTACTAAACTACTACATGGATTGTTACCAGGAAAGGTTAAAGGACCCTAACATGTATAGCTTGGAAGAAAGATGAGACAGAGGGAATATGATAGAAACTTTTAAATACATAAAGGCAATAAACACATAACAGTTAAAGAGGAGAGAATATTTAAAAGAAGAAAAACTGCTACAAGAGGACATAGTTTTAAATTAGAGGGGCAAAGGTTTAAAAGTAATATTAGGAAGTATTACTTTACTGAGAAAGTAGTGGATGCATGGAATAGCCTTCCTGCAGAAGTGGTAGCTGCAAATACAGTGAATGAGTTTAAGCATGCATGAGATAGGCATAAGGCCATCCTTAATATTAGATAGGTGGCTATTTATACTATTCAGTATATTGGGCAGACTAGATTGGCCAAATGGTTTTTATCCGCCGACACATTCTATGTTTCTATGTTTGCATAGATAATGCTTCCAGACGGTTAGGCACCACCCTGTCTTCCACCAAGTCCAGTTTCAGTAGCCAAGAGTCTGCTCAACCCAATCCTCACCCTGAACCTCCTTTCTACCACCATGGAGAGTCTGTGCAAACAAGTGATCCCACACTTGGATATTCAGAGGAGCTCTTTTCAGTACGCTTGAAGAGGGACAGATCTTTTGCCCTGATTCCCAAACTCTTGAGCATCCACAATCACAAGATGACGGTGGGGAATAGCAATTACTGTTTAATAAGGTGGATGATGATGAGACACGGTTGCTAATTACTCAAAAGCAATTAATGTCTCAAGTGGTTGATGAAGAGGATGAGACACAGTTGTCAATCACTGACATAGTGGTTATATCAACAAGTCAGGAGGATGAGCAGAGTGAGGAAGTGGAAGAGGAGGTGGTGGACGATGAAGTCACTGACCCAACCTGGGAAGGTGCAAGCCGAGCGAGCACAGAAGTACAGAGGGGGAGGGATCTGCTGCACCGCAATAGGCTGGAAGAGACAGTGGGGTGGAAAAAGGGAGAAGCAGGCTACACCAAACAGGCCTGCAACTGTTCCTCAGAGCACCCCCTTGCGGCAATCTCCCTTGCCAAGGGGTAAGTGTTCCGCAGTCTGTCGCTTTTTTTAGGAAAGTGCGGATGACAAAATAATTTGCAACCTGTGCCATACAAAAATGAGAAGGGGCTTGAACACTAGCAACCTCACAATTTTTTAGAGGGTCAGCTCACCAGCAGCCCTTTACCTACAATCTTTTACAGAGTCAGCTCACCTGAAGGTCCTCACATATAATGTTTTAGAGGGTCAGCTTACATGCAGGCCCTCATCTACCACTTTTTAGAGGGTCAGCTCATCAGCAGGCCCTCACATATAATTTTTTAGAGGGTCAGCTCACCAGTAAGCCTTTACTTACAATCTTTTACAGGGTCAGCTTACCTGAAGGCCCTCGCATATAATGTTTTAGAGGTTCAGCTCACCAGCAGGCCATCGCATGTAATTTTTTAGAGGGTCAGCTTACCAGCAGGTCTTTACCTACAATCTTTTACAGTGTCAGCTCACCTAAAGGCCCTCACCAACGCCTTTTAGAGGGTCAGTTCACCAGCAGGCCCTCACTTACATCTTTTACAGGGTCAGATCACCTGCAGGCCCTTGCATATAATTTTTTAGAGGGTCAACTCACCAGCAGACCCTCACCTACAAATCCAGTCTCGCTATTCAAGAGTCTGGTCAACACAATCCTCACGGCCGGGGGTCGCGTAACTAGTTATCATGGAGGAGCACTGGCGTACATACAGGGGTCTCAGTTGTGACCGGGACGGAACTCCAGGGAGTCCGGCCGCCTGTGGACCCCTCCAAGGCCGCTGGCAGGGGCCCCGCTGTACTCACATGTAATGGACTGCTTTGATGGGGCCCAACATGAAGTACAGTGCGCTTCTGGCTGTGGGAGGAGAGCTGAAGGCACGGGAATCTGCCTTCAGCACAGCCAGCAGCGCGATGAGTGTGGGAGCCTGTCATTAGGGAAGAAGGTAAGTACGTGTTTTTTTTTTTCAAACGCTGCAGACTGGGGGCAAGGTGGGGTGTTTGATGGGCACAACTAGAGTAAGCGGGCACAAAAGTGGGCTTTTCTACTGAGGGACACCTAATCTGCCTGAACTAATTTGAGGGGGCACCTAATCTGGCATAACTTCTGTGAGGGGGCACATATGAAAGCATAACTATGAGGGGGCACATATGAAGGCATAACTACTGTGAGGGGGCGCGTAATCTGGCATAACCACTGTGAGGGGCACATGTGTGGGCATATCTAATGTGAGGGACACATAATCTGGCATTTCCACTCTGAGGGGGCACATATCTAGGCATATCTACTTTGAGGGGGAACATAACCGGGCATAAATGCTGTGAAGAGGCACATAATCTGGCATAACTACTGTGAGGGGCATATAATCTGGCAATACTACTGTAAGGGGCACATAATCTGGCATTACTAATTTGAGGGGACACATAATCTGGCATTACTACTGTGAGGGGACACATAATCTGGCATTACTACTGTGAGGGAGGCACATATCTGGGCATAACTACTGTAAGAGGACACATATTTGGCATAACTATTGTGAGGGGGCACAAGGTGGGCATTAGCACTGTGTGGTTGTACTTAGGGGAACTGTCCTTGATTACCCTGCTATACATTGGCATGGCTTTGTCTTACAGGCCAGCACAGCGCCCTGTGCTGGTGATTTCACGAGGACGAGCAAAACTGTACAATACCAGAAGATCCTTGTTGAAAAATGTCTCCAAAAATATCCATCTGACAACGCTGGTGGCAGACTCCGTACTTCCTTGGCCAACCGAGGAGGGGAGACAAGGGGAACACACAGCAGTTCCAACAGAGGCAGGGCAACACTCTCCAAAGCCTGGGACAGTTTCATGACACCCCGCCAGCACCCTCACCCTGATGCACTGCCTAAAGATGGGGAGGGGGCCCCATGGATCAGTTTCGCACCGGGGCCTCATGGATTGTGTGTACGCCACTGTTTTCGGAATTAGGGTAGTTTTACACTTGGTTTGTTTGATTCTGGCAGGCAGTTCCATTGCCTGAACTGCCTGCCTGATCCTGCAAACTGTATGCAAATGCTTGTCATTTTTTCAGACTGATCAGGCATTTTTCAGATTGATCAGGATTCTGATCAGCCAGAAAAATGCCTGATTAGTCAGAAAAATGCATTGCAATACCGCATCCGTTTTTCCGGTGACATCCGGCAAATGGATCCGGTATTTTTTTTTTTCACATGCGCAGACCAGAAGGACGGATCTGGCATTGCAGTATTTTGAATGCCGGATACGGCACTAATACAAAAAAATACGGAAAATGCTGCCGTATTATCTCTGTCCTGAAAAGTCAAAAAGACTGAACTGAAGACATCCTGATGCATCCTGAACGGACTGCTCTCCATTCAGAATGCATGGGGATAAAACTCATCAGTTCTTTTCCGGTATTGAGCACCTATGACAGAACTCAGTGCCGGAAAAGAAAAACGCTAGTGTTAAAGTCCCCCTAACCAGACAAATCTCTCCACCAACTAAGAACGTCCATGCACCACCACCCACAGAATCGAGAAGGAGCTATTAATCTGTCAATCCTTTCTGTGTCCTGGCTGGGTGAGGTTTCCTGTGTTGAGTCAAATTAAGCTGCAGGCTCCACTCCTAGTGGTGCCCTTCTGTCAATTCCTTTAAGTTTCAGCTTTGCAACCATACTCCCCCCGGAACCCAAAGACTTTGGTTTCCCGGAAGCTGCTCAGCGGGTCATGAGAATAATGCCGCCGGATCGCCGGTGGTTTATGGTGAGAACTACCACTGTATCTGATCATCTTCAAACCTCCGACTTTCGATTTTGATTAATAAAAACATTCTTGGCAAATGCTTTCTCATAGGTTCGTCTTACGTTGGTCCAAGAATTTCACTTCTAGCGGCGCAATACAGATGCCCCCAGCTGTCCCTCTTAATCATGGCCCCAGTTCTGAAAACCAACAAAATAGAACCAGAGTCTTATTCCATTATTCCTAGCTGAAGTATTCAGGCGACCCGGCCTGCTTTGAACACTGTACATTTTTTCAATGGTTAGCTAAGCAGCAGGCACTCTCCCATAAATTTTGCAATGGTCAGCTCAGCAGCAGGGCCTCAACCATAATTTTTGGGATGTTCAGCTCAGCAGCAGACCCTCACCCATAATGTTTTAGAGGGTGAGCTCAGCAGCAAAGCCCTCACTCCTCATGTTTTAGATGGTCAGATCAGCAGGCCCTTGCTCCAAATGTTTTAGAGGGTCACCAGCAGGCCATCAATCTGAATTTTTCAAGGGTGTGTATGATGCCCTCCTTCATGTGTAACAAATGGTGTATTGGAGTGCCGTTTCCTTGTAATATTTGGCAGCCCTTTCACTTAGTGCAAAGGCTTTATGAGTGTTGGAGTCCCATTACATGAACAATTGTACCACAATGTGAATGAGGCCCTCCTTTATGTGATATACAGGTTGTATTGGAGTGCCTCTTGCTTGTAATTTTTGCCAGCACTTGCACTTTATATACAAGTAAATATGTAGGAAAGAATATATCACAATAGTAGAGGCGGGGGCGGCACAGTTACAACAACAGTCCACAATACAGCGAGGCAAGTTATCTGGGCTGCTGAGGATCTACACACTCGCGGTGGTGCACAGCTGATTGCAGTAAGTAGATTATTTTAATCGCAGTTAAAGAGAAGGAATATGCAGCGGCACTCACCAATGTGTTGTTACAAACAGGTACTTTTATTCCATGTATAGAATGTAGCAGGGGGCAGACAATTCTTAATAACGCATCTGAAAAGATTTTTAGATGCATTATTAAGAATTGTCTGCCCCCTGCTACATTCTATACATGGAATAAAAGTACCTGTTTGTAACAACACACTGGTGAGTGCCGCTGCATATTCCTTCTCTTTTACTGCGATGTAGGAAAGAATGTTTCCTAACAATTTTTCCTCTAAAATCGATTTTATCTTTGGTTTTGTTGCGTATTATTGTCAGTCTGTAAAAGTGGCGTACTACTCGGACAACATCATTCCCAGTCCAAGATGCATTCAGACACCCTCCCCATGCTGTACCAGAACCATTTCCGTGGTGTTTCCATACGTTTCTGGCCTTTTCCTATGAACCAGGCACCCTCCCCTCTTCAGAGCAGTGGGTGACTCGGGTTCTCCCATTGACTTCTATTATACTCGTGTGCTCAGTAGAGCACCCAAGCATCCAGATGTGTTCAGCCAGATCACCCGAGCACCTTGGTGCTCGATCAACACTAGACACTTTTTGTTTATGAACTTCCCAAGAGTGTGAATAAATACTGAACTGTTTGATTTAAGAACTGATTGGTGCCTCTATAATGCGTCCACTTATCCAGTCTACCAGAGAAAATCCCCACAGTTGGTGGTGGATGTGGGCAATCGCAGTGAGACTGGCGTAAAAGCTGAAAATGTTATTTTATTTTTTTCTTTGGGCATGGATGTATGTCCTGGATTAAACCAGCAATATTTCAACCCGTCTTACTCGGTAAAATGGAAGCTGTAATGAAGGCCCTCTTGGAGGCTAACCTGCAACAGTGGGAGGCTAATAAGCAGCAGCAAGAATCAAACCAGCTGCTGCTGCTGCTGCTGCAACACGTGATAGCTCTACAGATGGCAGGAGCATCCCCGAGCGTTCACGGTGCCCAGAAAGCGGTTCGTACGGCGATCCTCAAGAGGGCACCCATGGATGACATCGAAACCTACCTGGCGGTATTCGAGAAAGTGAGGGAGAATCTACCCCGAGACCAGTGGGCTGAGGTTGTCGCTCTGTTCCTTGCATCTGAGTCCCAGAAGGTGTATTTCGACTTACCAGATGAGCAAGCGGACGATTACCAGAAAGTAATATGTTAGTCCGGGCCCAGAGTGTGCACCAGTAGGAGTTTAACCCGGTTTAGCCCGCAAGACCCCAGTATTATGCTTTATTCCACATTTTGCAAAAATAGCTACAACCGGACGTACTTAGCCCCACTGCTTTGCTGGACCGTATTTTAGCTGATATGTTCTGGAGGGCATTGCCATACCCTCTTCAGCATTGGATTGGCCAGGCGTCTCCTGTTAATGCCCTTGAGATTGTGGACCTGGTTGAATGATATGAGGCTACCAGGAAACTAAAGGGGGGGCTCTTTTGGAAAGGGGGCAGTTAAACCCCAACAATCCTCACCCCATACTCGGAGACTGGAGCCGAAAAAGCCCATCCGGGAAGTACCCACTGTGGACCTGGCTCTGGTGTTCTGTTAGGAGTGTCATGAGCCTGATCACGTAAGGGCCGACTGTCCCATAGGGTTGAGCCTATGGACACTAACTAGGGCTACCGTCAGTAACTATATGCCAGTAGACTGTGTGCAACAGGTACCAGGGAGTCTCTAGATAATAATTACCTGTGCCAGGTGGAAGTGGGAGACACTCCAGTGGTGGCTCTGCTGGACTCGGGGAGTCTGGTGACCCTGGTAAGGGCTACCCTGGTGCAACCCGCTGAGTTTACTGGCCGGAAAGTCGAGGTAATGTGCATACATGGTGACTTAAAAGACTATCCCACCGCTCTGGTGTCTTAAACCACTGTTGCCAGCAGGAGGATTCATGAAGTAGCCGTCACCACAAATCTACACTATGAACTAATAATAGGAATAGACTTCCCGGGCTTCCTGGAACTGTGGCCAGCTATGAAACTTTCCGGTCCCCAAGAGTCAGGGATAACCCCAGGGGATTGGCCCTGCTCAAGTGGGAGGCCATAACACTGAGAACCTGAGGCCAAAGGGCCAGCAGTAGGGGTGACCACCACTTCGGTGGATGAGGGGGGAACAAACGCCCTGAATGTGATGGTTGGGGAGGTGGAGGACTTGCCGACGGGCCCTGAATTGGCATACTTGAATGTCTTTGGTGATAATTTCTGTACCGCACAACATTATCCGGAGCCTGGGTGAATGTGCTAATGATCGATGGAGAACCACAACAACCGTGGGCTGAGTCGATATTTCTGCGTTTTTTGTTTCTCCATGATTTGCTGTATCGGGTCAACCAACTACAAGGGGATAATGTGGAACAGTTGGTGGTGCCCAAGGCTTATCGCAAACTAGTACTAGATCTAGCTCACTAACATGTTCTCAGGGGTCATCTGGTATTGCAGAAAACACAGGACCGTAAACTACAGCGGTTTTACTGGCTGTTTTACAGTGTAATTAGAGAGGTGGAAGAGTTTTGTATGTCTTGGCCGACCTGCCAGATAACTAGCCCCCAGCCCCATTTCCTTAGTCCCTAACTACCTTTCACGATCATCGAGGTCCCGCTTGATAGAATCGCTATGGATCTCATAGTACCAGTACCAAAGTCCGCTAGAGGGCACCAACACATTCTAGTCATCCTAGACTACGCTATCCGGTACCTAGAGGCGGTGCCACTGCGGCATACAGAGTTAATGGAGATGTTTTCCCGCGTAGGACTACCCAAAGAGGTTTTGACGAACCAAGGGACCCCGTTCATGTCCAAGGTTATGAGGGAATTGTGCAAGTTGCTGCACATAAAACAGTTATGGATGTCCGTCTACCATCCGCAAATGGACTGGCTGGTAGAAAGGTTTAACCAAACCTTAAAAATATGTTAAAAAGAGTGGTGTCAAAAGATAAAAGGGACTGGGGCCTCCTCCTGCCCTATCTCATGTTCGCAGTGCGAGAGGTGCCCCAGGCCTCTACTAGGTTCTTGCCCTTCGAACTGCTATATGGCAGACATCCTCGCGGGCTGTTGGACATAATCAAGGAGGCATGGGAACAACTGCCTACTCCGTATAAAAGTGTTATTGAATACTTCACCCAGATGCAAGAATGGATAGAGACCATGTTGCCTCTGGTTCTGGAACATATGGAGGTGGCTCAACGAGCCCAGAGTTGAATCTTTAACCGGCAGGCTCGAGTCCGGAGCTTTAACCTGGGTGATCAGGTCTTGGTTCTGGTACCGATAGTGGACAGTATGTTCTTGGCTAGGTGGCAGGGCCCTAAGAGGTAATAGAGAAAATTGGAGATGTAAATTACAAGGTACACCAGCCAGGGTGGTGAAAGTCGGAGAAGGTCGACCATATTAATCTATTAAAACCTTGGAAGGGTAGGGAGAACTGCGCTGAGGACAGACCACGGTTGGTTTGTCTATGGGAAGAGGTTTTGGCCCCTCTGTCTGCTGCAGGGGAAGCGGTTGCCACAATAAGAATTGCTGACAGCCTCTCCTCTAAACAGGCTCAGGAAGCCAGGGAGTTTGTTAGTCGGGACACGGATATGTTCTCAGAACTCCCTGGATGCACTTTAAACTTTCATAATCCTGCATGATATATCACTGAGTCCCAGGCAAAAGTCCGGTTAAAGCCGTACCAGGTGCCCGAGGTTCGGCGAAAAGCCATCTCGGAGGAAGTGCAGCTAATGCTGAGGCTGGATGTCATCGGGGAGTCTAAAAGTGAGTGGGCCAGCCCAATAGTTCTAATACCCAAGCCAGACGGGACATTACGGTTCTGTAATGATTTTCGTAAATTAAATGAGATTTCTAAATTTGATGCATATTCCATGCCCCGGGTGGATGAGCTAATCGAATGGTATTCTACCATGAAGACCTGATTCACACAGTCTCCTCTTAACAGTTGTTCTAGAGATGTGTCTGCTGCTAGAACTCTGTGTGGCATTGACCTGGTCTCTAATCTGAGCTGCTGTTAACCTGCGATTTCTGAGGCTGGTGACTCGGATAAACTTATCCTCCACAGCAGAGGTGACTCTTGGTCTTCATTTCCTGGGGAGGTCCGCATGTGAGCCAGTTTCTTTGTAGCGCTTGATGGTTTTTGTGACTGCACTTGGGGACACTTTCAAATTTTTCCCAATTTTTCGGACTGACTGACCTTCAGTTCTTAAAGTAATGATGGCCACTCATTTTTCTTTACTTAGCTGCTTTTTTCTTGCCATAGTACAAATTCTAACAGTCTATTCAGTAGGACTATCAGCTGTGTATACACCTGACTTCTCCCAACCCCATTTATAAGGCAAGAAATGCCACTTATTAAACCTGACAGGGCACACCTGTGAAGTGAAAACCATTTCAGGTCACTACCTCTTGAAGCTCATCAAGAGAATGCCAAGAGTGTGCAAAGCAGTAATCAAAGCAAAAGGTGGCTACTTTGAAGAACCTAGAATATTACCTATTTTCAGTTGTTTCACACTTTTTTGTTATGTATATAATTCCACATGTGTTAATTCATAGTTTTGATGCCTTAAGTGTCAATCTACAATTTTCATAGTCATGAAAATAAAGAAAACTCTTTGAATGAGAAGGTGTGTCCAAACTTTTGGTCTGTACTATATATATATATATATATATATATATATATACAGTCGTGGCCAAAAGTTTTGAGAATTACATAAATATTGGAAATTGGAGAAGTTGCTGCTTAAGTTTTTATAATAGCAATTTGCATATACTCCAGAATGTTATTAAGTGATCAGATGAATTGCATAGTCCTTCTTTGCCATGAAAATTTACTGAATCCCCAAAAAAACTTTCCACTGCACTTTCATTGCTGTCATTAAAGGACCTGCTGAGATCATTTCAGTAATTGTCTTGTTATGTCAGGCTGATTGGGTTAAAATGGCAGACTTGACCTGTTAAAAGGAGGGTGATGCTTGAAATCATTGTTCTTCCATTGTTAACCATGGTGACCTGCAAAGAAACGCGTGTAGCCATCATTGCGTTGCATAAAAATGGCTTCACAGGCAAGGATATTGTGGCTACTAATATTGCACCTCAATCAACAATATATAGGATCATCAAGAACTTCAAGGAAAGAGGTTCAATTCTTGTTAAGACGGCTTCAGGGCGTCCAAGAAAGTCCAGCAAGCACCATGATCGTCTCTTAACCCCTTAGGGACGCATGACGTACCGGTACGGCATGTTTCCGAGTCCTTAAGGACCCATGACGTACCAGTACGTCATGAGTTTAAAATAGCCGGCATCCTGTCACAAAGCCAGGGGGGGTCATATGACCCCCCCCCCCCCGTATCGGCGATCACAGCAAACCGCAGGTCAATTCAGACCTGCGGTTTGCTGCGCTTTCAGATGATTCTGATCCCCGCGGTCTCTCTAAAATGCCCCAAATAAAGTTTTATTAACCCCCCCGCACCCCTGAATGATATTATGTGGGCGGGTGGTGCAGGGGGGGTGGTGCAGGCGGTGCGGGCAGTGCGGGAGGCGGGCGGTGCGGCAGGCGGGATCACGATCCCCCGCCAGCCTCCCCTTGAATAATCATTGGTGGCCAGTGGTATACCAGGGTGTTAGCACATTGCTGACACCCTGGTATAAACGGCTGACATCGGTGATGCGATGGCAGCCGTTTAACCCTTTCCATACCGCGGTCCGTACGGACCGCGGTATGGAAAAGGTTAACAGCTCAGGGAGCTCCCTCCCTCTCCCATCGGGGGGCTGCTGTGCCTTTGCAGCCCCCCCCCCGATAGAGAGGGAGAGAGCCCCCAGACAGCCCCCCGACAGCCCCGTCCTTACGCTTCCCCGTCTGCACAGTTGTGGCTACTACTGAGCAGACGGGGAAGGTTCCCATGGCAACAGGACGCCTTCTCAGGCTTTCTGCTGTCCATGGTGCTGTGCTAAATGCAAAGATCTGTTCAGACAAAGTGTAAGTAAAATACAGTACAGTACCCTATATAGTGTACTGTAATGTATTATACAGACATCAGACCCACTGGATCTTCAAGAACCAAATGGGTCTGGGTCAAATTTTTTTTTAAAAAATGTGAAAAAAGTTAAGATAAAAAAACACATTTATCACTGAATAAAAAAAAAAAAAAATACACTACACATATTAGGTATCGCCGCGTCCATAACAACCTGATCTATAAAACAGTCATGTTACTTTCCCAGCACGGTGAACGCCATAAAAGTTAAAAAATTAAAACTATGAGAAAATTGAAATTTTGCCCACCTTACTTCCCAAAAAAAGGTAATAAAAGTGATCAAAAAAGTCACATGTACGCCAAAATAGTACCAATAAAACCGTCATCTCATCCCGCAAAAATCATACCCTACCCAAGATAATCACCCCAAAACTTAAAAAACTATGGCTCTTAGACTATGGAAACACTAAAACTATATATTTTTTTGTTTCAAAAATGAAATCATTGCGTAAAACTTAAATAAAAAAAAAAAGTATACATATTATGTATCAACGCGTCCGTATCGACCGGCTCTATAAAAATATCACATGACCTAACCCCTCAGGTGACCACCATAAAAAAATAAAAATAAAAATGGTGTCAAAAAAGCCATTTTTTGTCATCTTACGTCACAAAAAGTATAATAGCAAGCGATCAAAAAGTCATATGCACCCAAAATAGTGCCAATCAAACCGTCATCTCACCCCGCAAAAAAAAATTATACCCTACCTAAGATAATTGCCCAAAAACTGAAAAAACTATGGCTCTTAGACTATGGAGACACTAAAACATTTTTTTTGTTTTAAAAATGAAATCATTGTGTAAAACTTACATAAATAAAAAAAATTGTATACATATTAGGTATCGCTGCTTCCGTGACAACCTGCTCTATAAAATTACCACATGATCTAACCTGTCAGATGAATGTTGTAAATAACAAAAATAAAACGTGCCAAAAAAGCTCTTACTTGTTACCTTGCCGCACAAAAAGTGTAATATAGAGCAACCAAAAATCATATGTACCCTAAACTAGTACCAAACAAAACTGACACCCTATCCCGTAGTTTCTAAAATGGGGTCACTTTTTGGGAGTTTCTACTCTAGAGGTGCATCAGAAGGGCTTCAAATGGGACATGGTGTCAAAAAAACCAGTCCAGCAAAATCTGCCTTTCAAAAACTGTATGGCATTCCTTTCCTTCTGCGCCCTGCCGTGTGCCCGCACAGCAGTTTACGACCACATATGGGGTGTTTCTGTAAACTACAGAATCAGGGCCATAAATTATGAGTTTTGTTTGGCTGTTAACCCTTGCTTTGTAACTGGAAAAAAATATTAAAATGGAAAATCTGTAAAAAAAAAGTGAAATTTTGAAATTCTATCTCTATTTTCCATTAAATCTTGTGCAACACCTAAAGGGTTAACAACGTTTGTAAAATCAGTTTTGAATACCTTGAGGGGTGTAGTTTCTTAGATGGGGTCACTTTTCTGGAGTTTCTACTCTAGGGGTGCAAAAAAAACTGTCCAGCAAAATCTGGCTTCCAAAAAAAATACAGCGCACCTTTCCCTCTATGCCCTGCTGTGTGCCCGTACAGTAGTTTACGGCCACATATGGGGTGTTTCTGTAAATGGCAGAGTCAGGGCAATAAAGATACAGTCTTTTTTGGCTGTTAACCCTTGCTTTGTTAGTGGAAAAAATGGGTTAAAATGGAAAGTTTGGCAAAAAAATGAAATTCTCAAATTTCATCCCCATTTGCCAATAACTCTTGTGCAACACCTAAAGGGTTAACTAAGTTTGTAAAATCAGTTTTGAATACCTTGAGGGGTGTAGTTTATAGAATGGGGTAATTTTTGGGCGGTTTCTATCATGTAAGCCTCACAAAGTGACTTCAGACCTGTAGTGGTCCCTAAAAATTGTGTTTTTCAAGATTTGCTTCTAAACTTCTAAGCCTTGTAACATCCCCAAAAAATAAAATATCATTCTCAAAATAATTCAAACAGGGTAAAGCTCAAGACCTGGTTCAACACACACCCACGTAAGAGTAATTTATGTACTAAAATCACTGAGATGCGATTATGTGATTTTGACTTGTTCAACAAGAGCGATTTTGTACCACCTTCATCTTCTCCTGCTATTGATGTATTCATAGAGGCAGTAATGAAAGATATAAATACTTTAAAAATTAATAGTAACAAAAGATTCAGACATCCTAACATGACTCAATCAGAATGGCATGCTATTGATGAGTTAGTTCGTGACCACAGTCTCACCATCAAGCCTGCCGATAAAGGTGGTGCGATTGTGGTCATGGACACTCATCAATACATAGCAGAAGCACATAGGCAGCTCGATGATCACGATGTGTATCAAAGGTTAAATACTGATCCCAGATGGGACATAGAGAGAAAAATTCAGGGGGTGCTATATGAGGCCTTGCAGGCAGGCCTCATTGATGATAAACTCAGGGATTTTCTCTCTGTAACACCCTATGACTCCTTTTTTGTATCTACTCCCGAAGATACATAAAAATGCAAATACCCCCCCAGGGAGGCCTATAGTCTCAGGGAGGGGCTCCCTTTTGTGCAATATATCTATCTTCTTGGATAGGGTACTGAGACAGTACGCTTTGGCTGCCCGGTCCTATATCCAAGATACTACAGATTTTCTTAACAAATTAACCAATGTTTCTGTACCGGTTGGAGCCATTTTGGCTTCCCTGGATATTACCAGCTTGTACACCTCAATTAGACATGACTTTGGCTTAGCGGTGGTGACTAAAGCCTAGGCTGACTCTGGGTACTCAGCAGAGTGTCAGGACTTTATTTTACAGTTATTACATCTGGTTCTGACATGTAATTATTTTTTGTTTGGTGATCATTTTTACCTACAGAGGAAGGGGACCGCTATGGGGTCTAATGTGTCGCCGACCTATGCCAACATGGCGGTCTCCTTCCTCGAGGATACACACATCTATGTATCGCCCCACTTCCGCCATGTTCTGAGGTGGTGGCGATACATAGATGATATTTTTTTGATTTGGACAGGTCCTGAGGCTTTACTTCTTGAATTTTTTCATTTTCTAAATACAATAGATGCGGATATTAAATTTACTCTTGAACATTCAAGGACGCAGATACACTTTCTTGATACTTTGATTACATTGACAGGACAGTCACTTTCTACGACAGTGTATCATAAACCAATGGACCGAAACACCCTGTTGAGTTTCAACAGTGCACATCCCAGAGCCATGGTAAAGTCATTACCGCTAAGTCAATTTTTACGTGCAAAACGTATTGTAAGTGATGACAGGGAACTTATGGGTACACTTGAATACATGACACAGAGTTTCAAAGATAGAGGGTTCCCATCACCACTGTTAGAGGAACACCTTGAGACTATGCAACATAGGTCTCGTACGGAGTTACTAAAAAAAAGAAAAGTGACTAGAAAAAGTAGTAACAGAATTCCACTAGTCACCACTTACACTGAGGATAATAAACAGGTTCAACAGATTGTTGCATGTCATTGGCCTATCTTGAGAAGTGGATTCAATGAGATTGAGAAGTTTAAACTCCCTCCCCTTATGTCATATAAACAACCTAAAAATTTGAAGGACAAGCTGGTACACACAGATATTGGTCCACAACGTCTAAGTGGACAAACATATTTACGCTGTCCCAAGCTAGGTAGTTATCCTTGCTTGAATTGTGTTAACTGTCGTTATATGCACAAGGGGAGTGTGTTTGTACATCCTATGACACATAAGCAATATGCGATTAAACATTTTTTGACATGTGATTCTGTATATGTGGTGTATGCATTATGGTGTCCTTGCCAATTACTATATATTGGTGAGACATCATTGAATTTCAAATCCAGAATTAATCAACATAGATACACCATCCGTAAAAAATGAATGGATCTTCCTGTTCCCAAACACTTTGTTGATCTTGAGCACCATGAACGTGATCTAAAGTGTATGTTAATAGACCATATACCCACTCCTAGAGGTGGTGGGAATCGACAGCTCCTTTTGAAAAAACGTGAGATGCTATGGATCTCCAGACTTAAAACATTAAAACCGGCCGGACTTAATGTAGACTTTAGACCGTGGATCTTATCCTGAGTGGCATTGTGGATGTTGTTGGCATTTATGTTCCTGAGTACATGTACTAGTGCCCCCTGTTTAAATATGGTGGGTGATATATAAAATAATTATACTGTATTTTATTGTCTCTGCAGTTTATCATCCAGGATTGGTCCGTAATGTGAAAGGTGGACGTGGAAAAGTGACCAAGCATGTGAAGTAGATCATGGATTGATCATAGAACATAATGACAATTTTTATTTGAATATGATTATATAGTGATTTTATCACTTATGTCAACCTTCTGAACACATATTTATATCAGTTAAATAAAGCCCCTATATTTTATTGATAACTCTATCATTGGATATATTGTGATAGGTCATCCGCTGTAGGTGCCGTACCGCTCTCTGTTTATGCTCCTTACCTGGAACTGATCGTAAATTAGCAGATATGGCGTTAGTGGGTGGTGCTTACCTGGATGGGTTATGAACTGGGATTGGTGCTCTTTGATTTTACATTAGGACAGAACGTTATTCCCTGTAATCTAGAGGATGTAGCTATCATCTGATCATGCTAACTCCCAGGGATGGGTGCTTACTGACAATGATGGCAGTTCAAACTGTGGACTTGTGTCACACACACATGACTCACAGATACGACTCCTCGTAAGACTAGGGGTATGTGCCACATATTTGGGAAAAATTGATTCTAATAGGACAAATTTGCTGTGTAGTGTGGAAATATAATGTTCCCTAAGTGGCAGACTGAAGTAATCCTCTTGATACTTTAAAAATATATACTAAGTTATGTTTCACCTCTCCCAGATCTGATGCCACATCCCGGGTACGCCCCCCCCTACGCTGGTTCTGCGGTACGCTGCGATCTGACCTGTGTTTGGTAGTGTACACTGGGACTGATCGGCCCCTAGAGGCGGGCGCTGGTCTCCATGGAGACGCTTGCGCTTCACTCGTTTGTTGGAACGCAGTTTGTTCTCTTAGGAGATTTTTTTCACGCACGCTGACGCTCTGCGCTCCACTCTAGAACGCATGACGCTGCTTTAACAAGGGGCGGAGATAAGACAACACGGCAAAAGCGATCATGTGATCTGAATGTTGATCACATGACGCGATGGTTCTTCAAGGTCCTATGACATGCGCAGATACAATAGAGGTACGCTGAATTCCATGCGGTTCGCTCTCCACGCTCGCCTCAGGACCTTCCTGGATTATGATTGTTTTTAACAGGTACACCTGCACATTTATTATTGTTAAATCATGACCATATGGATGTAATCACTAATCATGTCGATTTTGCTTTGATTTATCACAAATTTGTATTTTTTTCGGTGTAAAATGTATATTTTATATACTGACATTACATATAAGGTACATGATTGATATAGACTATATACTCACTTTTTTGGTTATGTATTTTGATTATGTCACATATATACTTTAATTGAGATAATTTGATTGATTAACTATGTTAAGCTGTATAAAAAGCACTCAACACTAGTATGTTTGTCACTGCTTGCGAAAGATCCCAAGGAGAAGGATCGAAACGTTACTGTCTGGTGAATAAAAATCGTCTTTATTTTTACGCCTTGGAAGTGCCGTGGAGTGTCTTTCTACTATATATATATATATATATATATATATATATATATATATATATATATATTTATATATATATACAGTACAGACCAAAAGTTTGGACACACCTTCTCATTCAAAGAGTTTTCTTTATTTTCATGACTATGAAAATTGTAGATTCACACTGAAGGCATCAAAACTATGAATTAACACATTTAGAATTATATTCATAACAAAAAAGTGTGAAACAACTGAAAATATGTCATATTCTAGGTTCTTCAAAGTAGCCACCTTTTGCTTTGATTACTGCTTTGCACACTCTTGGCATTATCTTGATGAGCTTCAAGAGGTAGTCACCTGAAATGGTTTTCACTTCACAGGTGTGCCCTGTCAGGTTTAATAAGTAAGATTTCTTGCCTTATAAATGGGGTTGGGACCATCAGTTGCGTTGTGGAGAAGTCAGGTGGATACACAGCTGATAGTCCTACTGAATAGACTGTTAGAATTTGTATTATGGCAAGAAAAAAGCAGCTAAGTAAAGAAAAACGAGTGGCCATCATTACTTTAAGAAATGAAGGTCAGTCAGTCTGAAAAATTGGGAAAACTTTAAAAGTGTCCCCAAGTGCAGTCACAAAAACCATCAAGCGCTACTAAGAAACTGGCTCACATGCGGACCGCCCCAGGAAAGGAAGACCAAGAGTCACCTCTGCTGCGGAGGATAAGTTCATCCGAGTCACCAGCCTCAGAAATCGCAGGTTAACAGCAGCTCAGATTAGAGACCAGGTCAATGCCACACAGAGTTCTAGCAACAGACACATCTCTAGAACAGAGGAGACTGTGTGAATCAAGCCTTCATGGTAGAATATCTGCTAGGAAATCACTGCTAAGGACAGGCAACAAGCAGAAGAGACTTGTTTGGGCTAAAGAACACAAGGAATGGACATTAGACCAGTGGAAATCTGTGCTTTGGTCTGATGAGTCCAAATTTGAGATCTTTGGTTCCAACCCCCGTGTCTTTGTGCGACGCAGATAAGGTGAACGGATGGACTCTACATGCCTGGTTCCCACCGTGAAGCATGGAGGAGGAGGTGTGATGGTGTGGGGGTGCTTTGCTGGTGACACTGTTGGGGATTTATTCAAAATTGAAGGCATACTGAACCAGCATGGCTACCACAGCATCTTGCAGCGGCATGCTATTCCATCCGGTTTGCGTTTAGTTGGACCATCATTTATTTTTCAACAGGACAATGACCCCAAACACACCTCCAGGCTGTGTAAGGGCTATTTGACCATGAAGGAGAGTGAATGGGTGCTGCCCCAGATAACCTGGCCTCCACAGTCACCGGACCTGAAATCAAGATGGTTTGGGGTGAGCTGGACCGCAGAGTGAAGGCAAAAGGGACAACAAGTGCTAAGCATCTCTGGGAACTCCTTCAAGACTGTTGGAAGACCATTTCAGGTGACTACCTCTTGAAGCTCATCAAGAGAAAGCCAAGAGTGTGTAAAGCAGTAATCAAAGCAAAAGGTGGCTACTTTGAAGAACCTAGAATATGACATATTTTCAGTTGTTTCACACTTTTTTTGTTATGTATATAATTCCACATGTGTTAATTCATAGTTTTAATGCCTTCAGTGTGAATCTACAATTTTCATAGTCATGAAAATAAAGAAATCTCTTTGAATGAGAAGGTGTGTCCAAACTTTTGGTCTGTACTGTATATATATATATATATATATAAATATATATACGCTTAATTAAATTAAACCCCACAAAAAATAATTTTTGTGAAAATGAAAAAAAAAAAAAAGTATTTCCTTGCAGGTAGCTGATTTTGATGTCTGCACTGCAAGAGCTGCACAGCCAGCCATAGCTCTTGTCTTCTCTGTGCCTGGCTGTCAGCTTCCCTGCTTGTCCCTATTTTACACACATAATTATTTTTTATAATCCTAGATTGTCCCTTCACTCTCTATAAACCAACCACCCTAATTCAAAGCCCAGCACAGAATGATTTTATGTTCATTCTGGTAGGACACCTCCCTGTCTGCTTTAGCATTTTTTAGCTTTTTTCTTGTTGTCATGTGCACTAAAATGGTGCTAAGCGCCGTTTTAGTGGATTCGTCCAGAGCTAACCTAAAAAGATTTGGGTTTGTCTGCCGTCTGAAAAATAGAAATGTTCAGACCGAACCTGATTCACTCCGAACTGATTTGCTCATCCTTTATACACACTTAATAAATTACATAAGAAGAATCAGTCATAGTAAGAATTAGGGGAGAAAATCAAATCCAGTGAAATTACCTAATTGTCACTTTTGAAGGCAAAATTGGCAATTAAAGATGAGCAAATCAATTATAATATCTTAAAATTCAACCCAAATTTCCTTCCTTCCATAAACATTGAGAGACTATTTCAGGCAATTGGAGTACTTTAAATCCAAGGCGAATTCATTTGAACCTGATTTAGATCAGATGGCTGATTTAGCCAAATTAGACGCAATTTAAATTTTAAGAAATTAGCTTCTCTCTACTGGCAATAAATGCTCCATGTTCAATACATTTTCAGCATGATTAAATATTTCACTTGATTCAACTTGACTTATTTCTGTATAGACTAATATTTAATATAATATTAAATATATTACATATACAGGTGAAACTCGAAAAATTAGACGTTGCAAAATTACGTTGCAAAGTTCATTTATTTTAGTATTGCAACTTAAATGGTGAAACTAACATGAGATAGACTCATTACATGCAAAGCGAGATATTTCAAGCCTTTATTTGTTATAATTTGGATGATTATGGCTTATAGCTTATGAAACCCCAAAGTCACAATTTCGAGGTACCCTTTGGTCAGGGGATATGGATTAATTAGCTGACTACAGTGTGACACTTTGAGCCTAGAATATTGAACCTTTTAACAAAATTCTAATGTTAAGCTGCATTAATGCAATTCCTTTTCATTTGCATTACTGAAATAAATGGACTTTTGCACGATATTCAAATTTTTCGAGTTTCACCTGTATACATCCACTAAAACTTTTTATGTGTCTCCTATTTTACAGCTAATATATCATGACTGTAGTCAATTCTCTTAAATCATGAATGCAATGCAAGGTAATGGATCTTTTGTAATATTTATCCTTTACTATTACATGATGTCATATTGCAGTGTGTTAAGGTGAACAGTAGAGATGGCCTTGCGGTTCGCCCGGCGGTCATTTCGCAACGAATCTTGCTCGTTCGCTGTTTGCCGAACATATGGCGGTGTCTGCCGGTGCCATATTCTTTTGCATTGCGTCGAACTTTAACCCATGACAAATCTATCAGGTGGAACAGGACAGCCAAATGAGACATTTCAGAACATGGAAACACACCCATCCTATCAAAGAACCCAATATGGCAGCCATTTTACATTTTGTTTTTTGCCAGTGTAGGAAGAAGTTGTTTTGTGGAGCAGGGACAGGCTGTTAGGGACACCAAATGCTAACTAATAGGGCCACAAAAGTCATTTTAAGGACTGGTATAGGTATGCTATCATAGGTGTGATATACTGAGGGGTATGATTATACTTTCTAACATAGAAAGTATATTATAGTGCATTTGTATTGTGCAGAAGTTGTGTGCGGTTCTGCTGAGGGAGCTATTTAGAGGGAGAAACGCTATTGGAACAACTAATTGCAACAGGTGTGATATACCTTTTGCCCCCAAAAAAACTGATTGAGGGGTGTGATATACCTATAATATACTTTCTAACATAGAAAGTATATAGTGCATTTGTATTGTGCAGCAGTTGTGTGCGGTTCTGTTGCGATACCGCAGCTATATAGAGGGACAAGCACTTTTGGAACAACTATTTGCAACGGGTGTGATATACCTGTTCCCCCCCCAAAAAACTGATTAAGGGGTGTGATATACCTTCTTCCACAAAATACTGATTGAGGGCTGCAATATACCTGTTTCCCCAAATAAACAGGGTGGTGTGATATAACTGTTGTGGCAAACAAAATAATAATTGAGGGGTGTGATATACCTACTTCCACTAAATACTGATTAAGGGGTTCGATATACCTGCTTCCACCAAATACTGATTGAGGGGTTTGATATACCTGCTTCCACCAAATATTGATTGAGGGCTGCGAGATACCTGCTTCCACAACATACTGATTAAGGGATTCGATATGCCTGCTTCCAACGAATATTAATTTAGGGCAGCGATATACCTGCTTCCACAAAATACTGATTAAGAGGTTCAATATACCTGTTTCCACCAAATATTGATTGAGGCCTATGATATACCTGCTTCCACAAAATACTAATTAAGGGGTTCGATATACCTGCTTCCACAAGATACTGATTGAGGGCTGCAATATACCTGCTACCACAAAATACTGATTAAGGGGTTTGATATACCTACCTCCACCAAATATTGATTGATTCCTGCGATATACCTGCTTCCACAAAATACTGATTATGGGGTTGATATACCTGCTTCCACAAAAACTGATTGAAGGCTGCGATATGCCTGCTTTTGCAAAATACTAATGAAGGGGTTTGATATACCTATTTCCACAGAATACTGATTGATTCCTGCAATATACCTGTTTCCACAAAATACTGATTAAGGGGTTCTAGATACCTGCTATACATAACTTTTACTGCCCACTGGGTGAACTTTCTGAAGGCTGTCAAGCATGTAACCCGTGGATCCCGTGTGGATTTGGTGTTACCACCAAGGATTGCATGCAGGCCTGCTTCTTCTTCTCCTCCTCCTACTCCATACTCCGTCTCCTCATCGGCTGACTCCTCCTTTTCCACTGTTACTGCCTCTTCCGCTGAGCCCCCCAAGATCCCCAAAACCTATTTGATGTGCCAGGTGAGACATTGCCATGCTGTGCTGCGGCTGTTGTGCCTGAAAGCCATGAGCCACACGGGTCCTGCACTGGTTTCAGCTCTGCGGTCACAGGCCGATCAGTGGCTAATAGAGTTGAGCGAACACCTGGATGTTCGGGTTCGAGAAGTTCGGCCGAACATCCCGGAAATGTTCGGGTTCGGGATCCGAACCCGATCCGAACTTCGTCCCGAACCCGAACCCCATTGAAGTCAATGGGGACCCGAACTTTTCGGCACTAAAACGGCTGTAAAACAGCCCAGGAAAGGGCTAGAGGGCTGCAAAAGGCAGCAACATGTAGGTAAATCCCCTGCAAACAAATGTGGATAGGGAAATTAATTAAAATAAAAATTAAATAAATAAAAATTAACCAAAATCAATTGGAGAGAGGTTCCATAGCAGAGAATCTGGCTTCCCGTCACCCACCACTGGAACAGTCCATTCTCAGATATTTAGGCCCCGGCACCCAGGCAGAGGAGAGAGGTCCCGTAACAGACAATCTGGCTTCATGTCAGCAGAGAATCAGTCTTCATGTCATAGCAGAGAATCAGGCTTCACGTCACCCACCACTGTAAGAGTCCATTTTCATAAATTTAGGCCCAGCACCCAGGCAGAGGAGAGAGGTCCCGTAACAGACAATCTGGCTTCATGTCAGCAGAGAATCAGTCTTCATATCATAGCAGAGAATCTGGCTTCCCGTTACCCACCACTGGAACAGTCCATTCTCAGATATTTAGGCCCCGGCACCCAGGCAGAGGAGAGAGGTCCCGTAACAGACAATCTGGCTTCATGTCAGCAGAGAATCAGTCTTCATATCATAGCAGAGAATCAGGCTTCACGTCAGCCACCACTGCAACAGTCCATTGTCATAAATTCAGGCCCAGCACCCAGGCAGAGGAGAGAGGTCCCGTAACAGACAATCTGGCTTCATGTCAGCAGAGAATCAGTCTGCATGTCATAGCAGAGAATGAGGCTTCACGTCACCCACCACTGCAACAGTCCATTTTCATAAATTTAGGCCCAGCACCCAGGCAGAGGAGAGAGGTCCCGTAACAGAGGATCTGGCTTCATGTCACCAGAGAATCAGTCTGCATGTCATAGCAGAGAATCAGGCTTCACGTCACCCACCACTGCAACAGTCCATTTTCATAAATTTAGGCCCAGCACCCAGGCAGAGGAGAGAGGTCCCGTAACAGAGGATCTGGCTTCATGTCACCAGAGAATCAGTCTGCATGTCATAGCAGAGAATCAGGCTTCACGTCAGCCACCACTGCAACAATCCATTGGCATATATTTAGGCCTAGCACACAGGCAGAGGAGAGAGGTCCCGTAACAGACAATCTGGCTTCATGTCAGCAGAGAATCAGTCTTCATATCATAGCAGAGAATCAGGCTTCACGTCAGCCACCAATGCAACAGTCCATTGTCAGATATTTAGGCCCAGCACCCAGGCAGAGGAGAGAGGTCCCGTAACAGAGGATCTGGCTTCATGTCAGCAGAGAATCAGTCTTCATGTCATAGCAGAGAATCAGGCTTCACGTCACCCACCACTGTAAGAGTCCATTTTCATAAATTTAGGCCCAGCACCCAGGCAGAGGAGAGAGGTCCCGTAACAGACGATCTGGCTTCATGTCAGCAGAGAATCAGTCTGCATGTCATAGCAGAGAATGAGGCTTCACGTCACCCACCACTGCAACAGTCCATTTTCATAAATTTAGGCCCAGCACCCAGGCAGAGGAGAGAGGTCCCGTAACAGAGGATCTGGCTTCATGTCACCAGAGAATCAGTCTGCATGTCATAGCAGAGAATCAGGCTTCACGTCACCCACCACTGCAACAGTCCATTTTCATAAATTTAGGCCCAGCACCCAGGCAGAGGAGAGAGGTCCCGTAACAGAGGATCTGGCTTCATGTCACCAGAGAATCAGTCTGCATGTCATAGCAGAGAATCAGGCTTCACGTCAGCCACCACTGCAACAATCCATTGGCATATATTTAGGCCTAGCACACAGGCAGAGGAGAGAGGTCCCGTAACAGACAATCTGGCTTCATGTCAGCAGAGAATCAGTCTTCATATCATAGCAGAGAATCAGGCTTCACGTCAGCCACCAATGCAACAGTCCATTGTCAGATATTTAGGCCCAGCACCCAGGCAGAGGAGAGAGGTCCCGTAACAGACAATCTGGCTTCATGTCAGCAGAGAATCAGTCTGCATGTCATAGCAGAGAATGAGGCTTCACGTCACCCACCACTGCAACAGTCCATTTTCATAAATTTAGGCCCAGCACCCAGGCAGAGGAGAGAGGTCCCGTAACAGAGGATCTGGCTTCATGTCAGCAGAGAATCAGTCTGCATGTCATAGCAGAGAATCAGGCTTCACGTCAGCCACCACTGCAACAGTCCATTGTCATAAATTCAGGCCCAGCACCCAGGCAGAGGAGAGAGGTCCCGTAACAGACAATCTGGCTTCATGTCACCAGAGAATCAGTCTGCATGTCATAGCAGAGAATGAGGCTTCACGTCAGCCACCACTGCAACAATCCATTGGCATATATTTAGGCCTAGCACACAGGCAGAGGAGAGGTTCATTCAACTTTGGGTAGCCTTGCAATATAATGGTAAAATGAAAATAAAAATAGGATTGAATGAGGAAGTGCCCTGGAGTCCAATAATATATGGTTATGGGGAGGTAGTTAATGTCTAATCTGGACAAGGGACGGACAGGTCCTGTGGGATCCATGCCTGGTTCATTTTTATGAACGTCAGCTTGTCCACATTGGCTGTAGACAGGCGGCTGCGTTTGTCTGTAATGACGCCCCCTGCCGTGCTGAATACACGTTCAGACAAAACGCTGGCTGCCGGGCAGGCCAGCACCTCCAAGGCATAAAAGGCTAGCTCTGGCCACGTGGACAATTTAGAGACCCAGAAGTTGAATGGGGCCGAACCATCAGTCAGTACGTGGAGGGGTGTGCACACGTACTGTTCCACCATGTTAGTGAAATGTTGCCTCCTGCTAACACGTTGCGTATCAGGTGGTGGTGCAGTTAGCTGTGGCGTGTTGACAAAAGTTTTCCACATCTCTGCCATGCTAACCCTGCCCTCAGAGGAGCTGGCCGTGACACAGCTGCCTTGGCGACCTCTTGCTCCTCCTCTGCCTTGGCCTTGGGCTTCCACTTGTTCCCCTGTGACATTTGGGAATGCTCTCAGTAGCGCGTCTACCAACGTGCGCTTGTACTCGCGCATCTTCCTATCACGCTCCAGTGCAGGAAGTAAGGTGGGCACATTGTCTTTGTAGCGTGGATCCAGCAGGGTGGCAACCCAGTAGTCCGCACAGGTTAAAATGTGGGCAACTCTGCTGTCGTTGCGCAGGCACTGCAGCATGTAGTCGCTCATGTGTGCCAGGCTGCCCAGGGGTAAGGACAAGCTGTCCTCTGTGGGAGGCGTATCGTCATCGTCCTGCCTTTCCCCCCAGCCACGCACCAGTGATGGACCCGAGCTGCGTTGGGTGCCACCCCGCTGTGACCATGCTTCATCCTCATCCTCCTCCACCTCCTCCTCATCCTCGTCCTCCTCGTCCTCCAGTAGTGGGCCCTGGCTGGCCACATTTGTACCTGGCCTCTGCTGTTGCCAAAAACCTCCCTCTGAGTCACTTCGAAGAGACTGGCCTGAAAGTGCTAAAAATGACCCCTCTTCCTCCTCCTCCTCCTCCTCCTGGGCCACCTCCTCTTCCATCATCGCCCTAAGTGTTTTCTCAAGGAGACATAGAAGTGGTATTGTAACGCTGATAACGGTGTCATCGCCACTGGCCATGTTGGTGGAGTACTCGAAACAGCGCAACAGGGCACACAGGTCTCGCATGGAGGCCCAGTCATTGGTGGTGAAGTGGTGCTGTTCTGTAGTGCGACTGACCCGTGCGTGCTGCAGCTGAAACTCCACTATGGCCTGCTGCTGCTCGCACAGTCTGTCCAGCATGTGCAAGGTGGAGTTCCACCTGGTGGGCACGTCGCATATGAGGCGGTGAGCGGGAAGGCCGAAGTTACGCTGTAGCGCAGACAGGCGAGCAGCGGCAGGATGTGAACGCCGGAAGCGCGAACAGACGGCCCGCACTTTATGCAGCAGCTCTGACATGTCGGGGTAGTTGTGAATGAACTTCTGCACCACCAAATTCAGCACATGCGCCAAGCAAGGGATGTGCGTCAAATTGGCTAGTCCCAGAGCTGCAACGAGATTTCGCCCATTATCACACACCACCAGGCCGGGCTTGAGGCTCACCGGCAGCAACCACTCGTCGGTCTGTTGTTCAATACCCCGCCACAACTCCTGTGCGGTGTGGGGCCTGTCCCCCAAACATATGAGTTTCAGAATGGCCTGCTGACGTTTACCCCGGGCTGTGCTGAAGTTGGTGGTGAAGGTGTGTGGCTGACTGGATGAGCAGGTGGAAGAAGAGGAGGAGGAAGCCGAGAAGGAGGAGGTGGCAACAGGAGGCAAAGAATGTTGCCCTGCGATCCTTGGCGGCGGCAGGACGTGCGCCAAACAGCTCTCCGCCTGGGGCCCAGCTGCCACTACATTTACCCAGTGTGCAGTTAGGGAGATATAGCGTCCCTGGCCGTGCTTACTGGTCCACGTATCTGTGGTTAGGTGGACCTTGCTACAGATGGCGTTGCGCAGTGCACACTTGATTTTATCGGATACTTGGTTGTGCAGGGAAGGCACGGCTCTCTTGGAGAAGTAGTGCCGGCTGGGAACAACATACTGTGGGACAGCAAGCGACATGAGCTGTTTGAAGCTGTCTGTGTCCACCAGCCTAAATGACAGCATTTCATAGGCCAGTAGTTTAGAAATGCTGGCATTCAGGGCCAGGGATCGAGGGTGGCTAGGTGGGAATTTACGCTTTCTATCAAATGTTTGTGAGATGGAGAGCTGAACGCTGGCGTGTGACATGGTTGAGACGCTTGGTGACGGAGGTGGTGGTGGTGGTGTTGGTGGTACATCCCCTGTTTGCTGGGCGGCAGGTGCCAACGTTCCTCCAGAGGCGGAGGAAGAGGCCGAGGCGGCAGCAGCAGAATAGGCCGAGGCGGCAGCAGCAGAAGAGGTAGCAGGGGGAGCCTGAGTGACTTCCTTGGTTTTAAGGTGTTTACTCCACTGCAGTTCATGCTTTGCATGCAGGTGCCTGGTCATGCAGGTTGTGCTCAGGTTCAGAACGTTAATGCCTCGCTTCAGGCTCTGATGGCACAGCGTGCAAACCACTCGGGTCTTGTCGTCAGCACATTGTTTGAAGAAGTGCCATGCCAGGGAACTCCTTGAAGCTGCCTTTGGGGTGCTCGGTCCCAGATGGCGGCGGTCAGTAGCAGGCGGAGTCTCTTGGCGGCGGGTGTTCTGCTTTTGCCCACTGCTCCCTCTTTTGCTACGCTGTTGGCTCGGTCTCACCACTGCCTCTTCCTCCGAACTGTGAAAGTCAGTGGCACGACCTTCATTCCATGTGGGGTCTAGGACCTCATCGTCCCCTGCATCGTCTTCCACCCAGTCTTGATCCCTGACCTCCTGTTCAGTCTGCACACTGCAGAAAGACGCAGCAGTTGGCACCTGTGTTTCGTCATCATCAGAGACATGCAGAGGTGGTATTCCCATGTCCTCATCATCAGGAAACATAAGTGGTTGTGCGTCAGTGCATTCTATGTCTTTCACCGCTGGGGAAGGGCTAGGTGGATGCCCTTGGGAAACCCTGCCAGCGGAGTCTTCAAACAGCATAAGAGACTGCTGCATAACTTGAGGCTGAGACAGTTTCCCTGGTATGCATGGGGGTGATGTGACAGACTGATGGGGTTGGTTTTCAGGCGCCATCTGTGCGCTTTCTGCAGAAGACTGGGTGGGAGATAATGTGAACGTGCTGGATCCACTGTCGGCCACCCAATTGACTAATGCCTGTACCTGCTCAGGCCTTACCATCCTTAGAACGGCATTGGGCCCCACCATATATCGCTGTAAATTCTGGCGGCTACTGGGACCTGAGGTAGTTGGTACACTAGGACGTGTGGATGTGGCAGAACGGCCACGTCCTCTCCCAGCACCAGAGGGTCCACTAACACCACCACGACCATGTCCACGTCCGCGTCCCTTACTAGATGTTTTTCTCATTGTTATGGTTCACCACAACAACAAATATATTATTTGGCCCAATGTATTGTATTCAAATTCAGCGGGATATAAATTTGAGGCCTAGTATTTAGGCGCTGGGTGACCGGTATGGATTTAGTGACAGAATTAGACTTGGAAATGCACAGAAGCGTGTGTGTGAAGTTATTCTGAATGACCCAATGTGCACCTTGAATATTATATACCCTTTTTGGGATAGATTTCAAATAGCTCTGATATAGCAGGAACCACTAAATTATGAAATTGCTAAATTGGGAATTGTACTTCAACCCAGAACAAAAAATGTGCTTTGACGGGCACTAAATAACTTTCCCAGCTACAACAGTACAGCGGTAACGAGAGATTTAGAGGGATTTAAATTTGAGGCCTAGTATTTAGGCGCTGGGTGACAGGTATGGGTTTAGTGACAGAATTAGACTTGGAAATACACAGTAGCGGGTGTGTGTGAAGTTATTCTGAATGACCCAATGTGCACCTTCAATATTATATACCCTTTTTGGGATAGATTTCAAATAGCTCTGATATAGCAGGAACCACTAAATTATGAAATTGCTAAATTGGGAATTGTACTTCAACCCAGAACAAAAAATGTGCTTTGACGGACACTAAATATCTTGCCCAGCAACAACAGTACAGCGGTGGGTAACGAGAGATTTAGAGGGATTTAAATTTGAGGCCTAGTATTTAGGCGCTGGGTCACCGGTATGGATTTAGTGACAGAATTAGACTTGGAAATGCACAGAAGCGTGTGTGTGAAGTTATTCTGAATGACCCTATGTGCACCTTCAATATTATATACCCTTTTAGGGATAGATTTCAAATAGCTCTGATATAGCAGAAACCACTAAATTATGAAATTGCTAAATTGGGAATTGTACTTCAACCCAGAACAAAAAATGTGCTTTGACGGACACTAAATATCTTGCCCAGCAACAACAGTACAGCGGTGGGTAACGAGAGATTTAGAGGGATTTAAATTTGAGGCCTAGTATTTAGGCGCTGGGTCACCGGTATGGATTTAGTGACAGAATTAGACTTGGAAATGCACAGAAGCGTGTGTGTGAAGTTATTCTGAATGACCCTATGTGCACCTTCAATATTATATACCCTTTTAGGGATAGATTTCAAATAGCTCTGATATAGCAGAAACCACTAAATTATGAAATTGCTAAATTGGGAATTGTACTTCAACCCAGAACAAAAAATGTGCTTTGACGGACACTAAATATCTTGCCCAGCAACAACAGTACAGTGGTGGGTAACGAGAGATTTAGAGGGATTTAAATTTGAGGCCTAGTATTTAGGCGCTGGGTCACCGGTATGGATTTAGTGACAGAATTAGACTTGGAAATGCACAGAAGCGTGTGTGTGAAGTTATTCTGAATGACCCTATGTGCACCTTCAATATTATATACCCTTTTAGGGATAGATTTCAAATAGCTCTGATATAGCAGAAACCACTAAATTATGAAATTGCTAAATTGGGAATTGTACTTCAACCCAGAACAAAAAATGTGCTTTGACGGACACTAAATATCTTGCCCAGCAACAACAGTACAGCGGTGGGTAACGAGAGATTTAGAGGGATTTAAATTTGAGGCCTAGTATTTAGGCGCTGGGTGACAGGTATGGGTTTAGTGACAGAATTAGACTTGGAAATACACAGTAGCGGGTGTGTGTGAAGTTATTCTGAATGACCCAATGTGCACCTTCAATATTATATACCCTTTTTGGGATAGATTTCAAATAGCTCTGATATAGCAGGAACCACTAAATTATGAAATTGCTAAATTGGGAATTGTATTTCAACCCAGAACAAGAAATGTGCTTGAACGGACACTAAATAACTCGCCCAGCTACAGCACTAGGGACAGATTTAGCTGGATATAAATTTGAGGCCTAGTATTTAGGCGCTGGGTGACCGGTATGGATTTAGTGACAGAATTAGACTGGGATATGGCCAAAAAATGAACAGACTATTGCTGGTTAAATGCACTTGGTGTGACAGCTTCACCCTGATGTAGGCTTTAGCCAAAAAACAACCACACCATTGAGGGTTAAATGCACTTGGTGACAGGCGCAGCTTGCCCCTGATTTTGTATATGGCCAAAAAATGAACAGACTATTGCTGGTTAAATGCACTTGGTGTGACAGCTTCACCCTGATGTAGGCTTTAGCCAAAAAACAACCACACCATTGAGGGTTAAATGCACTTGGTGACAGGCGCAGCTTGCCCCTGATTTTGTATATGGCCAAAAAATGAACAGACTATTGCTGGTTAAATGCACTTGGTGTGACAGCTTCACCCTGATGTAGGCTTTAGCCAAAAAACAACCACACCATTGAGGGTTAAATGCACTTGGTGACAGGCGCAGCTTGCCCCTGATTTTGTATATGGCCAAAAAATGAACAGACTATTGCTGGTTAAATGCACTTGGTGTGACAGCTTCACCCTGATGTAGGCTTTAGCCAAAAAACAACCACACCATTGAGGGTTAAATGCACTTGGTCGCAGCTTGTGCTGGCGCACCACAAGACACAAAATGGCCGCCGATCACCCCAGAAAAATGAGACTGACAAACGGTCTGTGCAGCCTAAAAACAGTGAGCAATTGAGGATCAGCAGCTCAATGATCCACAGCTGCAGATCGATCAGTTAATCAAGTCCTTTGGAGGAGTTAATCTGCCTAATCTCGCCCTACTGTCGCAGCCGCAACCTCTCCCTACGCTAATCAGAGCAGAGTGACGGGCGGCGCTATGTGACTCCAGCTTAAATAGAGGCTGGGTCACATGGTGCTCTGGCCAATCACAGCCATGCCAATAGTAGGCATGGCTGTGATGGCCTCTTGGGGCAAGTAGTATGACGCTTGTTGATTGGCTGCTTTGCAGCCTTTCAAAAAGCGCCAAGAAAGCGTCACAAAAGCGCGAAGAAAGCGACGAACACCGAACCCGAACCCGGACTTTTACGAAAATGTCCGGGTTCGGGTCCGTGTCACGGACACCCCAAAATTCGGTACGAACCCGAACTATACAGTTCGAGTTCGCTCATCCCTAGTGGCTAACCCTGCTCAATTTGACAGTTGGTAAAGTGGTGTGCGACAACGGTGCCAATCTGCTGAGCATGCTGAAACAGGGCAAAATGACACACGTGCCGTGCATATCATACTTCCTTAACTTAGTCGTGCAGCAATTCGTTGCCAAATATCCCGGGGTCTAGGGAATCTTGCGGCAGGCCAGGAAAATCTCTGGCCATTTTAGGAGATCTTACACGGCCATGGCTCACCTTGCTGACATTCAGCGGTGACACCACCTGCCTATCATACGTCTGATTTGTGACAGCCCGACGCGCTGGAACTCTACCTTGTTTATGCTTGATAGACTGCTTCATCACCAACGTGAGGGTTAACGACTACCTGAACGAACTCTGCAACAGGACAGGTTCTGGGGAGCTTGGTTTCTTTTCACAGTGTCAGTGGCTGCTCATGTGAGACGCATGAAGACTTCTACGGCCATTTGATGAGATCACCAAACTGGTCAGTCACAGCCAGGGCACCATTAATGACATTATACCTTACGCCTTCTTTCTGGGGCACGCATTGTGTCGTGTAATTGATCAAGCCATTGAGGAGCAGGAGCTGGAAGATGAGGAAGTTGCAATGCTGAATGAATTTCCAGGGGGGGCTACTCCATCTGAGACAAATCAGAAGGAGTCTGAAGAGGAGTTACAGGTAGATGGTGGCTGGGGGGAGGAGGAGGAGCAAGAAGAGCAGGCTTTGGGGGGGCTTTAAACTTTTTGGGGATTCCTGGTGTTGTCTGTGGCTGGGGGGAGGAGACCGGGGATGAGATTCTCCTGGGCGATAAGCAAGAGCCAGGGCGCTCCACCGCTCCCAAATGGGGGCCTTTATGGTCCAGTGTTTAAAGAGTGAACTCCCATATAAAAAGCATAAAGGGCAAGGACCAGTACTGGGTGGCAACTTACTTAGACCCCCGGCACAAACACAAAATGGCAGACATGTTACCAGTATCACAGAGGGCTGGCAGAATGCAGCATTTCCAGGCCATGCTGCGAGAGATGCTACATTCTGCTGTTGCAGCCGCTGGCAGAGGAATCTCCACCCACAGCTAAACAGGTGCAGGTACCAATCCTTCCGCACCTGCAAGAAGAGGGCAGTTTAAAGATGTGTTGGTTACTTCGGATATGAGATAATTCTTGCAGCCAATACATTGACAGCCGCCCTCCGGATCCAGCCTCAGGGAACACCTAGACCGACAGGTGTCCGACTACATCGGGTTAACGGCAGATGTGGATTCTCTGAGAAGAGAAGAACCCCTGGACTACTGGGTGTGCAGGCTTGACCTGTGTCCAGAGCTGGCACAATTTGCCATGGAACTCTTGGCTTGGCCCTTGTCGAGTGTCCTGTCTAAAAGGACGTTCAGTGCAGCAGGGGGGATTATGATCGATAAGCGCACTCGCCTAGCTCACGACAGTGTGGACTACCTCACATTTCTAAAAATTAATAAGGCATGGATCTTGGAGGAATTCAACACCTGTGCCAGCCCACACATATCTGCCACCACCCTGAACAAAGAATGGTCCTTGCCTTATGTATATACAGCGGCATAAAAGGCCTTTTCTGTCAGGTGAATGCCTAATTTTTGGGGCCTGTACTCCAGTGACCGCCTAACGTAACTCCAGCCACATCATCACAAGTTCTTTTCTGTCAGGTAAATGTCAAATTTTTGGGGGGCATGTACTGGCCTACAGTAAAATTTGTATCCAGTGACCGCCTAATGTACCTCCGGCCACATAATCACAAGTTCTAATCTGTCAGGTGAATGCCTAATTTTTGGGGCCTGTACTCCCGTGGCCTAAAATAACATTTTTCTAGGCTCCAGCAGGGCACATTCTTAAGAGTTTCCATTTAAGACGCATAAACATGGCCCCTGATTAAAATACAAATTTTTGTGGGAATTTTGCCAATGATTCCCCTCTGGTATTTCACTGTCCATATTGTGGGACTATTTGTGCACTTCTAGTAAGTATGTATTTGGTGGCTGCAAATATGACCTGAAGGTTTTTTTCAGGATTGCCTGCCATTAAAGTCAATTGGGACCGCCACGAACACACGTTCGTGAACATTTGATCGCGAACGCGCGTTCGTGAACCATCCCTGCTGATGTTCGTCCATCACTAGTGAACAGTGTGCAGAGTTATGTTAAATAGTTTGTTAATCTAAGCTGTGAAATGAAGCATCCTGTGATGAGAAGAGACACGTTTTCCAGAAACGATTAAGCTTTCATCTAATTGACAGAGAAACTACAAGCAGTCTGAGAGTTAGTGTCTGAGCATCATTAGATGAAATAACTTAAAATAATTAGTGACTGAACATCTGATTTTTTGTTATCTATAATGTCATAGAAATCACCCAAAAGTGCATAGCATAGTAAACATAAAAGTAATATTAGATGTGGATATGTGGAAGGCAAACAAACATGAAGGTTATTGAAAGGATTTTATTAGAGATAAGCTTATTTCTTTAAATTTGTTATGGGTCCGATTCTAATGAATCTGACAGAAAATTTGATTTGGGTTTAGGTCGATTCTACCCAAATCATAAGTGCTACAAGTTTCCTGAAAATTGGTGTATAACACTCAGAGGTCTCCTATGACTACTTTTTTCTTAATTTTTTTTCTCTCTCTCCCCTTTCAATCTCTTTATCATAAAGACAGAAATCGGAAATAATATAGTATTGACACTGACTTATGTAGCTATATGTAAATGTATGGTTGATAGATAGCGTTAACAAGCAGCCTATTTAAAAACACACTAAAATGGTAGACATCACAGACACTTGTTATCAAATCAGTGGCTCAGCTCACAATGATATCTGTGTTCAGTGTTAGCAGAGAGCCCAAAAGATCAGCCAATATCCACCATCCTGATTATCTGTCAATCTGACTTACAAATCACTAGTCAGACCACACATGGAGTACTGTGTACAGTTCTGGGCTCCTGTGAACAAGACAGACATAGCAGACCTGGAGAAGGTTCAGAGAAGGGAACTAAAGTAATAACTGGGATGGGTGGACTAGAGTACCCTGAAAGATTTTTTAAATTAGGGTTATTCACGTTTGAAAAAAGATGACTAAGGGAAGATCTAATAACTATGTATAAATATATCTCAGTACAGAACTCTCCCATCATCTATGTATCGCCAGGACTGTGACTGTGACAAGGGGACATCCTCTGTGTCTGGAGGAAAGAAGGTTTGTACACAAACAAAGAAAAGGATTCTTTACGGTAAGAGCAGTGAGACTATGAAACTCTCTGCCTAAGTAGAGTGGTGGTGAATTCAGAGAGCTCAAGAGGGGCCTGGATTTATTATTGGAGTGTAAAAATATTGCAGTTAGATTTTTGGAGAGTTTGTTGATCCAGGGAGTTATTCTGATTGCCTCATTAGAGCTGGCAGCAGTCACTGACTACCACCCTTAAAACATAGCCTTTATTATATGTCATTAAAATAACAAAACCTGAATAATCCTAATGATAACATAAAGAAAACATTGAAAGAAAGCAAAAAAAAAGAGTCAATCCTTTGCACTTAGGGACACGGATAGGCAGGTGCGGGCCAAATGTATTATTCTATGGGCTCTGACCATCAGGCTGGCCCTAACGCTGTCAAGCCCTGCCTGAGAACGGAATGGCTGCCCGATAGGGGCGATCCCGTATCAGGAACCTCAGCTAGTATATGCTGACTGAAAAAAATCATCACTACCAAGATTAGTAGCACAATATACTCTCAAAAAATAATAATAATAATAATTATATATATATATATATATATATATATATATATATATAGAGTACAGACCAAAAGTTTGGACACACCTTCTCATTCAAAGAGTTTTCTTTATTTTCATGACTGAAAATTGTAGATTCACACTGAAGGCATCAAAACTATGAATTAACACATGTGGAATTATATACATAACAAAAATGTGTGAAACAACTGAAAATATGTCATATTCTAGGTTCTTCAAAGTAGCCACCTTTTGCTTTGATTACTGCTTTGCACACAATTGGCTTTCTCTTGATGAGCTTCAAGAGGTAGTCACCTGAAATGGTCTTCCAACAGTCTTGAAGAAGTTCCCAGAGATGCTTAGCACTTGTTGACCCTTTTGTCTTCACTCTGCGATCCAGCTCACCCCAAACCATCTTGATTGGGTTCAGGTCCAGTGACTGTGGAGGCCAGGTCATCTGGCGCAGCACCCCATCACTCTCCTTCATGGTCAAATAGCCCTTACACAGCCTGGAGGTGTGTTTGGGGTCATTGTCCTGTTGAAAAATAAATGATGGTCCAACTAAACGCAAACCGGATGGAATAGCATGCCGCTGCAAGATGCTGTGGTAGCCATGCTGGTTCAGTATGCCTTCAATTTTGAATAAATCCCCAACAGTGTCACCAGCAAAGCACCCCCACACCATCACACCTCCTCCTCCATGCTTCACGGTGGGATCCAGGCATGTAGAATCCATCCGTTCACCTTTTCTGCATCGCACAAAGACACGGTGGTTGGAACCAAAGATCTCAAATTTGGACTCATCAGACCAAAGCACAGATTTCCACTGGTCTAATGTCCATTCCTTGTGTTCTTTAGCCCAAACAAGTCTCTTCTGCTTGTTGCCTGTCCTTAGCAGTGGTTTCCTAGCAGATATTCTACCATGAAGACCTGATTCACACAGACTCCTCTTAACAGTTGTTCTAGAGATGTGTCTGCTGCTAGAACTCTGTGTGGCATTGACCTGGTCTCTAATCTGAGCTGCTGTTAACCTGCGATTTCTGAGGCTGGTGACTCGGATGAACTTATCTTCCGCAGCAGAGGTGACTCTTGGTCTTTCTTTCCTGGGGCGGTCCGCATGTGAGCCAGTTTCTTTGTAGCGCTTGATGGTTTTTGTGACTGCACTTGGGGACACTTTCAAAGTTTTCCCAATTTTTTGGACTGACTGACCTTCATTTCTTAAAGTAATGATGGCCACTGGTTTTTCTTTACTTAGCTTCTTTTTTCTTGCCATAATACAAATTTAACAGTCTATTCAGTAGGACTATCAGCTGTGTATCCACCTGACTTCTCCACAACGCAACTGATGGTCCCAACACCCTTTATAAGGCAAGAAATCCCACTTTTTAAACCTGACAGGGCACACCTATGACGTGAAAAACATTTCAGGTGACTACCTCTTGAAGCTCATTAAGATAATGCCAAGAGTGTGCAAAGCAGTAATCAAAGCAAAAGGTGGCTACTTTGAAGAACCTAGAATATGACATATTTTCAGTTGTTTCACACTTTTTTGTTATGTATATAATTCCACATGTGTTAATTCATAGTTTTGATGCCTTCAGTGTGAATCTACAATTTTCATAGTCATGAAAATAAAGAAAACTCTTTGAATGAGAAGGTGTGTCCAAACTTTTGGTCTGTACTGTATATATATATGTATACACAGAAAATAATAAAATAATGAAGTAAATAAGAGTAGAAATTTGTATATCACTTCCGTAAAGCAATCCTGATTATAGATAGCTGTAAAATTGATATTATAGCCAAAACATGCCGTGTTAGTTTAACACGTCAACATTAGTGATGAGCAGAGAACGCTCTGCACCACGGACACCAGGAAACCCTCTGCCACTGTCACACAGGACCACTATATGCAGGGCCTCATCCACACATATGTATGACTGAGTATTTTTATACTGGGCTCCTGCAGCAAAATGTTATCTGTGCTTTGCTGATTTGCAAGTTAACTCCACCAGCTTTCCCGTATACCACTATATACAGCGCCTAATTCATATATAGGTGAATGTGATTCTCGTCTATTGCTGTCCACCTCGTGATTGATATATCAGGGTGCGTGGCTCCTGTACAACAGTATCACCCGATCTTTACTTAGTGGACACGCAAGTAGCCGATTGGTTTATTTTTAATAGTTCTCCCCGTCATTTGGAGACTATTCCATATTAGTGAGCTGCTATTGACATCTGTTATATCTATTTCTTTGAGATTTACCATCTCCAGTTTTGTCTATAAACTGGAGATATCCTACTGGTTTGCTTTAAGTGTTTTCAGATCTAAGTACTGACCTGATCCTGGTCAGGTATCTATCCAACGGGTCCCCTGTTGAGCCCAAATATGTATGGGTGAAACACATTGGGATGATGACTAGTGTTGAGAGCGAATATTCGAATCGCGAATTTTATTAGTGAATATCGCCACTGCAAGAATTTGCAAATATTTAGATTATGGTGCTTTATATTCGTATTCGCGAATAGTGTTAAGTATTCTAATCGCAAATTTATCACAAATTAATCGGGAATATATTACATTGGCAATTTTCACAATCAAGTAAACAATAATGGAGACCACAAATTCTTGAATTTGTGAATTTATGGTGAATATTCAACCAAAAATTTGCGAAAATCGAATATTGCCTATGCCGCTCATCACTAATGATGACGTGTTAAACTAACACAGCATGTTTTGGCTATGATATCAATTTTACAGCTATCTATAATCAGGATCGCTTTACGGTAGTGATATACAAATTTCGACTCACACTTATTTACTTCATTACTTTATTATTTTCTGTGCATATATTTTGAAGAGTATATTGTGCTACTAATCTTGGTAGTGATGATTTTTTGAATAAGCATATACTAGCTGATAGCTTTTCCCCTATTCAGGGACATCCTAGGGCGCTCAGGAGGGTCCTGATACGGGATCGCCACTATCGGGGCGGCCATTCTGTTCTTAGGCAGTGCTTGACAGAGTTAGGGCCAGACTGAGGGTCAGAGCCCACAGAATAATACATTTGGCCCGCACCTGCCTATCCGTGTCCCTAAGTGCAGAAGATTGACTCATTTGTTTTGCTTTCTTTCTTTCTTTTCTTTATGTTATCATTAGGGTTATTTTTTTATTTTTTATTTTAATGATATATAATAAAGGCTATGTTTTAAGATTGCTAGTCTGTGACTGCTGATAACTCTATATACCACCTGTCATAATATTATACCCACAGATGGGTTTCTGTCTGAACTGTGAGTATCATTGGAGTTGGGAAGGATTTTTTTCCCCCTAAAATGAGGAGAATTGGCTTCCTACCTACCTTTCTACCTCACATCGGTTTTTGCCCTGGATTAAATTGCAGAATAACAGGATGAACTGGATGGACAGATGTTTTATTTTCAGCCTTAAAAACAATGTTACTATGTTACTGCAAAGCATTTTGGACAAGCCTGCCAACAGGGCCTCATCTTTATCTTCCCTGCTCTGCTTAACTCATTAGTGTACTAAATTTGTGGTGGTGATAGTGAATTCACTAAAAGAGTTCAAGAGGGGCCTGGATGTATTTCTGGAGTGTAATAATATTACAGGTTATAGTTACTAAAGGTGGATTGTTGATCCAGGGAGTAATTCTGATTGCCTGATTGGAATCAGGAAGGATTTTTTTCCTGTAAAGTGAGGAAAATTGTTTTCTACCTCAAAGGGGTCTTTTTGCCTTCCTTTGGATGAACTTGCAGGATAACAGGCTTACCTGGATGGACAGATGTCTTTTTCAGCCTTATAAAATATGTTACTACTTTTAAATCTGGAAATGATGGGTACCATTTTGTGTAATTTGTCCAAAGAGAATCCCCAAATTTTGGATTCATTTGGACAAAGAATTTTTGTGAAATTCTAATTCATTTAGAATCAATTTGCTCATCTTTAGATTTGAGTTTTTTTTTATTTTCATTTATTGGGCAAAATTCTTATATCAAATTTGTACAGCTATAGAGAACCATATATTTCTTTTATATAGAAAGCGTTATGCTTTGTTTTTCTTGACATTATATATTTATTTCTTCACAGTGTTTTTACTTGTTCCAGCTTCAAGGATCTGTTATTATTTTGGATGAAAGATCTCAGATGAAAAGACAACTTACTTTAAGGCCACTTTCACATGGTCTCTATATGGTCAATAATTTGCATCAGTATTTTTAATAGTGATGGCCTTTCAGTTCGCCCGGCGGTCAGTTAGCGGCAAACTTTGCTTGTTCCCGATTCGCCGAACATGCGAACATAAGGCGATATTTGCACCCGCCATATTCTTTTATATTGAGAAGAACTTTGACCCATGACACATCCTTCAGGTGGTACAGGACAGCCAATTGAGACGTTTCAGCACATGGACATACTCCCTACATTATAAATAGACCCGATCTGGCCGCCATTTTACATTCAGTCTTTTCTCAGTGTAGGGAGAGGTTGCTTTGTGGAGCATGGACAGACTGTTAGGGACAAAAACACTATCAAATAGGTCCACAAAATGCCTTTTAAGGACTGGTATAGGTGTGCTATTGATAGGTGTGCAGTACAGAGGGGTGTAATACACTTATAATATACTTTCTAACATAGATAGCATATTATAGTGGATTTGTATTGTGCAGCAGTGATGAGCGGTTCTGCAGCGATACTACAGCTACACAGAGGATTAGAAAAAATTTATATAACTGATGTGATATACTAGCGGGGTGTTATATACCAATTATATACTTTCTATATAGTGCATTTGAAGTATATTATTGATATACTGCAGCATTTGTTTGCTGTTTTGCTGCGTTCCCTCTGCTACACACAGTGACAAACGGTATTGGAAAAAATAATTATAACTGGTGTGATATACCAGTTGCCCCCCCAAAAAAACTGATAGAAGCAGGGTGTTATATACCAATAATATACTTTCTTTATAGTGCATTTGGGTACTGCAGTATTTGTTTTTGGTTTTGCTGCGTTCCCTCTGCTACAGATAGTGACAAACAGTATTGTAAAAAATAATTATAACTGGTGTGATTTACCAGTCGCCCCCCCCAAAAAAACTGATAGAAGTGGGATGTATACCAATAATATACTTTCTATATAGTGCATTTGGGTACTGAAGCATTTGTTTGCTGTTTTGCTGCATTCCCTCTGCTACACACAGTGACAAACAGTATTGGAAAAAATAATTATAACTGGTGTGCGCATCCACGTACACGAAAATTATATTGCCAATATTTCGCATTGAAAAAAATAATGAACGGAGATTGCAAATTCAAATAATATATCTGGTATGTCACTGTCCATGTTGTGGGACTATTTGTGGACTTCTAGTAATTATTTCTTGGCTGCAAATATGAGCTGAAGGTTTTTCAGGTTCGTCTGCCATTAAAATGATTGGGACTCGCCGCGAACTTGCGGTTTGCGAACATTTGATCGCGTTCGCGCGATCGCGTTCGCGAACCGTCCCGGCAGATGTTCATCCATCATTAATTTTTAAGCCAAAATCAGGAGTGGAACCTATAGAAAAAAAGTATAATGAAAAGATTTGCACATCTGTGAAAAATAATGACTAAGTACTAGCAGTGTTAATGTGGCTAACAAGCACAGGAGCATATTATGGCTAGTGATGAGCGGCAGGGGCAATATTCGGATTTGTGATATTTTGCTAATATTTTGTAGAATATTCATCATATATTTGTGAATTTGCAAATTTGAGAATCTATTCTTGATTGCGAAAATCGGCATTGTATTATTTGCGTAATGCGCGCAAAATACCAGCGTAGGGTAGGCAACTTTTCTATTGCTTGCTAGGGATGCTAAGCTGTGACAAAGCCTTCTTATTGGCCCACAAGCTAGAAGAAGGGAGGGATGATCACCTGATATGTACTGTGTTGAAAAAAAATAAATAAAAAAAAATTGGTCATTACGAATAGTGTTGAGCACAAATATTCAAATTACAAATATTTATCGTGAATATCGTAACTTCGAGAATTCGCAAATATTTCGATTGTAGTGCTATTTCAAATATTCGTCATTTTTATTTTACTCGTAAAATCAGCAATGTAATGATCACGTAATATGCAAATATTACGCAATCAATACAGGCGTTGGTAAAAAAAAGAATATATAGCACTATATTCGATCAAGCAACTTAAGCAGGGAGGAATCAAATATTCGTCATTTTTATTTTACTCGTAAAATCAGCAATGTAATGATCACGTAATATGCAAATATTACGCAATCAATACAGGCGTTGGTAAAAAAAAGAATATATAGCACTATATTCGATCAAGCAACTTAAGCAGGGAGGAATCATAACTTAAGATGGAAAAAAATGACAAATATTCTAAAAAACGAATATATAGCACTATATCAAATATAGTGCTATATATTCCTTTTTGATCCACGCCTGTATTGATTGCGTAATATTCTCATATTACGCAATCATTACATTGCCAATTTTTGGAGTAAAAAAAAAATTTGAATATAACAAATATTCGAATTTGCTAATATTCGCTGAATATTCTACAAAATATTTGTGAAATATCGCGAATTTGAATATGACCTCTGATGGTCATCACTAATTGTGAATTTAAAGCACTATATTCAAAATATTAGCGAATTCTCGAAGTGCCAATATTTGCGAAAAAATTTGCTTTTCGAATATTCGCGCTCGACACCAATTATGGCCTGTACAACTTCCAAGTAGCCTGTAAGTAGGCCTGTAAGTAGCTTAAAATGATGGCATTACTTCTACCGTAGAATGTCTCCTTAACCATTTATGAGCCATTTTATGGGCTCACTCATCCATTTTTTAACTTACCCAATAGATGTTCTTAATTTAACCCACATAATCATTGTAATACCCCCCAAAAAAAGGTTCCGATTTTTATCCTTGTAAATCCCCTGCCATTAGCTGGCATTTAAGCATACCTTGAGTGCTTTTTGTTATATTAAAAATACCACTTTATCTGTCACTTCAGTAGAAGTGGAAACCATTATATATAGCATGATTTTCCATTAAAGCGTTGGATATGTTCAGTATATATTAAATCTAGCTTCACAGTACAATGAACAATTAGATTGTACATATATACACAGATGGTGGAAACAAAGGGGTTATATGTATTAGGGCATAAAGGAGGTTGTCTGAACTGAATACTTTAATCTTTTTACACTAATCTACAGGAAGAGCATAACAAAATAGCTTTTTTTTGCTACATATAATTATTATATAAATATTCTTCAATTAAGGCTACTTTCACACCAGCTTTTTAGCTGGATCCGACATGGATCAGCAAAAATGCTTCTGTTCTGATGATACAACCGCCTGCATCTGTTATGAACAGATCCACTTGTATTATCTTTAACATAGACAAGACAGATCCGTCATGAACACCATCGAAAGTCAATAAGAGATGGATCCATTGTGTCCCTATCGACTTACATTGTCCTTCTTGCTCCGCACCACATTGTGGACAGAAAAATGCTGCTTGCAGCGTTAATCTGTCAGCGACAGGGACGCAACCAAACAGAAAGGAATGCATTCTGGTGCATTCCGTTTCGTTCAGTTTTGTCCGCATTGACAATGAATGGGGACAAAACGGAAGTGTTTTCCTCTGCTATTGAGATCCTATGATGGATTGGATCTCAATAGCGGAAAGGTAAGCTCAAGTGTGAAAGTAGCCTAACTTTTGAATACAAATTCTAATAGAATATACTATTTATCAGTTCCACTTGAATTAGTTCATGCAGCTTTTTATTTCACGTGTAAGTAATTATGTTAATATAGTTGTTACTTACAATTCTTTGTATAATTGGTGACTTGCAGTGTGTAATTTTTCTGCTTATGGCAAAATTTTAATTGGGTAAATGAGAAATGAAACTTACTGTACATGAAGATATGTAGAGAAGTACTCATAGTATGGCAACAAGAATTTTTCAGTTTTGTATTTAGATATATTATGTATTTTGTTAACACTAAGGAACTAGCAATCTTGGATAAAAAAGACATGAGAGTTTCTTATTACAATAGACACACATTTATACACTTTCAAAGATAGTTATATATTTACACTGTTATATCCAGAGATGGTTTGAAAGAAGAGACAAGTCTATGAAGTCCAATCTATCATCCTCCTATATTGATCAATAAGAAGGTCAAATATGACACCAAATGAAATCTCTGGAACAATATTCCTTCTCTGAAAATATAGTACCCATAACCTACAAAATTACATTTTTAAAAAAAAGTTATCTAGGCCCCAATTTATAACTTTGTTTTTATTAAAGTTTATCAAAAATAATAAAGAAAATAATATCATATCATATTAATATTAATATAATTGTAGCCAATTGTAGGGATATTAGTAATATGTAGAGATGGTCTTGCGGTTCGCCCGGCGTTAGTTTCTTGGCAAACTTTGCTTGTTCGTGGTTCGCCGAACATGTGAACATATGGCGATGTCCGGCGGCGCAATATTCTTTTACATTGTGCCAAACTGTCAGGAAGCAGGGGGTGTTACCCCTACTCTGGGACCACGGGCACGGCTCAGGGCACGGGTTCCCCTTCAGCTCGGTAGAACACTTGGTGCCCGAGGTGCGGGTGCACGGCGTGTGCGCCGTACACAGGCTGCTCGCACATTTCCGGGTGCATAGAGTTCCTGCATTATCCGGCTGTCAGGTGTGAGCCTTGCTGAAGGAGATTCCCAGTACACACCTTCCACCTTCCTCGCCTGCCATTGGTTCCTGGGGAGGGTGGTTCCTACCTTCCCTGGCTATAAAGACCTGGCCTGAGCTCTGGTTCATTGCTGAGTTATTCCACCTTATGGTGAACACCTAGCCTCCCTGCAGATCCTTCTATTGCCTGTTGTTTCTTTGTATCCTTCCCGGCTACTGACCCCTGGACTGTCTTCCGCCTTGAACCTTTGCTGCCTGCCTCGACCCGGATTGGACATTGACTACCCCTCTTGGATTATCCCTAAACTTGTACCGCATTCTGGGCTGTCAGCTGCTTACTGCCAGTGGGTTCCTCATCCCACTACTGGCTCCCTGGGAGGTTCTGACACAAACTTTGACCCATGACACATACATCAGGTGGGACAGGACAGCCAATTAAGACGTTTCAGCACATGGACACACTCCTTACCCTATAAATAAACCCGATCTGGCAACCATTTTACATTCTGTTTTTTGCCAGTGTAGGGAGAGGTTGCTGTGTGGAGCAGGGATAGACTGTTAGGTGCACCAAACACTAGCTAATAGGGACACAAAAGTCCTTTTAAGAACTGGTATAGGTGTACTATCGATAGGTGTGACATACTGAGGGGTGTGATATACTTATAATGTACTTTCTAACATAGAAAGTAAATTATAGTGCATTTGTATTGTGCAGCAGTAGTGTGCAGTTCTGCTGAGATACTGCAGCTAGATAGAGGGACAAACACTATTGGAATAACTAATTGCAACTTGTGTAATATACATATTGCCCCCCCAAAAAAAAAACTGATTGAGGGGTTTGATATACCTTTGATATACCTTCTAACATAAAAAGTATATTATAGAGCATTTGTATTGTGCAGCAGTTATGTGCGGTTCTGCTGAGATACTGCAGCTAGTTAAAGGGACAAATTCTATTGGAATAACTAATTGCAACTGGTGTGATATAGCTATAATATAACTTCTAAAATGGAAAGTATATTATAGTGCATTTGTATTGTGCAGCAGTTGTGTGCTGTTGTTCTGAGATACCGCAGCTAGAAAGAGGGACAAACGCTTTTGGAAGAACTAATTGCAACTTTAGATCCAAGGTCTAAAGGTGAAAATATTCCAGAGATACTTGGTGGATTTTCAAAATAACAAGGTCTATCGCTAGCACATGACAAGAGGCCGCACACATAATACATCTCTCTCTGTCCACATCTTCCACCAATAGTCAAGGATGTGGGGAGCATTTTTTAGAGGAGCGCAGGGGATCCAGAGAAGGAGGTGGCGAGGAAAATTGGACCTCCCGCCATAGAACACCATCCACAAAAGAAAAACGAGGCAGAACTACTCCCTGGGAAAATGAGCAAAGAAGTATTAAAGGTAATTAACCTTTCAAACATTACTCTCACACAACCTCAACTATATGTCTTGCGGAGGGGTCTGAATTTTTCTCCAACAGGGAAATTTTATTTTTTCCTGTCGGTGAAAGACTTGGAACTCTTCGCGAGAAAATTATGTTATCCCCTATGGAATTCCAAAAACTCTCAATGATCTCCAATCCCTATTAGATGAACAGGAATCGGATACATCCAGATTCCCCTTACATCTGCACCACCGGTCCCAACATTGGCCCCCTACTATATCTTGTCCAGCAGTTGACATATTTGTCAAGCTGGTTAAACAAGATCTTGAGAAATGATGTGATACTAGATCTCATGATAATTTAAGCAAGGATTTGCGACTTGCATTGAAAGAACTTAAAAATATGAAAGATGTTGTTATAAAACCTGCGGATAAGGGGGGCAACGTTGTGGTCTGGCCGGTGCAGATGTATGAAAAGGAGACTTTTCGCCAACTGGGTGATGGGTCCTGTTATCACAAATTGGACTGCAACCCTATGGTAAAATATAAATCAGAATTGGATGGGATACTTAGGAGACCATATGAGAGCGGCATAATTAGTGTTAAGATGTGGGAGGGCCTGGTTACGGATTTTCAGGTCCTTCCCACATTTTATCTACTTCCTAAGGTACATAAAGACCCCAGATTACCACCAGGGAGACCTATAGTATATGGAATTGGGGGGTTGTGTGAGACAGTCTGCCACTTTGTAGATTTTTATCTACAGAAAGGTGTAGAAACTTTACCTTCTTTTGTCCGCAACACCACTGATGTCCTCAAGAGACTCAATGGGATACATTTGGATGGTGACATGCTTCTTGTCACGTGCGACATCGAGTCCCTGTACACGTCCATTTACCACGACCACGGGCAGCGGGCATCAAGATTCTTTTTGGAAACAACTAATCTTGACAGGGATCTAATTGATCTGATCATGACACTATTAGAATTTGCATTGACACACAATGCGTTCACATTTAAAGATCGTTGCTTCCTGCAGCTCCGGGGAATGGCTATGGGGGCGACTTATGCAAATTTGTTCCTGGGGCTGTGGGAAAGAGAGATAGTCATGAATCTGAAGGGTCATGATGCCGTAGTCTCATCGTCGAGGTATATCGATGGCGTTTTGTTCATCTAACAGGGCTCAACGTCGCACTTGGAAGGGTTTTTACATGGCCTTAATGTGAATAATCAGAATATTAAACTTACGTGGAGCTACAGTAAGGACCATGTTGATTTCTTGGACCTTGAGATCACTAGGGATGGTGGGTGCTTCTTAGGTTTTGACATACACAAGAAGCCCACTGCCACCAACTCTCAATTTTGTAGAGCTAGGCGGATATGCTCCAATGAGACTAGTTAGCGGTTACAGCAAGAAAGTGATCAGGAAAGGATATGTGAAAGCCAAGAACTCCTCTAGGGAAAACTTGCTAAACTATGTTCACCCCAAAAAAAGAAGAGATTATGGTTTCCTTAGATTTATCACAAATTTTAACGCTCAATGGAGACAACTGCAGGACATTCTTCACTTCAGGTCCTTTGAACTGATAGAGATTTAAAGAAAGTGAGAGACAACTTGTTACCTGGAAGAGGGCAAAAAATCTAAAGGACATGGTGACTAGGAGCCATTATGTGGCTACGACAAAAGGTGGTCTCTTTGGTGATAAGGGCCCACAATGGGGATTTTTTCCATGTGGTGATTGTACTGCATGTCAGTATATGGTGAGGACAGACAAATTCACCAATACAAGCAGGGACTTTGACACAGGGTCATTTTGAAAATGACATTCAGAGGAAGATGCAGGCCATTCCACATGGGTGGTAGGGCTCAGGCAGGTACACCAGGCCGGAGCCTAAGTGGGAAGTTTGAGAAGGTGCATGCGATTAGGTCATAGGACGCACCAGAGTTGGTTGAGTGGCTCACTCAGCCTTCCACTTCTGCACACTCTTTATCCTCTGTATCTGCACCCTCTTCACTCTCTGCTGTTTGCACCCCCAAAGACACCACCACTACCACCACCTTAGCCCCTCCACTCGATTAAGTGGAATTATTTTCCCATCCATTCCCAGACCTTACTGATGCACAGCCATTCTTTGCATCGTATCAGGAAGAGGAGGTAACAACGGCCGGCACCCAGCGGTGTGACGACAGTACCCAGATCAGCCCAAGGACGGAGGTCCCAGCTGTTGCTGCCTACTCTGAAATCTCTAATGTCAGTGGTGGTAAAGGTTATGATCAGGATGTTTCGATAGATGTCACAAGGGTGCCCACAAGAGAGGAAGAAGAGGGGAGTTCAGAGGGAGAGACAGAGCAGCAGATAGGGGGTAGAAGGAGGAGAAGCAGGCAGAACTCGCAGTGCACAGGAGGCAAATAGCAGACTGCAAATGTATCTGAGGGGGACATTTAACTTTTCTGGGGTCCCTGGCGTTGTCCGTGGCTGAGGGGAGTAGACCGAGGATGACATTCTCCTGGGCGATAAACAGGAGCCAGGGCTCTCCACAGCTTTCAATTTAGTGCAAATGGGGGCCTTCATGGTCCAGTGTTTGAAGAGTGAACCCCCGTATAAAAAACATAAAGGGCAAGGACCAGTACTGGGTGGCAATGTGCTTAGACCTCTGGTACAAGCAAAAAATGGCAGACATGTTACCAGCATCACAGAGGGCTGTCAGAATGCAGCATTTCCAGGCCTTGCTGTGAGAGATGCTGCATTCTGCTGTTGCGGGTGCTTGCAGTGGAATTTCCACCCACAGCGAAACAGTTGTGAGTACCAATCCTACCACGCCTACAAGAAGAGGGCTGTTTGAAGATGTGTTGGTCATTTTGGATATGAGAGCATTCTTGCAGCCAACTGATCGACAGCCGCCCTCCGGATCCAGCCTCAGGGAACGCCTAGACCAACAGGTGTTCGGCTAAATCAGGATTACGGAAGATGTGGACGCTCTGAGAAGCGAGGGACCCCTTAACTACTGGGTGTGTCGGCTTGACCTGTGGCCAGAGTTGGCTCAATTTGTCATGGAACTCTTGGCTTGCCCCTCGTCGAGTGTCCTGTCCGAAAGCATGTTCAGCGCAGCCGGGGGTATCGTGACCGATAAGCACACTCGCTAGCTCACGACAGTGAGGCATGGATCTTGGAGGAATTCAACACTTGTGACAACCACATTTAATTGAATTTCCTCATACCAGCCTACACATATCCACCACAACCCAGAACAAAGAATGGTCCCTGTCTTATATAGATACAGCGGCATAAAATGCCTTTTTTTGTCCAGTGAATGCCTAATGTTTGGGGCCTGTACTCCACTGGCAAACAGTAAAATTGTCATACGGTGATCGCCTAATGTACTTCCAGCCACATAATCACTTGTTCTTTTCTGTTCAGTGAATGCCTAATGTTTAGGCCTGTACTCCACTGGCCTGCAGTAAAATTTATATCCAATAACCGTCTAATTTACCTCCAGCCACATAATCACTTGATCTTTTCTGCACGGTGAATGCATAATTTTTGGGCTCTTTAATCTAACTGACCAACTATAAAATTGTTATACGGTGACCGCCTAATATACTGGTACCTCCAGCCACATACTCACTTAATCGTTTCTGTCCCGTGAATGCCTAATGTTTAGGGCCTGTACTCCACTGGCCTTCAGTAAAATTGTTATCCACTGACCAGCTAATAAAGCTCCAGCCACATAATCACTTGATCTTTTCTGTCCGGTGAATGCATAATGTTTGGGGCCTGTACTCCACTGGCCTGCAGTAAAATGGTTATCCAATGACCATCTAATATCCCTCCAGCCACATAATCACTTAATCTTTTCTGTACGTTGAATGCATATTTTTGGGGGCCTGTAATCTAACTGGCAAACAGTAAAATTGTTATACGGTGACCGCCTAATGTATTTCCAGCCACATAATGACTTGATCTTTTCTGTACGGTGAATGCCTAATGTTTGGCGCCTGTTCTCCAGTGGGCTACAGTAAAACTTTTATCCATTGACCGCATAATGTACCTCAAGCCACATAATCACTTGTTCTTTTATGTCAGGCAAATGCCTAATTTTTAGGGCCCGCACTCCTGTGGCCTAAAATAAAAATTTTCTAGGCTCCAGCATTGCACATTTTTGAGAATTTCCCTTTAGGATGCATAAAAATGGCCCCTGATTAAAATACATATCTTTTGTGGGAATTTTTGTCATTGATCCCACTCTAGTATGTCACTGTCCATGTTGTGGGGCTATTTGTGCACTTCTTGTAAGTATTTGGTGGCTGCAAATATGACCTGAAGGTTTTCCAGTTTCACCTGTGATTAATGTGAATGGGGCCCACCACGAACTTGCGGTTCGCGAACATTTGATTGCATTTACGCAATCGCATTCACGAACCATCCCGGCCGATGTTTGTCCATCACTAGTAATATGTTTGTATTTGGAAATTAGTAATATTTGTACTATAATATTACTTCATTCACACCATGTCCTCACTCTATTGTCTAATGCCTCTACTATGCTATCATTTGTACATTTCTGGCTAATATAAGTTGATATATTTAAACCTTTCAATATGACAATATACAAATTATTTTACTGTTTGTGCCTGGAGAGTAATTTTAGCTGAATATTTAAATAAACATTTAAGACGGTTTAAAAAAGGGGTATCACTTAAAGAAAATCTTTATTAAGATGCAGTTTTTTTATGATATAGTCAATATTGTAAGTACATTTTTCCTAATACATAGTGGATTTTTATTTTATTCATTTCTATAGCACTTACATATTCTACATCCCCATGCAGAATTTGAGACTGTTGTCACTTAAATCAGACCATGTCTCCACTGTGGCCCATAATCTTACTTCTAAATTAAACTGTTTATATGTTTTTGGAAGAAACTAAAGTGCCCAGAGGAAATATGGGAAATGTACAAACTTCATGAAAATGTTGCCCTTGAGTTTATAGAAAACCAGGTCCCCAGCATATCATGGAAACAATGCTAACCACTGAGCCATCTTACAATAAATAAATATCCTCTACTATTTACTGATAGCTCACTCTGTATATGTCATGTATATAGTCACGTACTGTAAGGTGAAATATAATATGTGCATATTAGCCCATCAATTATTTCACAGGAAACATAGATTGATATACTGAGGATCAAAAAGGCACTGAATCTGAGCAGAAATTTTCAATTTTTTTCCTCTTCATTTTTACTCTCTGCCAAGCCATACCCTTTTTTTTTTCTGCTCACATAGCTATATGAAGGCTTACTTTTTTTTTTTTTTTGTATGGGAAAAGTTGTACTTTCTAATGTGACCATTTAGTATTGCATATAATGAAGTGGGAAGCTAGAAAGGAATATAAAATGGGATGAAATTGAAAAAAAAGCAAATCTGCCTGTTTTTTGGGTTCCGTTTTTATGGTGAAACCTATACGGTAAAAGTTATCTTCATTCTGCAGGTCAATACGATTACAGTGATATAAAAAAAAAATGTTTTTATTGTGTTTTAATACTTAAAAAAAAAGTAATAAAAAAAATTTCTATGCATCATTATTCTCACCCCCCAAACTTTTTTTTTTTTTTTTTATATTTATGTCTACGCATTTTTTTTTGTGTGCTGATTTTTTGCAGGGTGATCTGTAGTTTATGTTAATACCATTTTGGGGTGTATAACTTTATGAACGCTTTATATAAAAAAAATTGGGGGAGGTGAAGTATCTAAAAAAAAGGTGACCATTCACAATAAAGTATAAATATTTGCATATTTAAATAGTATGGGTATTATGGAATGCAGTAAAACTTTTTTTTTTACTTTTTTTTAATTTCTTATTTGTCTGTCTAGGGGACTTTAACATGCAATCCTTTTATCGCTGATACCATAGAATGAAATGATTCACCATTGCAGTCTAGGGAGGAACACTATGTTTCTAATTAAGCACTGCCACAGGCCGGGCTAAATAGAGGCTTCGTTATGATATGCCTCAAAGCCTTGAAAAGACATGAGGCTGCCATACCAACTGAACGGCTCCACGTTCTTGCTATGGGCGCAGTGCTCCCAGTAATTGACTGCTCAGATGCCATAGTCACAATTGACCACAGCATCTAAGGGGTTAAATTATGTGATCGCTATTATTGCTGATGACAGAATCTGCCACTGATTGTCGGCCGTGTAAAACAACAGGCACTTGGCGGCTATCTTCATAGATCCGACATTTGCCATACATGTACAATGGATGTTGGATATGGTTTCAAAGAGGTACACCTGTAAATTGGACAGCCTATTTAAATGTATTAGTCACCAGATTTATTGATATTTTAGATTATATTCATACATTCTTTATGAGAAATTCATGGAATTTGTTAATAGAATATTTTAACGAGAGATCCACAGAATATTTATGCAATTTTTATGAAAAGTCACCATGTCATTGTGTCATCTGTTCCTGGATACTGCTGATTATAGAAAGGTCATGATTGACATTTCAGATTACCTGAACATTAGGAAAGAGGTAGCATTACAAAACCGTGTTTCATTCATTTCTCTTCAATGGGAACTCATGCAGAGAATTGACTGCCAAAGAAGCTGTATGTTTGAAGGTCAGTGGGATGTAATGTCAATGCTGAAGCAAGTGAAGCCATCATTTTCAGAATGTCATGACCAAGTGACAAGTGGTTATGTCAAAATGAAATAATAGATAAGGCAAATTAAAAGATAAAGAGGAATTTTTTAAGAAGACATTATAGGTGTCTATATAATGTCTATATAATGTCTTGAACTTAAAAGAAAACTATCTTGAACACGGACCATTTCTATTCTACTCTCAATGTTATAAAGCTATTAAAATGTAAGGATATTTTCAATATGCTCCGGAGAAGACTTTGCCTAAAGCTGTCGTGCTTCTGGAACATGTCATTAGCAACATCTGTCAATCTTGTAAGAAAAATTAACAGTGGCTTGTCATGGTCTTACCTCCTTGCTGTTCCCTTCGTTTGACATGTGCTGGCGGCCATCTTGGTTTCTGGGTTTTCTTGTAGCCTCCCACCCTGCGGCTCCTCCTTCCCACTGGGAGGAGCTGGATGCCCAGCTCATATATATAGGAGGTCTGTGGCTTCAGTTCCTTGCTTGGTCCTCCTGTGTTCACATGCTTCCAAGACTGCTGCTGCTTCTGGTTCCTGATCCTGGCCTCGTCTGACTACCCCGTTGGTTCCTGATTCCGGCTTCGTCTGACTACCCCGTTGGTTCCTGATTCCGGCTTCGTCTGACTACCCCGTTGGTTCCTGTTCCTGGCTTCGTCTGACTACCCTTCTGGTTCCTGACCTCTGTCTCCGCAAGACCCTGCTTCGGTTTAGCCATCCGTTCGGACTTTGCTTACGGCTTGCTCTTCAATAAAACCTTCTTATTTTCCACTTATCTCTTGTTGTACGTCTGGTTCATGGTTCCATGACATTAGGACCAAGCCATGAATTCTGACGGTACAGGGCCACCCTCGCTACCTACGCTGGTTGCCAGACTTGATCAGCAGGATCACCTGTTGGGTCGGTTCGCTGTGGCGTTGCAAACCCTGCTTGAACGCACGGCTCATTTAGCTTCCGTTGCCGATGGGTCGGTTGTCGCTCCTGGGCCCGCTCCTACTGCCGCTCCGGTTGTTGCGCCAGAGTCTACCCTGACACCTGTTGCTGCGCCTGTGGTGTTTCAGGGTATGACCGGTTCTGCCCCCCTTCCACAGCGCTTTGGGGGAGAGCCAACTCAGTGCCGAGGTTTCCTTAACCAGGTGGGCATTTACTTCGAGTTGCTGCCACATGCCTTTCCTACTGAGAGATCAAGGGTGGGCTTCTTGATCTCGCTGCTCTCGGACAAGGCCTTGGCCTGGGCCAGCCCTTTATGGGAGAACAACAATCCGGTGGTTGCCGAGTTTTCCGGTTTTGTTGCTTCTCTTCGGAAGGTATTCGATGTGCCAGCTCGTGCTGCCTCTGCTGCGAAGCTCCTTATGTCCATCAGACAGGGTTCACGATCCGTAGCTGAATACGCCATTGAGTTTCGTACCCTGGCAGCAGAGGTGGGCTGGAATAATGAGGCTCTGGTCGCTGCTTTCTCTCATGGTCTCTCGGATGCCTTGAAGGATGAGGTTGCAGCTAAGGACCTACCAGTGGAGCTAGAGTCTCTTATTTCTTTCCTGATTTTGATTGACACCAGACTCAGGGAGAGACCTTCCTTTAAGGAGAGCCTGCGGAGGTCTCCTAACAGATTGGCGCCTACGTTTGCTGTCCCACCCGTGCCTCCCTCTCCTCCCACGCCTCCTGGGGATGACTTGTCTGGGGGTGAACCCATGCAGCGGGGGTTTGCTCACCTGTCTGAGGGGGAGAGGGTACTCCGGAGACGCGAGGGCCGATGCATGTACTGTGGTCTCGGTGGGCATTTTCGGTTGGCATGTCCGAACCGTCCGGGAGAACGCTCGCACCTGAGGTCCTGTCGGGGGCAGATCTTGGGTGGAGTCTCCTCGTCCCCGGTTTCCCGTGTTGACAAACCACTGATCACGGTTGTCCTCTCCTGGGTCGGGGGCTCGGTGACGACCCAGGCGTTGGTGGACTCTGGTGCTGGTGGTTTGTTCATTGATAGAGTGTTCGTTGCCGCCAATTCCATTCCTCTGCAGCCTCGAGGTTCCCCACTGGCTCTTGAGGCGATAGACGGCAGACCCCTTCTGCCGCCACACGTGACTCATGAGACCCTTCCAGTGGGGATAGCCATTGGTGCCGTTCACAGAGAGTCGGTCTGTCTCCAGGTTATTTCGTCTCCACACTACTCGGTGGTCTTGGGGTACCCCTGGCTCCAGAAGCATAATCCGACTTTCGATTGGAGATCGGCCGAGATCCTCTCGTGGTCACCGCAGTGTGGGGCTAGTTGCATCCATGGGCCTGTCAAGTTGCTGTGTACTTCCTCGGACTCTCTGTTGCCTCCTGAATACGAAGAGTACCGGGATGTATTCGATAAGGTGCGCGCGGTTGCCCTACCTCCGCACCGCCCATACGATTGTGCCATAGAGTTACAATCCGGTGCCGTTCCTCCTCGTGGCAAAGTCTATCCACTGTCGGTAGCGGAGAATGAGGCCATGGAGGAGTACGTGAGGGAGGCGCTTTCACGCGGACACATTCGCAAATCCTCGTCCCCAGCAGGGGCTGGATTTTTCTTTGTGAAAAAGAAGGGCGGCGAGTTGAGGCCTTGCATCGATTACAGGGGTCTCAATCGCATCACGATCAAGAACGCTTACCCGATACCCTTGATTTCCGAGCTGTTCGATCGCCTCAAAGGGGCCACGGTCTTTACCAAACTCGACCTGAGGGCGGCATATAACCTGGTAAGGATCAAGGCGGGCGATGAGTGGAAGACCGCGTTTAACACCAGGACCGGTCATTATGAATCCTTGGTTATGCCCTTTGGGTTGTGCAATGCGCCCGCAGTCTTCCAGGAATTCATCAACGATGTTTTCCGTGACCTGTTGCAGCAGTGTGTGGTGGTCTATTTGGATGACATCTTGGTATATTCTGCATCCATGGAGGCCCACATTCTGGATGTCAGACGAGTGTTGCAACGCTTACGAGAGAACAAGCTGTTCGGTAAGCTTGAGAAATGCGAATTTCACCGATCCCAGGTAACCTTCTTAGGTTACATCATTTCCGCTGAGGGGTTCTCAATGGATCCTGAGAAGGTTTCGGCTGTCTTACAGTGGCCCCAGCCCAGTGGGCTTCGTGCCCTGCAGCGCTTTTTGGGCTTTGCCAATTATTATCGGAAGTTCATCAGGGACTTTTCCATGCTAGCCAAGCCTCTCACGGATCTGACCAGGAAGGGCAGTAATCCTCAGGTCTGGCGGCTCGAGGCCATCCGAGCTTTTGAGGCTCTAAAGTCCGCCTTTGTGTCGGCTCCGATTCTGTCGCATCCCAACCCTGGGTTGCCTTTTGTCCTCGAGGTGGACGCGTCTGAGACGGGAGTAGGCGCCCTCCTGTCTCAGCGTAGAACACCAGAGGGTCCTCTGCTTCCTTGTGGGTTTTACTCCCGGAAACTGTCTTCCGCGGAGTGCAACTATCAGATTGGTGACAGGGAGTTATTGGCCATCGTGCAGGCCCTTAAAGAATGGAGGCACTTGCTCGAGGGCTCGGTGGTTCCGGTTCTCATCCTGACGGACCACAAGAATCTGACCTACCTCTCTGAGGCCAAGAGATTGACACCACGTCAGGCCAGATGGGCTCTGTTCTTGTCACGTTTTAATTACGTGGTCTCCTACCTACCCGGCTCCAAGAACATCAGAGCGGATGCCTTATCACGGCAGTACTCCGAGCTGTCCGGGGAGGAGTCGATTCCGACTACGGTCATACCCCCGAATCAGATCCTGGCCGCTATTCGCACCAGCCTGACTTCTCCTCTGGGTGAGCAGATTTTGGCGGCTCAATCTGGTGCTCCCTCTGGGAGACCCAACGGCAGATGTTTTGTGCCTGAGGAGTTGCGCACTCGGTTGTTGCGAACCTACCATAACTCCAAGGCCGCGGGGCACCCTGGAAAGAATCAGCTGTCCTGGGCGGTTTCACGTCTGTTCTGGTGGCCTTCTCTACGTTCCGACATCGCCGCATATGTAGCGGCATGCTCCGTTTGTGCCCAGAGTAAGTCCCCTCGGCACCTTCCGTTGGGCCTTTTGCAACCCATAGCCACCGGGGAGCGTCCATGGTCACACCTGGGGATGGATTTCATTGTGGACCTCCCTGCATCCCGAGGCCATACGGTCATTCTCATGATTGTGGATCGGTTTTCCAAAATGTGCCACTGTGTTCCTCTCAAGAAGTTACCCTCTGCACAAGAGTTGGCCTCGATTTTTGCCAGGGAGGTCTTCCGGTTGCACAGTTTGCCCAAGGAGATTGTGTCGGATCGGGGGAGTCAGTTTGTGTCCAGGTTCTGGCGCGCCTTTTGCTCCCAGTTGGGGATTCATCTCTCTTTCTCCTCGGCCTACCACCCTCAGTCCAATGGGGCCGCAGAACGATCCAATCAGGCCTTGGAGCAATTCCTTCGTTGCTATGTCTCCGATCACCAAGACAATTGGGTTGACCTCCTGCCTTGGGCTGAGTTTGCCAGGAACACGGCGGTGAACTCTTCCTCTGGGACGTCTCCCTTCATGGCCAATTATGGGTTCCAACCTGCCGTGTTACCGGAGGTATTCTCTCCCCAGGATATTCCGGCTGTGGAGGATCACCTTTCCGTCCTACGTGCTTCTTGGGTACAGATCCAGAGGTCCCTTGAGGTCTCTGCGCAGCGCCAGAAACTCCAGGCTGATCGCAGACGAGCGCCCGCTCCTTCCTACCAGGTCGGAGACCGCGTATGGTTGTCCACCCGCAACCTCAACCTTCGAGTGCCCACTCCCAAGCTGGCGCCTCGCTTTGTTGGTCCCTTCCGAGTGCTTCGCAGGGTAAACCCGGTAGCCTATGCCCTTGCGCTTCCTCCTGGCATGCGGATCTCCAACGTGTTTCATGTCTCCCTGTTGAAGCCACTGGTGTGTAATCGTTTCACTTCCTCGATTCCTCGGCCTCGTCCGGTCCAAGTGGGCAATCGTGAGGAGTATGAGGTGAGCAATATCCTGGACTCACGCCTGGTCCGCGGCCGGGTGCATTTTTTGGTCCATTGGCGTGGTTATGGTCCAGAGGAGCGTTCCTGGGTTCCCTCCGCAGATGTCCATGCTCCTGCTTTGCTCCGAGCCTTCCACGCACGCTTCCCTCAGAAACCGTTCCTTACTCCGCGGAGGAGGGGCCCTTGAGGGGGAGGTACTGTCATGGTCTTACCTCCTTGCTGTTCCCTTCGTTTGACATGTGCTGGCGGCCATCTTGGTTTCTGGGTTTTCTTGTAGCCTCCCACCCTGCGGCTCCTCCTTCCCACTGGGAGGAGCTGGATGCCCAGCTCATATATATAGGAGGTCTGTGGCTTCAGTTCCTTGCTTGGTCCTCCTGTGTTCACATGCTTCCAAGACTGCTGCTGCTTCTGGTTCCTGATCCTGGCCTCGTCTGACTACCCCGTTGGTTCCTGATTCCGGCTTCGTCTGACTACCCCGTTGGTTCCTGATTCCGGCTTCGTCTGACTACCCGGTTGGTTCCTGTTCCTGGCTTCGTCTGACTACCCTTCTGGTTCCTGACCTCTGTCTCCGCAAGACCCTGCTTCGGTTTAGCCATCCGTTCGGACTTTGCTTACGGCTTGCTCTTCAATAAAACCTTCTTATTTTCCACTTATCTCTTGTTGTACGTCTGGTTCATGGTTCCATGACATGGCTCAACCCACTCGAGAACCAATGGTATGGTGCTCACCCCACGACACTCCCGTGGTCAGTACAAATAAACTAATAAAAGAGTAATTGGGGGGCACACCAATATCTAGGGGTATGGATGAGTATCTCAGATGGTGTGACTGATAAAAAATAAATGTATTCAAATACTACATAAATAAAACATATTATATAAGATATATCTATTCACTTCCCACACTTAAACTCCGTTAAAATATACAAATTGATCGGCTTAAAAGATAAATATAAAAATAATATAAAAAAATATATGAGATGATGTCCACTTCCGTTGCAGATGTTGTATTGCTTATACATATATATATATATATATGTTTTTGGCTCGTTGCTGTATATACTGCCAATCACTTAGATTGGACAATCCAGATGGTAAAGTCACTATAATGGTATATATAGCAATATAGCAAATTTCATATATGTTATTAATCGATTATAATATTTTCATAGAAAGATAGCAGGTCTTTCTAGATTAAATAATACAAAGACGTCCTGTTTGGTTGTTTGTACCAATGGCTATAGTGCAGTGATGGTAACATAATGCACTGTGTACTGTTGAATCAGGTCACTCACGGTTTGTAGACGTGCTGTATATGGAGCGACAGGTAAGGCTCCTATTTAAGTGCCCTAGGGCCTGTTAGTTCATGTGTCTCTGTGTCAATCCGTGTATCTCTGTGTCACAGAGATACATAATATTAACAGCAACTGTTTGTAACCAATTGTAGTACGTTACCCGTCTAGCAATTACAATATGGGTAACGTACTACAATTGGTTACAAACAGTTTCTGTTAATATTAAGTATCTCTGACACAGAGATACACGGATTGACACAGAGACACCACAGCACTTGAATAGGAGCCTTACTTGTTGCTCCATATACAGCATGCCTACTAACTGTGAGTGACCTGATTAAACAGTACACAGTGCATTACGTTACCATCACTGCACTTTTATGTTTTATTTATGTAGTATTTGAATGCATTTATTTTTTATCAGTCACACAATCTGAGATACTCATCCATACACTTAGATATTAAAGTGCCCCCCAATTACTCTTTAATCTGTCAATCTTGCCTAATGGTATTTATGGATAAAGTGTCTTGCAAAAGTATTCACTCCCTTGACCTTTTCGTGTTTTGGTGCCTCACAACCTGGAATTAACATGGATTGTTTGAGGATTTGCATCATTTAATTTACAGAACATGCCCACAACTTTGAAGATTTTATATATATTTTTTAATTGTGAAGCAAACTACAAATAGGACAAAATAACATAAAAAGTCAATGTGCATAACTATTCACCCCCCTAAAGTCAATACTTTGTAGAGCCACCTTTTGCAGCAATCACAGCGCCAAGTCACTTTGGATAAGTCTCTATGAACTTGCCACATTTTACCACTGGGATTTTGGCCCATTCCTCCTTGCAAAACTGCTCCAGCTCCTTCAGGTTGGATGGTTTGCGCTTGTGAACAGCAATCTTTAAGTCTGACCACAGATTTTCTATTGGATTGAGATCTTGGCTTTGACTAGGCCATTCTAACACATTTACATGTTTCCTCTTAAACTACTTTTGCTTTAGCCGTGTGTTTGGGGTCATTGTACCACACACTGAGTGGTACAGGTTTTGCTCAAGAATATCCCCGTATTTAGCACCATCCATCTTTCCCTCAACTCTGACCAGTTTCCCAGTTTACATATGGTCGGTCCTTTTACAATGAATGATATGCATTATTTTATATGGCACTTTCATAGATATTTGACAAGCATTACATGCCTTTCAAATACATTACATTTTCTGACTTTACTTAATTTACATTCATTTGTCCCTAATTTAGAAATGTGTAAGAATGAAAACATAAAAACAACACCACTAAACTGTAGTGGAAACAGAACTATGCACAAAAGTTCCATAAGAGAAGGATCCCTGACAACCAATACTTTAGGGCAAAAAGGAATTTCTCCTCAAGTCGTGACTTTATATGGGAGGCACATGACTTCAGAAATCAATTTACAGAACAAGGTTACCGATACCATTTTAAAACAAGCCTTTAGTCGAGCCTTATAAAGTAAACGTACTAAAGTCCTTTACCCACCACCACCCAGTAAAATGACTACAGAATCGGGTCCAATAAGACTAATAGCAACCTAATAGCAACCTATGATGGTGCATCACAGGAAGTCTGGAGAATAACTGCCTGACATTGGGACATCTTGAAACTGGACCCAGTTCTCAAACAAGTAATAGGTACATCCCCACAGATTACATTTCTAAAGGGGCGTAGCCTCAGGGACCGTCTGGCCCTTGGCCACTTTCAGATCCACAGGGAGGCACCTGGCTGGACTAACAGGAAAAAGGTAGTGATGGACAAACATCGGCCAGGACGATTCGCGAAACCCCAAAAATATTTATTTTAATCAGGGGCCATTTTTATGCGTCTTAAAGGTCAAATTCCAGATATGTGCCTTTCTGGAGACTAGACATTTTTTATTATAGGCCACCAGAGTACGGTCCTTAAAATTAGGCATTCACCTGAAATTCAAAAATTTTTTGATTATGTGGCTCGAGGTACATTATGCGGTCAATGGATACAAATTTTAATGTAGGCCACTGGAGTACAGGGCCCAAACATTAGGCATTCACCGGACAGAAATGGACAAGTAATTATGCGGCTGCATGTATATTAGAAGGTCATTCAATATTAATTTTACTGGAGGACAGTGTAGTACAGGCCCCAAACATTAGGCATTCACCGTACAGAAAAGAACAATTGATAATGTGGATGGAGATACATTAGGTGGTCACCGTATAACAATATTACTGTTGGCCAGTTCGATTACAGGCTCCAAAAATTGTGCATTCACCGTACATAAAAGGTCAAGTGATTATGTGGCCGGAGGTATATTAGACGGTCAATGGATATCAATTTTACTGCAGGCCTGTGGACTACAGATCCCAAAATCTATTTATTCACCGTACATAAAAGAACATTAGGCATTCACCGGACAGAAATGGACAAGTAATTATGCGGCTGCATGTATATTAGAAGGTCATTCAATATTAATTTTACTGGAGGACAGTGTAGTACAGGCCCCAAACATTAGGCATTCACCGTACAGAAAAGAACAATTGATAATGTGGCTGGAGGTACATTAGGCGGTCACCGTATAACAATTTTACTGTTGGCCAGTTAGATTACAGGCCCCAAAAAAGATGCATTCAACATACATAAATGATCAAGTAATTATGTGGCCGGAGGTATATTAGACGGTTAATGGATATCGATTTTACTGCAGGCTAGTGTTGTACAGGCCCCAAACACTAGGCATTCACCATACAGAAAATAACAAGCAATTATGTGGCTGGAGTATATTAGACAGTCATTAGATATCAATTTTACTGCAGACTAGTGATGAGCGAGCAGCAAAGTATTTGGTGTTCGGGTCGAACACATTGCTATATTCGTGTGGTCAGCCGAGCACCCGAGTATAATAGAAGTCAATGGGAGACAACCAGGCACCCCCTGCTCGGAAAAGAAGAGGGTCTCTGGTTCATAATAAAAAGTTAGAAATAGATGGATACCCTATCAAAATGGTTTGGAAACAGCATTATGAGAATGGCTGGATGCATCTTAGACTCCTATTATATACCACATACAATAGACTACCACAAAAATGCTATATGCCAAAAACCAGGTATGTGCCCAATCTATCCATGAGACAGATAACAGCCTTTTGCACTATGAGATATTCCAAACCATAAACATGGGCTTATGAGAAAGACATGCAAATGAGCAGAATCTACCTTGTTTTTCAGCTGTCATAAGACTATGAAAACAAATAGAGGGCGCTATGGAGTTATGAACAGTGCCCTCTATTGGTTTTACAGTTTTATGACAAGTCTAATATTTTTGTCAGAAGAATATGAAACCAATAGAGAGCGCTATGGAGTTATGAACAGCGCCCTCTATTGGTTTTACAGTCTTATAACAAGTCTAATATTCTTGTCAGAAAAAAACAATTTGATGGGGTTTCCATCAATTTCCTTCCTTTTCTTCTGAGCAGAGGGTGACTGGTTGTCTTCCATTGTATTAAATTGTATTCAAGCATCCAAATTATTCAGCCGAGCACTCGGATTAGCAGAGCATAGTTCGCTGATCACTACTGCAGACCAGTACAAATAGATGTCAAATACATATGCTTAAAAAAACATAAATATAAAATTGAATTAAAAACATGGCTAACGAAATCCCCCCTCTTGAAAAAATCCCAAATGATAGTTGAAATTCAATAACACGTGGTCGTCACAGGTGTTGAATTCCTCCGAGGTCCCAAACATTATTCATCGGACAGAAAAGGCCTTTTATGCTGCTGCATTTAACTCGCACATGAGCAGCCACTGGCACTGTGAAAAAAAAACAAGCTCCCCAGAATCTGTCCTGCCGCAGAGTTTGTATAGGAAGTTGTTAACAGCATGTTTCTGCTGGAGCAGCCTATCAAGGTGGAGTTCCAGCACGTCAGGCAGTCACTAATCAGACATCTGATGGGCAAGTGGTGTCACCGCTGAACGTCAGCAAGGCGAGCCATAGCCGTGTAAGATCTTCTAAAATGACCAGATATTTTCCTGGCCTGCTGAAAGACATCCTGGATCCCGTGGTATTTGGCAGCAAATCGATGCACGACTAAGTTCAGGACGCGTGCCATGTACGGCACGTGTGTCATTTTGCCCTGTTTCAGCGCGCTAAGCAGATTGTCACCATTGCTGCACACCACTTTACCAACTGTCAAATTGAGCGGGGTTAGCCACTGATTGGCCTGTGACCGCAGAGCTGAAAGCAGTGCAGGACCGTTGTGGCTCTTGGCTTCCAGGCACAACAGACACAGCAAAGTATGGTAATGTGTCACCTGGCGCGTCAAATAGGTTCTGGGGAGCTTGGGGGGTGCAGTGGAAGAGGCGGTAGAAATGGAAAAGGATTAGTCAGCCGATGAGGAGACTGAGGATGAAGTAGGAGGAGGAGAAGTAGAGGGAGACCCGCATGCAATTCATGGCGGTAACACCAAATCCACACATGTGCCACGGGTTACATTCTTTGCGGCCGTCAGAAGGTTCACCCAATGGGCAGTAAAAGTTATGTACTTTCCCTGCCCGTGTTTGCAAGACGACATGTCTGTGGTCAGATGTATCTTGGCACCGATACTGTGGCCAGAGATACATTCACTTTCCGCTGAACATGGCCATATAGCTCTGGGATGCCCTTCTGGGAGAAACATTTATTTCCAGGGACCTACCATTGCAGTGTGCCAATGGCCAAAATTTTTCTAAACGCCTCGAGTCCACCAATTTATATGGCAGTAGTTTGCGGGCTAGCAGTTCCAATAAGCCAGCTGTCAGCCGTTGGGCAAGAGGATTATCCAGAGTCATCATTTTGTTACGCTAGAACATTACGGTTACGGAAGCCTGCCTTGTGATTAATGAATGCGACAACAGCACAGTGGAAGGTGGATTGGAGGACAAATGGGAGGCGAGAGGAGAAGAGGCAGGACGTGGAGCACCAGGAATGTGGCTTTGTGAGTTCTGATGGTGTTACTCCCACTGGGATCAGTGATGGGAGGCCAGGTGCCTTCTTAAGGCGGTAGTCCCTGGATGAGTGTTGGGCTTACCGCGACATACGCGTTGACAGCACAGGCTGCAGATGGCAACACTATTGTCAGCAACTGACACGTAAAAAAAAGCACACACTGTGGCGGGGTCCTGGGAGCGCAAGATGTGACTGTGCATGGTGGATGGCTCGCTCCAGATAAATTTGCCTTCTGCTTTTTGCATCCTATGCACCTGAGTTCTGCCTGCTTCTCATCCTTCTCCTACCTATCTTCTCTGTTTCTCCCTCTGAACTCCCCTCCTCTTCCTCCCTTGTGGGCACCCACGTGATGTCCATCGACACGTCATCATCATCACCTTTACCACCATTGATATTAGAGATCTTGGAGTAGGCAGCAACAGCGGGGACCAAGCTCCTTGGGATGATCTGGGTACTGTCGTTAGACTGCTGGGTGGAGGCTGTTGCTATGTCCTCTTCCGATGCCAAGAATGGCTGCGCATCGGTAAGGTCTGGGATTTGATGGAAATATAATTCCTCTGACTCGAGTGGAGGGGCTATGGTGGTGATGGTGGTGTCTTTGGGGGTGCACACAGCAGAGAGTGAGAAGGGTGCAAAAGTACAAGGCTGAATGAGCCATTCAACCAACTCTGGTGCGTCCTTTGACATAGTCGCATGCACCTTCTCCAACTTCCCACTTAGGCTCCGGCCTGGTGCACCTAGCCGACCCCTACCACCCCTGCGGAATGGCCTGCCTCTTCCTCTGCCTGTCATTTTCAAAATGACCCTGTGACAAAGTCCCTATAGAAGAGCAGTTGCAATTAGTTGTTCCGATTCCGTTTGTCCTTTTGTATGGCTGCGTTATCTCAGCAGAACCGCACACAAATGCTGCACAATAAAAATACACTATATAGAAATGATATTACAGGTATATCACACCCCTGCCTCAATCAGATTTTTGGGGGGGCAACTGGTATATCGCACCAGTTGCAATTAGTTGTTCCAATGGCGTTTGTCTGCATAGCTGCGGCATCTTAGCAGAACCGCACACAAATGCTGCACAATACAAATGCACTATATAGAAATTAAATTATAGGTATATCACACCCTTGCCTCAATCAGATTTTTTGAGGGGCAACTGGTATATCACACCAGTTGCAATTAGTTGTTCCAATGACATTTGTCCCTCTGTATAGCTGCGGTATCTCAGCAGAACCGCACACAAATGCTGCACAATACAAATACACTATATAGAAATTAAATTATAGGTATATCGCACCCTTGCCTCAATCAGATTTCTTGGGGGGCAACTGATATATCACACCAGTTGCAATTAGTTGTTCCAATGATGTTTGTCCCTCTGTATAGCTGCGGTATCTCAACAGAACTGCACACAAATGTTGCACAATACAAATACACTATATAGAAATTACATTCAAGGTATATCGCACCCCTGCCTCAATCAGATTTGTTTTGGGGGCAACTATTATATATTACCAGTTGCAATTAGTTGTTCCAATGATGTTTGTCCCTCTGTATAGCTGCGGTATCTCACCAGAACCGCACACAAATGCTGCACAATACAAATGCACTATATAGAAATTATATTATAAGTATATTACACCACCGCCTCATTCAGATTTTTTGGGGGGCAACTGGTATATGACACTAGTTGCAATTTGTTGTTCCAATGGCATTTGTCCGTCTGTATAGCTGAAGTATCTCAGCAGAACCACACACAAATGCTGCACAATACAAATGCACTGGCGTATTTTTTGCCATATAAGACGCAACGGCCCATAAGACGCACCTAGATTTTTGAGGAGGAAAATAAGAAAAAATATATTTTTAACCAAAAGGTGTGCTTTTGGTGGGTTTTGAACTAATGGTGGTCTGTGCATGACACTACTATGGTGGATCTGTGGATGACACTGTTTTGGGGGGGTCTGTGGATGGCACTGTTATGGGGGGTGATCTGTGGATGGCACTGTTATGGGGGGTGATCTGTGGATGGCACTGTTATGGGGGGTGATCTGTGGATGGCAATGTTATGGGGGGGTGATCTGTGGATGGCACTGTTATGGGGGGTGATCAGTGGATGGCACTGTTATGGGGGTGATCTGTGGATTGCACTGTTATGGAGGGTGATATTTGGATGGCACTGTTATGGGGGGTGGATATGTGGATGGCACTGCTATATATGTGTCACCCACAGATCACCCTCCCATAACAGTGCCATCCACAGATCACTCACCCTATAACAGTGCCATCCACAGATCTCCCACATAACAGTGCCATCCACATATTCCCCACCCCATAATAGTGGCTTCCACAGATGCCCTAATAACCTGTGGGAGGGCCGGTGTCATGCAAATGCGACAGGGTGGTGCGGTCACTGTACTCCGGCCCCACCGCTCACTCACTACTTTATTGCCTAAACATTTTATAATAATAGCTTTCATTGAAGAATCCAATCCCCAGCCCTATTTTTACTACTTGCTAAATGTCCTGTAGCAGGCAGAGCAGGGCGGGCGGCCGGCCGGAACTCACTGCTGTCACATGCCTGCGCCACCTACTTCATTCATAAAGTAGGCGCGCAGGCACATGACGTCAGTGAGTTCCGGCTGGCCACCCTGCTCTGCCTGCTACAGGACATTTAGTAAGTAGTACAGATGGGGCTGGGGATTGGAACTTCAATTAAAGTTATTATAAAATGTTTAGGCAATAAAGCAGTGAGTGAGCGGTGGGGCCGGAGTACAGTGACCGCACCGCCCTGCCGCATTTGCATGACACCGGCCCCTCCTCCCTCTCCCGTCCAGCTGATACATCGCAGCAGACTGCAATGTAAAATGGCAGCATTCGCCCCATAAGATGCAGGGTCATTTTTCCCCCACTTTTGGGGGGGGGGAAATGCATCTTATGGGGCGAAAAATATGGTATATAGAAATTATAGGTATATCACACCCCTACCCAATCAGATTTTTTTGGGGGACAACTGGTATATTATACCAGTTGCAATTAGTTGCTCCAATGTTGTTTGTCCCTCTGTATAGCTGCGGTATCTCAGCAGAACTGCACACAAATGTTGCACAATACAAATGCACTATATAGAAATTATATTATAGGTATATCGCACCCCTGTCTCAATCAGATTTTTTGGGGGGCAACTGTTATAGCTCACCAGTTGCAATTAGTTGTTCCAATGACATTTGTCCCTCTTTATAGCTGCGGTATCTCAGCAGAACCGCACACAAATGCTGCACAATACAAAAGCACTATATAGAAATGATATTCTAGGTATATCGCATCCCTGCCTCAATCAGATTTTTTGGGGGCAACTGTTACAGTTGTGTTCAAAATAATAGCAGTCAGACATCAATAACCTGATCAATCACTGTTTTTGGTAGAAATTATATTTCTAAATGGCAGATAGTTTACTAGCAGGTAAAGTAGAGTAATAGAAATCCAACAGACCCAACAGTCATGACATGAATGCTGCTGATTCCCTGTAATTCAATCACTTATTTAAAGGGGCATGTTCAAAATAATAGCAGTGTGGAGTTCAATGAGTGAGGTCATTCATTCTTTGAAAAACAGTGCATTTTTCTTTGAAATTTTGAGGAAAATGGGTCGTTCCAGACATTATTCAGAAGAACAGTGTACCTTGAATAAAAAGTTGATTGGAAAGGGGAAAACATATAAAGAAGTGCAGAAAATGATTGGCTGCTCAGCTAAAATGATCGCAAATGCTTAAAAATGGCAACCAAATCCTGAAAGACGTGGAAGAAAGCAAAAAACTACCATTCAAATGGATAGAAGAATAGCCAAAATGGCAAGAACTCAGCCAACAATCAGCTCCAGGAAGATCAAAGAAGGTCTGAATTTACCTGTGAGTACTGTTACAATTAGAAGATGCCTATGTGAAGCCTAACTATCTGCAAGAAGCCCCCGCAAAGTCCCATTGTTGAAAAAAAGACATGTGCTGAAGAGGTTACAATTTGCCAAAGAGCACATTGACTGGCCTAAAGAGACATTTTGTGGACTGATGGAAGTAAGATTGTTCTTTTTGGATCTAGTGGCCAGAGACGGTTTGTCAAATGACCCCCAAACACTGAATTCAAGCCACAGTACACTGTGAAGACAGTGTAGCATGGTGACGCAAGCATCATGATATGGGGGCGTTTCTCATACTACAGTGTTGGGCCAATTTATCGCATACCAGGGAACATGGATCAGTTTAAATACATCAGAATACTTGAAGAGGTCATCCTGCCAAATGCTGTTGAAATGGTTGTTCCAACAAGACAACGACCCCAAACACACCATTAAATGTGCAACATCTTGGCTTCAGACCAACAAGATTGACGTTATGGAGTGGTCAGCCCAATCCCCGGATCTTAATCCAATAGAAAACATGTGGGGTTACATCAAAAGAGCAGTTTCTGAGGCAAAACCAAGAAATAGAGAAGAACTGTGGAATGTAGTCCAATCATCCTGGGCTAGAATACCTGTTTACAGGTGCCAGAAGTTGGTTGACTCCGTGCAATACAGATGTACAGCAGTTCTCAGAAACAATGGTTATACAACTAAATATTAGTTAAGTGATTCGAAGGAAAGCAAAATCTTGAAACATTTTTCAGTTTATATAGTGAATGTTTGAGTTTGTAAAGAAGAATACAAACACTGCTATTTTTTCAGCAGTCTAATATTCACTTTTCTTCCATTTTTTTAGAGGAACAACACAAATTTGATATATTTTTCTTCATGTTTTGATTTGGAATAGAATGTGTAGTGTTCCCAATGCATTTGTGTGTATGGAAATAAAAGCTATTAGAAAGATTTTGAGCTTTATTCACTTTTTTAAACACACTGCTATTATTTCGAACACAACTGTATCTACAAAATATATTGCTAAAACCTAACACTAGACAACAATGATTCTGTCCGCCAGGCTAAAAGGGAATTCCGCTCTATCAAAAGAAAAGATTGTAAATGTAATGATAGAAATTAGACATCCCTAGCAATAATTATTAAAGCCAATAATTATTCATTTTTAGTTTGAAAAATTGTAGTGTGTAAAATGGCTTTTAGATATTTTAAATGTTGTCACTAAAGATAAGCGATGTTTTCAAAAATTCTATTCAACTGCCTTGCAGAAATCGTAATGAATCACATTCCATTGTATGGAGTGATCATGCCGCCCCTGCAATTTAATCACTGATCCCGACATCGAAGAGTCACATTCAGCCTATCAGGGGGTTAACCAGAGGTTAAAACAAATTTTTCCGTGGAGAGGCCGTAGGTGCCATCTTGATTTAAAAAAAAAAAACACTTAAATTCTCAACACTCAATCAAGAAGGGAGCTACAGCCTCTTTGTGCCCCTTTGAGCAACCCCGTTGGGGTTACGGGAGAGTGTCAGCATAGAGCTGACACTCTCTGCTGATGGCGGCGGCTCAGTAATAGAGCCGCCGCCATCACACACAGCAGGGGGATCGGGGGCAGCGCTGGAAAGGGGGGGATTGGCCGCCAATATTGAGGGAGGCTGGGACAGGAGGGGCGGGTGAGAATGAATGCATGGGGCGGCGAGGGAGCGGACCGCATCAGGGCAGCTGCCTCTAGGAGATGAGCGCAGGAGCAGATGAGCTGCAGGCGGACACAAGGGGGGCTTGGAGGGGCACAGACGGGAGGCACAGCCACAGATCGGGGGCACAGATCGGGGGGGTATTATGAGGACCCTACCTGATTTCAGGCTCTGATCTGCAGAGCGCAGATCAGAGCATGAAACCGGCATTTTTTTCACTGCCGCAATCCAATTGGTTAGTCTGCACAGACTAACCAATCGGATCGATTGTCGGCAAGGGGCCATCCTGATTGGTCCCTTGCCGGCATTACTGCACTGTATGCTGTCCGTGACAACAGCAGGGCTCGGGCAGAAGCTTTAATCCAAGCGCTTTGCAGCGCTTTGATTAAAGAACTGGTTTGACGTTTATATACGTGGTAGCTGCACGGGGTATGTGCAGCTATCACGTATATATACAGATTGCGGTCGGGAAGGGAATAATATTGATTGGGCCCTGGGCAAAAATTTACTTGGGCCCCCTGGATCCCGCCTTCCCACACCTTAGCAGGCAATCACGCCCTCCACCACAACACACACACAAAAAATCCACACATCTGGTAGAGTACAGTGAATGACTGTAAATACTTCCAGTTCTGAAGACTCCGGCGGCTCAGGATCAGTGCTCTGGGCAGCCGGGCTCAGGCTGGAAGTGGGCACAGCTCTGCAGGAAGGAGACCAGGGCTCGGCTCACCCTAGTGTTACAGTGCACCCCAGCACCCCACAGTATGCAGTATAGCACCCTATAGTATACAGCACCACACAGTATGCAGTATAGCACCCCACACCATACAGTACCCCACAGTATATAGTAGAGCAGTATAGCAGCCCACAGTATACAGCACCCCACAGTATACAACACCTCACAGTATAGCACCTCACCGTATACAGCACCCCAAACTATACACGATACAGCCCCCCACACTATACAGTACAGCAGTATAGCACTCCACAATATACAGCCCCCCACACTATACAGGCCCCCCCACACTATACAGGCCCCCACAGAATACAGCCCCACACAGTATACAGTCCCACACACAGTATACAGCCCCCCACACAGTATACAGCTCCCCCACAGTTTAAAGCCCCCCACACTATACAGGCCCCCCACACTATACAGCCCCCCCACAGTATACAGCCCCCCTACAGTATACAGGCCCCCCACACTATACAGCCACCCCACAGTATACAGCCCCCCTACAGTATACAGCCCCCCCCCGCAGTATACAGGCCCTCCACAGTATACAGGCCCCCCCACAGTATACAGGCCCCCACACAGTATACAGGTCCCCACACAGTATACAGCCCACCACACAGTATACAGCCCACCACACAGTATACAGCCACCCCACAGTATTCAGTCCCACACAGTATGCAGGCCCCCCACAGTATACAGCCCCCACAGTATACAGGCCCCCACACAGTATACAGCACCCCACTACACAGTAGTTTACAGAATATTAACATAACAGCCCCTGTCACCTTTTTCTGATGCAATCTTCACACAAAAAAGCTCCACAGTTAACTTCTGCAACACTCCTGCTAGGACCTGTGATGACCTCATAGCCATGTGACCAGTAATATTGCTAGGTTACTGGTCACATGGTGATGATGTCATCTAAGGTCCTAGATCACATTCCCAGCTCTAACACAGTACGATGCCTGGACTCAGTGCCGGCAGGCATGGCATGGCAGCACCCCCTGTGTAGCTTACAGCCTGACACTCGGGCAGTGGCTAGCAGGGCTCAATAGGCAGCTGCCTTGGGCCCCCCAGGAGCAACTGGGGCCGGAGCAGCTGCCCCTTTTTCCCCTTGGTAAAGACGGCCCTGATGGTAACCATTTCTCAGAGCATTTCTGATGAGTGTGTGACTCCCAATGTGATCATTTTTCCAGTTAGGCAAACTGGTTGACTCTCTGCAACCAGTGGAAGACAGCGATGATGGCGAAAAAAGATAGGAAGGCGCTCATAGGGTAATAGGTTCAGTTATAGATGTATGAATCAAAACATCAAAAATTATGCTCACCTTCTGGTGTTGTGCATACGTAGGCACAACACTCGTGAGGACAGGGGGTCGGTGCAGCCGGTATCTTCTCAGTCCTCGTGGGTGGAGTAGCCAAAGCTCCGGAGGAATGATAAGTATTGCAATGGGAAAAGATTGTTGGTGCACTGGTGTAGTGCACCAATTGATACCTTCTGGCGCAATAACACGACCTCAGTAAATAGATGAAGGGGTCTTTTATTGATGATAGACAACGCGTTTCGGAGTTGGTACACTCCTTTTTCAAGTCTAGGGAATCACAGATTTAAGGGAGTAGAGGTTTTTTGGTACAGAATAAAAATAAAAATAAAAATAAAAATAAAAATAAAATTAAAAAAAAAAAAAAAAAAAAAATAAATAAATAAATAAAAAAAAATAATAATAATAAATAAATATAAAAATAAAAATAAATGGGATATTAAAAGAAGGGGGGATTTTTTGTGTGCACATAAATCGTGTTGAAATGAGTTAGGAAAAAATGTGCACGTAGAAATCAATGCACATATGCAAGTCAGATAAAACAAAGAGCAGGAGCACTAAAATACAACGTTTGGGAGAGATTAAAATTGTCCACACATAGGGGATATTACAAATAAGGGCGAGTAAAATAAAATAACATGAAGATGAATTAAAATAAATTACAATTACAAAGAAATGCATGGAGAATTATGTGTATGAGGGGGGATCCATGCAGGCACACATGTGATGATATAACTGATAGTGGCTTCATTGTTAATGGTGGGATCGCTGTGTGCACACTTCTGTAAACGTATCCTAGTTTGGTGTGGAGTCTGAGATCTGCACATGCATGAATAAGTATGCACATATACAAACAGATGTGCCCACACCTGCAAAAGCACGATGAACACAGGAGGTATAAGCATGCATACAGATCGAGTATAGTGAATGGAAGGGCAGTCACATGAAAATAACATTGATTCAAATGGAGGTGAAAGAACCATAAATGACTAGATGGATAAGTCCATTGTAATAGAAGACAGACATCCACCTATATGTGCAATTGCTAAAGACCACTGTCATATGCAAACAATGCCCAAATTAATTTGTGTTGTCAGGAGGGACATAGAGAGCTGTGGAGCGCATGGCTGCTGTTCTTACCTGTAGGGTCCGTACTGGGGCTTGAAGCGCGGCCTTGCACGCCTGCTGGAAGGCGCGCTCGGAAGAGCAGGAGGGAGGGGGGCGGAGTCTAAGATTGACAGCTATTCGGTCCGTCGGACCGGAGCTGTCATTGTAAACAGTGCATGCGCCGAGCGCTGTGTGAGATGCTGGCTCTCTGAGCCACAGGAACGGAATCGCTAGCAGGGAAAGTTTCATATGGAGTGATGGCTGTATGGGGTGGATGATTAAAAGGGGGGTAGTGTGGGGTAGTTTGGGAGCTAAATACTGTTAGGGTGATATGGCTGACAATTTGGGCAATGGTGAACTGGATGATGAGGGAAATGAGTGATTGGATGAATATAAAAGCGTAATTGCTGATGGTATGAGCACAATTGAAAAGGGGGAGCACTGATTTTTTTGGGGGAAAAAAAAAAAAAAAAAAAAAAAAAAAAAAAAAAAAAGGGGGGGGGGAAATTGATATAGAGGGACTGGTAGGGGGTTGTGCCAGTGGGATGGAGCAGGTGTATGGATGTGTGGGTCAGTATAGGTGATTGGGGGTGAAAGCTGATGGCGAGGGGGCTGTGTGCTAGATGGAATGATTCCTATATAAACGGTATGCCAACATAAGATAATGGGTAGATGGCAAGTGGCAACTGGGGCAAATGATGATGGATGATGTGGTGGTGGTGGGGACTGTGGGAGATGTGAAGTGGTTGAAATAGTGGCTAATGAGACAGAGGGCTGGTGAGGAAGAGTGCATATCCCAGAGCTATTGGTTGGGAGAGGACCGGTCAAAAACAGTTGCTCTCTAGTGATTCGTTTAAACCATAAGGTTCTATGGTTTGCATTTTAAAAATCCAGAACATTTATTGGTTCATTTATGGTTCTTTCACCTCCATTTGAATCAATGTTATTTTCATGTGACTGCCCTTCCATTCACTATACTCGATCTGTATGCATGCTTATACCTCCTGTGTTCATCGTGCTTTTGCAGGTGTGGGCACATCTGTTTGTATATGTGCATACTTATTCATGCATGTGCAGATCTCAGACTCCACACCAAACTAGGATACGTTTACAGAAGTGTGCACACAGCGATCCCACCATTAACAATGAAGCCACTATCAGTTATATCATCACATGTGTGCCTGCATGGATCCCCCCTCATACACATAATTCTCCATGCATTTCTTTGTAATTGTAATTTATTTTAATTCATCTTCATGTTATTTTATTTTACTCGCCCTTATTTGTAATATCCCCTATGTGTGGACAATTTTAATCTCTCCCAAACGTTGTATTTTAGTGCTCCTGCTCTTTGTTTTATCTGACTTGCATATGTGCATTGATTTCTACGTGCACATTTTTTCCTAACTCATTTCAACACGATTTATGTGCACACAAAAAATCCCCCCTTCTTTTAATATCCCATTTATTTTTATTTTTATATTTATTTATTATTATTATTTTTTTTTTTTTTTTTTTTTTTTTTTTTTTTTTTTAATTTTATTTTTATTTTTATTTTTATTCTGTACCAAAAAACCTCTACTCCCTTAAATCTGTGATTCCCTAGACTTGAAAAAGGAGTGTACCAACTCCGAAACGCGTTGTCTATCATCAATAAAAGACCCCTTCATCTATTTACTGAGGTCGTGTTATTGCGCCAGAAGGTATCAATTGGTGCACTACACCAGTGCACCAACAATCTTTTCCCATTGCAACCAGTGGAAGACAGAAGGGATAGATTTCCAATAGTATGGGATTAATAGTCTGACTGCAGATAGTAAGTCTTTAATATGGCATAAATATTTTTGTTGGACAGTGCCAAGTCTAAACCTCTCGCAATCCCACAATGTGTGCAGATAAGTGCCTCACAGTGGCCTAGTGGTTAGCACTGATGCCTTGTAGTGCCGGGGGACTGGGTCCAAATCTGACCAAGGACAACATCTGCATGGTGTTTGTATGTTATCCCCGTATTTGCATGGGTTTCCTCTGGGTACTCCAGTTTCCACCCAGTCTCCAAAGACATACTGATAGGAAATTTAGATTGTGAGTCCTACTGGGGACAGTGAGTGATGATATAGTGTGTAAAGTAATGGGGAATATGTCTGCACTATATAAGAGAGTACAATAACTAAAAACCTCCTGTATGTTTGCATCTTCAACATATAGTACTTGTGGTACTATACATCTGCTTAATCGGACAGGAATAAAATGCCTTTTGGAGAAAATCTTATTAGACCTTGTTATGAAGACCTTGGCCTGTAGGACCCTCTCCTATTCTTTGAAAAAGTAAGGTACTGATTGGCTTTCCAATAATTATAGTAATTTAACAATGTGGGAGATTGATTTTGTGTGAGTTTAGTTCTGTATACAATGCAAAGAATTATCTGACATTTTAACTGTTTTATGGGAGTTCATTTTTCTACTCTAATCAAATATGCAGATAAATAATGCATCACAATCTTTAAATGCTAATAATATACTGTTTTGTTTTTATATATATATATATGTACTCTTTATTTCATAGCAAAAATAAAAACATAATTCATAGTTTTTCACCCGACCCAATCTCCACCAGAGTAAGAGCTACTCTGTTATCAACTCTTTGCTCTGGCTAACAGAAGGGTGTCCAAAGCAGAGGACCACACTCAATGAGGTCCATATGCCAAAAAGGTCATATGGGAAATGTTTTCATGAGATAACATCTTTCATTTTAAAAACTAAAGCAGTTACTTGATGAGAATGAATGAAATGAGAATAAATGACATACAACTTTCTACATGGGTGTTCCCCTTCAATTACTCAGGAGCTATATGTGACTCTTACGCTAACACCATGTGACTCCTCATCTGTTGGCAACTCCAAATCCTATTGTTCCCTAATGGAATTTGGGAGGTCATAGCATTACTGAAACTTGCTACCAGATTTAAAAACATATTACTTGCAGTTAACATGAGTGTAATAGCCTTATAACTTTATGTAACTTTAATCATTTGGCACAACATCATCTGTCATATTTGAAATCTGCTCACAGCCTGCAAAATAGTAGGTGCCTTCTATATGTTAGTGGATACACTTACAATATCATTTGTCAACCATACAATAAACGCTTAACTAGTAAATTACGTGCCTAGCTGTTCCCTAATATACCGGCATTATTGTTTCCAATAATGTGATATCAAGAGATATGTTTCCCTGCCATTCCTTAGAGAAGTCGACAGAAGTATTCATCAATATATATTCTATTCTGTCTATAGAGCCCATAGGTGTTTGCTTCCCTCCTGGTTTCCCTAATTCTACTAGTAAAAGGAGTGACTGGAGTACACAGAAATAGAGATGTTGTTGAACTTACGCTTCCATTCTCATGATACTATAAAAGTGTTTCAATTCAAGAATGTATTGCAGTAGCTGGCTCTCATTGACATGTCACAGTTCCTAGGCTAAAACTTTCTCAGAATACCAAGTATTATATTTTCAAGAATCATGCATTTGGTACTGAAATTCATTATTAGACAAATTCCTTTTCAATACACGTTTAACAAATTTATAGGAATCTGTGTAAAGCAAAATAATTTTCTGACTATGTCTTGTGACCAATTGATAGGATAATATCATAAAGCATTAAACATTAAGAGGTTCAATGGCTGGGACCCACACCAACACTAGGAATGATTTTATCCTTGTCATCAATAGTAAAGCAAAGTGCACATGTGTGGTCTCCTAGATTAAATAAATGGCAGTTGATAAGACCTCCTGAGTGATTTCATTATCATAAACCAGGTTTCTAATTATAACAGTTTTCTCCATAGTTTTATCATTTATGTTGATTTATAAGGATCAGGAGTGAAATATATATGTGAAATAGATATATTAAAAATAAAATATTTATTGATAAGAAGGGTGAATCTATTAAAACAAACTGTGTGCAAATACATACAAACACTAGTATATGTGAAGAGGGAAATAAACTGTTTGTTACATGTACATACAAATATTAAATTAACAATTTTTCTATTTGATATCTGCTATCCCAAAACAGTAATCAAGAGAAAGAAAAAAAGATTCTGGCAATATGTATATTATATTGCATTATATATTTATTTAGACTGTCTATCAACATCTATTTAAATTCATTGATGTGTGCCAGATTTGAAAGATTTTTCCATAAATGTTTTTTGACCCCAAAAAATATGTTTTTAAAGTATATAGTAAAAGTTCTTTAACTAATCTCAAGACCTGTTGTCGTTAATTAACACATGTAACGCATGTAATATGCATTTTTACACAATGATTAAATCCATTAAATATATATTTTTTGATACAGAATATGTGTATATATTTATATATATATATATATATAGATATACACACAGTGGATATAAAAAGTCTACACACTCCTGTTAAAATGTCAGGTTTCTGTGATGTAAAAAAATTAGACAAAGATAAATCATTTCAGAACTTTTTACACTTTAATGTGACCTACAAACTGTGCCACTCAATTGAAAAACAAACTGAAAACTTTTAGGTAGAGGAAAGAAAACAAAAAAAAAACACTAAAATAATGTGGTTGCATAAGTGTGCACACCCTCTTATAACTGGGGGTGTAGTTGTGTTCAGAATAAAGCAATCACACTCAAAATCATGTTAAATAGGAGTCAGCATACACCTGTCATCATTTAAAGTGCCTCTGATTAACCCCAAATAAGGTTCAGCTGCTCTAGTTGGTCTTTCCTGAAATTTTCCTAGTCGCATCCCACAGCAAAAGCCATGGTCCATAGAGAGCTTCCAAAGCATCAGAGTGATCTCATTGTTAAAAGGTATCAGTCAGGAGAAGGGTACAAAAGAATTTCCAAGGCATTAGATATACCATGGAACACAGTTGATGAAATTGATGAAAAGACGAGAAGAAAACTCGTCTGGAAGGCTACCAAGAGGCCTACAGCAACATTAAAGGAGCTGCAGGAATATGTGGCAAATACTGGCTATGTGGTACATGTGACAACAATCTCCCGTATTCTTCATATGTCTGGGCTATGAGGTAGAGTGGCAAGACAAAAGCCTTTTTTTACGAAGAAAAACATCCAAGCCAGGCTACATTTTGCAAAAACACACCTGAAGTCTCCCAAACACATGTGGGAAAAGGTATTATGGTTTGATAAAACCAAGGTTGAACTTTTTGGCCATAATTCCAAAAGATATGTTTGGCGCAAAACCAACACTGCACATCACCAAAAGAACACTATACCCACAGTGAAGCATGGTGGTGGCAGTATCATGCTTTGGGGCTGTTTTTTCTTCAGCTGGAACTGGGGCCTTAGTTAAGCTAGAGGGAATTATGAACAGTTCCAAATACCAGTCAATGTTGGCACAAAACCTTCAGGCTTCTGCTAGAAAGCTGAACATGAAGAGGAACTTCATCTTTCAGCATGACAACGACCCAAAGCATACATCCAAATCAACAAAGGAATGGGTTCACCAGAAGAAGATTAAAGTTTTGGAATTGCCCAGCCAGAGCCCAGACCTGAATCTGATTAAAAATCTGTGGGGAAGTCTGAAGAGGGCTGTGCACAGTAGATGCCCTCGCAATCTGACAGATTTGGGGTGTTTTTGTAAAGAAGAGTGGGCAAATCTTGCCAACTCCAAATGTGCCATGCTGACTCATACCCAAAAAGACTGAGTGCTGTAATAAAAACAAAAGGTGCTTCAACAAAGTATTAGTTTAGGGGTGTGCACAATACTATTTTATTTTTATATTTTTTCTTCCGTCTACCTAAAAGATTTCAGTTTGTATTTCAATTGAGTTGTACAGTTTATAGGTCACATTCAAGGTGGAAAAAGTTCTGAAATGATTTATCTTAGTCTCATTTTAGTAAATCACAGAAACCTGACATTTTAGCAGGGGTGTGTAGACTTTTCATATTCATTGTATATATATAGAGAGAGAGAGCTTAAAATTTGTTTAATCTCAGATTTGACAAATTTTTCAAAAAATTCAATTCAGGTCCTAATTGAGTCTATCGGGATTAAATATGCTCCAATTGCACTTGAAATTGGTATATAACAGTCTAAGGTCTCCTAAGATTTTTCTCTCAAAAATAGAGAGAGTGATAGAGAGAAAGAGAAGAAAGCCAATTTGAGTACCATTGGGTTTCTGCGAAAGATACTGTATTTTAAAGGCTATTTTCACATCTCTGTCATAAGATCTCAAAACAGGAGGAAATGGCTTCAGTTTTGTACCCATTCATTGTCAATGGGGACAAAACTGAACAAACCGTAACTGAGTGCACCAGAATGCATTCTGTTCCAATTTGTCGCATTCCTATGCCGGACACAAAACCACTGCACGCAATGTTTTTGTGTGCAGCATGGGAAACTGAACATGCTGGATACGGCACCAAAAACCATGTAAGTCAATAGTACCGGATGCCTTTTCTTAGATACAAAAAAAACGTATCTGGCGCCGATTGATTTATAATAGTTTTAGTGCCGGATCAAGCATGTTCATATTTGATATAATACAAATGGATCCATTCTGAACAGATGTAGCTGGTTGTATTATCCAAAATCCCACACCGGATCTCAAAACCAGACAGTATAAACACTTATGTGAAAGTAGCCTAAATTAGATTATCTCTTTATTTGCATATCTCTAATACAAATGTGGAAAATAATTACCGTATTATAATGTATTTTATTACATCTGGTTTCTAGTTTCCGAAATATGTGGTCTTTATCTATTAATTAAGCATTAATTTATGTTTAACCATAAAGCTAGATGCAGATGTAGCTTCATGCTGCAAATCTGTTGAAATTTCTGAAAGTTTTGCAACGGGTGAAATCTGCAGTGAAAATTCTCTGTGATTCTGCAAAATAATTTTCAGCCTTCCACATTTGAAAATCTTCAAATTCCTTGAATTCCATTTAGATTTTTTTCTGCTACATGTGGATGGAGTTTTTAAAACCTCATTCACATATATCATACTTTAATAAGTAATCTGATATAGGGCACCATGGTATTTGCCTAATTCATCCCACCTCTGTGTTAAGCATAATGCCAGCAGCAAATGAAAATAACGGATGGACAATTCAAACCTGAACTACATCTGTCTTTTTAGCTGGTCACTGTCACCTACCATCTTAAAAAGCTCAATTGTTATGCCCTTCTTCATTTGATATTATGTTGGCTTGGCATTTTGGCAATTTATCTTATGTTTACTAAGCCAATATCATAAAAATTTAATAGTAGCAGAAAATCTATCCAAGAATTGTTTACAAATGGATGTTGATTTTCCTGTTTACCATAAATTAGTTTAGTTGGTGATCTTTTCATTTTATTTTCATCTTAACTTCGTGGCTATTTACTTAGTTTTAATGAAAATTTACATGGTTGGAGGCAGAACAACATCATGATCAGAATGGCACCTCAAACGGTAACCAATCTTACCTCCTACTTGATTGACTTGATGCTTCTGCAGGTTCCTGAAATAGAGAAAATGGAGTATGATAAGAACCATAGGGCACTTAGAATTAGGCTATGGTTATGGTTTGCCCTATTTCAGTTACGGATAAGGACCTAAATGGAATTCAGTGGAATCATCTATGTTTTAATTTAGCAGAAATTAAGGGAGGATCACAACAAATGCAACATGACTATTAGGTCATTGACTTGTATTGATTATATCTTTTAAATTGCATAAGACAAAAGGGGTCATAGGAAGTGCAAACCTGTGTATTTGCCTTTGTTGTGAGTCTTCTGGTTTCATACATTGAATTGGTTAAGAAAACTAAAACACTATAGATTAAAATATATATATATATATATATATATATATATATATATAAAAGAGAAATCCTGAGGGAGCACCACCTTAAACGTGGGTGCAAAATCCACAAGGGCAACGGCAGAGACCCAATATTATAACTGAAGAAAGATAGGACTGCACTCCGGATAAAAGTGAAATTCTGTGAGGCTTTATTCACCCATAGTATGGCAACTTTGCGACGTTTCGGCTCACAAGAGCCTTCTTCCAGCCTGGAAGAAGGCTCTTGTGAGCCGAAACGTCGCAAAGTTGCCATACTATGGGTGAATAAAGCCTCACAGAATTTCACTTTTATCCGGAGTGCAGTCCTATCTTTCTTCAGTTATATATATATATATATATATATATATGTAATGAACAGTCAAGGGTATTTTCTAAGACCTTGCAATCTTATAACACAGAGTACCGAAAGGTTACACAGTTCCTTATATAATTTTAAGCTTTATTCACATAAAACCCCTTTAACAACTATGCATTAGTTTATAGTGTGCAGAAGAATGTATTGTGGTTTTACACAATTTCTGAAGCAGAGCTAACAGAGGTCAAGCAAGAGCAATATATAATCACCTCTGACCCCTTGATCACCCTTTACACAGAACTATACACTGTGCACAACGACCAGAATAGGGGATTATGGAATCCTGTCTATAATACTAATCACATAATCAGTAACTCAGATTAGCTCTTAGTTTGACAAATTGTACATTATCAGTAATGGCACATTTACACTGAATTATTTTTCAAATGACCAACAAAGACAATCAGTGGTTTAAAAAATTCTTAGTATATGAAAGACAAACACCTGGTTAAATATAAAAATAGTCCAACTGCCAAATCACCTATAATAAAGTACTGTATATAATGTAGCATGGCTCAATAATGAAGCATTAGATATTAGTTGACATACCCAATTCATTATCTAATATATAAAGCTGAGTGTATGTATGTGTGTATGTGTGTATGTCCGCTAAAGGAATATGCACCGTCGCACTTACAATCACGAAATTTGGCATACAGGTAAATCAGGTGTCCGGAAAGGTTTTAGACTGGGTCTCAGCTCTTTGGAACGTAATGTTGCTGATATATATATATAAAAAAAATGCATTAGCCAATAGAATCCTGGTCACATGACCCTTATCAGCCAATAAAAGCTCACAGGCCCTTAGTCTCCACATACATACAGTTTTACACCAGCTTTCCATAACAACCCACCCATTTTTCTTCACTGCTGTGGGTCAGCTTTATCCCCTTAAGGACCAGGCCATTTTTTGCAAATCTTACCAGTGTCACTTTATGTGTGAATAACTTTAAAATGCTTTTACTTATTCAGGCCATTCTGAGATAGTTGTTTTTTTTTTGTCACATATTGTACTTCATGACACTGGTAAAATGGAGTAAAAAAAAATATGTATTTATAAAAAAATCTAAATTTACCCAAAATTTTTAAAAAATTAGCTAATTTTCAAATTTCAATTTCTCTACTTTTATAATAGATAGTAATGCTTCCAAAAATAGTTATTATTTTAAATTCCCCCTATGTATAGTTCATGTTTGGATCATTTTGTAAAAGCCATTTTATTTTTTGGGGACGTTAGAATGCTTAGAAGCAAATCTTGATAGAGATTTCCCATTTAAATCAATTTTTTCCAGTTACAAAGCAAGGGCTAACAGCCAAACAAATCTCAATATTTATGGCCCTGATTCTGTAGTTTACAGAAACACCCCATATGTGGTTGTAAACTGCTGTACGGGTACACGGCAGGGCGCAGAAGAAAAGGAATGCCATACGGTTTTTGGAAGGCAGATTTTGCTGGACTGGTTTTTTGACACCATGTCCCATTTGAAGCTCCCCTGATGCACCCTTAAAGTAGAAACTCCAAAAAAGTGACCCTATTTTAGAAACGACACCCCTCAAGGTATACAAAACTGTTTTGACAAACTGTGTTAACCCTTTAGGTGTTCCACAAGAATTAATGGAAAAATAGAGAAAACATTTCAAAATTGCACTTTTTTGGCAGATTTTCCATTTTAATAATTTTTTTCCAGTTACAAAGCAAGGGTTAACAGCCAAACAAAACGCAATATTTATGGCCCTGATTCTGTAGTTTACGGAAACACCCCATATGTGGTCGTAAACTAATATACGGGCACACAGCAGGGCGCAGAAGGAAAGGAATGCCATGCGGTTTTAGGAAGGCAAATTTTGCTGGACTGGTTTTTTGACACCATGTCCCATTTGAAGCCTCCCTGATGCACCCCTAGAGTAGAAACTCCAAAAAAGTGACCCCATTTTGGAAACTACAGTATTGGCAGTTTTGTTGGTACTATTTTAGGGTACATATGATTTTTGATTGCTCTATATTACACTTTTTGTGAGGCAAGGTAACAAAAAATAGCTGTTTTGGCACCGTTTTTATTTTTTGTTATTTACAACATTCATCTGACAGGTTAGATCATGTGGTATTTTTATAGAGCAGGTTGTCACGGATGCGACAATACCAAATATGACTAAAATTATAGATTTGTTGGGCGACTGTTTTGTGTAGGGGCTCATTTTTTTCAGGATGAGACGACGGTTTGATTGGCACTATTTTGAGGTGTGTATGACTTAACATGATTGCTTGCTACACTTTTTGTGATGTATGGTGACAAAAAATTGCTTTTTAATTTTTTTACGGTATTCATCTGAGGGGTTAGGTCATGTGATATTTTTATAGAGCAGGTTATTATGGATGTGGCAATACCTAATATGTATATATATATTTTTTAAGTTTTACACAATAATATCATTTTTGAAACAAAAACAAATCATGTTTTAGTGTCTCCATAGTCTGAGAGACATATTTTTTTTTATTTTTGGGGCAATTTTCCTATGTAGGGGCTCATTTTTTGAGGGATGGGGTGCCGATTTGATTGGTACAATTTTGGCGTACATTTCTGATTCATCATAATTCAGCAAAATTTCAAATTCATCATAATTTTTTTTTTTTTTTATGGAGTTCACCATGCGGGGAAAGTAACATGACCGTTTTATAGATCAGGTAATTGCGGATGCGATGATATCAAACATGTGTAGTGCATTTTATAATTTTTCAATTTTAAATCAGTGATAAATGCACTAGAGTTTTTTTTTATGTATGGCACACACTGGCTTCATATGAAGGATCGGGGGGAGATGAATGATGATCAGAGGTGCCGTGCGGCAGTGTGTTTGAATTCAGAAAAGGGGGCCCAAGCCGACAATATGAGGGCAGCCAGGGACAGCAAATAATGATGGGGCAAAATGAAAATGAAATACTCTGTGGGCAAAAAATTCTAAATATATAGAGGGAATGGGGGCAAAATGAAATATAGTGAGACTCTTACTATATTTCATTTTGGCCCCGCCCACTCCCTCCTCATTATTTGCTGACCTATTATGGCCGGTCCGGGCCCTTCTGAATTCTGACACACTGCCTCACGGCACCACTGTTCATCATTCATGTCCCCCCTCCGTATGAAGCTAGACGCAGGTGTGTGCCATTTTTTACATTAAAAAAAGGACTACCTACTCTTGTTTGCTCCGCTCTCCTCACTTGAGGGCTGAGGTGGCCGGCGGGCTCGTCATTCCTGGCTGCTGTGATCCCGCTAGACCCGCCGCGGAGGTCACGGGTCTTGCGCTGAGAAGTAAGAGCAGCATAGCCACACAAAATATAGGGAGGGCCTGCCGCACTTAATAAAAAAACACTTGCGGGGCCCGCTTTACTCCATCTCTCCTGGGGGGTCCTATGGGCCCCCCTGACTTAGGGGTCCAATCGCAATTGCGACCGCTACGACCCCTATAGCTACACCACTGTCTATATACCTGTGAAAGACACACTGGAATCCATATTAGGCAGCATATAAAGTTCCCATAGTGTTTCTTTCCTGGTATTTTTCCATTATCTTCTTATCTAGTACCTCTTTTTTTACATGCTCATATTTCCTGTATAGTACTGCAATGGTGCCATTCATAGGTTTGCTATAGCCATGTATTTAGCCTCAGTCAGTAATTTTTAAAGTGTTTTTTGAATAAAGTAGTCTGTGTCTCCTTTTTTCCTTAATGAGTCTGGCCACACCTACCGTCTAACATCCTGCTTGTAGTCCCTTACTTGCCTCAATAATTATAGCTGGTTTTTGTAATCTGAATTAGTTTAGTCATCTAAATTGTGTCTTGTCATTTAGTTTCAGAATGGCTGCGTCTCTCGGAGATATTGACAAGGAAACTGTCATTGCTGCCGTCCAACAAAGATCAAGTATATGGGATAGCAGGGATGTGCTTATGCTGATTGTGGGCAAAAAAATAAAGCTTGGGTTGAAGTGGTTACTGCAGTGTTTCCGGAATGGCCATCACTGTCATCCAGCCAACAAAGTATTAAAAGTTAGATTTACAGTAACAATTTATCATTTAATTACAGTGTTTGATGAGATGTATTGTGTTTTTAGTTCCAGGGTGTAGTTAACTTTAAAGAGGCCCTGGCCCACATAAACTATACATGACACCATATAGTGTAGTAGTCTTGTCCAAATTGATAAGTTAGGTGCAACTTTAGTCAGGGCCATAAAGGGTCAATAAATAACATACTCCTGCACTAAATAACACCCCAGCAGAGCAAAATACCTCGGATATGTTTTATGATTTTTATACCACGGGTACAATTACAATTGAAACAAGCTGCAGGAGGTGGTGTTTGGCCAGGGCCAACTTGACTTGTTTTACATTTCCACGCACCCTTCTTTACTTCCACAGACTCCTGTTACAAGTGCCGTTTCAGAGTAGTAGTAATTCAAGTGTAAATTAATTGTCAAAAACTCTCAAATCAATTCCTAAGCAATAAAATAATTTCCGGGATGGTGCACTAAATGCATATCCAAGACCACATGTTCCTTATTTTCTGTGTAAATAAAAGATTGTATTTTCCATACAAAGTACATGTTCTTCATATATTGTTATATTTGTCTAAATACAGGGAAGGCAGTGAAAACACGATGGCAATCTTTAAAGGACTGCTACACTCGGGAGTTGCGGCAAATAAGAGACGGAGCAAGAAGTGGAAGTTTGCCTTCTAAGAGGAAGCAATATCTTTATTTTTTTAGACCAGTTCTGGAACTTTTAGATGAAATTGTTATTTGGATTTGTTTTGATTTCTTAATTGTAATTAACATGTGATAGAATTTGGTCCGTGATTTCCATCAGTGATTGTGAGCAATAACCGGGAGTGGAGGCTGTAAAGACATAATAAGCTGTAATGGAAAGATCTCCACCTGTTTTGTGTTCAGAGTCGCACCCTTTTTTTGCCTCACAATCAATGATGGACATCACTGCACAAATACTCACGTGTGATGTAGCCATTATTTTTATGATAAATGTGATTTGCAGTACCAAATGGAAACTGCAAAGAACCAGTGGTCCAGAACCTGACCATGACAGTTCAGATGCCCCACCAGAGTCAACAGCTGAGGCGTAAACTTCCATATCTACTGAGGCCCCTTCTGCTACTTCTCTTCGAGGACGAAGGAGATGACCCAATGAGCCTAATATGCCACTTTTAGGACAGTTAACCTCACTTCTGGATGAGCACAGGGAACTAATGTATGATCTTAACTACAATTTTACAATGTTTGCCTACACTGTCCACAATAAGCTACCCAAAGATAAAATGGATGCATGTCGCAAAGAGTTATGGGAGATTCTGAATAAATATATTTCTATTTCAGAACAATCCCCTGGAACCCAAACTAAATCTGACACAAACAACTACTGTACCTTACCCCAAACCCAAATTCCGACTTCAGCACAACTCCATTACTACCCTGCACCATCAAACACCTACCAAACAACCCATCCTCAACAAACCCACACAGCCAATATAACCCACCACCTGCTGATTTCCAAACTATGCATCAAACAACATATGCTCATAACTTCCAGACTAACCCCTATCCAAGCCAATATCCAACATACCATGCACAGTACTCAGCACCATTACCAAACACAATGCCACAACCATCCACCACCCAGCATTCAAACATTTGTGCAACAACAGCAATTTGATCCCATTCAGCCAAATCCAACACAACAAACATCTGTCCAATCAAGCCAGCCTTGGAGTCAATCCACAACTCAAGAGACCCGTCCTTCATCCAGACACTCCACAGCTGGTGGCTCCCATTCCACTGTGTGTCTGGAAGTGTTTCCTACATAACCATGAGAACACAGTAGGCTCTGGCGAACCACACACCCCAACATAAGTTTATACAAAGCCTTCCTCTGGGGGCGCCACCTTAGGAAGTCTTTGTATAAACTTATGTTGGGGTGTGTGGTTCGCCAGAGACTACTGTGTTCTCAAGGTTATGTAGTTAGTATGTTACCTGTGAACTCTTATTTATGTATTTTTGGATTATGCTGGAGCTGATTTGGTCTCAATTATTTTTGATTTGGATGCTAATATGTCCGGCCACTTGCAATGTACAAGTACTATTAAATTAATTGCTTATGGCATCCAGGACAAATTAACTGTTACCTCTTACAACTTACCCCTTTTGTTACTATTACATGATATAGATTATTATTACACTGCCATACCACCCCTGAGGGGAACCACAATTTTTATATGGTGGTGGTTTGGACATCTATGTTCATCATGTTAGATGATCTCTAATCCTCAAAAACAAATAATGTTATATTTGAGCTGTAAAGGTCTATTTTTGATGCTATTTGGATTGTTGGACAATTGCCTCTATTTGAGTTTTTTTTTTGTATTTGCTTTAAGATTTACACTTTTATGTAGAACCATATTGAAATAATATTCAAGATAAATGTTGTATTGTTCGCCTAAACATAACAGCGGAATGTAGTACAAATCACTTAAGCCTAACTAATTGGGATATTTTTCAAAAGGGTGTACTGTATAACTGTCTTAATTGCCCATAGGAAACTATATGATTCAACCTTTCTTTGGCCAAAGGAGGTTTCCAAAATGAAATGTTTAATCAGATTAGTTGCTATGGGAAACTAAGCCAGTTATATTTTTCATTTACTTGATTTATAAACTTCCGAGTGTTTTCACACCTGTGTGGTCCATGCAGAAATCACGCTTAGTGTGTAAAAGGGATCATGCATTGTGTGCTTAATAATGCACTGGTCATTTCCATAATCTTCATGTGTAGTTGCCTCTGCAATACCTTTTTTTACCTAGATTCACACTGCCAGCTTGCTGTCAGTACCAAGCTCGGAGAATATGGTCCCTGAGAGGCACACAGTACAAAGGCTACACCTGTACACACAATCCCAACTTCACACATAGAGTACTTAAAGAGGACCTCTTCCTCTCTTCTGGCATGCTTGTTTTAATATCTTCATGTATTCCCTGTGTAATAACAAGTCTGGAACATCTAGTCTTAATGGCTCTATGTTGTGCCATTACTTTTTTCATTTTAAATAGAAGTAATGATTGAATAGCGAGCACTTTGCATTAAGGGTACAGAGAGGCATTAACCAGTGGAGTTCTGTGCTGTGCTAGGGGACACCCCCAACTGGTTACCAGCCCTCTGTATTCTTCTTACTGATTGCTGTTCTAGTAGGAATAATTAAGGAATGGCATAAGATAGAGCGAGAAAAATAGATGCTCCAGAATTGTTATTACATGCTGAATGCAACTAGCTATAAAAATGGGTAGGTCATAAGTGGTGATAGGACCTCTTTAACACAAGGCCATGGATGCGTTGAAAGAGCCATTTTGCCATAAATAATGTTGAAAAGGTTCGATAACAGAATTACTAAGTATGCTAAGCATAAAACACCAAAGACAACCATAAAAAGGGATAGTGTTTTTATTTAATAAAAAGATAGCTTATAGCACATAAAGTGTTTAGTTGACACACAGATTACATAATGCTTAACTGTTTATGTCATTTTGTTTATTTTATATTATATCTATCCCTTATAAATAAGATATATAAATAAATATCTATCCCTTATAAATAAATGTTTTTGAATCGAAAAAAAAGTGCATGAGCATTATTGTTTCAACAAATATACATTGGTACAGTAGCCCACAAGATAAAATAAATGACAATGACATCTTAAATTGAATCAAGATGCCAGGGTACAAAGCCTTCTGGCGAAATAAAATAGGCCGCAAATTAATCACGAAGCAACATTGAATGTCGTGTAGAATGGTAAGGTTGATATTGGAATCCTGGGAAGGGATTTGTTAAAATGTCTGAATCCTGGCCTTCATCACGAAGGAGCACCAAATTATGCAATACACAAGCACATTTCACAATACTTTCTGCAGTACCAACAGAAACATTCATGACAGTGTGAAACATCTGCCATTTAGCGGATAATATCCCAAATGCACATTCAACAACCCTAAGTGCATGACATAACCTATAATTAAATACACACTTTACCAAAAAGAGATTTCTATGGGTGTAGGGGCGCATACTATGTTGGGCTAATGCAAATGCCTCATACCCAACAAAAATAAAAGGCATTGGTGGTTCCAAAGTCTCTGGTAGAGCAGCATTTGGCGGAATGTTAAGGGAACCTTCCTGTAGGCGTTGCTTCAGTGGGCTTAGGCATAACTACATCTTTCAGGTTCTGCCATATAGCCTCACATGTTTCTTTTGCAATAACACGAATTGTGGATTTGCCACAGAGATACTTAAAATGTAAAGAAGACAAACTCATTCCAGTATCTAAATACCTGTTTGTTTCAAAAAACACTATCAGATTTCAGAATGGGAATGCATAAATAAACATAAATTTTATAAAAACTTACCTCAAAGTAATACTGATTCTTTCCTCTGGAGAAATAGGCCGCCTCATATTCGTCTCTTGGCTTGTTAAATGCACATGCAGAATATCCAGCAAATAATCAAAGACTGTAATGTTCATGCAATAATAATTTTGAAATTTCTGAGGATAACGACGTAAATCACTAAATAGTAACTCAAAATGCCCTTTAGTTAAACGCTGATAGTTTAGAGGATGTACCCAAGCGCATCTCTTTAAAGCCCGCCTCCTTCTTCTTTGCTCATAATCCAGAAGATGAGAAGACAAAATCGAGTACAAAAGAATTTCGGCATCCATTTCACTAAATGGTACTGACGCTGTAGACAGGCATCCTCCTTGTGCCCATGAGGTCCTTTTTTTAAACTGAGCTAAGTGGTTTGTTGCGTGACAAACAAAGCTTAAAATGTTGCGCGACATACATGCGACTGCGTGTCTCATGCAATTTGCAGCACATTTTTGTCGCGTGACATTAATACGACAAAATGTCGCGCGACACATGTCATCGTGTAGACCTAGCCTTACTGGAAAAAAACTGCTGTTTGTTTTCAACAAGTATTCTGTAAATTATGTCTGAGGCCTAGTTTACATTTCAGTAATTTCCAGCAGTGATTATAAGATAAAAAACAGGTGCAGGTCAAAACCACAGAACAGGTGCAGATCTTTCCATTACACCTTATTTCTCTGTATGCTCCATTTCTGGTTTTGGTTCACAATCACTTATCAGATGCTTGTCTGTGTCTGTGTTTGTAACCACTTACACAAGACATTTGATATTTGTGTAAAGTTGAATTGTATTTTTCATATATTTTGGATGTTCATGTTTGTTGTGTTGCTTCTTGCTAGAGCTCATTAGTTTCTAATTTATTTTTAGGACCCCAGTTTCATATGTTGTGGTGCCCATTCTATCTCTTAAGCATAACACTAGAGATTGCATAACATTTGTCCAAATGTATACTCTCTAGCCAGGTCCTCTCTAATCAGTTCATTCCTAGTCAGTATAGATGAGAAAACAATGTTCAAAAAATGAAAGAAAAAAAAAAAGTGCCCATTAAGCAGTTTAGATTGTTAGAAAGGAATCACTTGTGGGGGAACTATAATGCTGTAGTGCATAGGTTACATCCTAGGTTTGGCCAGGTCATAAATAGGAGATGCTAAAATGACAGTCAGTGTGTGTTTGGCATGTTGCACCTACCCCTAGTTAGCTAGCAATGAGAAGGATCCATTCTAGTCGGGCCTTCTTACAGATGAAGAGACCCTGAGATCTGATGAGGTGGTTGTGAACTTCTACTTATGCCATGGATCAGCTCTGGACTGCTGTTGCAGATTCAGCTGCTGGAGTGAGCGCTCACTCAAGAAGAGTAGACTGTCATGGAAAACACCAGTGGTTCCAAACCAAATCTGGCCTGGAGACTAACATTCTGTATGTATGTCTTAACCTGATAAATTGAGTAGTGGACAGAGATCGTGACCAATCCAGCCCGCTGGGCCCTACAACCACCTACAGTCAGGTCCATAAATATTGGGACATCAACACAATTATAACATTTTGGGCTCTATACACCACCACAATGGATTGAAAAGAAACTAACAAGATGTGCTTTAACTGCAGACCGTCAGCTTTAATTTGAGGGTATTTACATTCAAATCAGGTGAACGGTGTAGGAATTACAAAAATTTGCATATGTGCCTCCCACTTGTTAAGGGACCAAAAGTAATGGGACAGAATAATCATAAATCAAACTTTCACTTTTTAATACTTATTTGCAAATCCTTTGCAGTCAATTACAGCCTGAAGTATGGAACACATATAAATCACCAGACGTTGGGTTTCATCTCTGGTGATGCTCTCCCAGGCCTCTACTGTAACTGTCTTTAGTTTCTGCTTGTTCTTGGGGCATTTTCCCTTCAGTTTTGTCTTCAGCAAGTGAAATGCATGCTTAATCGGATTCGGTTCAGGCGATTGACTTGGCCATTGCATAACATTCCACTTCTTTCCCTTAAAAAACCCTATGGTTGCTTTTGCAGTATGCTTTGGGTCATTGACCATCTGCACTGTGAAGCGCCGTCCAATGAGTTCTGAAGCATTTGGCTGAATATGAGCAGATAATATTGCCGAAACACTTCAGAATTCATCCTGCTGCTTTTGTCAGCAGTCACATCATCAATAAATACAAGAGAACCAGTTCCATTGGCAGCCATACATGCCCGCGCCATGACACTACCATCACCATGCTTCACTGATGAGGTTGTATGCTTAGGATCATGAGCAGTTCCTTTCCTTCTCCATACTCTTCTCTTCCCATCACTCTGGTACAAGTGGATCTTGGTCTCATCTGTCCATAGGATGTTGTTCCGGAACTGTGAAGGCTTTTTTAGATGTCATTTGGCAAACTCTAATCTGGCCTTCCTGTTTTTGAGGCTCACCAATGGTTTACATCTTGTGGTGAACCCTCTTTATTCACTCTGGTGAAGTCTTCTCTTGATTGTTGACTTTGACACACATACACCTACCTCCTGGAGAGTGTTCTTGATCTGGCCAACTGTTGTGAAGGGTCTTTTCTTCACCAGGGAAAGAATTCTTCGGTCATCCACCATAGTTGTTTTCCGTGGTCTTCCGGGTCTTTTGGTGTTGGTGAGACCACCGGTGCGTTCCTTCTTTTTTAGAATGTTCCAAACAGTTGTTTTGGCATGCCTAATGTTTTTTATATCTCTCTGATGGGTTTGTTTTGTTTTTTCAGCCTAATGATGACTTGTTTCACTGATAGTGACAGCTCTTTGGATCTCATCTTGAGAGTTGACAGCAACAGATTCCAAATGCAAATAGCACACTTGAAATGAACTCTGGACCTTTTATCTGCTCATTGTAATTGGGATAATGAGGGAATAACACACACCTGGCCATGGAACAGCTGAGAAGCCAATTATCCCATTACTTTTGATCCCATAACAAGTAGGAGGCATATATGCAAACTGTTGTAATTCCTACACCGTTCATCTGATTTGGATGTAAATACCCTCAAATTAAAGCTGACAGTCTGCAGTTAAAGCACATATTGTTTGTTTCATTTGAAATCCATTGTGGTGGTATATAAAGCCAAAAATGTTAGAATTGTGTTGAAGTCCCAATATTTATGGACCTCACTGTACTGTGTGTGTACTGAAGATTGTGAATAGAGGCCCTGTTAATGTATACTGTGAGATGGTCTAGGGCCTGAGTAAACAGATTGTCCTGTGCCGAGTAGTGATCACCTGTTAAGCCTGCTGTGAACACACTATCCTGTTATTTGGGGCAACTGCCTTATACAATTACTTTATTAGAAGTTTTGAGACTGTCCACCACCAGTGGCAACTGACTGTGGAGTATAGAGACTGTTCTGTTATTGTAGGCAACAACTTATGGATACTGTATGATACTGTGTGTAACCAACAAGTCTGTGCCCTCGTAGAGAGACTGTAACCATAAGCCTCAATCTGAGTAAACTATTGCTCAATTTAAACCATGACTCTGCATGAGTAACTGTGCCATCCTTGAGTGGGATACACCACACCTATATGTTTCTGACCCTCTTACTTGAAGGTAAATGGATAGGAATGTGTCCTCCTGTGGTCTCCTGGCTGCTACACAATGGACAAATCACTCCTGCATACCTATGCCACGTTTGCATGTGGTTCCCTAGACATGTCTGAACTTCCATACTACCAAGAGATCCATTGCTCAAGGTATTCTATGCAATGACCCATTGAGAACATCTCTTGAATCATCTACACAGGAGGGGATTCTTACAGTTGTGGAAGGTCTGATATGACTGAAGCACCCGTTTCTATTATGAGTGGCTACAATTATGCATGAACTCAATTCATTATACCTGGACTTTACTGGAAATTATGCACTATTAATTCACATTACGCAGAAAAACATTGGGATGACATGGAAATTACTTCTACACTAAGCCCAATATGAGCAGAGATTTATACTGGAACTTTTTAAATCAAACTATGTATCAATCAGCTCAGGTACTCCTTCTCTATAACGTGCTGCCTGAAGATTGGACTACGTTTTCAACATGGCAAGTTCCCTTTAATATGTAGAAATTGTGCTAAATACATTGACTTCATCACAATTCTCCAGCCAATAATAATATTTTAGGTTTTTATCTCTTTATATTTCAAAATTATATCAAATAATGGTAAAATAAAAACATTTTTTAAAAGCTTTACCTCTTTTTTAGATATTGTATGGCTCTACAGTACTTTGAAAAAGTACAATCCATTGAAACTATTTCACAGCTCGAGTCGCTACATTTTACACGTATTGACATATGGAATGGGGAAAGATTCTTTGTTTTCCATGTACATACCAAGTTTTAAAAAATAATGAAAATGCTAGCATACAGTTTATGCAGTTCAAGTGACTTACAAGCTGAAATAGAGTGGTTGGAGCTCATTAGAACATTCTCCTCACAGTAGTTGCTTAGTAACTGGGTATGAACTTGGTGTCCAAAATACAGATTCAAGAAAATAACATTTCTGAATTATCCACTCTTTCTTCATAAGTCAAGAAACGTGAAATGCATTGAAGAAATGTCATTATGTCACAAATGTACACCATGATGGTAGAAACATGAAAACACTGCTGAAAAGAAAGAGGCAATTGAATATCCCTTCTGTCTTGTATGACAAATAATTAGGTAAACAGGTAATGCACAGGTCACTGTACAATTATTTTTCTGTAGTTGTCAAGTTCTACTACTTAGAGCAATATTATTTAACCTACATTACCTTCTTTGTCATTTCTTAAGATACAAGTATGAACTAGAAATGGAAGTTTTAATCAGGTAGTAATCAAAGTCAATCAGAGAAAATAGGCTAAGGATATATCACATTGATGACAGCAAAACCAGCTCTTGTGTCTTATTTCAGTTATTTCTGATAATTTTTAAAGCAATAGGAAATATGCTCTACGGCTCACAATTTATCAGAAAAATGAAGCTAATGAATATTCATAAACAAGAACCAAAGTGAGGTGTCACAAATGTCACTCATAAAACCAATTTGTTACTCTCTTCTAGCTACCATACCATACATTTTGCAGATGGCATAGGAAAAGATAGTTACATTTAAGATACCACTTGTTGCTGACTTCCTGCAGGGCAAGATATCATTAAAGACTGAAAAAGCAGGGCAACAAGTCCCATATCACAGAATGTATATCTAAAAATACTAATTTGTTTAAAGTCAACAAAACCGACAATTTAAATACTGTATACAGATACACTCTAGCATGGTCCATGATAAGACCCACTGCCATGGTGCTTCCAAAACCATAGTTTTGCAAAACCATTAACAGATTTATTTATCCAATCACTGTTAACAGGAGTCGTCCCAGAAGATTGGAAATTAGCAAATGTTGTGCCCATTCACAAGAAAGGTAGTAGGGAGGAATCAGGCAACTATAGGCCAGTAAGCCTGATATCAATAGTGGGGAAATTAATGGAAACCATACTTAAGGAGAGGATTGTGGAACATCTAAAATCCAATGGATTAAAAGATGAAAAACAGCATGGGTTTACTACAGGGAGATTATGTCAAACTAATCTTACAGATTTTTTATTTATTTGGTGACTAAAATAATAGATGGCGGAGGTGCAGTAGACATCATTTATCTACACTTTAGTAAGGCTTTTGATAATGTCCCACATATAAAGCTAATCAGTAAATTAGAGCCTTTGGGCTTGGACTCCCATATTGTTGAATGGATTAGGCAGTGGCTGAGGGACAGACAACAGAGGGTTGTAGTCAATGGAGTATATTGAGACCATGGTCTTGTTACCAGTGGGGTACCTCAGGGATCTGTTCTGGGACCCATATTGTTTAATATCTTTATCAGCAAAATTGCAAAAGGCCTCAATGGTAAGGTGTGTCTTTTTGCTGATGACACCAAATGGAAAAGGATTTAGGAAAACTAGAGGAATGGTTAAAAATCTGGCAACTTAAATTTAATGTTGATAAGTGCAAGATAATGCATCTGGGGCGTAAAAATCCAAGAATATAAAATAAGTGATACAGTCCTGACCTCCGTATCTGAGGAAAGGGATTTAGGGGTCATTATTTCAGAAGACTTAAAGGTAGGCAGACAATGTCATAGAGCAGCAGGAAATGTTAGCAGAATGCTTGGGTGTATAGGGAGAGGCATTACCAGTAGAAAAAGGGAGATGCTCATGCCGCTCTACAGAGCACTAGTGAGACCTCATTTGGAGTATTGTGCTCAGTACTGGAGACCATATCTCCAGAAGGATATTGATACTTTGGCGAGAGTTCAGAGAAGAGCTACTAAACTAGTACATGGATTGCAGGATAAAACTTACCAGGAAAGATTAAAGGACCCTAACATGTATAGCTTGGAAGAAAGACGAGACAGAGGGAATATGATAGAAACGTTTAAATACATAAAGGGAATCAACAAGGTAAAAGAGGAGAGAATATTTAAAAGAAGAAAAACTGCTACAAGAGGACATAGTTTTAAATTAGAGGGGAAAAGGTTTAAAAGTAATATCAGGAAGTATAACTTTACTGAGAGAGTAGTGGATGCATGGAATAGCCTTCCTGCAGAAATGGTAGCTGCAAATACAGTGAAGGAGTTTAAGCATGCATGGGATAGGCATAAGAACATCCTTCGTATAAGATAGGGCCAAGGGCTATTCATAGTATTCAGTATATTGAGCAGACTAGATGGGCCAAATGGTTCTTATCTGTCGACACATTCTATGTTTCTATGTTTCTATAGTTTATAAATGAAGCCAGAATACCAGAAGTATTGAAAAAAGTCCAAATAACTTAGAAATCATCAAAAGTATTTACATTAGGGGGTCTGAGAATGGTCGGCATCCCACATTCATGGACCATCAGCTCTTAATTTCTGTGTACGTCTTAAAAATCTTTTTACACATTGGATGTTTCATTGTATAACTACTCCTTCCAAAGAAAATGAAGCATGGCCCTCACCAACCTTTAATATCTTCTCTTTGTGCATCAACCGGTGCAAGATGTGGACAAACTTGAGGGCAATGGCCGATTTGTGCTATCTGCAGTTCATCTGGCAATTGTACTTAAGTTTGTCCATATCTTGTACCATTTTATGCATGAATAAAGAGAAAATTTTAACGGTAGGAGCGTGCCAGCTTCATATTCTTTGGAAGGACTTGTTTAGACTTTTGCATAAGGCACCAGCGAGTACCATAATTTGCATAGTCCTACCATTGAAAACATGGAGACACAGGATCAGTAATGTCTCTCAGTAGTGACAGCTTCTACCATTGAACTGTTACATTGTATAAATACATTTAGTGATTATTAGGCTTCATTTGGACTCAAAATGTGTCTGATCGTCTGGCTTTGTTTATAGATTATGGGGTTTGCTTGCACCTTCGCAGTGGGTCTTATCATGGACCATATTATAAGAGTTTGTCTGTTTTTGTTGGCTTTAATAACATTTCTATTTTTGCATGTATTTTGTGATATAAGCCTCTGGTTTTCCTGTTTTTGCTGATGTTATGTATTTGTTTGCCCATAGTGGATCCTGTAATTTTTGGTTTTTGCATTTTTATTTTTCACTCCCTGCCATCCCAGAGTCATAACTTTTTTTTATTTTTCAATTCTCATAGCCATATGAGGGCTTGTTTTTTGTGGGACAAGTTGTACTTTCTAATAGCACCATTTAATATTAGATACAGTATAGTGGGGGGCTAGAAAAAAAAATCCAAATGGTGTAGAATTGGGGGAAAAAACGCAATTCCCTATGTGGTAAAATTGACCTTCATTCTTCAGGTCAGTACAATTATAATGATACCACACTATAGTTTTTCTTGCATTTTAATACTGAAAAAAATAAAAAAAAACTTAAAACCTTTTTTTCTTTTTATGGCCATATTCTGACCCCCTATAGCTATTTTGTAGTTATGTATGGAGCTGTGTGACGGCTCTTTTTTGTAGGGCGATCTGTACTTTTCAGTGATACCATTTTGAAGTGTGTGTGACTTTTTATTAAATTTTTGGAGGGAGGTGAAGTGACAAATGATAGATAATTGGCAATTTTTTTTCTTTGTTACGGAAATCGCTGTATGGGATAAATATTGTTATATTTTAATAGTACAGGCGTTTTCGTATATGTCGATGCCTATAATTTATTTTCATTGTTTATTTATTTAGATTTCGGAGAAAGGGGGTGATTGAGTACAGGCTTTTTTTTATATATGGTGATGCCTATAATTTCTTTTCATTGCTTATTTATTTAGATTTAGGAGAAAGGGGGTGATTTTAGCGTTTATATTTTATTTTTATTTTATTTTTAGAATTTGCTTTTACTTTTTTCCCTTTTTTTTAAGTCACCCCTGGGTGAGTATGACTAGCCATCATCAGACGGCCAGTTGTATTCTGTGATGGGTATTTATCCATCACAGAAAACACCATTCGCTATATACCAATACAGTTTTGCCACCTGCAGGTCTGTATTGGTATATCCCAGTCATGGGTATCAGAGCCTGCTTGAGGCTCTGAAACATCACAGGCATATTACAGCTTCCCCAATCTTAGCTGGCATCTGACGGATTAAATGTATGCGATTGGCCTTATGGTCGATCACATACATTTGTCCCAGGCCTCTTCTGTTTGAAACAGCAGAAACATGGCAGCTATGGCGACCATTAAATACTCAAGTGGGCACCATTTTAAAGTGGCAACTTCTGCCGCACAAATACGGTGGAGGTTGCCAAGGGGTTAAAGGGGTTTTCTATGATTATGGCCCTTTTAACTAGACATGTTTGCTTTAATATGTATGTGCCTGTATTTGCACAAGTTATAAAGAGGCCATAACCACAGCCACCACTAGATGGGGCTTGTGTCACCCTCTATATATGAGGAAGGAACATTCTTGAGACAAGTTCAGTCTGATAAGTCAGTCTAATCAGTCAGTGCAGTTTAAGTCTAGCTACAAAACAATGCAAATGCAAAGATGTGAAGCTGACACTTTAGCCATTCTCTGGTCCAATGTACCAGCTTCGGTGAGGCCATAACAACTGCAGAAGCAGGTCAGATGAAGCTAATGAAGATAACATGTCTGAAAATGACATTTGGGCTATACAACACATTTTCAGGACTTGTCTCTACTGCCTGGATATGCACTTAAATAGATTGATCACCTATGAAAGGTGAATTTTGTGTAAAAGTCAGCTAGTGAAGTGCAGAGTAAAGAAAAATCATTTAAAGAGACATGTTGGCTTATTAACTACCTGTGCAGCCTGTGAAATCTGTAACATTGGTGGAAAGGGCATTTTGTCTTCCAACTGCCAGTCCATTAAGTGCTAAGAACTGCTATGACCTGTTTGTATTTGAATTCTTCAGTAAAGAACTGTTCTTCTGCAAAACTGTCTCGTTATTGCATCCTGCACTGCTACAATGCAAAGTGTTGGCATGACAAACCAGGACCCTTCCTTGCACCTCAAAACTTTCAACATCAACGGCACCTCAACGGTCATTAGGTAGGAGGACCCCAGAACTGGAGTGTGACCCAAAGAAAGCTTTGCCCATCCACATCACTGCATGGGCCCAGGGAGCATCAGAACAGGGACAACCACTACTACTCCCTTTCAGCCACCCACACTCATGCACAACTGTGCGACACGTAGCAATGGTAACTAATGAAATAACCATATTTACCTGCTCCCGGCCTCTCTTTTCTGGCATCCTGGTCCCATTCAGTGATCTTATAGTCACTGGCCTATTTACCTATGCCTGGGATATGGACAGGATGGCGAGTTCTGCTGAAATACATAACTGGTCTCATCAGTGACAGTTTCCCAAGCAGCGCATGACCCGGCAATGACATCATGCTTGGGGACTGGTTACCACTAAGGCCACTCATTGGCTGTAGCAGCGCATATGACCCCATTTGTACCCTCAGCCCGGGAACCAGAAGATCACCAAACAGAGCCAGGGTACAGGAACAGAAGGGAGTTGGTAAGATTTTTTTCATTAGGTAACACACATTCTGGAAAATAAAGTATGCTAATGAGCTCCATGGCTATTTTATTGGGGCCTCAATTAGTGACTTAATTGGTTAAGGGATAATGTGTCACTGCTATGAGGTCACTGCATCAGCAGCACTGATACTGTCACTACAATGAGGTCACTATTAATGGCACTGCAATGTGACACAATGACATTCTATACTACTTCATAATTTATTGTAATTGCCAGTACCATTATTATAAGATGCACTGCATATTTTAGTCTGTTCTTAGATGTTACAGATTTTGCCATTGCTGCCTCCTAAAGAAGGATATTTCACAGCCTAACCAGTATTACTGGATATTATCCCCATATGGATGTACATGATATTCCACTATGTGCATAACTACCCTTTTGAACAGTTCTTAGAATAAATACTTAATATTCCAAATTAGAGATGTGTGAATTGCTTTGTGGAAACCAGTGCCCCAGGACAAGATAATAAGTGTGTCAAGAGAAAATTGCCCTGATTCACGGAGTGCCATTGGGGTTTCTCTTAGGGATGCTCTTTCTCATTAGGGAGACCAACAAGTATGTGTAAGGAGAATTGTAGCTCAATCAGTACTGCTCTGCCTTTTTGAGAAACATGTATTTACATTTTAGCATCTTATATCTGCTGCATCAGACAGGCTTAGTGTTCTTTTCTATTTGGAAGGAGAGCTAATTTGCATATCTCTTGGTTTCTGGAAAAAATATTTAAATTTGTTTTCCTTCCAAAAAGCCATACAAAAGCCTTAGAGCGGGTTCTCACCACCGTTAGGAATTATAGTGTTCCATTATAACAGAGTTATAACAGAATATAAAGGAATTTTAGGAATGCAAAAGGGAACCCTTTAGGAGGCATTCCGTTTTCCATGTCCATGTGCACAAATAACTCATCTATTTGTTCCATTATACATGACTGGAAAAAAAATTCCTGTCAACTGGAGAACCTTCCCATACAGAACATACATTAGCCATACAACGGCCTTTCAGAACAGACCTGGCTAAAATTGAATCTATTATTGACCTCCATTGCTTTAGCAGACATTGTAACATATTAGTTTAGCCAGATGTTTAATTCATTTTTATTTTTTTATTTTTTTAGCAAGAGTAACTGAGGAGAATTTTTCAGGGATATTTCATTGATTATGCACTGTAAAATCACAAAAAATTTAGTGTTTTCCAGGATTTTGTTTATTAGTGACCTAGATGACCGACGTCATCAGTATCTAATTGGTGAGGCCCATTAGCTATTTGAGAAGGCAGCGGCTCTCCTATGAGCTGTTCCTAGGCCATGTGGATAATGAAGGTAGCAAAAGAAGAAAGAAGGCCGCTACGCTTGCAGGAGCGCCTCTGCCTTCTCAAACAGCTGATCTGTGGGGGTCCCGGGTGTCGTACCCCCACTTATCAGACACTGATTACCAATCCTGGGGATAGGTCACCAGTAAGATAATCTCGGAACACCCCTTTAAAACAGAAATTAATACTTATTTTATTATTATGGCATCATAATAATCATTTTTGTGGTATATAAATGCTAGGGTTTACCTGTATTAGAGTAAGAACTTAAAGTATAGTTTGTAGCAAAAACTATTTCAAACTGTATTAACTAATAGCACTTTCCCAAACAGAGCAGGCAGTACAACTTGACTGTAAGCTATTAAAGGGGTATTTCAGTGGGTACAAGTTATCCTCTATCCACAGGAAAGGGGATAACTATCAGGTCAGTGCTATCAGGTGCTACCACTGCAGGGGGTACGAAGCCCTTGTTCTCATGATCGGTGGGGGGTCCCAGTGTTAGGACCCACACCAATCTGATAGTTATCACCTACCCTGTGGATAGGAGATAAATTGTACCTACCAGAACACCCCTCTAAAGAGCCACAGCCAGCAAAACCAACAGTATTAAACCAGGAAAACTACCTGGTTAGAGTTCATCATGCTGATTAAAATGATACCTTTATTTTGTATGTATGTTAAACATCTAGAGTAGGTATGATCAAATCAGTTCGTAACAAACTGGGTTCAATACGAAATTCCCAAGAATTTGTCCGCAAGACAAACATTTTTTTGTTTACTCCAGACAATTCAAGTAAAATAGTGTGCAGTGCAATTTTACTGCACATGTTGGCAGGAAAAAGCACTAGGGAGGAGGAAGGATGCTCCCATGGCCCTGAGAGGAAGTTAAGGAGGGCTTGCCTTGATAAGCTCACAGGCTGACAGACAGCCTGAATGAACCAATCAGTGAGGCAACAAGCAGGTAGGTCCCCTTGTAGAATGGCTCTAGGAGAATGCTATTCTGTGTTGGGCTGTAAGTGAGGGTGGATGGGTATAGCAGTATGTAGCAGAAAACAATGTTAGAGAAAGTGTACAGTCACAATCAAGCTTCTAGGGTCAGGAATAGTAAAGGAAAAGAATATAAAGAAGAAGAATTGTGTAGAATAAGGAAGAACAGGGAAAGCTTTTAGCTGGGGAGTGAGGAGCTGAGACTGGATGTACCAGACAGTGCCTTTGAACTGCAGTTTCTGCCTTAGAATACAGCTGCACCTGCTGCAGAACTTCAAAAGCTGCAATAATTTTTTTTTTCTCATTTGAACAGAAAGACAGCTGTATTTTTTTTTTAAGCCTGAACTGTCATTAGGCTTATTGCCAGCTTTTCCCAGTACAATTAGCATTATGCTGCAGTGCTGACTGCTGAACAACTACTGTATATTTTTTATTCAGTGCTTTATATCCGTCCGTGCTAAATATGTTGCATTGTAGCAAAATCATTTCATAGCAATAAAGCCACCTGCTGCTGCTAAGTAATTCTTATTTACTTTCAGCGCATCATATTTGTATTGTTTTTAAATGCGTTGCAGTAAAGCCATTTTTCTACTAGCGATATTGAATGAAAATTACACCGTACACTGTCACAAAACCGCCTTCCTTGCACAGTTCAAGTTTTGATATGGGGAGGAGGGAATAAGCTCAAGAACAGTGTACAGGGTGTGTTTCTCAATCCAGAGGTTACTGTTTTAAATCTGAGTGAAAATACCTGAAATATTAGTCCAAAACCTTTTACAGGGCATCTTCAGACAGTTCAAGTGTTGGTGTGGGTTGCAAATATAACAATACAAGTTTCCAACACGTACTTTACAATTCAGAGGGTTTAATTTAAAATCTGAGTGAAAACACGTAAAATATTAGGACATCTCCAGACAGTTCAAGTGTTGGTGTAGGAAGGGGGGGAGGTTTGGGGGGGGATGAGATTGAATCTCATTGCAGGTTGACTACTTGTGTTTTACACTAGAGAAAGCTTTTTTCTGAATTTGCATATTTGAACACACATAAGACATTAGTCCTAAATCCGTTAGTGTTGTTGATGTTGCATCATTCCCAAACTAAACTGTCAATAGCAGTGTCTTTGTTTGTAGAAAGGGAAGGACATTTAATTGCATCTCTCCAGAAAACAGACTTGCACACTGTTCCATACTTTGTGTGACTGTGTGCTTTAGGCTAAATGTCTGGAAAACTGAAGTGTTTCAAACAAAAGACCCAGGGAAAGGCCTTGTACTCCCAGAGCTAGATTATGGGTAGATGCAACACCAGCTATTCGGCCGGAAGAAGTAGTAGCAGTAGTAGCTCCATTGAACCACATGAAGCGGCGACAATAATTTATTCCTTCTCTCAGTCTTCATTGCAGCAGCCAGGCCACATCCAAGGGCATTATGGTGTGTTTTACATTGTCGTCACCTCTTTCTGCTTCTCCCACTCAGACTCCTCCTCTCTCTGTAGTCAGATAAATGTGTGGCCAGGAAACAACCTTAAGTTCCCAGAAATCTGATGGTGTGCAAGCTTAATTTCCACCTGGCCAAGTTGCTAGTCACTGCCATACCATTTAATAGAGTCTGTTCCCGTAAGGGAGCTGTTTGTGTGCCCTCAGCCTAGCTGAAAGACACCTAGCAGGCATTATTTCTCCCAAAAAGCCATCTCTGCCTTGTACTCTTACGTGGCAGAGAATGTGGGCTGCTCCTTGCTATTTTCGCTATGCAGCAAGGTGCATGCCATGGTGGAAGCTGAGAGCAGCTGTTATGGACATGTAGAGTACATGTCTTTCATGGCCCACTGGGTCTATGTTTTTTTAGACAAAAGCGAGGAAGAACCCCAACAACAAGGCCATGTTCTTTTGACACCTACAAGATTGTGTCGGCCCACACCAGAAATGTATAAGCCTCTTCCACCTTGAATACCCTTCCATCCCCAATAGCAACAGGTCCCAGAGTGACTTCCACTACCCCTCTTTCCTATCATATGTGTCAAGTGTTGCCATGTGGTGATGGAGCTGATCGGTTGGGCGAAAGTAGTCACACAGACGAGCAGTTGCTAAAGTACATCAAACATCAATCATCCCACTGGCTGTCATCTCACCATTTCCAACTGCCACTGGAGTTGGAGGTGGAGACTAATGATGATGACGGTGACACCAGCCACGACACCCAATCATCTCAGTGGGTGTGGGTCAGGAAAGAACTGGCTCCTCGTGCATGCTGGCCATTATGGTGACCTGTATGTTTGCTTGCTTACACACTGTCAGGCGTATCATTCACATCAAGCGGTCTGAGGATTAATGGATAGCCCTGCTTTTAGACCTTCGCTATCAAAACAAAATGGGGAAATGTTTTCCTCCCTCCGAATGGGAGACCAAATTACATTATTACCAGGAAATACTGTATACACAGATTTCAGCAAGCAGATTCCTGCTGCCAGCGTGTCTGAAAGGGAGGTCCCTTCCTGTCCCCACCACCACCGCCGCAGAGTCACCCACCTCCCACCGCCATAAGCAGCAGAAGCTGCAACATCAGCTACTTCAGTCTCCTAAACTTGATAGAGAAGTTTTTTCATGTGCTGTGCCAGGCTGAGGCAAATCAGCAAGCAGAGACCTCCCGACTCATTGCCCAGTTTCAGGCACACCTGCACTCTGGCCTGTCTGTGGCCCATACCATGTTCCCTGACCTAATAGACTTCAGGCCAGGGAGACTAGAATAGTTGGCTGCACTGGCACAGTATGCTCTATGTTTTCTTTCCTGTCCAGTTTTCAGTGCCTCAGCGAGCGTGGTTTTACCACTTTTTTCTGACAATTAACAGTTGCTTGTGCATTCTGTCCCTTTAAGTAATTACTTCTGGAGGCTTGGTCCCAACAATCCACTCTTTCTTTTGACAAGTAGCTCCTGTGCATATCAGATGAGCAGGATTCTTGCAACAATCCACTATTTGTTTCAATTTGTTAACACTGTGTGTTTAAAAACCATTTGCCCCTGATAATTGACAATTTATGGAAGCTTTGGAATATGAAAAAACATACCACATGCAATGGCACCTTTTTTGAACATGCTGTTCTTTTCGTTAACACTGTCAAACATGCATTTTACCCATAGCTATGCATGTCAGTGTCACTCTGACATTATTTACAATTGAAGTTATTGCATTCAAGAGCTTAGGGATACTGCAGAGGGGGAGAGATAAAATGTTTTCCTAAAAATTCTAGGAGACTAGAGGGTGTTATAAACCAGTTTCTAAAGCAATTAGAGCCACTTTGGTTCTAAACCTATTGAAAAATTCAGCAAACCAGAACCAAACCAAATCTCAAAAGGCTCACTTGTCTCTAAGCTGCAGAGATATCTATGTTTTTATTCAAATGCACATGTGCAAATTGGAGCTCAAGGGGCTAGGTTGAATCCTTGGGAGCACTGCTTTTTTAACAACCCTGTCCTGTGCCCACTCCCCCATCCTCTTCATTGACAGGGCTAGATATCAGCATGCTGAGGACAGAGCCATGTCCTAGAGCTGTGTCATAGCATATATATAACCCATGCACTACTTACTATAGCCTTATCATGTTGAGAATAGAGATTGTCAATGCTTAGAAAGCTAATATATATTACTGGTTTATTCAAAGGCATGATGTATGATTATAAAGACAACAATATTGTGTATTAGCTCTTTAAGTACATTAAACCTATACACTGATTTTAGTACTTGCTAGAACTATATAGAAGTACTTGCTAGATCTATATTAAGAAAGGTCCCAGTAAGCGGACTAACACGTTGCTTGGGTGAATAAAGATCCACTATTTCACCAACGGATGTGCTGCAGTGTTTTCTATTTTTGTATATATATATATATATATATATATATATATATATATATATATATATATTTATATATATATGCAATTTAAAGAGAAATCTTGCAGGTTTATTTCTGTAAAGGTACAGTAGCTTAACAAATGAGACTCTCCTCCATAATGAAAATGTCACAGATGGGGAAATGTTTACAAATCTGAGAAAAGTGTCTTTTATTGTTACCATTTGTTTGACTCTGATCTGAAATTTATTTTAGCTCTCAGGAGATCTGTTATTTAAAGGGATAAAAAGCTTTTATTCTGGATTTGCTATTCTTAGCTTGGAGGTTTAGACAATCCCTCATCAAAAAGATAAAGCAGAAAGTACCTTAAAACAAAGTTGACACATTGTCGTAGATAATGAAAATGCAGTAAACATATTTAAATTTTTCAAAACAAAATACAGTTTTGGCCTTCTTAACTTTCTAGAACACAAACAAGTTGCACATACAATGAAGAATAAATAATAAACCTAATCTGAAAAAAATCACATAGTTAACTGTCAAATATAGTTACCAAAAAGGATACTTTTGGTAGCATCAATTCTGTTATGTCTTTAGTTAGAGACACCAATACCTTTGGCAAATTTAAGTTTATGTTAAAGTGTAAATGTTTAAAGGGGTTCTCCGGGAATTAAGAAAATGAAAAGACTTAAATAATAAATACCTTTCATTAGTTATAATGGCTCGTTTTGTCTAGTGAGCAATCATTAGGAGAAACAAAATGTCTGCTGTCCTATTAATTCACCAAAAACCTGTTCTAATCACACAGGAGGACAAGTTACTTCACAACACTGAGCTAAAGACCTGCTTCATCCTCCTCTCTGATCTACTTGTCAGGGATTATTCTTTTGAATATAGTTTATAATATAGTAATATTTAGGTATTTTCATTTTCTTAATTCCTGGAGAACCCCTTTAAGGAACAGTAAATATGATATATTACAGTCCACTTCACAATAATAATAGCATAGCTTTTTAGAAAGAGAAAGGCACGAAAGACACAAAATCAAATTGTGTCTTCTGCCTCTGCAATTCACTTAAAAGGGTTTTCTGGGTGAGCCCGGTGACGTCATCGGCACTAAAGTGTGGGCTTTAGCACTGCCCTAGCCTGTAAAATGGCTAGGGCAGTGTTAAAGCATGCCCATCAGTGACAGAGACATCAACCGGAAAACTGATGGGCGGAAGCCTCTGCCAAAAATGTAGACAAAAAAGCCCTTGCCCTGTCTGATACAGCGCAGGGCAAGGGAGAGCGCCTGCCTGGGTTAAAATGGGGATATGACCGGGTTCAGCTCTGAAGCCGGGCAACAAAAAAATATTCTACAGTTTTCAAACTAACACCTGGAACATAATTATTTTGTAATTACATATAACACCTGGAATTGAGTTATTCCATAAAATATATCTGTATAGCACCACCTGCTGTTAGTTTTTTTCTTATTTCTTGGCCCTGCTCACTAACATGGCTGAACATGCTCAGTTTCATCCTTCAACTGCTTCCTGAGCTGTGATAGGGAGAGCATGGACACGCCCCCTTAACTGAAGCAGAAAATACACTCCCCTTGAGCTGCCGGCTTGATATTAATCTAACAGGAAAATTAATGGTGTGGGGACTCGCTCTGGTAGACAGGATTAGCGGACCCAGTTTGGAGGCAACAACAAGTTCTTTGGATCAAACAGGTCAGTGTTTTATTCACATTTTAGGCAAGTGACAAAACAAGCAGTCATAATCAATCCATTCTTTGGCCCTTCTGTCTCAGGTTTCCATGGCTCTGGTCTTCGCCCTGAGCCGGGCCACTCTGCTAGGGTTACCCCTATCTCATGGGCATCAGTCACTCTCATAGCAGGCCACAGTGCCGGGAAGCCCAGGAAGTCTCTTCCTATTATGAGTTGATAATGTAGATGTGTGGCGAGAGCCACCTCGTGCGTTCAACTACCAGCCACAATAGTTAGAATCACCAGCGCAGTGGAATAGTCTTTTAAGTCTCAGTGGATGCACATCACCCTGACTTTGTGGCCAGAATACTCAGGGGACCGCACCAGGGTAGCCCTTACTAGGGTATCCAGACTCCCTGAGTCCAGCAGAGCCTCCGCATCGGGGCCCAGGCTGACAAGGGGCCTGGCGCCCGGCAACGTCAGTCAGATTATTTAAAGACTAGGACTTTTGCGGGTCCATACTTTGTTAACTAAGTAGCAGGATATATTGAACAGTGCCCAGGGATCTCCCTGCACTTACTATTATATCTGGGCGCTGCTCAATTTGCCCGCTGTGGCCCCCATTACCGTCTCCCGCACTGTATGATAATTATTACTATCGGAGCAGGGAGGAGGAGACTGCCCTTTTTCTCAATGGGTGTTCCTTCTCCCTGGCTGTAGCGTTGTCCAATAGCAGCTCAGAGCGTTACAGCCAGGGAGAAGGAATGCCCATTGAGAAGCAGTTAGAGCAGGAGAAGAAAAAGAAGAGGGTTAATCACTAGACCTTCGGATCGAGGGTCCGAGAGAAACTTTGCATGGCGCCAAAGGAGTGCAAACTAGGGGGGGGGGCAGAAGAAGGTACTGTTAATTTAGGCAAATAATAGATAACAATCAAGTGTAGGCGGGCAGGCTGCCACTGGTCTCAACCTAACTCTGATGACCACAGGGTAGGTGATAGGGAAGAAAAGTGGTGTTGCGTAAAAACGCTGAAAATAACCAGGGTGGAGGCGCCAAAAACCCTTGGATATGGATTTAGATTTAAGTGGATCCCTTCGGTGGAATCTATGGAGCCTGTGATGCTAACATATTCTGAGAAAGTGTGTGCCCTCAGAATCAGAGCATATAAAATCAAGTGTTATGGTAGATAATGTCGTATATGATCACATATAAAATCTCAATCAGAAATCATGTATAAAATCAAAATTATTATCAAAAATATTCAAAAATATTAGTGACTCACTTCACCCAGGAGGGTAATGTGGGATAAAGCTCAAGACACCCACATCACACCTCCTGCACCTGGGTCGCCCGTAGAGATGTCAGAATCGGACAAAAGCACACTCAGGAGTCTTTTTCTTATTCTTTCCCTTTGTTCCAAAGCCAGGGTAGGGGGAGTGGACAGCTCAACGCGTTTCAGGGCCTCTAGCTGGGTCCCCTTCATCAGGAGCAGATACAATCATAATGAGAGGCGATCGTGTTTAAATAACAAAAAAAACGCCAAAAACACTTACAATGATGTCACTTCCGGTATCTGTGTGTGTTCCACAGTGGAACGCACCGGAAGTGACGTCCCACAGTTCGTCAGATCAAAAGACACCAAATTAGGATTAATAATAGATTTAGCAGAGTAAATAAAAGACATATGTGGATGTGGCATTATGTGGCCTGATATCTGAGGTACCGCTCGCTGCGGTCCTCTGGTGTCTCCACTTGTCATATTAATTTGCGCTCCTTGTGGAACGCATCCCGGACTTCCGGTGCGTTCCACAGTGGAACGCACCCGGACTGGAAGTACGCTCGGAAGGGGTAACAAATCCTTCTTTCTTTAAAAAAATGTAACTAACAGGTGGCGGTCATCAAGGGATTGAGTATCATATGGCCCACAATAAGGGTTTTAGTTGGAAAAATCACTATTGGAAAATAGTGGGCACAAAGTAACGTGATCGGGTACCAGTCACATGATCGGGAACTAGTATCACTGCTCACAACCCTGTTGGTATTTACATGACTTCGTGGACTATAATATTATATATTTCAATGATTAAAATGATGTATTCAATTGGGTAAAACTCTGTGGGACTAGCCTGATACAGATAAACATTAGATGATACATCTAGAGAGCAATTGACAATAGACAATAAATAGGTAGTAAATGATAAAACAATTATATAGATAGGTAAATGGTTTTCCTTATAGATATCAATAGTCAAGGTTAAATAGTTATCATCAATAATTATCCTATATGATTGTTTACAGTAATACTTTAAACATTAAAGGTAGGCATAAAAGTTAAAAAGAACACTTGAATGGTTAAAAATATAGCTAGATCAGTATATAGTAAAATATAAAAAAAAATATATAAAACATATAAAGAGAGCTTAGAGATCGTGGAACGTAGCCATACTAAGGCGATCAGTCAAAAAATAGAGAAGATATATTCATGGATGGATTTGTGGATGGGTCATTCATCCATTCGGGGTAAGAATAAGTGTGTAAAAGATCATACGAATAACATAAAAATAGTAATGAAATAAAAATAAAGATAAGTATGATAAAAAAATATATAATAATAATAAAATAAATAATTATAATAAAAATTAAAATAAAAAATGACAATAAAATGTATGAGATATGAAAATTATTGAAAAAATCTATATATAATTAGCGTAAAAATGGATTGGAGTGGGTATATCTTATATAGTCGTATTTAAGACTATTTTTATGAGGCAACTAGATATGTTTTGAAGTGTTGGCCTTGAGGGACGTATATCTGGTTAGATATATACCTCCATAAACATTAGAAACTTGTTAGGGGTAGCTCAATAGTATTTCATTAGTAATTAGAGAATTCCAAGCTTTTGTTTAGGCCGAAAGGAGATAGGGTATTCAGTGTATATATCCAATACATCTCCTACCGGCATAGTTGTTGGTAGGATGACGTAATGGTCTCAAGGGGAGTTACTGTAAGACCAGTTAAAGAGCCATCATGTATTTCAGAGAAATGGAGCGATACGCTGTGTGTTAGGACTTCGCGTTTGATGTTGGAATGATGCTCGCACATTCTCTCTCTTGAGGTTTGAGTGGTTCTACCAACGTATTTTAAGCCACAGGGACACCTGAGTAGATATATGATGTTTTTCATCCCACAGGTTAGTTCTTGTTTAAGGGCCCACATTCCTGATAAACCTCTTATTTCAATTTCACTTATGCCATGGGTAATCATTGCACAACATTTACATCGTAGCTACTAATAAGAATTCAACACATCTCACCTTGGGTCTGAGAGAGAACTCCATTTCACCTGAAAAACAAACCCAATCAGCATCCCTCACTTCCGGCTCCACAAAATCCCCCGTATCCCCAAATAAACCCCCGACATCTCCAAGTCATCCTGCATCTCAACCTTCCGTGAACACATTCAGTCCCTCACAGTTTCTGTTGAACTCAATCCCCGACTTCCCCTAGAAATTTGGTATCTCAACCCTCCTTAAACGATATTTCCACACATTTATTTTCCACCACTCAATCTGACATTTTTTTAGACCTACCGTCCAACCTTTCCGGAAGCCCTTTTTTAGGGAAAATCTCGCCCTCACTGAACAACCCCAATCTAGTCTACAAGTCCTGAGTCCCTTCTTTACCCCCACAGGCCCCATTCCCCCTACTCTGACCCACGATCCTCCCAATTTGAAGATTACACATTTTTTCAGCCCCATCCTGTCATCGCGCAAAAGAACAAAAAACGATTCAGGGGATTCAGAGGGGGAAGAACAAAACATTCCAAGGAGAAAAAAGCCTAAATCCCTCATTGCAGTACTAAACAATCTGACACCATAACTACCACCACACAGACAGAACCCAATAGCGACCAACAACATGCCCCATTAAAAGATACTAGAGGAATATTTAATTTTTCCAAACATGAATTTACACCTGACAAACTCATTTTGCTTAGCAAGGGACTCTCTTTCTGCCCAACCAATTGCCCTGACCCTTTTAAACTTTTTGTTGACATGAACCAGTGGATCCGAAAATTGACATTAAAAAGACATTTCACCATCAAAAGTCTTAGCCTGGGAGTGAGGGAAAATCTAATACCAATGTTCGACAGTAATACCAACACTGCCACTAAAGAGGCTCCCTCGAATATAGAAGGAGTTTTCACCCCCACCAAAAATGAAGGCTCTGGTTGTATCCCATTAGGTCTGAAGAAAAAATCATCTTTTTATCCATTAGAGAGCACAGGGCCCCACTTAGAGAGTTTCCTTAATATGGTCCTAAACGACCTCAAAACCCTGAAAAAAATCTCGAGCCCCATCACCTTCCAATAATCTCAATACCAGAGAAAAAAGAGCCTTATTGGAACTAAAGAAAAAAAAAGAAATAGTGATAAAAAACGCCGATAAGGGAGGGGGGGGGGTGTGATTATGGATCTCGACTACTATATAAAAGAATCCAAAAGAATTCTGGCAAATCAAGCGTATTACAGAGTTCTTGTAGAAGACCCCACCCCAAACTTCAAGAAAACACTACTAGAATTATTAGACTTTTTATTAGGTTTTAATCAAAATATCATCGATAAAAAAGAAAAAAATATTTCTTACCACCAATCACCCCACCACAGCTCGCTTTAATTTCCTACCAAAGATCCATAAGTCTCTCACTAACCCACCTGGCAGACCGATCATTTCCGGTATAAACTCTCTCACCTCAAACCTCTCATCTTATGTTGCCACTTTTTTGCAGAAATATGTACAAAAACTCCCTTCATATCTAAGAGACCCCTCAGACCTCATTAATAACTTCAATAATATAGAGTGGAAGGATGATTACATTTGGGTCACGCTTGACGTGGCGTCCCTATATAGCAACATTCGGCATGACCTGGGAGTACACGCAGTAAAACACTTCCTCGAACCCGACCCTGAAATGCCCCTCATCCAGAAAAACTTCATTATAAAATCAATCGAATTCATCCTTGAACACAATTATTTTATTTTTAGTGAGACATTCTATATACAAACCAGGGGTACTGCTATGGGGACAAAATTCGCACCTTCGTATGCAAATCTGTTTGTGGGCCTCTTTGAGGAAAAAATAGGTCTCCAATCCCATAAGGATGTGGGCTTCTACCATCACTACATCGACGACATCATCTTTATTTGGGGTGGCAGCAATGAAGATTTAACATCTTTTATGTCTATGATAAACCAGAATGATTGGGGTCTTCAGTTCACGTGTGATTTTTGACTCCAAGGTATCAACATTTCTGGCCCTACACATTGAAATCATAGCAAATAAGATCACTACCAGCACCCACTTCAAAAAGGTGGATGCTAATAGCTATCTCGAATACTCTAGCTGCCACCATACAAAATGGAAAAGGAATATACCCTTTGGACAAATGAAGAGAATCCGGAGGAACTGCTCCGAAGGAAAGACTCTGAAAACACAACTAGGAGTCCTGAAAGACCGTTTTTTGGATAAGGGCTACCCAAAAAGTCTGATTATGGCTTCATCTCAGAGGATTCTGTAATTAGATAAAAAAGAAGCTCTGAAACAAGCCCCCGCAAAAACCACCCACCCAAAGGGATATCAATATAATCTCATCACTAGGTATAATAGAGACCACCAGAATATTAGAAAGATACTCATGAAACATTGGAACATTCTGCTAAAAGACCCTATCCTCAAAAATGTACTCCCAAAACTACCGTCCATCACATTTAAAAGGGCACAAACGATTAAAAATATCATTGCCCCCTCCTCCCCCAAACTGCAAGCACCCAATAAAACAATCCTTCCTCCCCCAACAAGAAAAGGGTGTTTCAAATGTGGGGTAAAAAGATGTAAATGTTGTGCAATGATTACCCATGGCACTAGTGAAATTGAAATAAGAGGTTTATCAGGAATGTGGGCCCTTAAACAAGAACTAACCTGTGGGATGAAAAACATCATATATCTACTCAGGTGTCCCTGTGGCTTAAAATACGTTGGTAGAACCACTCAAACCTTAAGAGACAGAATGTGCGAGCATCGTTCCAACATCAAACGCAAAGTCCTAGCACATAGCGTATTGCGCCATTTCTCTGAATACTCTAATTACTAAAGAAATACTATTGAGATACCCCTAACAAGTTTCTAATGTTTATGGAGGTATATATCTAACCAGATATACGTCCCTCAAGGCCAACACTTCAAAACATATCTAGTTGCCTATCTAGTATATATCTAGTATCTAGTATATAGTCTTAAATACGACTATATAAGATATACCCACTCCAATCCATTTTTACGCTAATTATATATAGATTTTTTTCGATAATTTTCATATCTCATACATTTTATTGCCGTTTTTTATTTTTATTATTATTATTATTTTTTATTAGTATAAAAAAAAATTCATACTTATCTTTATTTTTATTTCATTACTATTTTTATGTTATTCGTATGATCTTTTACACACTTATTCTTACCCCGAATGGATGAATGACCCATCCACAAATGTATTTTACCTCCATCCATGATTGTCTCAGTATGGCTACGTTCCACGATCTCTAAGCTCTCTTTATATGTTTTATATATATATTTTTTATATTTTACTATATACTGATCTAGCTTTATTTTTACCTATTCAGGTGTTCTTTTTAACTTTTATGCCTACCTTTAATGTTTAATGTGAACAATCATATAGGATAATTATTGATGATAACTATTAATCATTGACTATTGATATCTATAAGGAAAACAATTTACCTATCTTTATAATTGTTTTATCATTTACTACCTATTTATTGTCTATTGTTAATTGCTCTCTAGATGTATCATCTAATGTTTATCTTTATCAGGCTAGTCCCACAGAGTTTTAACCAATTGAATACATCATTTTAATCATTGAAATATATACCGTAATATTATAGTCCACAAAGTCATGTAAATACCAACACGGTTGTGAGCAGTGATACTAGTTCCTGATCATGTGACTGGTACCCGATCACGTTACTTTGTGCCCACTATTTTCCAATAGTGATTTTTCCAACTAAAACCCTTATTGTGGGCCATATGATACTCCATCCCTTGATGACCGCCACCTGTTAGTTACATTTTTTAAAAGAAAGAAGGATTTGTGACCCTTTCCGAGTGTACTTCCAGTCCGAGCGTGTTTCACTGTGGAACGCACCTGAAGTCCGGGATGCATTCCACAAGGAGCGCAAATGGTTTTTGGTGCCTCCCCCCTGGTCATTTTTACGCAATACCACTTTTCTTCATTGAGAAACAGGGCAGTCTCCTCCTCTCTGCTCTGATAGTAGTAATTATCATACAGCATGGGAGACGGTAATGGGGGCCACAGCGGGCGAACAGAGCGGCGCCCAGATATAATAGTAAGTGCAGGGAGATCCCTGGGCGCCGCTCTACATGTCCTGCTACTTAGTTAACAAAGTCTGGACCCATGAAAGATCCTCTTTAATACAATTTTTCAGGCCAGGCCCCTTCACATACAGTGCGGCGCCGGCGACATTGGGGGCCCGGCCTGTACATAATCATCCTTCCATCGTCCATCCATGCCTGTGACCACTGCCTGTGTGCCCCCCTTGGCTGCGCCTCCCTGGCTCCTGTCTGTGCATCCCTGGCCCCTATCTGCACCCCTGAGCCCTGATCCTTATCTGTGACCCCCCCCCTGGCCTTTGTCTGCGTCCCTGGCCCCTGTGTGCACCTCCCTGGCCCTTGTCTATGCCCCCTTGGCCCCTGTGTGCTCCACCCTGGCCCTTTCTGTGCCCCCATTTCCCCTGTCTGCACCTCCCTGGCCCCTGTCTGCACCCCTGGGCCCTGGTCCTTATCTGTGCCCCCTCCCTGACCCTTGTCTGTGCCCCTTGCCCTTATCTGTGCCCCCCTGGCCCTTGTCTGCACCCCTGGCCCTTATCTGTGCCCCCTTGGCCTTTGTCTATGCCCCTAGCCCCTGTATGCGCCTCCTTGGCCCTTGTCTGTGCCCCCTTGGCCCCTGTATGCGCCACCCTGGCCCCTGTCTGCACATCCCTGTCATCTGTCTGCTTCCTTGGACCCTGGTCCTCATCTGTGCCCCCTCACCCTTATCTGTGCCACCTGGTACTGGCCTGTTCCCTCCATGGCCTCTGTCTGCGCCTCCCTGGCCCTTATCTGTGCCCCCTCCCTGACCCTTGTCTGCTCCCCTGGCCATTATCTGTGCCCCCACCTGGCCCTTGTCTGCACCCCTGGCCCCTGTCTGTGCCCCCCTGCTTGTTGTTCTGCCATCTACTACTGCTTATTTTGTTACTCTTATATATATAGAGGGTGTGCACTTATACAGTTGCAAGAAAAAGTATGTGAACCCTTTTGAATGATATTATTTCTGCACAAATTGGTCATAAAATGTGATCTGATCTTCATCTAAGTCACAACAATAGACAATCAGCAATAGTCTGCTTAAACTAATAACACACAAAAAATTAAATGTTACCATGTTTTTATTGAACACACTATGTAAACATTCACACTGCAGGTGGAATAAGTATGTGAACCCCTAGACTAATGACATCTCCAAGAGCAAATTGGAGTGAGGTGTCAGCCAACTGGAGTCCAGTCAATGAGATGAGATTGGAGGTGTTGGTTACAGCTGCCCTGCCCTATAAAAAAAAACACACCAGTTATGGGTTTGCTTTTCACAAGAAGCATTGCCTGATGTGAATGATGCCTCGCACAAATGAGCTCTCAGAAGACCTACGATTAGGAATTGTTGACTTGCATAAAGCTGGAAAGGGTTATAAAAGTATCTTCAAAAGCCTTGCTGTTCATCAGTCCACGGTAACACAAATTGTCTATAAATGGAGAAAGTTCAGCACTGCTGCTACTCTTCCTAGGAATGGCCGTCCTGTAAAGATGACTGCAAGAGCAAAGCACAGACTGCTCAATGAGGTGAAGAAGAATCCTAGAATGTCAGCTAAAGACTTACAAAAGTCTCTGGCATATGCTAACATCCCTGTTAGCGAATCTACGATACGTAAAACACTAAACAAGAATTAATTTCATGGAAGGATACCACAGAGGAAGCCACTGCTGTCCCAAAAAAACATTGCTGCACATTTACAGTTTGCACAAGAGCACCTGGATGTTCCACAGCAGTACTAGCAAAATATTCTGTGGACAGATGAAACCAAAGTTGAGTTGTTTGGAAGAAACACACAACACTATGTGTGGCGCAAAAGAGGCAGAGCACACCAACATCAAAACCTCATCCCAACTGTGAAGTATGGTGGTGAGTGCATCATGGTTTGGGGCTGCTTTGCTGCGTCATGGCCTGGACAGATCATCGAAGGAAAAATGAATTCCCAAGTTTATCAAGACATTTTGCAGGAGAACTTAAGGCCATCTGTCCACCAGCTGAAGCTCAACAGAAGATAGGTTCTGCAACAGGACAACGACTTAAAGTAAAGAAGTAAATCAACAACAGAATGGCTTAAACAGAAGAAAATACGCCTTCTGGAGTGGCCCAGTCAGAGTCCTGACCTTAGCCTGATTGAGATGCTGTGGCATGAAATCAAGAAAGCGATTCACACCAGACATCCCAAGAATATTATTGAACTGAAACAGTTCTGTAAGGAGGAATGGTCAAGAATTACTCCTGTCCGTTGTGCATGTCTGATCTGCAACTACAGGAAACGTTTGGTTGAAGTTATTGCTGCCAAAGGAGGTTCAACCAGTTATTAAATCCAAGGGTTCACATACTTTTTCCACCTGTGAACGTGAAAGTATGTGAACTATGGCTATGGTTAAAAAAAAAATATACTGTATAATAATAATTGTCAACCAATGGTAATCGTAACCCCTTCTACCCTGGCCCAGTTTTCATTACCTTCCTGACCAGGACATTTTTTGCAAATCAGACATGTGTCACTTTATGTGGCAATAATTTGGGAGCCCTTTTACTTATCCAACCTATTCTGAGGTTCTTTTCTTGCAACACATTGTACTTCATGTCAGTGGTAAATTTCCCCTTTATTTATTAAAAAAATCCCAAATGTAGCAAAAATTCTAAAAAGTTCACAATTTTCAAAATTTCAATTTCTCTGCTTTTAAGACATGATACCTCATAAAATAGTTATTCCTTTACATTTCCCATATTTCTACTTTATGTTTGCATCATTTTGTAAATGTCATTGGATGTTGGATGAATTAGAATTTTAGATGCAGTTTTTAAAAATTTGGGGAAAATTTCCAAAACCCACTTTTCTAAGTACCAATTCAGTTATAAAATCATTTGTGGTGCTTACATAACAGATTTTTTTTTTTTTTTTTGATGATTTTCCATTTTTATTCATTTTTTCTTGTAAGATAGCAAATAAAAATTTATATTTATTACCCTGATTCTGCAGTTTACAGAAACACACCATATGTGGTTGTAAACTGATGTATGGTCACACGGCAGGGTGCAGAAAGGAAGGAGAAACATATGGATTTTGGAAGGCAGATTTCACTAGGACAGCACGTGCTGTCTCCTCATAGATCTGATTGGCAGGGGTCCCTAGTGTTGGACCCCAGCTGATCTGATATTGATGACCTATACTATCTTACACGTTTTTGTATATCATTTTTTTTATCTTCTGTACAATTATCAGACTGCTAGTACTTTAATGTATAATAGAATGTTATCAATGTACAAACCAAAACATCTCCTTAAAATGTAATTTTTTTTTTATATTTCTTAAGTCAATTAGTGTTTTACCAGAATAGAGAAAAACAAAAGCAGTCTACTGTCACACAGTACATTTGCATGTTTTTAAATAGCTTCACAGAGCCTCAAAGTGGTTATTATAGTCATTTCTTATGCTGACCAAATAGGTTGTTCTATTTGTTCCTAAAACATGGTAATTACCCTATTTTTGTCCAATAAGTTAATATGTGCCATCCTTGGTACAGATTTGTACAATGTATTGAAAAAAATCAAGTTTTACATCAAGTCCTCTGAATGTGTTCTTTCTTTCAAAGGCATGCTGTAAGTATAAACTCATTTGCATAAACATGGGCATATGGGAAAGATATGTAAATAGTTTTTCAGCTGAAAAACAAGGCAGATTCTGCTAATTTGTATGTGTTTACCATATTCCTATGTTTATATAAATAAGTTCACATGGCAAAACAGTATAAAAAGGTTATTGAATATAAATGTTAAGAGAATTAGAAAACTGAACATTTTTATGAAGCCATCCTAAGCAATGAGAGAAGAGTTAGCTGGCATCCAAAAATAAAAATAAAAAATTACAATTGTTGTCACCCTAATAATAATGATCTAGGTGTACAGGTCCCCCAAGTCATCCAACAAAAATCAAGCAACTTTGAGGTCTGTAGTCTCTCAGTTACATGAAAGCTGGTCTTGAATGTATCAGTGCACAAAGCTGCTATTGTAAGGTATGCTGACTGTACTTGTCTCATGGATAGGTTGTTGGCTTGCACATAACCTGGCTTTTGACATATAGCCTTTGCGTGATTGTTTGTTGTAGGTAATGAAATTGTGCACCCAATGCGTGCATATTACATTGCTAATTTTAGCAATTGCAAATTTATTGCAAATATTCTGCTAAAAATTCATTAACCCCTTACGGACACATGACGTACTGGTACAGCATGTTTCTCGAGTCCTTAAGGACACATGACGTACCGGTACGGCATGTGTTGTTCCGATCACCGCCGCCCGGCGCCTCGGCTAAATGTGCGGGGGGGGGGGGGGGTCCCGACTATTCAGACCTGCGGTTTGAGGCTTTTTTTGCTGCCAGCGGGTCCCCATGTGGCTGTCGGGGGGACCCGATGGCATGGAAGGCAGCGCCCCTGGATCTCACAGGCCACGGAAGTTGTATGAGTAATACACAGTATGTATTGGAAAGTCCCAAAGTGGGACAAAAAATAAAGTGAAAAAAAGTTGAAAAAATAAAGTTTCCCCCCCAAAAAATTAAAAGTTTCAAGTAAAAATAAACAGAAATGTCATTTTCCCCAAATAAAGTAAAAAAAAAATGGTAAAAAATAGGGGGGAAAAAAAGTATACATATTAGGTATCGCCGCGTCCGTATCGACCGGCTCTATAAACATATGACATGACCGAACCCATCAGATGAACACCGTAAAAATAAATAAATAAGAACTGTGCTAAATTAAAAAAAAATTGTCACCTTACATCACAAAAAGTACAACAGCAAGCGATCAAAAAGGCATTGGCCCACCAAAATAGTACCAATCTAACCGTCACGTCATCCCACAAAAAATGAGACCCTACCTGAGACAATCGCCCAAAAACTAAAACTTTGAAAAAAGCTGTTATTGTGTAAAACTTACATAAATAAAAAAAAGTATACATATTTGTTATCACCGCATTTGTATCGACCGGCTCTATAAAAATATCACATGACCGTACCCCTCAGATGAACACCGTAAAAAATAAAAAATAAAAACTGTGCAAAATAAACAATTTTTTGTCACCTTACATCACAAAAAGTGTAATAGCAAGCAATCAAAAAGTCATATGCACCCCAAAATAGTGCCAATAAAATAGTAGACCCTACCTTATCCTAGATAGTAGACCCTACCTAAGATAATCACCCAAAAACTGAAAAAAACTATGGCTCTCAGAATATGGAGACACTAAAACATGATTTTTTTTTGTTTAAAAAATTATATTATTGTGTAAAACTTACATAAATAAAAAAAGTATACATATTAGGTATTGCCGCGTCCGTATCGACCAGCTCTATAAAAATATCACATGACCTAACCCCTCAGATGAACACCGTAATTTTTTTTTTTTTTTAACGGTGTAAAAAAAGGAATTTTTTTGTCATCTTAAGTCACAAAAAGTGTAATAGCAAGCGATCAAAAAGTCATATGCACCCCAAAATAGTGCCAATCAAACCGTCATCTCATCCCGCAAAAATCATACCCTACCCAAGGTAATCGCCAAAAAAATGAAAAAATTATGGCTCTCAGACTATGTAAACACTAACACATGATTTTTTTTTGCTTCAAAAATAAAATCATTGTGTAAAACTTACATAACTAAAAAAAAAGTATACATATTAGGTATCGCCGCATCCGTGACAACCTGGTCTATAAAAATATCACATGATCTAACCTGTCAGATGAATGTTGTAAATAACAAAAAATTAACCAAAACAGCTATTTCTTGTTAACTTTCCTCACAAAAAGTGTAATAAAGTGCAACCAAAAATCATATGTACCCTAAACTAAGAATACTGCCACCCTATCCCGTAGTTTTTAAAATGGGACCACTTTTTTGGAGTTTCTACTCTAGGGGTGCATCAGGGGGGCTTCAAATGGGAGATGGTGTCAAAAAAAACCAGTCCAGAAAAATCTGCCTCCCAAAAACCGTATGGCATTCCCTTCCTTCTGCGCCCTGCCGCGTGCCTGTACAGCGGTTTACGACCACATATGGGGTGTTTCTGTAAACTACAGAATCACGGCCATAAATATTGAGTTTGGTTTGGCTGTTAACCCTTGCTTTGTAACCGAAAAAAAAATATTAAAATGGAAAATCTGCCAAAAATGTGACATTTTGAAATTGTATCTCTATTTTCCATTAAATCTTGAGGAACACCTAAAGGGTTAACAAAGTTTGTAAACTTTGTAAAAAAGTTTTGAATACCTTGAGGGGTGTAGTTTATAGAATGGGGTCATTTTTGGGTGGTTTCTATTATGTAAGCCTCGCAAAGTGACTTCAGACCTGAACTGGTCCCTAAAAACTGGGTTTTTGAAAATTTCAGAAAAATTTTAAGATTTGCTTCTAAACTTCTAACCCTTGTAACATCCCCAAAAAATAAAATATTATTCCCAAAATGATCCAAACATGAACTAGACATATGGGGAATGTAAAGTAATAACTATTTTTGTAGGTATTACTATGTATTATAGAAGTAGAGAAATTGAAACTTAGAAATGGCCTGGATAAGTCAAAGCGTTTTAAAGTTATCAGCACTTAAGGTGACACTGGTCAGATTTGCAAAAAATGGCCTGGTCCTTAAGGTGAAATAGGGCTGAGTCCTTATGAGGTTAAATATCACAAATTCAAATATTGCTCAGTACATAACTGTGCAGTGGAGCAAAATTAATCATAGCTTATCTGTTCTGTTAGCTGTAGCATTATGTTAAGTCCATATTACAGGCAGGTGTAATTTATCGCCCTGTACATAAGTGCACAATGGAGCAAAATGTATCATAGCTAATCCCTTCTGTTATCTGTACCCTTATATGAAGTCTGTATTACAGGCATGTGTAATTTATCGTCCTGTACAAAAGTGAGAAGTGGAGCTAAATTTATCATAGCTAATCTGTTCTGTTAGCGATGCAGCTGCCTGGGCCCTCCAACGCAACGGGCAGTGGCAAAAATGTTGCTGTAGCTGGCAGAAGTTGCAGCAGGAGAAGGGGGGTTGGTAGAAGCTGCAGCAACAGGCCAGAGCTTTTACTGTCATCCAGTGTTCATGTTTTGACCAACCATCCAACTGTACTTGAATGGTTGACTCGCTCTTCAACATCATCTTAAGTGACAACAGATGCACACAGCCAGAAATCTGTTGGTTCCTCTGACTCCACGCCTAGTTGGCATGGCCCAGGAACTGTTGCATGTCTTCTATATGAAAAGAATCTTCATATAAAGAGAGGATAAAAAAAAAATATAAAAATGATGATTCTTCAGGCGGACATAATCGCCTATAAGTTATTTTATCGAGTACCTTAATTTGTTTTGTGCAAGCAGTGAAACAAAGAGGCAATTGTCTATGCAAAAATATATGTGATAATTTATTTATAAATCCAATACAAATACCGACATAGGATATAGGATATATGAAGAATAATAATGTACTATCAAGAAGCCACCACTAGGTGACGTTGTAACCAAAATTACCTCACCAGCACAGTATAACTTAAAGTTACCTATGACAAAATACAAATGCTATACTTTTAACAAATAGACCAATGATTTATATACCAGGAGAAACTTAGGATCTTCTTTTTACCAAACAGGCTATAACATGATAAAAAAAAAACAGATTAATACAGTGAGAATAAACGTTATCCCTTGACTCTGTTTCCCTATGACCAATCAAAAATATATAAGATTATATGACACAATATCCAACTCGGTAATCAGACTGCGGAATATAACTTCCCAAGGGTTTAGTCCTCTTTTCAAATAATGTCAGATCTTCCATTAGCAATATGCATCTTTGCTAAGAGAATAATCAGCATTATGGAGGCGCCTAACACTATATATTCCCACAGTATCTGGACTTTTGACTATATACCGAGATAAATATCTTATTAATATGACGAGCAATAAGCACAGTATATGTTACCGGGTCAAGGATAGACAGAGTTTCAGATGGGAACAGTTCTCAAGAACTTTCCTAGTAGTCAAAATATAATCCAAGTTTATTTTGGTATATCTTTCTTGTGGTCAGTTTCCTTTGTGAGTTTTTCTTCTGGTGAGAGACCCCCTGATGCTCTGCACTCGAGTAATTATTCCCCACCTTATCTAAGAATCATTCCCTTCTGGATTAGGGATTTCCAATCAGGTAAGTTGGGTGTATTCGTATGCTATATAAGGAGTAGCTATCCACGTTTCCTATCGCAACATTGTAGAGCGGATTAGAGAAATAAGCAAATGCAAAAACCAGCGCAGTACCTGAGAGTTTTAATATTGTGGGGTTATGGTTTAATAGAGACCATTATTTTAAAAATTGATCCAATAAAGTTTATGCTTTTAAGTTGCAATAAGTAGTGCCCCTACAGGGATTTTCGGTCCTGTGACCGGTGGAATATTGAGGTTTACCTCCCTAGGGTCTCTTCTAGGGCCCATATAGTAGTGTTCGTATGCTAATAACACAATGATGTCATATTAACCATTGACATGGTATAAAAAAAAGTTAAATGTTATAATATTATCCATCTGCCTCCAGATTGCACTGTTGTACAACATATTAACATCAGATTTTTAAGTGAAAACCTTTCTCAACGTATATATTAAAAAGGAGGGATACTTCTTTGACACTCTAAAGTAATCTTTCCTAGTGATGAGCGGCAGGGGTCATATTGGAATTTGCGATATTTCGCGAATATTTTGTAGAATATTCGGCGAATATTTGCGAATTTGAATATTTGTTATATTCTACAACTTTTTTTACTCGAAAAATCGACAAGGTAATGATCGTGTAATATGCAAATTTTCGTAATTTTTATCGCAAATTTTTCAATTGCCAAGCAAAAACATAATTCCTCCCTGCTTCTTGCTTGTGGGCCAATGAGTCATAGCACTATATTGAAAATATTTGTTTTTTCGAATATTCGTAATACTCTAAAACAAGAATATATAGCAATACAGCGAATATTAAAAAAAAAAAAATGTACAGCAATTTAGCTAATATAGTGCTATAATCTTTTTTTTCAATAGTTGAATTTTTTTTCCAATCTGAATGACAAAGAAGATTATAGCCCTATATTAGCTAAATTGCTCTATATTAGTTTTTTTTTCAAATATTCGCTATATTGCTATATATTCTCGTTTTAGAATATTACAAAATATTACGAAAAAAATCACAGATGAGATGCAAATATTTCCATTTCATTTTACCTCTGTTTTTGACCCACTTCTGATTTTGGCTTACAAATACTGATCAAATACTGATGCAAAATACTGACCAGATACTGACCTTGTCATAGAGGTCATTCAAGCTAGAGATGGCCTTGCGGTTCGCGGTGAACTTTGTGTATTCGTGATTCGCCGAACATGCGAACATATGGAGAAATTCGCGCCTGCCATATTCTTTTACATTGTGAAGAACATTGACCCATGACACATCCATCAGGTGGTACAGGACAGCCAATTGAGACATTTTAGCACATGCACATACCCCCCACCTTATAAATAAACCTGATCTGGCCCCCATTTTACATTCAGTGTTTTGCCAGTGTAGGGAGAGGTTGCTGTGTGGAGCAGGGACAGGCTGTTAGGGACACCAAACGCTAGCTAATAGGGCCACAAAAGTCATTTTAAGGACTAGTATAGGTGTGCTATCGATATGTGTTATACACAGAGGGGTGCAATATACTTATAATAAACTTTTATACTTTTATAATGAGTCAAAAACACATAGATCTATATAGTGATCACCTGGAAGTTAGGGGCCTAGGGGCTAGGGACTTACTAGGGCCATTTTTATATAGGGTAAGGTTCCGGACGGGGTTGCTCTTATCAAGGCGTGTGGTCTGTGGTTAGGCTATCAGGGACAGAATAGCACCCTTCTGTAGGGCAATATCAAGGGCAGTTCTTTGCCCACCCTGTCCTTCAATACCACATCATCATCTAGCCCAGGGATAGATGTTTTTTGCTTTCCCTCAGGGATTCATGGATGTGCACTGGAACCCCCCGGATTGTGGTAGGACATATGGTTTCTGATTTGGTGCCGCCGATCACCTGATTTAGTGCCGCCAAACACTTGTATTGCCTACCACATCAATGTTTTTTTCTTAACTTTAATAATTTTATTTATTTTCATTTTGAGGGATATCTTTTTCATTCACACGTCTGCAAAATGGGTCCGCATCCGTTCCGCAATTTTGCAGAACGGGTGCAGACCCATTCATTTTCAATGGGGCCGGAATGTTCTGTCCGCATCCACATTTGGGGATCCACATCCGCATTTGTGGATCCGCACTTTCGCATCTGTGCTTCCGTTTCCGCAAAAAAATATAACATGTCCTATTCTTGTCCTCAATTGCAGACAAGATTAGGCATTTTCTATTATAGTGCCGGCGATGTGCGGTCCACAAATTGCGGAATGCACATTGCCGATGTCCGTGTTTTGCGGATCCGCAAAACACTTACGGACGTGTGAATGGACCCTCATAGTAAAATTATTAAAGGTTACGTTTTATCTTTATGTATAGTCTAATGGATTGCCTTCCTTGTACAATGTTATAATATATTTTCTATGTTAGAAAGCATATTATAGTGCATTTGTATTGTGTGGTAGTTGTGTGCGGTTCTGCTGCGTTACTGCAGGTATATAGTGGGACAAGCGTTATTGGAACAAATAATTTCTACTGGTGCGATATACCATTCCCCCCCAAAAAAACTGATTGAAGCGGGGTGCTATATACCAATATACTTTCTTTATAGTGTATTTGGATACTGTATAGTGCATTTGCGCATGCGCGTATGCGAAAATTATATTGCCGATATTTCACATTGAAAAAAAATTAATGAATGGAGATTGCAAATTTGAATAATACATCTGGTATGTCACTGTCCATGTTGTGGGACTATTTGTGCACTTCTAGTAATTGTTTCTTGGCTGCAAATATGAGCTGAAGGTTTTTCAGGTTCGCCTGCCATTAAAATAAATGGGACCGACCACGAACCGTCCCGGCAGATGTTCGTCCATCACTAATTAAAGCCTGCATACATTACTTTTTGTCCGTGTAAAAAAATAAAATAATTCAGACATTAGTGGCCAAAATGAATGCAAATTGAGCATAAAGCCTCTTTCACATGGTCAGTATTTGGTCATTATTTTGCCTCAGTATTTGACCAGTATTTATTAGCCAAAACGTGGGTCCAAAACATAGAATATATGTAAATATTTCCATTATATTTTACCTCTGTTTTGGACCCACTCCTGTGTTTGGCTTACAAATACTGATCAAGTACTGACCGTGTGAACAAAGCCTTACAGATGCTCAAAATACAGGATCCTTGTTTTTCTGATGGATCAGAAGAACGGAAAAATAAACAGTAATGTGAATACAGCCTTACTGCTGCTGCTGGCACCCCCCCCCCCCTCTCACACACACACACACACACACACACTCACTGTGTCATGATGCCACTGCTGTCACTGCTGCCACCCTTTCCACTGTGTCATGAGACCACTATTGTCACTGCTTATGCCACTGCTTCCACCCTCCCCACTCTGTCATGGGGTCACTACTGTCACTGTTATTGCCACTGCTGCTGTCACTCTCACCACTCATGGGGCCACTGCATGAATCTTGGTGCACTGCATAGTTAAGTCCTAAGCGATAAATTAGACGTGATGGTACATTGACCTGTAATTCATATTAATTCGACAGCTAAGAGAGGGGATTAAAAAGCATGTGTTCGGAACCTTTTTTTTTCACCACTACTTTATTGGTGCTGCATCCATTTTGTTATCTTGCTCCACTAAGGAGCCATTTGGACACAGCTCTTGCAGGGGCCCGCACCGTTTCTTTGATTTACCGAAGGGTGCTATATGAAATTTTTCTTTTTTAGCAGACGGGATTAGCTATGAATCTTGGTGCTCAATGTTACTGGTACTGCTGCTGACTACTTGAATCTTGGTGCACTGGACAGTTACTGTATGTACACGGCAGGATTGCCAACCATCCCAAAATTTCTGGACAGTCCATAGAAATAGATTACTTTATTCCTAAGTCCGTGAAAAAAAATAGATGTGTCCATTTTTTTTTTTTTAGGCTGAGGGTACTTGACTAGATTATTTTGGTGGTATTTATCATTTTACAGCTCACAGTAAATACTGGTAATGAGGTATTATTGCTAAGTGTATTGAGATATAGACATGTATTACTTATCAATAATCTTTATCATTCATTACAGTTTTCCAATTTCTCCATAACAAATGTTGTGCCCAAGTTGTGCCCTCACCTAACCAGCCACACCCCATACCAAAAACAGCCCCTGTTTAGCCACCATATTATATGGCAGCTAGTTTTCAGGCTCCTGTCCCCTATGACAATAATCCAACGAACATGTTTGATCCATCTGGTTTTAACTCTAATACATTTTAAAGGCCAAATACCATTAGGTTAATATTATGGAGAGATCCCAGACCTTATGGAGGGATCCACATGGGATGATGGTCATCCTTTTAAAGGGAATCATGTTTTTTCTGGTATTTCAATACTTTTCAAATTTACAGAAGAGAGCTGTAGAGAAAAATGAATGTGGTGTATATATATATATATTGATCAACCAATCAAATTGATCAACCAAATAGTAATTTGTTCTCATTAAAAGCTAAATATATATATATATATATATATATATATATATATATATACACACACACATACATGTTTCATTTCCTTTAAGTTTCCCCTGCACGCACATGTGAGCTATTTGCAATTTTAATTTTTACATTTTATATTTCTTCTCAGTCCATTTTAATGTTCTTCAATGTTTGCATTGTTTACGGAGCATATTATCCCCTTAAATACCAGGCCCATTTTTGGTTTTACATTTTCGTTTTGCCTCCCTATGTTCCAATAGACATATAACGTGTAGCCAGATGAGGGCTTTTTGAAGGATAAGTTGTACTTTTTAAGGGCACAATTTAATTTACCATGTCTGTACTGGAAAACAGGAAAAAAAATTGGGTTCACTGTACTCTAAAAATGACATGACATCCATATACAGTCAGGTCCATAATGAGTGTGTGTGTGTATATATATATATATATATATATATATATATATATATAAAAATAAAGTAACACTGCCCTCCTGTACAGATAGTGTTCATAGGAAGTGAAAAAACCAAAGATATAAAATATATAAATTACAGAATCTAGAATAGGTTTTGCAGAATCTTTTTCTAATATATATATATATATATATATATATATATATATATATATATAAATATATATATACACACACACTCATTTTCTTCTGCTCTACAAAATGGTGCTTTCAAATGGCATTACATTTTGTGGTGATAGGTCCTCTTTAAAAGTAGGTTTAGAAAATTGAAGAGGATGGCTCATTTTTCAGTATATGGATAAAATCGATATACTATTGCCAAGTGCGCTTAGTAAGTCTGGTGCTGATAGACAAAATAATAAAGAGGGCAGGACATTAAGGCTTTCTACTCAATAAATACCTCCAATATAAAAATATATACAGTATATATTGTAAATAAATTTAATAAGTTAAAAAAAATCTGTAAACACCATACATAAATTGATCAAATAGTAATTATTAAAAACTAAAAGTAAATATATAAAACAACAGCAAAATAATAGCTGCCTAAAACCAGTTCAGATAATTCTACAGTTTTCAAACCAGCACCTGGATCTGAATTCTTTTGTAATTGCATGTAATTAAAAATTTTGCATAGCCACTGGGTTATTCCATAAAATTTATCTATATAGCGCCACCTGCAGTTTATTCTTTTTCTTATTTCTTTTTCTGGCTCACTCAGACAGCCGTATATGCCCAGTTTCATCCTTTAAATGTCTCCTGAACTGTGATAGGTAGAGCATGGACATGCCCCCTGAGCTGTGATAGGGAGAGCATGCAGCAGAAAAGACACTCCTCTTGAGCTGCCAGCTTAATATAAATCTAGCTGAGCAATGAATGGGGCGATCCATGTGAGGTAAAGGGCTGGTTCTAGATTTGTTAGAAAGAGATTGTACTATATGATCTCTAATTTTCATTTTTTACATTAGTCATGGGATAACCCCATTAAGTTACATATAGAAAATATTCTCAAAATCAGCCCAATGTTGTCAAATAAACATAAAATTATTTGAAGTGAATGTTATGGTATATCTGACATGGCGTTAAGTTGTAGTATAGGATTTAGTAGTTTTTTATGTGAGTAAGATAAAAAAAAAAATACGGAATACAATCCCACTACTGGGTTCAGCAAAAGTTACACAAAGTGCTGCAGAGCTCCCAGCATCGTTCTTGTGTGCCGGAAGGCACTGAAGAGAAAATTAGACTTTGTGCATGCATTGTGGAGATCAGGTAGTAGGCAGTTTTTTCTAGTTCCACTGGATTTCAATTAAATAGTGTTTGGGCAGTGGTGCCTCCTCAATTGGATTAGGTTGAATAAGTTATTTAAATGTCCTACTGGCAAACCAGCATACAATATGTTCCTTCCAGGTGGGCTGTGAAGACGGGTAATATGTGCAAAATAGTAGCACAGGCTATACATGTTTCGGGGCTCATAGCCCCTATTCAGTAGCTAAAAGTGAGTAATTTAAATAATTTGTATTCCCTTTATTTTATCTTACTCAAATAATGGTATGCTTATTTGACAACATTGGGCTGATTTGAACTTTTTTATGGCAATTTCTATATGTGTTAATAATATGTATGTGTTTTGCTGCAGGGCCAGTATCGTGATTAAAGTTGTCCAGGTTCATAGCTGTACCCCCACATATCCCCATTTTCACCCAAGTTATGTGACACGCTCATTGAGCGTTGTGTATACAGCGATCTAGAAGGCAGGGACACCTGGGAACTGTCCCTGCCTTCTCTAAGGGTTGCCCTGCTGTGACTGACAGTGGGCAACCCGATCTGCAGCTGCACGATTAGCGCGCAGCTGCGATCTCTGAATGGACATTCAGAAACGTCCATTCAGAGATAGAGAACCACCTCCAGGATGTTTATAGTCAAAGTGCAGATGGGAGGTGGTTAAGGGTACACTAGATAACACAATATACACTAAGAATATAAACAGTGGTCTGAGGTTACAAATACAGGTAATATGGTACAAACAGTACTACACAGAGTACAAGTCAGTTACCAGGTAGATGAATGTTCAGTTGGGTTAGGATTAGTCCTTTGCTGTATTCACATGGAGAGCAGTGATGTCAGCTTGTTACAGGTCCCTCTAAACAGATGGCACGATGTGACCCTCCTTCAGAAAAAATACACACCCGCTTGCTGACACAAGCCTTTTAAATTGTAGCCGACCCCTCCTCTAGGTAGGATCTACTCCCCTCTTCTAGGCTTGCATAAAATGACCCACAAAACCATTTAGGGTTCATAGCTCCAGACCAGAGCATCACAGGGGATGGTTCTGGGACTAAAAGATCTGCCTGGGTTTCGGCTACAAGTAGAGTCCAAACATGGTACCGTCATTGAGTTTCTGTTGGAAGAAATGTATATCTCCCTGGCCTCCCACCACCACACTAAGACCATGGGCATGTTCCTCGTGGCCACCAGGACACAAATATGTATCCTGTTTGTGCCTGGGATGGCCGGGCGATTCATAATTCCTTATAAATCACCAGTTACATGCTGTCTGGTAGATTTGATTGAACTGGGAAATGGCTTAGACCCCCTGCAGGGAGGTTTTCCTGCTGGATCCATGCTGTCTGAATGGGGTGTGAAATTGTAAACAAAGGTGGCCTACAAGACGTTCCCTGCCATATGGCTGGGGCTTTGAAGCAGGGCCCTCCTGGAGAGTTTACTACCTCTGCTATCTTTCAGCAAATGGTTGGGTGTGGGAACACAGCGGACATTCAACAATAATCCATATTCCTGATAGTCTTTATAAACATTTTCAGCCATTTCTGAAATACAGGGCTTACAAATCAGTCAGTTTGCAAGCTGTCACTTTCTGTTTTCTTTGAATCCTATAATCTGACTGCTCCTATGTAGTTCTCATCAGTTATTTAAGCCATATTCTTACGAGAAAGTGATGGCATACATATAGACAGTTTTTTAACTCCCCTATCTCAGAAACAGCTGAAGATGTTTTAATAAAGGCCAACTGAAAAATGGATTTTAGCCCTAAATGAGTAAAATGCAATCATAAAAAAATGCCTGAAGGTGCCTATAGCCTTTGAATTAACATGTAAATATGGGCGCTTTTCTCTTGCAAAATGGGTTTTAAAGTAGGCGCACCAGGGGAAAGGACCACTCTGTTCAGTAGACTATTAATCTACCGGTAACGTCACTGAGAGCCTCCCCTCTTGCTTGATCTATACCCTGAGATTTAAGAGCCATAAGCGATGATGAAGGGGAAGTCATGGTACACAAAAAGAGTGTCCCTGTTCACAGTGGACCAAAAGCCTAATTTGCATAAAAAGAAGCGTTTGTAAGGAGTAGATTTCCATATTTGCCCTGGAAAGATATGATTATGTTCTGGGTGCCTACCCTACATGGTGGAATGCTTAATTTGAGACCAATTTTTGAGGTCACAGTCTCCTTTCAAAATAACAATACATAAATAATGGCATTGACTTATTTAGTCATTGATACTTGCTCAAACCTAAAAACCACTTTCAAATGCAAAATTTATACATATTAAAAAACATATATATATATATATATATATATATATATATATATATATATTACTTTGCTAAAAGCAGCTTGGTTGTCAAAACAGGCAATAGCCATAACAGTAATGTTCTTGTGCAATGGTTAAAAATATCCCAGCAAATGGGAATTTTATAGCTACAGGGAAAGTCATTACAGTATGTAAACATTTGTTAGCACCTGTTTTACAGTAGCGTTTCCATTTACATATAGCGGTTCAGAAAGTCTATATACCGAAAGGCAAAAATGCTTCATAGATGTAGTGAATACATGTAAATGTAATTGACTCAATCCCTCGTTATCATTTTCAATTAAGCTAATGTGTATGACAAGATACTTTCCCCTTCTAGATGTTACATTCCACCAGAGTGTAAAATGATTAACTGTAAGTCTTTTAGTAAGATAAAATAAATATTACCATGACTAATTAAGAAAAAAATATCTGAACCCAAGAAACATTAATATGGAGCACATGCTGTTAATTATTCAATAAAAATGCCAAATTGTGTTGAATTTGAATTCATTACTGAGCATGGACCTCTATTTAAAGGAAATTATGTATCATACAGCTTTTGTCATGCAATGCTTTTTTTCATTTTCAAAATGAAACAAGTTATATGTCACTAAAAATGCATTTTCTATAAGGCGAGGTGTAGAAGAAACCTGTGGATCCTACAGTAAGTCTTTTTTAAATTTGATTTGTTTTAAAACTATCTGAAAGGCCTGCAAACCCTCATTAGGTGATTAAAATAAAACATAACTTTTAATACGTCCTATTAAAATGTGATTAATACATAGCTATAGTAATAGCATTAACTTGTATAGCGGCAGCATCCATAAACAGTTTGAATGCTGGCACAGCAGTGCTCAAAAGTGAAATTGGAGGAGTCTTATCTATCCCTCCTCTTGCCCTGCTTGGCCTAGCCTGGTCTAGCTAAGTGGAGCACCCGCCTTGCAAGAGGAAGGATAGATACCTACACTGTGACCCCTCCTATTTGTTTTATGACTCCCATGTTTCGTGCCTACAGAGGTGGTAAGACTGCTCCAATTTTTATTTCTGAGCACTGCTGTGTCAGTATTCACACTATATAGGGATGCACCCGCTATTCAAGTTAATGGTATTACTATATCTATATATTAATCACATTTTCACACATGAGAGATATGATTAAATGGGGGGGATTGTTTTGTGAGGAAAAATGTACAGTAGCTAAAATTTCTGGAATAAATTTCCCAAATATGAATATCCCACTGTTAGCAATTAAAGCTGTGTGGAAAAGCACAGTCTGGACTGCTTTGCTAATAAAATGGAGAGGACTTCTGTGTGTTTGCACAGCAGTCCTAACAGTGTATTTCAGTGTAACTTTAAAGGGTTTCTACCATCAGAAATTCTGTTATGTAGCTGACTGACATTAGCGATGTGCTAGTGTCAGCAGTACATAAATAAAGTGTTCTTTTTACATTTGTCCCTGCTGCCGTTTCCTAAAAAACACACTTTTGCAATATGCTAATGAGCCTCTAGGTGCTATGTGGGAGTTGATTCAGCCCCTAGAGGCTCGGTATACTAACCATTTATCCCGCTCAGGTCCTTCGTCTAGCCCGCCCCTCTTGATTGATGTCAAAGTTTGCAGCATCGCTAATGAAATCCTGCGCCTGTGCCGTCCACTTCTGTGTTTGGCGTAGGCGCAGTGGGTGAAGCCGGCACCAGGAGTGCATCCTTCACTCACTGCGCCTGTGCCAAATACAGAAGTGGACGGCGCAGGCGAAGGATTTTGTCAGCGATGCTGCGAACTTGGACATCAATCAGAGCTAAGATGCTGTGAGCCACCTGCGGATTTTCTGTCATTTGGGGAGCTGACGGGCTCCTTATACCTGCTCTCTGACATTATAAACACTCATTAAAGCTCAATCCTTATCTTACAAGAATGTCGCTTAAATAAGTGTTTATGACCTCTCAATAGTTTACAGATAAGGTTTATTAGATGACCTACAGTCACACAGCTAGAAAAACAGTTAACGCTTTGTGACGGAATGGCTCAATATTTTTAAATAAAGTCCAATTCAAAATATGATTTTTAACAAAAAATTCGTAAAATGTAATCATAAGAAAAATTTCCTCCGAATGTGTAATTAGCCTTTAAATCCCTCTGTAAAACCCTTTAATAGTCGTACCAGAAATTGCCTTATATGTATATAAATGCAGGGAAAATGAACAGACACTTTAACACAGCAGTTAGCACATAACAGTTCAGCATTTCTTTTTTATTCCATCAATTATATGAAAAACTATATTTTTGGCAGCAGCATATTCATCATTGATAAGCATGACAGACCACAGACCACTATCTAGAGCTTGTAAACTAATGCAGATTTTTTTTTGTGTGCCAAAATGGTTGAGTGTTCCACTACACAGAGATTGTTATGACTTCAATGACCCATTTGCTATAGGTTTAGAATGTTTTCCCCATTGTAGAAGATAGGATATGTGCATTGTATACATTATAAATTGGTGTCTGACATGGTAAAATGTTAAGGCATACAAAAAGGAAACTGATACATTGAGACATATTTAATATAGACTGATATTTCATATGTCCATCATAGTAAAAAATACACAGGAGTAAGATGCTACACAGTTAATAGGAGGCACACATTGTTGCATCTTGTGCTGTCCATGTGCCTCAAACTGAAATGTACGCCAGCTATAGGCATAGTTTAGAAATAAATGTAGTGTGTTGTACGCCCCCCCCCCCCCCCCCCACTTTGGCAAAAGTGTCAGGGAATCATGAAAATTGATAAATGTTTGCACAAAATGCCACTTGTGCAAAACCTTACAACTTTTGTTTTGCCAGAAATCTGTCATTCTATGTTTTCAAACGCGCCTCACTGTGGTATGCCTAGTGTAGGCTTGAAGAGTCATTGGCACAGGGATTATATCTTTGGTGTTCTTTGATAGTGATGAGCGGCATAGGCCAATTTTAGTTTGAGCAATATTTAGCTAATTTTTTTGCATAATATTAGCAATTAATTTGCGAGTTCTAGAATTCGTGATCTCCAGTCATTATTCTCGCTATTGCTCAAATCGGCACTAATGATGTGCATATTTTTTGCGCAATACATGCAACTTCACATTTTATCAGGTCTGAGTAGATATTACTGATTGGTGCACTAAGTATTGCTGTGACATCATAGCACTATGTCTGTAGCATGTATGTATGAACAGCAGAGAAACCTGCAGACAAGGGTGGAGCCGTAGTAGTGATGGACACCAGTAAATACACACAAGAGGTCATGCGACAGCTCAGTGATCCAGATGTCTACAAAGTCTTGGACTCTGACCCTAGGTTCAAGATAGCTGGCATTATCCGCAATCGTCTCAATGATGCTATGTTAGCTGGTATTATCGATGGGGGTCTGGTTGAATTTCTTGAGGTGGCACATCCGGTCACTCCGGTGATCTATGTGCTACCCAAGATTCACAAGACCCTCATCGATCCCCCGGGACGACCCATCGTCTCGGGTTCGGATTCCATCCTCAGCAACATAGCCATTTTTCTTGATAAAGTATTGCGGGATTTTTCCACTGGTGGGTCCTCTTATATACAGGACACATCAGATTTCCTTGTGAAATTACGCGACACAGATGTGTCACAGATTGAGTCATTGACGCTGGCATCATTCGATGTCACATCACTTTACACGTCCATTGCACACGAAAGTGGTGTCCAGGCGGTCAGGAAAATGCTTACGCAGTCCTCATATACCACGGACGCTCTAGAGTTCATCATTGATTTGCTCAACATTGTTCTTCGTAACAATTACTTTCTTTTCAAAGATGTCTATTATTTGCAACAGCGGGGTGTGGCCATGGGGTCCCACGTGGCCCCCACTTATGCAAATATATTCATGCGCGTATATGAGGAGGATGTCGTCTATCTGTCCCACCACTTCAGCCATGTGCTGAGGTGGTGGAGATATATCGACGATATCTTCCTCATATGGACAGGTAGCGAGACGGAATTGTTTTCGTTTCAGGCCTTTTTAAATGGCTATGATCCGAATTTACAGTTCACTCTCGTGCATTCCAGAACAGACATTCAGTTCCTGGACACCAGGGTTGTGTACAAGGAGGGAACATTACATACAGAACTATTTATCAAACCCACGGACACGAATACCTTCCTCTGTTATAATAGCTCCCATCCGAGGAGAATGGTGCAGTCACTTCCCTTCTCACAATTCCTGAGGGTTAGACGGGTCGTCTCCGATGAACATAAATCCAATACAACCCTGGGGTCCATGGCAATGAGATTCCGAGAAAGGGGATACCCTAAATACCTGTTAGATCAACACATGGCCAAAGCAAGTGGTATGGAGAGGGACACTCTACTGACTCAGCGGAAGACTGTACAGAGAGTAGCCAGGATTCTGTTCGTGTCAGTGTACAATGAACTCAGTCCATCCATTAACAAGGTCGTTAGGAAGCACTGGGATCTCCTTGGATCTTGTTTCAAGGAGATACCAGAATTTCAATGTCCCCCTTTATTCTCGTACCGTCGGTCAAGAAATCTTCGTGACCAACTGGTCAGGGCCGACATTGGCCCCAAAGGGTCCTGCAGACAAACCACCTTAGCGCAGCCGGGCTTGGGATGTTTCCCCTGCTTGGGGTGCGTTAATTGTAGGTATATTTGCAAAGGGAGATCGTTTGTACATCCTCTTACAGGTGAAACACATAGTATACTGTTCCACCTCACGTGCAATTCCAGTTACGTTGTTTACGTACTTTCATGTCCCTGCAAAGTACTCTATGTGGGTGAGACGACAACCGACCTGAAGACCCGCCTTAATAATCACCGGCTGAGCATTCGCAAGAAACGCCTTGACTTACCTGTCTCCAAACATTTCTCTGAGGCTGGGCACAGGGAGAGTGATCTGATGGTTTGGATCATCGACCATGTACCCCAGCCCAGACGTGGCGGTGACAGGTCCAAATTACTGAAACGCAGGGAACTCCGCTGGATTCATAGGCTTAACAGCCTTAAACCCAATGGATTGAACATTGAGTTTAACTTTGGGGAGGTGTTGTGATGAGTGGTTTGCCCTCTGTGTCATGTGGAATATGTCTAGGTGTGTCTGTGTACACACAGAATATACATTTATTTAAAAACTGTTGAATCAACAGCAAATTTGATTCTTCCTCATTCTTTTTTTCTTCTTTTCACAGATCACTAACACTCACCATACGGAGGGGTTGAGCTTGAGAATGAAATTGACACAATTTTATGTACAGGGGGCCAATACCTCTGATAGCTATGCTTTTTCTTTTTTTCCTTTTTTCTTTTTGGCATTTCTCACTGTCCGATCAGACACACATCAAGGGCACCACAACTGGGCCGATATGGTGACACGGCTGTTCCACCATCTATCTGGTTTAGATTTGCCCCCTGTAACACCTGGGTACAGAATGGAGGAGAACCCTCGTGGGTATGTAAGCGACCGGACACCTGTGATGGGTAACCCTCTATATACAACGGTTCCCGTTGTGAAGGTGGGCTCCTATCCAGGTAAGGCACTAGGACAATCTGGCTTCCGGGCTGTCTATGTCGGTCTGGCTCGCTATACCCTGTAGTACCATAATCTGGATTAAGGGCATCTTTCCAGTATCCAAGATGGCGTCCCGGCATGGGACGTGAACGGGACATGCGCAGTGCAGCACCTAGGCCGGAAGTGACGACGGAGTGGTGACGCAACAGAGGGCGGCCTCTGATGACGCAAGGCGACGGACAGCAGGCGATACTCCCTTCCTGGTGACTGGATCGTGACAACAGTGAGTTGCTAATGGGACCCAGCGATCGCACAGCTGCGGCGTTCAACCTACACAGCATCAAGTTATAACATAGCTATAAGTTTTTGAAAGTGTCTTTTGATCTATTGCTCAGCTCCTCCCTTAGTATGTGCACATCCACTGGCTGTGTATTGATGTAAATGCAGCCGATGGGTTTGTCCTTTTCATATTCACCATATATATATGAATGTTTGACACATGCACTTGAAAGATGTCTCACATGGGATTAATATCGGATATATGTAACTGATGATATTTGTTTTATTCCTGTATTTGCTATTTTTGCAACTATGTTTATGTATTGGTTAACATTGAACACGCCCCTTGGGGTGGGACGTGTAGTGATCACATGATGTGTAATGTAATTAGCTCACCTTTATAACTGCTCACACTTGATTTGTATTTGTGCTTGAGAAAGGCTCAGCATTGGAGCCGAAACGTTGTACCGCAAGGTTGATTAAAACCACCTTTACTTTTTCAAGACCGGTGTGCCGTCCTTTTTCCGGATCTATATATATATATATATATATATGTATACTGTATATATATAATATATATATATATATATATATATATATATATATATATTTATATATATATTTACTAACTATCTAATGTAATTGGATAAGGAATAGGATCCAGATGAAAGCCCAGAGCACAGCAATGACACTGCTCTCTCTCTCAGAACTGCAAAGAAACTGCAGAAAATGGCTGTTGGGGAGGTTCTTATATAGTAAGGGGTAGGCAACTTTCCTATTGGTTGCTAGGGATGTTGCTAAGCTCTGACAATGATATTGCAGCCTTCTCATTGGCCCACAAGCAAGAAGGGAGGTTACTGATGCAAAAAAAAATCTAGAATATTTGCGATTATGAATATATAGCACTATATTCTGCATCTTCGCAAATTCTCGAAGTACCGATATTCACAATAAAAATTTGCAATTACAATATTCACAATCAACACTATTCTTAGAATTCTCGTGCTTTGAACCAACTCCTTAGACCTTGAACTAAGCATATCACAATGTATCAATTTTCTTCATATTGTGTTTTTGAATAAAAATCATAATTTGCTTAGAAATATATTGTTTCTGTATGTCCATCATTTGTGATGGATCTCAGAATCTGAATTCCTGATGACAGGAACTGAAGAATGATAGTAAATGGATGACAGCAAAAATAAATGAAGGAGATGTCAGTAAAGTAATGAAGCAGGCTGATGATGATAATAAGAGGTAATGAAGCAGGAAAATAAAGATACCCAAAAATGAACACATAATTCTTGTATCTATACCTGCATTGTATCTCTAAGGGTTTTGCTGACCCTTTGCGGAACCATTTATTTCAATGGGTCCGCAAAACACCGGAAGTTATTCCGTGTGCATTCCGTTTCCGTATTTCCGTATTTCGGTTCCACAAAAAATACATGTCCTATTATTGTCCATATTACAGACAAGGATCATACTATTCTATTAGGGGCCAGCTGTTCCGTTCCGCAAAATACTAAATGCACACGCAAAATACATACGGTCGTGTGCATGAGCCCTAACTCCACACCACTGATGCTCAATGTCCCTAAATGTTTTCCAATTAAGGGTGCTAAGACCCACAGACAAGAAAACCAAACTGGACTGGAATCAAATCAAAGATAATCATAAACTACACAGACAAGGATAAACTAAATAAGGAACTAAAAGATTCCAGATACAAGAATATCAATATGGCAAATTGAAAACAGAGACTACAATTATTTAAAGAAAGGCTGTCCAATCAGGAACTTCTACCTCAACTTGCTTGGCCTGCATCAGTGATTAGCTGATACACTAATAAACTAACAACAAACAAACTAATAAATAGGAGAAGATAACACAACCGGTAAAGACCTGCCGGCCATAGTCAGAAGCCCGTTTGAAAACTTATAGAAAACAGGATACTAAAAAGTAATATGAACCTAGCCCTACAGCGCAGAACTGCATTTTCATTCCTGCTGGATGTTCTTAGAAACAATCGAAAAGTTTACTAGTTTGTCAAGTTAAGCATCCCTTTAGTTTGGCTGAGATTATAAAGCAGCAGGAGAGTAAGCTCCTACTAAATAACATTATGTTGCAAATTGCTGTATATTGCAAAGATTACTGAATATAGGTGAAAATCACTAGTGTTGATCAAGTACCAAAGTGCTCAGGTGTTATGGTGCTCGAGTAGAATACTTTGGGATGCTCGGTTGCTCTACAGAGCACTAGAGCATAATGGAAATCAATGGGAGAACCCAAGCATTAAACCAGACACCCCCTGCTCTGAAGAGGGGAGGGTGTCTGGTTCACAGAAAAAGGTCAGAAAATTATGGAAACATCACCGAAATGGTTCGGGAACAGCATGGGGAGGATGTAAGGATGCATCTTGTACTCGCACTCACTGCTGGGAATAGTGTTGTCCAAATAGAACACCACTTTTCAGACTGACAATAATACGCACATAAATAAAATCGATTTTAGAGGGAAAATTGTTAGGATACATTCTTTCCTGTATATTTACTTGTATATAAAGTCCTAGTGCTGCCAGAAATTACATGGAAGAGGCACTCCAATACACACATTGTGGTACAATTGTGGTACAATTGTTCAGGTAGTGGGACTTCTACATAAAGCCTATGCACAAAGTGAAAGGGCTGCCAAAAATTACAAGGAGCCGGAACTCTAATACACCCTTTATTACACATAAAGGAGGGCATCATACACACCCATGATTGATGGCCTGATGGTGACCCTCATAAACATTTAGAGCAAGGGCCTGCTGGTGACCCTCTAAAACATTAGGGAGGAGGGTCTGCTGCTGAGCTGACCCTTTAAAAAATTATATGCAAGGGCCTGCTGATGATCTGACCATCTAAAACATTAGGGATGAGGGTCTGCTGCTGAGAATACCCTCTAAAACATTAGGGGCGAAGGCTTGCTGCTAATAAGCATGTTGATATGATGGAGGATGAGGAGGAAGACGAGAAAAGGAAGATTGAACTATATACCCTATTTTGTGGTGGAAGGGGTGGATGGGAATACAGTGTATTCAATACACCATAAAAGCCACATTTAAAGTGCCTTTATGTTCAGTTGCTTTTCTGTGGTGGAGTAGAGAAGTCAGGGGCAATCCAGGCCTTTTTCATTTTGATAAGAGTCAACCTGTCAGCATATTCAGTTGAAAGGAGGGTGCGCCTAACAGTTATTATGCCCCCAGCAGCACTAAATACCCACTCTGACAAAACTCTGGCAGCAGGGCAGGCAAGCACGTCCAAGGCGTAGAGTGCCAGTTCATGCCATTTGTCCAGCTTGGACACCCAATAGTTGTAAGGCACAGAGGGATCATTGAGGATGCAGACACGGTCTGCTACTTACTCCTTCACCATCTTCCAAAATGTTTCCCTCCTTGTGACAGTAGGCCGTGCATCAGTGTGAGGGTGCTGGCGGAGTGTCATGAAACTGTCCCAGGCCTTGGAGAGTGCTGCCCTGCCTCTGTTAATACTGCTGTGTGTTCCCCTCATCTCCCCTCCTCGGTTGCCCAAGGAACTACATACTCTGCCGTCAGCGTTTTTGGAGCAATTTTTCCACAAGGACCTTCTGGTATTACACCATTTTGCTAGTCCTCTCTACCACAGTAATGCGATATTGGAAGTTCTCTTTGTAGCGGGGGTCGAAAAAGGGTGAACAACCAGTAATCAGTGTTGGCCAAAATACATATACCCCGATGGTCACGGGAAAGGCAGCATAACATAAATTCAGCCATGTGTGCCAGAGTCCCAATAGACAAGACTTTGCTGTCATCATCAGAGTCATGAGGATAACTCTCAATCTCTTCATCCTCTTCCTCCTCTTCGACCCATCCACACTGAACAGATAGAATGAACCTGCTATGGTTACTACCCTCTGTAGCAGAGGCAACCGTCTCGTGCTCCTCCTCTTCCTCATCATCCAATTTGCACTGAGAAGATGAACTGAGGGTGGTCTGGCTATCACCCTGTGTACTGTCACTTGTGAAGAGTGAAAGCTGACTGGAAAGGCGACAACCATGTTGCAACTGGCATTCCCCTGCCATCTGCTGCTTTCAAAGCCTGGCCAACATTTGGAATGTGGAGTTCCAGCGCGTGCTCACGTTGCACAACAGTCGGTGAGCTGGCAATTGCAGCTTTGCCAAACTGGGGGCAGCTGTAGATGATTTTTGTAAATGGGCACACACGTGGCACTCCTTCACCAGTAGCTCAGGCAAATTGGGGTAGGTTTTGAGAAACTGCTGAACCACTAAGTTGAACACGTGGGCTAGGAAGGGTATGCGTGTGAGCTTGCCAAGCTACAAAGCTGCCACCAAGTTATGGCCATTATCAGACACAACCATGCCTGGTTGTAGTATGAGTGGCGAGAGCCACAGCTCAGTTTGGTCCCTTATCCCCTGCCACAGCTCTGTGGTGGTCTGCTGTTTGTCACCTAAGCAAATTAGTTTCAGCTCGGCCTGTTGTCGCTTCCCCACTGCAGTGCTACACTGCTTCCAGCTACTGACTGATGGCTGACTGGTGCTGCAAGATGAGAATTCAGAGGTGGAAGTGGAGGCGGAGAAGGGGGGGTTGCAGCTATTAATGTAGGTGGTGGCGGAAATCCTAATAGAAGTAGGGCCCACAATCCTTGGCGTTGGTAGCACCTGTGCCATTCCAGGGTATAACTCGCTCCCAGCCTCCACAACATTCACCTAGAGTGCCGTCAGGAAAATGTAGCATCCCTGGCCAAAAGTCCATGTGTCAGGCTGCGGAAAGCCTCAGTGTCCACAAGTCTAAAGCGGCAACATTTCTAGGGCCAGCAATTTGGAAAAGTGCTCATTTATGGTGCTTTGATACCATGTGGCGGATCATGCTAGTGTTCACGCCCCTACTCATTTTGGTACGGCACAGGTTACAAATGATAATTCTTTTATCGACCGCTCTTTCCTCGAAAAAGTGCCAGACTACTTGGCAAGGGAGATTGGTGAAAGGGGGTTCTCCGGGGAACAGTTGCGGGCCTGTTTGGTGTGGCCCGCCTTCTCCCTTTTGCCACCCCACTGCCTCTTCCAGCCTGTTGTGGTGCTGCAGATCCTTCCCCCTATGTACTGCTGTCCTTGCTCGGTTTGCCACCTTCCCAGGTTGGGCCAGTGATTTCATCGTCCACCACCTCCTCTTCCATTTCCTCACTCTTGTCTTCTTTCTGACTTTTGACCTAACAAGAACCTCACTTATTGGCAACTCTGTCTCATTATCATCATCCACCTTGAGAAACACTAATTGCCCTTCCCCACCATCATCTTCTTCTGACTGTGGATGCACAAGAGTTTGGGAATCAGTTTATAAGATCTTCTCATGTCCCTCTTCAAGCCAGCTTGGCGAGAGGCCCAAATAAAGGAATGGCGATAAAAAGAGCTTCTTGGAATATCCAAGAGTGGGATCACTTGTTTGCCAAGACTCTCCATGGTGGGTGGAAGGAGTATCAGGGTGTGGATTCTGTTGACCAGACTCTTGGCTACTGAGACTGGACTTTGTGGAAGACAGGGTGGTGCTTAACCGACTGGAAGAATTATCAATGACCACCTCGTCACACTGGTGTGACTTCAAGAGTGGTGTCCTGCGCCACCCTGCAAACTGGAACATGAAGCTAGGTATCGTGGATGAGCGTGTTTCTTGTGCTCTGGCAGCAGGCACAGTTTCACCGCGCCCAGGGCCACGGCCTCTGCTTGCACCATCAGCAGCACGGATACTTCCTCATCCCTTACTGCTCGCCTTGAGCATATTAAATGGTATATATGCTTGCAAGTATGTCACATGCACAGTAGCGCAGGTTTTGTAAGTGTATGTGCAAATAAATTACACTGAATGTCACAGATATTTAGGATGCGCAAACGTTATACAGGAGATGTAGTGCAGGTAATGTTGCTGTCACCTGCGGCTAAGAAAAAATTACCCTGAATGTCACAGATATTTAGGAAGCGCCAACGTTATACAGGAGATGTAGCGCAGGTAATGTCGCTGTCACCAGCTGCTAAGAAAAAATTACACTGAGTGTCACAGATATTTAGGATGAGCAAACGTTATACAGGAGATGTAGCGCAGGTAATGTCGCTGTCACCAGCGGCTAATAAAAAATTACACTGAAAGTCACAGATATTTAGGATGCGAAAACGTTATACAGGAGATGTTGCACAGGTAATGTCGCTGTTAGCAACGGCCAAACAATTGAGCTGAATGTCACAGATATTTAGGATGCGCAAATGTAACACAACAGATATAGCAGAGGTTGTGTCACTGTCAGCAGCGGCCAAACAATTGCACACAATTTAGAGCAGGTTGCGCTAATAATATGTATTGCCAGATAAAAGAATAGTCCTTAAAAGGACTTTTGGGTCTTTAACACCTTTCAACACTAAACCCTGCCTAAAAAAAAAAAAAATTCCTGTCCTTATACTATCTGTCCCTTCTGCTGCAGCTCGCTCTTACTAAGTCTGAGCCGAACCACATGTCATCGGGTGCTATATAGCACCTGATGACACGTTCCGGCCAGCTAATCACTGTAATGCCAGTAACCAACATGGCTACGGCATTACAGTGAGTGCCAGTACTACCCTCACATTTATTTGCTGTGTAGCAGCCAACAAACGTGCGGGGAGGAGACTCAGGACTCAAAATGGTGTTCGGCCGAGCATGCTCGCCCAACACAAAAAATCTGATAGAATCCACTATGGATCATGTAAGAGTTTAGCTATGTAGCATGCAGAATTTAATTCAGCTCTGGGATGTAAGATAAATAAAACTATTTTACTGCAAATTTTACTTATTTTTATACATATTTTTAAATTAATTTCAAATATACAGAAATAATTCTTACCTAAAATAGTTATGCAGACATACTATACTTTTACCAAATTCAGTTCATTTTTGCCTAACTCTTAAATAATGTACTTCCAATTCTGATAAATAACCTTAATTTATGAAACATTATAAACAGTATACAAGAATCAAAAATGTCACGATCAGAATTTTAAAAAGTAATCCAAGGATAATCCAGCAATGTACTGAGAGAATTATAGATTTTCAGGTTGAGTAATCTTTTATTTCATTTAATTTTATTGCCTTTTCACAGAAAAACTTCACACTGAGGCAGCTGCCCCCGGTCACCTGATTGAAACCACATTTCCAAATAGAATAAGTGCAATGAAGCATTCTACAGCATGATGACATTGTTACATAGTTGGTAAGGTTGGAAAAAGACACTTGTTTATCAAGCCTAACATATAATTCTACAGTGTGAAGGAAAAACCACTATGAGGCAGATGCCGTTTGCCCCATATCAAGGGAGAAAAATTCCTTCCTGACACCAAATATTATTTAGGATAAATCTTTTAATCAATGTCCCATCTCCAGAAATCTAGTACCCATAACTTGCAATATTTATACATTGAAGAAAGTAATCCATACGTTTATTCAGCTTGTCCGCAATCTCCTCCAAAGTTGCAAGAGACAAGATAGGAGGATTTCTCAACAGCTTTGTGGCTTAAAAAAATAATAATCACAGATTGTACCAACTTTTTAATATTTATGCCATGCTTCCTGCTAACCAAAGGATTAAAAAGTGGGTGTGATATACCAGTAGGGGTATGACCTAAAATTTTTAGACAGATTTATTGCTACTAAAACCAGAACATTTGGCCAATTTTGGTGTATATCTACGCTATATTAAAAAATTCAAGTGTTTTTTAGCATATGTTACTGCTGCTCCAGCATTATGCATGAAGCAATCTTTAGTTTCTTCACATACCACTGTTTTCCTTGAGTTTGTCCCTTTGGTACGGCTGTTTTAACCCTTACGATATGAGGATCTTCTCAAGATGGCTCCTCTGCCAGTTCTCTGAGGCCAAAACTACCTTCCCTCACTTCACATACACACTTGCTGTAGCCAGCAGCTTCCTGCCAGCCAATCAGGTTTGATTACTGAATGACACGCCTTCTCACTTTGAAGTCTAATGCAGGCATGCAGTGCCCCTCTTTCTTTTGTTTATTCTAAAGGGAAGACAGACAAGCCCTAGCAACAGTCTTTTAAGGGACCAGTGGAAAGGGACAGGGGACATTAATGAAAGCTGTTATTATAATGTATTCACAGATATTTTGACAATCATTGACAGACTAACTCAGATATATGGTACATACCTAGCTGTAATAAAATAGCAAATAAAAAAAAAATATGACAGTTACACTTTAACTTTAGAACAGTCCAAAATGCTTTTTAATAAATTTGTCACAATTCATTCCAGCAATACTTTTTTCTAGACTGATATATGAAATGCCAGTACTAATAGATGTGTCCTATAGTGTGGCTTGTGAGTCATGGTAAAGTCTACATTACTGTGACTTTAGGTGCAAATCTTTTATTTTAAAATACTTCTGAAAGGCCTGCCCTTGTTCATTTCATCCAATCAGACAGCCCCTTTAAGAGAAAAGAGAATTTGTATTCTATAGCTTATACTTTGGAATGATGAAAATTAAATTTATCAAATTCCCCCTTTTTCATTTTTATCAACATTTAACATAAAGTAAACATTTTACATTGAAATTGCTGTCCAGTCTGAGTGCAGCAAGAGCAGGAAGAGCTGAGCAGATTAAAATATACTTGATGGGAAAATATTCAGAAGAACAGGTTGTCTTACTTCAGAAAATAGTAATTATGGTGTAGACCAAATTAATAAAAGACACTTCTCAATGTTTTGTGATTGTCCTTATTGCCTGCTTTTCTGGCTTGATTCATTTTTATTTATCACATTATACACTACTCTTTTTCCAGGGGTTATGACCACCCTGCAATCCATCAGTAGTGGCTGTGCTTGCAGACTATAGGAAAAGTGCCAGTCTCTCTAATGGCCGGGACCGTGGGAGTGCGCATAGGCCAGAGATTTTTCCTTTAGTGTGCAAGCATGGCCACCGTCGCAGGATTGCAGGGTGGTCGTAACTAGTGTTGAGCGAATCAAAGTATTCAAAGTTCACTTCAATCCGAATTTCAGGAAAAATTAGATTTGCCACGAAGCTGAGTTTCCTCACACTTCGTGGTAACAAATCTATTTTCCCTGAAATGGTGGCGAAAAAAAAAAAAAAACATACTCAGTGATACTCACCTCATCCATTTGCACATGAGAAGCCCTTCATGGCCATCTTAATTGACGATAACGTGCCAAATCTCACGCATTGTGACATATGACATCATGGCACAAGATGGCCATGATGCATGGTGTCTTCAATCAAGATGGCAGCGGCGGATAAGGTGAGTATTTTTTTTACTGTTTAACCTCTGAAAGCCCTCATTTTTTATTTCAGATGCCGATGAACGTGAATTCTGAGCGGTTAAATGATAAGGGGGCGGCGCAATCACTGTTTCCCATCATTGCACCCGCTACAAACAAAGAAATGCACTTCATGACAAAGTAATTCGTCACGAGGCGAATTTCTTTGTGAAATTAGCAAAAGCAGCCAAATCGAATTTTCCATAACTTCGCTCATATGGATAATAACAATACATTAGTAAGTGCCTTGTATTAAAGTTGTCTACATAATAAATGCCATTTGCTGAGATGACACAACCCATTTAATTGAAATCCCTGCTCATTCTGACCTTAAGGGTCCAATTGCCATCCTACTTAGTGATTGACCATTTTCTCTATATGAGTAAATATACAGAAATAGCTTTCATTTTCTGATTAGGACCAATCACTGGACGCCTAAGCTGAAATGAGTTAGGCTACTTTCACACTCGCGTATTGTGCAGATCCGTCATGGACAGATCCGTTCAGATAATACAACCGTCTGCATCCGTTCAGAACGGATGCATTTGTATTATCTTTAACATAGTGTCACGGATGAAGTTGCAGATAGCTGGAAGTTATGAATAAACGTCCGACTGGCTTGATCCCAAACTAAGGAGCATATAGGTGACCCCTATAAAACCCTAAGAGCTCACCCTGACTGCTAAGCACATACAAGGGTCTCAAAGGGAGACCATTGTATGCCCACATACCTAAGAAAACCCTATAATAGTTAGAGGACACGACCACCGGCTCCCTGCACTACATACGGAGGAAGTAGTATAAACTGTAAAGTGAGGCAGTATGGGAGGGAATATAAAGGAAAAAGGGAGAGTCTAAATAGGGGACACCTGGGAGAAGAAAATGAGATGAGAAAGTGAAACCAAAACAAAGAACATCATGCAAGAGGTAGAGAAGGACGTCTGTCAGATCTTCTCACAGAACTGGCAGTGACACATAGCCAAGAGGGATCCGTCTCGAACACCATTGAAAGTCAGTGGAGGACGGATCCATTTTCTATTGTGCCAGATTGTGTCAGTGAAAACGGATCCGTCCCCATTGACTTGCATTGTGTGCCAGGATGGATCCTCTTGGCTCAGTTTCATCAGACTGACACCAAAACGCTGCAAGCAGTGTTTTGGTCTCCGTCTCCAAATTTGAATGGAGACTGATCGGAGGCAAACTGAGGCATTCTAAGCCAATCCTTTTCCATTCAGAATGCATTAGGGCAAAACAGTTTTAGACAGCTTGTGAGAGCCCTGAAAGGATCTCACAAATGGAAAGCCAAAACGCCAGTGTGAAAGTAGCCTAAACTGAATCCTTGCACACAAATTGATACATCAAACTACTTAGCTCCTTGTAGATTAAAAAGCATCTGTTAGCAGGATTAACCCTATGAAAATGGGGTATAATGCCTGGTAGGGTTCATCGTGCTGAGTAAAGTAAAGTCTTACTTATCTCTTTCCATTGCACCATTTCAAAGTTATTACTGTTTTGTTAGTATGCAAATTAACTACCTAGGCCCTTGGAGCACCAGATATTCATTACCCCTCACCTATGGCCACTCCCACCTTCCCCTTGATTGACAGGATAAGGCATCTCATCTGGCCCTGCAAGGTTGCGCCTGTTCCGTAGTCTCCTTTTTCGAAATACACGCAAAACTCAGTAAGCAGCTGCTCTGTGCATGTGCTGATATAGGAAATTATGGCACAGGTGTGAGATGACAGAGCCAGGCGAGATGCCTTGTCCTGTAAATCAAGGGGAAGGTGGGAGGGACTATAGGTGCAGAGCAGTGAAGATCTGGTGCTCCGAGGGGCTCAGGCCACCCCCCTCAGTGCATCAATAAGATAGTTTGTATCCCAAAAAAAAATACTATAACTCTGGAATGGCACAACGGAAAGAGATCAATAAGACATCATTTTACTCAGCAGGATCAGGGCTACCAGACATTATGCCTGATTTTTTAGGGTTAATCCTGCTGACATATGCTCTTTAATCTAATACTGCATAGTTTGTAAATAAAAGTGAAATTACAGTACATATGCAAGTGGCAAGTTTTGCAAAATGTGTGCAAATATTCCAGGATTTGGAACTTTAGCCTTATCGCTGTTTTTCAAGTGCGTTATAGCATCTTTTAAAAGTGGCACATTGATTTCCTGTAGAGAGTGCATCATGCTGAACTGTTCAGTTCATCTACAAGGCACTTGTTACTGAGTCATTACATATCATAAATGTCAACTGAAATTGTGTTGCTTTTTATCACCACAATATTTAATTAAATGCTTTACAGCTTCATCAAGTGAAGTCTTACATAAATTATTAATGCGCATTGTATGCAACCTTTAATAACAATGCGTTCAGCAGTAGTTACAATAGACTGTTATAAAATGCAGCCCAGAGAGTTGTAGATAGTTATATATACAGCAATTGTGTTTGACAAAACTATTTTTAGTATATAATAAGGGTTGAGCGAACACCTGGAAGTGACCCGAACTTGATCCCGAAAACTAACCCTATTGAAGTTAATGAGGACCCGAACTTTGGGGCACTAAAATGGCTCCAAAAAAGTCATAGAAAGGGCTAGAGGGCTGAAAAAGGAAGCAAAATAGGGGTAAGAGCAGGACAATTGCCCTGCAAGCAAATGTGGATAGGGAAATTAATTAAAATAACATAGAATTTAAATAAAAGTAATAAATAATGATCTTGAACTAGGAGATGGAGGTCAAAGTGGAGTAGGAGGTTGAGGAGGCGGTGGACGTGGCAGTGCAGGTGGAATTGGAACACAATTTTTGTAGTTTTTTAATTTTTTTAATTTTTTTTATAAATTTGTGAAAACCCCCAAACATTGGGAAATATAAAAAAGAAAACAAAGAGAAAGTGCGCTGGGTGCGGCCGGTATACTTGTCTATTCTGCACAAGGTACGGACAAATCCTGTGGGATCCATGCCTGGTTCATTTTAATGAACGTGAGCTTGTCCACATTGGCTGTGGACAGGCGGCTGCGCTTGTCTGTGATCACCCCTCCACCGCGCTGAACACACGTTCGGACAATACACTGGCCACATGGCAGGCCAGCACCTCCAAGGCGTAAAGAACAAGCTCATGCCATATGCCAAATTTAGAGACCCAGAAGTTGAATAGGGCAGACCCATCAGTCAGTACGTGTAGGCATGTGCACATGTCATGTTCCACCATGTTGCTGAAATGCTGCCTCCGGCTAAGACGTTTCATAACAGCTGGTGGTGCTGGTTGTTGTGGCGTGCTGAGAAAGCTTTTCCACATTTCGGCCATGCTAACCATCCCTTCTGAGGTGATAGCGGTGCCCCAGCTGTGTTGGCGACTTCTTCCTCCTCCTCTGCCGTCGCTTTGTGCTTCCAATCAGCCCACTGTGTCTGGTGGGAATGCCATCAGCCTTGTGTCTACCAGCGTGCGTTTGCATCTTCCGATCACGCTCCAGTGACGGAATTAAGGATGGCACGTTGTCCTTGTAGCGGGGATCCAGCAGGGTGGCCACCAAGTAATCAGCACTGGTTAGAATGTGGTCAACTCATCGGTCGTTGCGTAGGCACTGCAGCATGTAGTCGCTCATGTGTGCCAGGCTGCCCAGAGGCAACCACAAGCTGTCCTCTGTGGGAGGTGTATCGTCTGTGTCCTCTGTATGCCCCCAGCCACGCTCCAGAGATGCCCATGAGCTGCTTTGGGTGCCACCCTGCTGTGAACACGGTTCCGCCTCCTCATCCTCCAGAACTGTGCCATGGCTGGACAATTGTGTACCTGGCCTCTGTTGGTGCAGGAACCCAGCCTCCGAGCCACTTGTGAATGACTAGTCTGATAACCGTGGAAATGATCCCTCTTCCTCCGCGTCTTCCTCCTGTGCCACATCCTCTTCCATCATCGCCCAAAACGTTTTTTCATGGAGACATAGAAGTGGGTTAGTAACGCTGAGGACTGCGTCATAAGCACTAGCCATGTTGGTGGAGTACTCGAAACAGCACAACGCGGCACACACATCCTGCATGGAGGCCCACTCGTTGGTGGTGAAGTGGTGCTGTTCCGCCGAGCGACTCACCCGTGTGTGCTGCAGCTGAAACTCCACTATCACCTGCTGCCGCTCACACAGTCTCTCCAGCATGTGCAAGGTGGAGTTCCACCTTGTGGGCACGTCGTATATGAGGTGGTGAGCGGGAAGGCCGAAGTTACGCTGTAGCGCAGACAAGCGAGCAGCAGCAGCAGCAGCAGCAGGGTGAGAACGCCAAAAGCGCGCACAGATGGCCCGCACTTTCTGCCACAGCTCTGATATATCGGGATCATTTTTCAGGAACCTCTGCACCACCAAATTTAGCACATGCACCAGGCAAGGGATGTGCGTCAAACAAGCTAGTCCCAGAGCTGCTACGAGATTTCGCTCATTATCGCACCCCACCAGGTCGGGATTGAGGTTCAGTGTCACCAACTACTCATCAGTCTGTTGCTCCATGCCCGCCCACAGCTCCTGCGTGGTGTGGGGTTTTTCCCCCAAACAGATGAGTTTCAAAACAGCCTGCTGTCGTTTCCGCCTGGCTGTGCTGAAGTTAGTGGTGAAGGTGTTATGCTGACCAGATGAGGAGGCGGTAGAGGAGAAGGCAGAGTAGGAGCCAACAGGAGGCAAAGAGAAATGTCCTGCAATCCTCGGTGGCGGAAGGACATGCGCCAAACTGCTATCCACCTCAGGCCCAGCTGCCACTGCACCTAACCAGTGTGCTGTTAGAAAGATATAATGTCCATGCCCATATTTATTAATCCACGTATCAGTGGTTATGTGAACCTTGCCACAGATGGCGTTGCGCAGTGCACACCTAATTTTGTCCGCCACTTGTTTGTGCAGGGCGGGGATGACTCGCCTGGAAAAGTATTGGCGGCTGGGAACCATGTACTGTGGGACAGCCACCGCCATAAGTTTTTTAAAAGTCTCTGTCTCCACCAGACGAACGAGAGCATTACAAATGCACAGCTTTCCAAATTACTGGCCCTGGAAATGTCATTTAGGGTTGTGGACACTAAGGCCTTCCGCAGCCTGATGTCAGCTGCTGTCCCACATTACGCAGTCTGCAGCCGCCGCAATTTTTCAAGGTGTGCCGTGCCCGACTTACACCAACATGTGTCCTGTAACATCACACGTGCACTGACCAACCCAGTTACTGGGAAGGTCCACTTAGCCATAGACACATAGACAAGTGCATTCGGCCAGGGATGCTACATTTCCTGACAGCACACTGGGTGAACGTTGTGGAGGCAGGGAGTGAGTCGCACCCTGGGATGGCACAGGTGCCATCGACGCAAAGCATTGCAGGCCCCACGTCGATCAGGGTTTCTGCCAGCACCTACGTTAGTGGCTCCAACCCCCACTTCTTCTCCTCCTCCAATTCCACCTCCAAATAATTCACACGCAGCACCAATCAGACATCAGTCGGTAGCTGGAAGCAGTGTAGCACTGCAGTGGGGAAGCATGAACAGGCCGTGCTGAAGCTGATATGCTTAGGGGACAAAAATAACACTGCCGCAGAGCTGTAGCAGGGGATAAGAGACCAGACTGAGCTGGGGCTCTCGCCACTCAACCTAGAACCAGGTATGGTTGTGTCTGATAATGGCCATAACTTGGTGGAGGCTTTGGAGCTCAGCAAGCTCACACACATCCCATGCCTAGCACATGTCTTCAACTTAGTGGTTCAGCGGTTTCTCAAAACCTACCCCAATTTGCCTGAGCTACTGGTGAAGGTGCGCCGCGTGTGTGCACATTTCCGCAAGTCATCCACAGCTTCAGCTAGTCTGTCAATGCTGCAGCAGAGCGGGAAATTGCCAGCTCGCCGGTGTTATGCCACGTGAGCACATGCTAGAACTCGACGTTCCACATGTTGGCCAGACTTTGTGAGAAGCAGAAGGCAGTAGTTGAATACCAGCTTCAACATGGCCACCACCATTCCAGCCAGCTTCCGCTATTCACAAACGAGGAGTGGGCATGAATGTCTGATATATGTGAGGTTTTAAGAAACTTTGAGGTATCAACACAGATGGTGAGCGGCGATAACGCTATTATCAGCTTAACCATCCCACTTCTGTGTCTACTCAAACGCTAACTGCTCACAATTAAGGGCGACACTTTGCATGTGGAAGAGGTGGAAATGGGGAAAGACATTACACAGGGTGATAGCCAGACCACCCTCAGTTCGTCTTCTCAGTGCGAATTGGAAGATGAAGAGGAGGAGGAGCAGGAGATGGTTGCCTCTGCTACAGAGGGTAGTACCCATCGGAGTTTAATTCCATCTGTTCAGCGTGGGTAGGCAGAAGAGGAGAAAGAGGATGAGGAGATTGAGAGTGATCCTCCTGATGACGTTTGTGAAGTCTTGCCTGTTGGTTCTCTGGCACACATGGCTTACTTAATATTAGGTTGCATTTCCAGCAACCCGCTGGGTCAGCTCACCTGCAGGTCCTCACATATAATTTTTTAGAGGGTCAGCTCACCTGCAGACCCTCACACATAATTGTTTAGAGGGTCAACTCACCAGCAGGCCCTCACCTACAATCTTTTACAGGGTCAGCTCAGCAGCAGGCCCTCACCTACAATCTTTAACAGGGTCAGCTCACCTCAAGGCCCTCGCATATTATTTTTTAGAGGGTCAGCTAACCAGCAGGCCATCAATCATAATTTTTCAAGGGTGTATGATGCCCTCCTTTATGTGTATTAAAGGGTGTATTGGAGTGGCGGTTCCTTGTAATTTTTGGCAGCCCTGTCACTTGTGCATAGGCTTTATGAGTATAGGAGTCCCACTACCTGAACAATTGTACCACAATGTGAATGAGGCCCTCCTTTATGTGATATACAGGTTGTATCGGAGTGCCTCTTCCTTGTAATTTTTGCCACCACTTGCACTTTATATACAAGTAAATATACAGGAAAGAATGTTTCCTAACAATTTTTCCTCTTAAACCAATTTTATCTTTGGTTTTGTGCGTATTATTATCAGTCTGTAAAAGTGGCATACTACTCGGACAACAACATTCCCAGCAGCAACCTAGGAGTCCAAAATGCATCCAGACATCCTCCCTATGCTGTTCCCGAACCAATTCAGTGGTGTTTCCATCAATTTCTGACCTTTTCATGTGAACCAGACACCCTCCCCTTTTCAGAACAGGGGGTGCCTGGCTAAATGCTAGGGTTCTTCCATTGACTTCCATTGTGCTCAGGTGTTTGGCCCGAGCACCCGGGCAGTTTGGTGCTCGATCAACACTAATACACGCCAAAAAAGGCTTTAATTTTCTCACTTCATCACACAATGGCTTATAAGCCCTTTTTCTTTTTCCCCAATAATACATGCCAAAAAAAGGCTTTGGAACATATAACTGCGGCCGTGAATGGCAAAAAATACTTTTTTTTTTGGCCCTAGTACACACCAAAAAGGACTGTAATTTTCTCACTTCAACACACAATGACTAATAAGCCTTTTTCCTTTTCCCCCACTAATACGCACGAAAAAAGACTTTAGAATAAATAACTGCGGCCGTGAATGCAAATATTTTTTGGGCCACTAATACAGGCTAAAAAGGGCTGTAATTTTCTCACTTCAACACACAATGGCTAATAAGCCCCTCCCCCCATTAATACACAACAACAAAAAAGACTTTAGAACATATATACAGTATAACTGCACCACACAAGGGCTAATAAGACCCCAAATAACAAGAATGGTTTGCTGGAATTACAGAGGCACTGCAAACCTGAAATGAGCAGCAGTATAATGGCAGAGTCCTAGAGATCCGCAGTCAGTGCAGCAAGGTGTAATAGGATAGTTCCTATTACCTAGACTGTAAAAAACACTATTGAACCCTGTTCTGCTTTAATACTGTGGAATAATTTCTCCCTATCCTTTCCCTACACTTCCAATGCTCTTTCCCTGAACTTTCATTGAGCACAATATACGTTTTCAAGTCTTTCCTAACACTGTCCCTAGCGCCTGCTAATGTCTCTCCCTGCACTAAGTACACTGGAAAATGGCTGAATCCTAGATGGCTGATGCTATTTATAGAGCTGTGACATCACAGGGCTAGCTGGCTGCTGATTGGCTGCATTCATGGCATTGTGGGTGATCCCTCGTTCCCAGAGTTCCTTGCTCCATGTCCTAACATGTGCAGCAGCCATTTTAGGAAAAAATGTGATTCGTTACCAAGAAGCGTGAGGAAATTCAGAGTCAGTGTGAATCGAATAATTCCTGAAGTTCGGATCGAATTCCACTTCGGCAGCTCAGATTCGCTCATCTCTAATTATAATATTCTGTAACGGCACCGTTTCCGCAGACAAGGGGTTAAAATCCGTTTAGGCGATATGCCCCTTTCCGAGAGACAGGCACAGCTACTGCAGAACACCAACCTCCCGAACTGGATACAAAATAGCACTCCAAACTGGAACCTCACAAGTAGCTGTCAGTCAGACGAACAGGAAAAGCGTATCCGTCAGCTTACACTCCTGGCAATCAGTCTCCAACAGCATACAGGGAATCTCCCCAATGACGAGACAAGGCTCCGTGATCAGGGTCAAGCAGTGGTCTGAAGTGCTGGCACACCCAGCCTGGTTTTTATTACAGTTTTTGCAGATACAGGACAGATACAACATATCCCCACAATGCATCATGGTTTCCTCCCCTCTGTCCCGGAGACGACCGAACACAATCCAATTATCTCTCAGGACAAAGGGGAGATCACCAATACACATGTGGAGACAACAGGACAGGAATCACCACCCAAACACACAATGGCACACCCCCACAGCAAACACAGACATTTAACATATCCCCAGATAGCTCAAGTCTGAGTGCATATCATTAGGTGAATGGCACTCAGAATACACGAATACAATAATATTAGCTATCTGGGTGCCCTCACATAACATACAATTTAACCGAACGCATAATAACATAAAATACAATTCTACAGACAGACCCAAGCTGTGCGGCCGGTCTGTCCTCTCCTTTACAGTCACTATGGGCCATAATCCTGAGGCAAGAGGCTTTTAAACAGTCCTCTCCAAAACCCAGTGGCGAGGTTGGTTTCGCCACACATCTCCCCCCCCCAGGGAAGACTAACCAGATACCTGACCTCACGCCGGTCGGTACCTGAGTTAGTCTGGCAGGCCACCCACAACAAAATACTGGACCTGCTGAATTTCGTAGCATGTCTCTGTCCAGTGAATCCACCAAAGTTATGTTGGAAGCTGGTACTCCCGGTCTCTGTGTTGCTCCCTGGTTTGGAGTGGAGGTTGCTTTGTGGGCAGGGATCAGCGGTACTCTGCCCTGGTGCCAGCGTTACCACGGAAGAAGCCTGGTTGGAGTCTGGTTGTTGGAGGGGGAAACCGACTGTCTCCCCTTTGTCTAAACAGCCCTGTTGTTGGGGGACAGGACCAACTGTCCCTACCCCCTGTGCTGTAAGTGCAGAGACCACGGTCCCATCTGCACAGTTGTGGGGCTTACTGTCTCCCCCTGGTGCGTTAATCTGCCGCTGGGGAGAGGGGGTAACAAGCTCCTCTCCCATACATACTTCCAGCCGCTGGGGAGGGCGACCGACCGCCTCCGCTCCCAATACAGTTTCCTGCTGCTGGGGAAAGGAGACTGGGCTCTCTATTCCCTGTAGGACACTCTGCCGCTGGGGGACAGGACCGACTGTCTCTGCCCCCTGTAACTCCGCCTGCCGCTGGGGAATGGAGACTCGGCTCCCAATTCCCAAAAAATCATGCTGCTGCTGGGGGGCAGGAACAACTACCTCTGCCCCCTGTAACTCAGCCTGCCGCTGGGGAGGGAGGCCGCTGCTCTCCCCTCCCTGCACTTCACACTGCCTTCCCGGCACATCACTCTGCTGCTGGGGGGCAGGAACAACTACCTCTGCCCCCTGTAACTCAGCCTGCCGCTGGGGAGGGAGGCCGCTGCTCTCCCCTCCCTGCACTTCACACTGCCTTCCCGGCACATCACTCTGCTGCTGGGGGGCAGGAACAACTACCTCTGCCCCCTGTAACTCAGCCTGCCGCTGGGGAGGGAGGCCGCTGCTCTCCCCTCCCTGCACTTCACACTGCCTTCCCGGCACATCACTCTGCTGCTGGGGGGCAGGAACAACTACCTCTGCCCCCTGTAACTCAGCCTGCCGCTGGGGAGGGAGGCCGCTGCTCTCCTCTCCCTGCACTTCACACTGACGCTGGGGAATGGAGACTAGGCTCCCACTGTCCCGCAGCCGTAACCTCCGATGGAGGTCCACCCAACGTGGCAGCTGACCGTCACCTTCTGCCCGGTATAGTAGGGTCGTCGACACTAGATTCCTCACGAACTTTACGTATTTCTCAGCTGGATTGGGTCCGAAGAAGTTCAGCCGCAACCACATCATACGGTCAAATTCCTCCACAGAGTATCTGTACTCCACTGCTGGTTCCATCCTGGTGCTTTTAGGGTCACTGTACTGAGACATGCGTTGCCCTTAAGTTGTAAAATCCAAAGAAATGGTGTCTCCTGTAGCTGTCCTTCTGGCTGTAGGAACGATCCCGCTGCTTGCCACCAATGTAACGGCACCGTTTCCGCAGACAAGGGGTTAAAATCCGTTTAGGCGATATGCCCCTTTCCGAGAGACAGGCACAGCTACTGCAGAACACCAACCTCCCGAACTGGATACAAAATAGCACTCCAAACTGGAACCTCACAAGTAGCTGTCAGTCAGACGAACAGGAAAAGCGTATCCGTCAGCTTACACTCCTGGCAATCAGTCTCCAACAGCATACAGGGAATCTCCCCAATGACGAGACAAGGCTCCGTGATCAGGGTCAAGCAGTGGTCTGAAGTGCTGGCACACCCAGCCTGGTTTTTATTACAGTTTTTGCAGATACAGGACAGATACAACATATCCCCACAATGCATCATGGTTTCCTCCCCTCTGTCCCGGAGACGACCGAACACAATCCAATTATCTCTCAGGACAAAGGGGAGATCACCAATACACATGTGGAGACAACAGGACAGGAATCACCACCCAAACACACAATGGCACACCCCCACAGCAAACACAGACATTTAACATATCCCCAGATAGCTCAAGTCTGAGTGCATATCATTAGGTGAATGGCACTCAGAATACACGAATACAATAATATTAGCTATCTGGGTGCCCTCACATAACATACAATTTAACCGAACGCATAATAACATAAAATACAATTCTACAGACAGACCCAAGCTGTGCGGCCGGTCTGTCCTCTCCTTTACAGTCACTATGGGCCATAATCCTGAGGCAAGAGGCTTTTAAACAGTCCTCTCCAAAACCCAGTGGCGAGGTTGGTTTCGCCACATATTCGTTATACGTTGAACTCTAAGGTCTTCACTTTCTATTGCTTTTTTGAATGAAAATACAGTAAACATTTATTTTAATGCATATTATTACAGATGAGTGAAGTTTTGAAAAATTAAATTCGGAAGCTTTGCCAAAATTCTACAAGAAATTCAATTTGTTTTGAATTAATTTGTCATGAACCACTATAAATCAGGTATAACCAGGTCAATCTGCCTAAAAGTAACAGTGGCCTGTGATACTGCCGCACAGTAACTCTACAGCTAACATAGCAGATTAAAGAGGACCTGTCACCACTCCTGAGATGTCTGTTTTAATAACTTCATGCATTCCCCATGTAGTAACAATTCTGGAACATCTATTCGTATGTCTCTATGTTGTGCCATTCCTTTATTATTTCTACTAGAATTTATTAATGAATTGCTAGCAGTCAGCAGTAAGGGTACAGAGGGGAGGTAACAAGTTGGGGGGGTGTACCTGCACGGTCTGAAAATGCCAGCACTGATTGGATAGAGTCAGACTGTGCAGATGCACACCCCCAACTGGTTACCACCCCTTTGTACACTTACTGAAGGCTAATAGCAATTCATTCATAACTTGTAGTAGAAATAATAAAGGAATGACACAATATAGAATCATAAGAACAGATGATCCAGAATTGTTATTATATTGGGAACGAATGAAGCTATTAAAACAGACATGTCAGGAGCGGTGAAAGGTCTTCTTTAAGAATAAAGATTGGTGCACTATACACTTGTGTACACAGCAATTAATTAGACTTGCCTGTAATACTGACAGCACCGTAACTCTACAGCTAACACAATGGATTAGCTACGACTCTTGATGCACTGCACATGTACTTGAGGATAAATTGTAGTTCAGCAGTCTCCTACGCCCTTCCTGCACTCTCCCGGAACTCTCCAATATTGTTCTCTCTGTAACAGTTTGCAGCAACACTGTCTCTAGTGCTTGAGCATCTTGTCACATTTCTCCCTGTGCTCAGCTCACAGGAAAATAGCGGCGACCATGCGGGATCAGGGTTTTAGAGGGCTCTGCCTAGTGGATTGCCTGGCTGCATGCATTATGGGTGATCTTGCATTCCTGGGCTTGTTCCCTCTACACTTAATTTCACTTTGTAACACATGCAGCCGCCATTTTAGGAAAACTGATTTGTTACCATGAAGCGTGATAAAATTCGGATTCATTTAGAATCAAAGTTTTCCTACACTTTGGACAAAATTCCACTTCGGATGCTTAGTTTCACTCAACACTACATATCATACTGTATCTGACTCTACAGCAGAATTCTTGGACTTAAGTTTGGGACTTATATACAGGTGGATCCAGACTTCTCTGTCCCCAAAAAATGAAACAATCATAAAAAGTCTTGATAACCTCTATTATATTTATTGGGAGTTAAATTGAATTGCTCTGATCCTCAAAACTTTAAAATCCAAGCTGCATGGTTTAAGGTATATGAATACTCAATAAAGAATATATCTTTGGCTTACAGTAGAAAGCAGGGCATGTCATACACTTCTACAAACAAAGGTATTGCAATCAACGTTGAACATGAGACTCATCACAGCATACAAAAACCAATGGGGTAGCATTGGCGTGTCTTAAAGACAGATGTTATCTTGTTTCTGTTAAATTGGGGCCCCCTGCCCACCTGGGCGAGAGCGGTGGTATACGGGGTGCTCTTGTTGTGGAATCATATATCTATATATCTAGTATCAAATGTATACTTGCTTGTATTATATCTAACAGTTTGCTTAACAAACAAAATGGCCCCTGAAGTAGCAGCCAGCTCCCTTAATAATCCCTTACTAAACACTTTATGATATTGAAATTGCTGACATAGTGCTGACATTGCTAAAGTATGGAGTGATAATGTGATACCTTGTCATGGGACTTAGTAATGTGACAATTAGATCATCAAATTAGCCGAGTCATAAAGTTCCTCTTTTTTGCTATAAAAAATCATGTAATCTCAATAAACGCAGCATCTTGCATTGACTGACTTCTCTGTGACAGTCTGTGTGTGATCTCTTTCAAGGCGTACGTATGCCAATCATTTATACCATTCGGAGCAATACATCAAATCTTCACTGACTATATTGGAGTCAGATCCAGAACCATATCAGTTGGCGCCCAACGTGGGGCCTGAGGATTGGACCTCCTGCTGGCGTACCCCCAGAGACTGGACCCAGAGAGACAAGCCAACGGACACCGGGACCGCGGCCCGTAATAAGAGGTGAGAAAATATATTCATCTTACCTATTCTGTGTCCCTTGGCTTAGTCTATCCATATTTGTTCTAGGGAGGGGTGCACCGACAGTGAGGCATCCTCAGGGGCATGAAAGTAAGAACCCCATTGTATTGATAAGCTTGATGTATTGTGTTTTATTATTTTTTTGTGTATGGTCGGTTTCTCTGGCCTCTGGGAGAAAGGAGAGGCATAGACTGACAGAACAATAGAAGTCTCCTAAAGTGCCTACATTGAGGGGTAACCCTGGTGTGTAACCCCAAGAAATAGTAGAAGGGAAGGAGACGGCTTGCTGATAACCCAGTGGTGTGTTAATCTCAAGCTCAAGGTGTTTGTTTGTCAGTGTCTGTGCTAATCCAACTATCAGAGACAGACAGTAAGTGAAGGCTCCAGAACGTGTTGAAGGCTCCAGAACGTGTTGTTTTGAAAAAAATGGGTAACCGAAATAGTGTCCCGAAGGGCTATTGTTCACCTGAACAGTACGTGGCGGACCGGAGAGGAAAAGGTTATGTCAAAGGACTAAGCAAGTTAGAAAAGAATTATGGTATTGCAAAAGGAGGTGTATTGTGTTCTGCTATGTGGCAGACATTGTTGACTGAGAAAAGAGGCAAATTGAATGATGATAAGTTGATAGATACAGTCAGGGTATGGCTGGACTGTAGCAAAGAATTTGAACAGACAAAAGGAGAAGCAATGTTTGATGAAAAATCAGGACTCCATTACTATCGGCCTGGCCCAGTCTTAGTACAGGAACAGCCACCGCCCTATAACAGTGGCGCAGCTGAAAGAAAAAGGGGAAGTTGGACTTGTACACATTGTGGTCAGCAGAACCCTGCCCCCCGTGATACGTGCTTAGCCTGTGGTGCTCCACGCCCACATAATCATGCTCTTTTAGCCCCCCAGCACGTCTCACCAGTCCCAGCAATGACGCCATCTTGTCCTCCGCCAACGCCCAAGGCTGGACTTGTAATCTCCCCAAACCCTGCTCTTTCTGTCATGCCACAAGTCACTACTATATACCCACTTGTAAATCCTGACGGCACCTACATGCTACCCAGTCAGCCCATAGCTCCAGCTCATATAATGGTAGGAGGTAGTGGTGCTGTAGATCAGGAAGATGAGGATGGGGAGAAACAAAAGGAAGATGCAGGGGAAGACTCACAGCAGACAGTGGACTATGCACCTGGTACTGCAGCACAAACCCCAGGATATCGCAGCCCCCCACCGCACCTTGGACAATTTTCTGATATTACCCTAAGTAGCCAGCAGGGTGCAGCAAGAGCAATGAATGAGTCTTTTCAAAACCAAATTACAGAGCTGCAAAGAGAGATCCATAACATAGGACAAGGAAATCTTGAAGCCTTAAGGGAAATATACTTGAACACTCGCCCAGTCGGGCCACCTAAGTATGTGTCCTTTACCCCCCAGCAGTTGTTCACCATAGTGAACCTCATGCCTGACCCAGATACACACCCTATGCCCTTTTATAGAAAATTGGCACAAGTTTATCAAACCTACGGGTGTACTTGGTCAGACTTGCAAAGTATTGTGCAAAATAAAACTGGTGAATTTTCTTCACTTATAATGGATCACATACGCCAACCAGAACTCCCTGGAGCAAATTATGACACTCGTGATTCAGAATCTGGCCGTGATTTCATTCAGCAATTATATAAGTGGGCGAAAGACAGACTAGCAGAGCAGTCCACGACCCTGCAAGACATGGTGCAGGATAAAGCAGAGTCAGTAGAAAAGTTTGTACAAAGAGTTAAACAAAACTATAAAGATATGGGATTCAGTCCAAATGAACCTGTGCACTTAAGACTCCTAGCACGGTCATTTGTAGATGGCCTTAGGCCAGATCTGAACAAAGCTCTTGTAACCTGTCGCCCAGAATGGAAATCATTAACATTGGAAATTTTAGAACAAGTTGCAAAAGGGCTGGAGAGTAGTACAAAGAAATCCCGCATATCAGTCATGGCAGTCATGACGGGAGAAGAAAGAGAGGAAAGACCCCCGCCCCCCCGTGTCTGTTATGGGTGCGGCAAACCAGGGCACATTAAGAGAAACTGTCGCTCCAAACATCTGTGGCCAGCAGATCAGAGCCAAAGAGGAACTCCTCCTCCATGGCCAGCTCCATCCCACTAGGATGTTGGCAAACCAGTGTTGCTGGGAGGGGACACCCCGTGTATGGCAGTCTCTGCCCCTCCTGCAGGCCCCGCCCCTCGAATCACCCTCGATGTGGCAGGGAAGGAACTCTCATTCCTTGTAGACACTGGTGCAGCCCGCAGTGTGTTATGTGAGAACGCCATACTCCCTTCCTGGCTCACAGATATGCATTTACCCTGCTCTGGTTTAGAAGGGGTCACCCAGCACAACCCTGTTACTAAGCCTCTCTTGATTACTCCCTCTACTAAATCCCAAAGCCAATCTCCACAGTTACATCTGCCCACTGGAGTAATGTCACAATTTGTTGTAAGCCAGACATGTCCTTATAACCTATTAGGCTCAGATTTTCTTCAGAAAATACGGGCCAACATCCAGTTCAAGGAAAATGGTACAGTTGTTTTAGGTACGGCATTGAGTCCTGAAGAAACCTGCCTCCTAATGGCATTAAAATCCCAGTCACTTGAATCACATGAACAAGGGGATTCGCTGCAAAGCATTTTGCACCTCATCCCTGATACCCTTTGGACCAAAGGTCCCCAAGACATTGGGCGTCTCAAAGTCCCGCCAGTCACTGTAACCTTGAAGAATCCTAACTTACTGCCTTATAAAGCACAATACCCTCTCTCCATTTCCCAGAGAGATGCTATCACCCTCCAGATACAGGCTCTTCTTGCAAATGGAGCTATTAAAATTACCACCTCACCATGTAACACTCCCTTATACCCAATTAAAAAGAAGAGTGTGAAGGGACAGCCTCCTGTATATCGCATGGTACAAGACCTCAGAGCAGTTAATGAGGCTACAGTCTTTGAAACCCCCATTGTACCAAATCCCCACACTTTGCTTGCTAGCATTCCTCCTGTGGCTGCTATCTTTACTGTCATTGATCTAGCTAATGCCTTTTTCTCTGTCCCATTACATGAAGACTCCCAATTTCTCTTTGCTTTTACACATGATGGAAAACAATACACCTGGACGGTGTTGCCTCAAGGAGCTCATAATAGTCCTTCCTGCTTTAGCAAAGCAATGGCATCCATCTTACAACCATGGCAAGCAGATCACCCAGAGGTGGAACTCTTACAATATGTGGATGATTTACTCCTCTGTGCTGACTCACACCCCGTCTGCCTGAACTCATCTGCCTCACTTCTTGCCTACCTGGCGGATGCTGGGTGCAGAGTCTCACGTTCTAAATTACAGTTGTGTCTTCCAAAAGTTGTTTTCCTAGGTCACTGCATCTCACAAGGCAGTAAGCATCTTACGGATGCCAGAAAGAAAGCAGTCTCAGACCTCCCACTGCCAGATACCCCTCACCAACTGCAAACCTTTCTGGGACTCATTTCATACTGTAGACCATGGATCCCTGATGCATCCGTTCTGATGCAGCCACTATTTGATTGCATACCCCGTATTGCTACTGTCCCTTTCCAAATGACTGCAGAAGCCATAAAAGCATTCCAATCTCTCAAACAAATCATTGTCACTGCCCCAGCTCTTGGCATCCCTAACTATCAGCTTCCCTTTCGCCTTTATGTCATGGAACGTCAGGGTCATGCCACTGGAGTTCTCACCCAGAGCCATGGAGGTCGTAGTAGACCTCTAGGCTACTTCTCAAAACGTCTAGACCCTGTAGCCAGAGCCACCCCTTCCTGTGTCAGGGCCGTTCATGCTGCTAGTTCTCTCCTGAACGCTACAGCTGACATCGTCCTGGGACACCCACTCACCATCATGGCTCCCCATGACATCTCAGCTATCCTGCAACAAACACAACCTAAACACCTCACTGCACAACGCCACCTCAGGCTCCAGTGTAGTCTGCTTCTGCCAGATAATGTCACCATCCAGAGATGCCACATCCTCAATCCTGCTGCACTCCTTCCTCTCCCAAGGGGGGAGTATACTGCAGATGGAGATTCTGCAGATTTTATTGATCTACGTGCTGAAGAAGATCTTCAGGAAGAAGAACTATGGGCCTCAACCGACTCTCTTTACAAAGAACAAGAACATGATTGCATTACAATGATGGAAGCTGAAGTAGGAACTCCACCATCAATACAGGATACTCCTTTGCAAAACCCGCACTGGACACTCTTTGTAGACGGTTCAAGGTATGCCGATGACAAAGGGAAATTCCATACAGGCATGGCAGTTACTAGTGAGTATGAAGTACTGTGTGCAAGGCAATTGCGCCCAGACCAGTCAGCACAAGAGGCTGAACTCATAGCTCTTACTGAGGCCTGCCACATAGCAAAAGACTCCACTGCTAACATCTACACAGACTCCAGATATGCTTTTGGAGTAGTTCATGATTTCGGAATAATATGGAAGGCCAGAGATTACATTACAGCAGCAGGAACCCCAATTAAACATGCTTTAGCAGTAGAGGCTTTGATGACTGCAGTACTCCTGCCCACCAAAGTAGCAGTAATCAAAGTAAAGGCACATACCCGTGCTGACACACCAGAAGCCAAAGGAAATGCATTGGCGGACCAAGCAGCCAAACAGGCAGCAATGGAAGAGGAAAGAGCACAGCCAGATAAAATCATGTTAGCACAACCGGATGTCAAGCAACAAGAAATATCATGGGATCTACTGAAACAGATGCAGAAGCAAGCCACCCGCTCAGAAAAGGAAACCTGGCTAAAGGAGTCAGCCCTGGAAGAAGAATCCGGACTTTGGACACAAGGGAAGAAAGTGTGCTTGCCTAGAGCACTCTATCCTGTAATAGCCTCTGTGGCCCATGGGCCCACTCATCAATCTAAGACGATAATGAAAGAGCTCATCGATAAAATATGGGTAGCCCCAGGAATCACTCCTGTACTAGTGAAATATGTCCAGTCATGTTTAATCTGTGCCCAATGCAATCCAGGTAGGACTGAGCCCACGCCAAAAAATGTCTCCCAAAAGCCTTATACCCCTTCCAGAGGATCCAGATTGATCATATCCAGATGCCAATGTGCCAAGGGTTTCAATACGTGTTAGTAGTGGTAGACATGTTCTCTGGGTGGCCAGAAGCCTACCCCGTCAGGAATCAGACAGCAACAACTACTGCTAAAAAATTGATACAGGAAACTGTCTGTAGGTACGGGGTACCTGAGGTCATTGAGAGTGATCAGGGCCCAGCATTCACTGCTAACCTAACCCAAGAGGTCTGGAAGATGGTAGGGTCACACCTGGCATTCCACACCCCTTACAGACCCCAAAGTAGCGGCAAAGTCGAGAGACTGAATGGGGTATTAAAGTCAAAAATGCTGAAAATGACTAGGGAGACAGGGCTCAATTGGGTTCAGTGTTTACCAATAGCACTCTTTGCAGTCAGACACACTCCCAAACCTCCCCATAAGCTGACTCCACATGAGATATTGTTTGGGTCGGGACCCCGGATGGGGCTGTACTTCCCTCAACAGTTGCAAATGCATTATGAATCTGTTGCAAAGTATGTGATAGCTTTGAGCAAACAGTTGTCTAACATCCATGTACAAGTCTTTTCTTCCATTCCAGATCCTGACTCCCTAGAAGGCAGCCACACTCTGAAACCAGGAGAGTGGGTAGTGGTCAAGAAACACGTCAGAAGTACCCTAGAACCACGCTTCGAGGGGCCTTACCAAGTACTACTGACCACTCCAACTTCTGTAAAGCTCGAAGGGAGATCCACCTGGATCCACGCTTCTCACTGCAAAAGGATAAAGAACCCGCCAGATTCAGAAATAACAAAATGATTTTCTTTTATCTGCTAGCACTGGTGACACTCACCAGTGCATACATTCCTCCCCCGGCGGAAATGGATGATGACGGGTGGGACAATAAGTTTGTCAAACATCATCAAGTGTTGTATAAAAGTCTGAAGGAAGGTGATTCTGACACCACCACCTCTTCACTAAAAGATTGTTGGATATGTACACATGGCCCAGTAAATGCTAGAGCTATGCCTTATTTAGCTGTGCCCCTAACCTTCCAAGAGATAAAAGATTTGGCAGGATCAGCTGTTTTCCTTTCTAGCATAAAAGAGGTTAATACCAAAAATGGCAACAGAAAAGCTTCCCTAATAGTAGTAGCATGGGATGGGTCCCCATGGCTAATGATAAACAGAACAGGACCCTCAGCTCAGAATAGCAATATGCCCTGGAATGACTATATGTGGAGCAATGTATCCTGCTTCCCAAATTGGACCCACTGTTACTGCCTACAGGTACAAACCCATGGTATGGTTTTCAGTTCCCATAACAGATCAGGCTGTAATGATTCCAACCCAGACAGTCCAGTACAGTGCATTGGTATATATGCTGAAGCAAGTGGTGATCTGGCCTGCGCCCGGCGCAGTGTAAAGGACTTGACAATAGGGATGACTAGTAAAACCACAGAGGGTCAAGAAAAGGGTCAAAAACTAGCAGAAGGTATCAAATTAGCCCACTTAATCACTCGTTTGTTCAATAGCACAGTGGTTTCGGTCCCAAAAAATATATACCTAGTATGTGGACACAGGGCATATAAATGGCTCCCTTCGGATTTCAAAGGTTTATGTACAATTGCTAGGCTCACACCAGCCACTTTTACACTGCCTCATGGAAAATTAAATGTCAATGCTATCCCCAAACACACCTTATATAAAAGAGCCGCAGATAACATTCCTAGACCAAATGGAAAACCCCATCTTGTGGAAATGAGTGGTGCCAACAAGTTCTTTAGTACTCTATTAATCTATCCTATGCTTACACAAACATATGACAAACTAGTAATGGCTACCGACTACTTGGATGATCAGATTTGGGAAATTATGAAACTGATGAATACATCTAATGTTGTCCAGAATCAGCTCATCATAGTCACTAATCAACACACTTTAGTATTAGACTACTTGACTGCAAAGGATGGAGGTATGTGTCAGGTAGTAGGTACTGCATGCTGCCATTATATCGATCCACAAGGTAATCTACAAGTAAAAGCTGGTTTGGAAAAGATGAGTGAGATACGTGATGAATGGCTAGAGGCTCACAGTGCAGATAAGTCAACATGGTGGTCTGACACTTTCTCATTCCTTAATCCCAGTAACTGGTTCAAGGGAATTAGTGGATGGACGATGGGAATAATTCAGGGAATATTACAGATAGCCCTAATATTGATGGTAATCTACATATTTATCAAATTTGTTGTTTCCTGCATTAACCGTATCACCAACAGAAAGAAGCCTGCTGAGGAAGCCATACTACTTCTCTATGAACAAATGGCTAGCACCGCAATAGATGTGGATGTCGTCCCTGCATTCCCGACACCCCCTACATTCCCGACACCCCCGCCTTCTCCAACTCCCGCGGATGAAGCTCCTCCACCCAGGCCTGAAGATCCAAGAGATGATGAAAATTAGGGACAAATGAATCCCAGGGTATTACCAGAAGTCCGCTCAATCGGGAACTTATTCACAAGGGATAAGTTGTCGCCACTGTGGGTGAAGAGGATACGAATGGTATGCCAGGGGATTCGCTAGGTTTAGGGAAAGTCTACAATCAAGTCTACAATCAAGTCTACAAGGGGGGACTGTTGTGGAATCATATATCTATATATCTAGTATCAAATGTATACTTGCTTGTATTATATCTAACAGTTTGCTTAACAAACAAAATGGCCCCTGAAGTAGCAGCCAGCTCCCTTAATAATCCCTTACTAAACACTTTATGATATTGAAATTGCTGACATAGTGCTGACATTGCTAAAGTATGGAGTGATAATGTGATACCTTGTCATGGGACTTAGTAATGTGACAATTAGATCATCAAATTAGCCGAGTCATAAAGTTCCTCTTTTTTGCTATAAAAAATCATGTAATCTCAATAAACGCAGCATCTTGCATTGACTGACTTCTCTGTGACAGTCTGTGTGTGATCTCTTTCAAGGCGTACGTATGCCAATCATTTATACCATTCGGAGCAATACATCAAATCTTCACTGACTATATTGGAGTCAGATCCAGAACCATATCACTCTTCTGCTCCAGCGGCCCAAACCTGCTGCCCTTTCTCTTCTAGCTTGAGGCACGTCCAGCTGCCAGAGTCCCATTCACACCAGCAAATGGCTGGTCACCTTTAGGCACTTAAAGCATCTTTTCCTGGGGAAGGGGGTGCCTGAGCAATATTCTCAAAAAGGTGTACTGTATTTGTTTGCCTGCCTGTGTACTGGCTTCTGCCCATTTCCTGGATATTGATCCTCCAATGCCTGAGCTGTGTCTGACCTCCGCATTGACCTTTGCTGCCTGCCCTGATCTCATACTGTTTATCAGATTTCTTATACTCTGCCTGCCCTGACCTCGGCCTGTCCCTGACTACAGTTTTGCCTGATGCCTCGGTGCTCTGCACCGATGTCTATTGAGGCCCATGAGTCAGCTGTCAATTATACAGAGACTACCCCAGGAGTTAGCAGCCTGGTGTTTACCCTGCATTAAAGTCCAAGGGTTAAATAGGGTTAATTAATGTCCAAGGGTTAAATAGTGAACACCAGGGGACTGCCAGAATAATACCCTTAGGAGTAGCCCAAAGTCAAATTTGTTGGTTGACATAGTGATTTCACATCCACTGCCATAACAGTTTCATTATTAAAGTACTACTCCACAGATGAAGGCAAGACAGACACAACACCTAAAAGATAATTTGCTATTAAGGAAAAGAGGTTGAGAGCCTTTTTTGAATGCTTGCTTTTATCTCATTTTCAAAGATTGCTATTGCATGTTTTGAACATTTCTATATGCCCCCTTTAGTGTTATTGTTCATCATTTTTAGGTTGGTCCATGTTATATTTGATAGAAGTACTATATAGATACTGCAATAATTTGTTTTGATAGAGCTAGGCAGCCTAAATGCATATTGCTGAAATCCTTTTCTCTATTAGTCTTAAATTGAAATTGACCATTTAAAATTTGCTAATGTAATTCTTCTGGGATATCATATTTACCCTGCTTAAAAATAATGGCTTTGTAGCATGTATTCCTTGCCTTTAGCAATGCATCTCTACTCTGAACTAAGTTAAATGTATCTGAAAACATTATGATATAGCTAAACTAAATTATCATGCTTCCTTCCTGATAGGAATTCCTATAAAATGGTTCACTTGTTTCCACCAATCCTATCAAGCAAGTAGTAATTACATTATGCCACACAGTAATAAAAGATTCTGCCTGCAGAAAATATTTGTACTATATATTTTGTACACAAAGTAAAAATGAAAATTTCAGTTGCAACTGATATATTTTTTGTCATAAAACTAAAGACAGCACTGGAAATATTCATTATATACAGCATATAAAATTACATTAAATAGATAGCATAGTTGCAATAACTAAAACTGTTATAGAAAATTAGAGCAACTAGTAAATCCCATTTAAATGATGCTGTACAGTATGCATGCTATGTATATGAACACGTCTTTTCTTAGATCAAGTACGTACTTTGCTTTTTTCTACCATTGACATGCATCTATGTGCAGCAATATGATTTTCTTTGACCTTCTGAATGTCAGTGACATCACTAGGTTGATGCAGTGACATAAGGTTAACTAACCTACTTTTAAGGAGGGCAGAAAATTAAGTCTCTTTAGAAAATAAATACCTCCAGTATAAAATAATGAATAGAAAAATCTGAAAACACTATACATAAATTGATCAATTTAGGCTCCATTCACACGTCCATATGATGGGTCCGCATTATTTCCGCAAATTCTGGTCCGCAGCTCAGAAAAAAAAAATAGAACATGTCCTATTCTTGTCCACAATTGCGGACAGATAGGCAGTTCTATGGGAGTGCCGGCCGGGTGTATGGTGGATCAGCAATTTACGGATCCTCAATGCACTACGGGCACCTGAATGGACACTAAGCGGTTATATGTTCTTATTAAAAGCCAAATGTTTAAGTAAATACAGTGGATATAAAAAGATTGCGAGGGCATATCCTGTGCACATCCCTCTTCAGATCACCTCACAGATTTTCAATCGGATTCAGGTCTGTGTTCTGTCTGGGAAATTTCAAAACTTTAATCTTCTTCTGGTGAAGCCATTCCTTTGTTGATTTGGATGTATGCTTTGGGTCGTTGTCATGCTGAAAAATGAAATTCCTCTTCATGTTCAGCTTTCTAGCAGAAGCCTGAAGGATTTGTGCCAATATTGACTGGTATTTGGAACTGTTCATAATTCCCTCTATCTTAACTAAGGCCCCAGTTCCAGCTGAAGAAAAACAGCCCCAAAGCATGATGCTGCCACTGCCATGCTTCACTGTGGTTATGGTGTTCTTTTGGTGATGTGCAGTGTTGTTTTTGCACCAAACATATCTTTTGGAATTATGGCCAAAAAGTTTAACCTTGGTTTCATCAGACAATAACACCTTTTCCCACATGCTTTTGGGAGACTTCAGATGTGTTTTTGCAAAATGTAGCCTGGCTTGGATGTTTTTCTTCGTAAGAAAAGGCTTTTGTCTTGCCACTCTACCCCATAGCCCAGACATATGAAGAATACGGGAGATTGTTGTCACGTGTACCACACAGCCAGTACTTGCCAGATATTCCTGCAGCTCCTTTAATGTTGCTGTAGGCCTCTTGGTAGCCTCCCAGACCAGTTTTCTTCTCATCTTTTCATCAATTTTGGAGGGACATCCAGTTCTTGGTAATGTCACTGTTGTGCCATATTTTCTCCACTTGATGATGACTGTCTTCAATGTGTTCCATGGTATATCTAATGCCATGGAAATTATTTTGTACCCTTCTCCTGACTAATTCCTTTTAACAATGAGATTCCTCTGATGCTTTGGAAGCTCTCTGTGGACCATGGCTTTTGCTGTGGGATGCGACTAAGAAAATTTCAGGAAAGACCAACTAGAGCAGCTGAACTTTATTTGGGGTTAATCAGAGGCACTTTAACTGATGGCAGATATATGCTGACTCCTATTTAACATGATTTTGAATGTGATTGCTTAATTCTGAACCCAGCTACACCCCCAGTTATAAGAGCCACAGGTTGGCAACCACAGTTATGCAACCACATTATTTTATTTTTGTTTTCTTCCCTCCACCTAAATGATTTCAGTTTGTTTTTCAATTGAGTGGTACAGTTTATAGGTCACATTAAAGGTGGAAAAAGTTCTGAAATGATTTATCTTTGTCAAATTTTTTTACAGCACAGAAACTTGACATTTTAACAGGGGTGTGTAGACTTTAATATATCCACTGTATATAAAATAACAGCAAAATAATAGCTGCCTAAAACCAGTTCAGGTAATTAATTAAAGGGGTGGTCCGGGTTCAGAGCTGAACCTGGAAATACCCACTTTTTCACACAGGCATCCCCCCTAAGCAAAGGCTTTTTAAGGCGATCTGGTGATGTACCGGGCTCTTCATAGGGACTGTTAGGTGGAGGCTTCCGCCCAGCAGTGTATTCAGTGACAAACGTCTTTGATGGGTAGGCTTTAGCACTGCCCTAGCCTAGAAAATGGCTAGGGTAGCAGTAAAGCCCACCCACCAGAGACATTGATGTCACCAAATACACAAAAAGCCCTTTCCCTGCATGATGCAGCGCAGGGCAAGGGACAGCATCTGAGCATGCGACCGCCGGAGCCGGGTGAGTGCAGGAGCTGTCAGGTCTTTCACAGACCTCGATCAGCCCTACGCTGAGGCTGTACAGCACAGTATACCACTGTACAGCCTCTCTGGGGGGTGTATTTCCACTGTAACTGGGGCTACTATGTCAGCCCCAGTTATAGGAGAAATCAATAGTGGAAAAAAACTGATGTTAAATATCTTGTACAACCTTAAGGGGGAGGAAAAGTGTAAAAAAAAAAAGAAAGTGTCAAAATACATTTTTCACATGTGAAAAAAAAAATTCCCCAAGTAAGGAACAAAAAAAAAAGTTAAAAATAGAAAAAATAAAATAAAATAAAATAGACATATTTAGTATTGCCATGTTCGTGACAGTCGGCTCTATAAATATATCACATGATCCACCCAGTCCGATAAACAGGCCATTTTTCTCTCCTTACATTACTAAAAGTGCAACACCAAGTGATCAAAAAGGCGCATGTCCCAGAAAATCAATATCCGTACTTCCCCTTTAAGAGCAGAGATGTGGTGTGTTAATCAACACTTTCTACTACTAATGTCCTCTGGGACTAAATTACACCACTTTCACTACACCTACCTATTTTACTAAGACGGGGGCTTACACTCTGCCCTAACCCCTGAAGACGCCGTGAGTCGGCGAAACATGTCGGGGGGCAGCGTGAGGCTCTGAATTTTATGGCAGTTGTTCATTAGGCCATTACAGCAAAATAAAATGAATTGCACTCAACAAATATTAAATACAGGCAAGTGCACAGCCTGCTAGTGAATAGTGTATATTCAAACCCAGTCAGATGACGGTCCTGACAGGGTAACTCAAAGGAATATATAAATGGCCAGTGATCACTGAGATTTTTAACAAATTAGTCAGTTACACCAAAATTATTAAATAATATGAAATAAAAGCTAAGTCTTAGTAAAATAGGTAGGTGTAGTGAAAGTGGTGTAATTTAGTCCCAGATGTCCCAGAAAATGGTACTAATAAAACCGTCACTTGATTCCGCCAAAAGTTGTCACCTACATGAAAAAAATCGCTCAAATAAAATAAAAAAATAAAGCTTTTAGAACATGGAGACACTAAAACATCATTTTTGGGGGTTTAAAAAAAAGCTATTATTGTGTTAAAGTGAAATACATTTTTAAAAAAGTATACATATTAGGTATCGCCGCGTCCGTAACAACCAGCTTTATAAAAATATCACATGATCTAACTCCTCGGGTAAACACCGTAAAAAAAAAAAAAAAAACGGTGTAAAAAAAGGCAATTTTTGTCACCTTACATCACAAAAAGTGCAACACCAAGTGATAAAAAAAGGCATATGTCCAACTAACAGGTACGAATAAAACCGTCACATCATTCCACAAAAAATGAGCTCCTAAATAAAAAAAATCGCTAAAAACATAAAAAGAAAATAGCTCTCAGAACATGGAGACACTAAAACATAATTTTTTGTTTAAAAAATGATATTATTGTGTTAAAGTGAAATAAATAAAAAAAAAGTATACATATTAGGCATCGACATGTCCGTAACAACCAGCTCTATAAAAATATTACATTACTTAACGCAGGGCTGGCCAACCTGTGGCTCTGCAGCTGTTGTAAAACTACAACTCCCACTATTCCCTGCTGTAGGCTTATAGCTGTAGGCAGACTGGGCATGCTGGGAGTTGTAGTTTTGCAACAGCTGGAGAGCTGCAGGTTGTCCATCCCTGACCTAACCCCTCGGGTAAACACCGTAAAAAAATAAAAATAAAAACTGTGTAAAAAAAAAAGGCATTTTTGTCTCCTTACATCACAGTAGGCGTATGTCCCACAAAATGGTACAAATAAAACCGTCACCTCATCCCGCAAAAAATTAGCCCCTACATAAGAAAATCATTAAAAAATAAAACTATAGCTCTCAGAACATGGACACATTAAAACATAATTCTTTTGTTTCAAAAATGCTATTATTGTGTAAAACCTAAATAAATAAGAAAAAGTATACATATTAAGTATCGCCACGTCTGTAACCATCTGCTCTATAAAAATGTCACATGACCTTACCCCTCAGGTAAACGCTGTAAGAATAAATTAATAAAAACTGTGCTAAAACAACCTATTTTTTGGTCACCTTGCCCCATAATGGGTTATAATGAATGAACAAAAAAATCATTTGTATAGCACCAATAAAATAGCACCAATAAAACTGGCACCTTATCCCCTAGTTTCCAAAATTGGGTCACTTTTTGGGAGTTTCTACTGTAAGGGTGCATCAGGTGGGCTTTAAATGGGACATGACATCTAAAAACCAGTTCAGCAAAATCTGCCTTCCAAAAACCATGTGGCGCATCTTTTCTTCTGCGCCCTGCCATGTGGCCATACAGCAGATTATGACCATATATGGGGTGTTTATGTAAACTGCAGAATCTGGGTAATAAATATAAAATTTTGTTTGGCTGTTAACCCTTGATGTGTTAAAGCAAAAATTGGATTAAAATGGAAAATCGGCCAAAAAAGTGAAATTTAAAAATTTTATCTCCTTTTTCCTTAAATTCTTGTGGAATGCCTAAAGGGTTAACAAAGAAAATCTTCTATCATCCTAAAAAAAAAATATATATATTTCCAAAATGATGCCAACATGAAGTAGACATATGGGGAATGTTAAGTAATAAATATTTTTATGAGGTATCACTTTCTGTTTTAAAAGCAGAGAAATAGAAATTTTGAAATTTGCTCATTTTTTTATTATTATTATTTTTTTAATTTTAAAATATTTTATTTTCTCTCACAGAAAATATACAGTGTAAACAGAACACTAACAGTGGTGTAATCGGTACCAGACACATAGACATGCGAATATAGCCGTGTACAGGAAAGTTTGAGGATAATGGCGGCTAATTTCAATTAAATGAAGACATTAGCATACATATTGTATATACCAAGACACATGAAATACTGACAACCTTCTACAAGGCAATGTTAACCTAATTGGAAGGGTGAACCATTGTAAAGGAAACCCTGGTCAGGGATTTATGATCGCTAACTCCAACCTGCATAGAATGCACGTGACGTCAGGAGACAGACAGATTTACCTTTCCCACTTTCATCTGACATTAATACCAATTTAGCCTCTTTCTGTTTTGCAGTGGGGCCCACGAGGTAGGGTGTAGAGTTTTAATAAGGTGGAGCTGAATAGTTTAGGTCTAAAGAAACCTGTATTTTGTTCAAGGAGCCCACCGTCTTAAAAATGTCAAATGCGTTCGAGATTCCCAAGAGGCAAGCTCCTCGAAGCAGTAGATTTGATCAACCTTAAGCCTCCACTGTTCCACCGAGGGTATGTTAGTCTGTAGCCAATATTTGGGTATCAAAAGGCGAGCCGCTAACAATAGTTGTTTGAAGAGAAAGGTAGGGGAGGGAGTAGCATTGTCATTGAAAAAAGAAAGCAGGGCACCATAAGGGGAAATATCAACAGATGAGGAACATATTTGATTGTAAATCTGAAAAATTTCCGCCCACCACTTGTTAATAGGGGGGCACAACCACCAGATATGGAGGAAGGTGCCTTTCTCCTCTTGGCATCTCCAGCATATGTTATAGGTAGGTCTGGTGAAATGTGAGGACTTAATAGGAGTAAATTACCATTGTGACAGAATTGTATAGCCATTCTCCTGTGCCCGAACACATCTTGATGATTTGTGTGGGATTTCAAATAATGTGGGCAAAATTGGGAGAGGAAGATCCACTCCAGTTTCCTTTTCCCAAGAGCGGATGAATGCAGGTTTGACCATCAGGGGGGAGATCTTAATTTGTTATAGATGAGAGAGATAGGTTTTTTTGGGGGGTTAGGGTTTACTATTAAAGCTTCAAACCATGTAAGGGGACGTAGGAGTTCGCCTTTCATGTTATTTCTATGAACAAAGGATTTGATGAGTGGAATGAGGGTGAAGTCATAAGGTTGTGGGTTTAGAAGGGTTTTAATTGTATCAATTGATGGTAATAAACCTTGGGGTTCTAGGAGAAATTGGCACAGAAGAGGACCTAATTAATTGGGAGGAGGTGTGTCGTGGCCAAATGGAAGATGAGCCAAGGATATCACTGGTTGTGATAAGGGGAGAAGGAAAGGGTACTGAGCAATGGGAGCAATTCCACCATTTCCATGCTTCCACAGTAGCTTTAATTATTGGAAAGGACTGTAAATTGATTAGGGGAGGGGTGCTATGACCCAAACAGAAAGCCTGAGTTGGCATTCCAATAATACTTTGTTCCAATGCTACCTAGGATTTGCTTCTCGTATTTCTCAGCCAATCAATAATTCTGGACATAAGAATGGCTTTCCCATAGAGTTCTGGGTCTGGGAGCCCAATCCCACCTGCCATACGAGAACGAGACAGAAAGGAATAGGAGAGTCTAGCTTTCTTACCATTCCATACGAATGTTCTAAATCTCTGTTTTAGTATAATAGGACTTGGGAATGGAAATTGGGAGAACTTGTTGGAGGTAGGTTTGCATTTATAAAAACTTAGAGAGAGTAACATCAGTAGTCTCCTTTCTAAGATAAACAAATTGGAATCTACTCCTTATCTGACATCCAACTCCAAGAGCTCACCAAAGCTAGAGCTGAATTAAAAGCTCTGCTACAGAATAATTCAGCCAAATATTATCTAAATTCTCAATACAAATTTTTTGCGCATGGGGACAAGGCCACCAAATTTCTTATGAACAGAATAAAAACCAGAAGAGCAGACAATTACATACATCAACTGTCCTCCCCAAAGGGCGACCCATTTTTTGCCTCATTTAAAATTGTCAAACAATTTAGAGACTTTTATGAAGCATTGTATAACCTCCCTCCCCCCCTTCCACCTGCATCCCATTGTTCGCTAGTTGACACATTCCTGAAATCTACATCCTGTCCGACATTATCAGCAGGTCAAAAACAGTCGCTTGAAGCCCCATTTACCATTGACCAACTGTCCATAGCCTTATCCCAAATGCCCCAGGGGAAAAGTCCGGGCCCAGACGGACTCCCTGCTTCCTATTATAAAACCTTTAGGAAACAATTATTGCCACATCTCCTTACTGTTTGCAATCAGTCCCTACAAGGCATCCCTCTATCCAGAGATATGACAACTGCTCATATAGCTTTAATTCCCAAAGGGAGGAAGGACCCTAAACTGTGTGCAAACTATAGGCCTATATCTCTTCTAAACATTGACCTCAAACTTCTAGCAAAATTACTCGCAAACCGTTTAGCAAATCTTCTTCCTCTTTTGGTTCATACGGATCAGGTGGGTTTTGTGCGTAACAGAGAGGGTAGAGACAACATGACTAGAGTCATTAATGCGCTCTGTTATGCCAAACATACCACCTCCCCTCTTGTACTCCTCAGCACTGACGCTGAAAAAGCTTTCGACCGCATAAACTGGAACTATTTAAGCCATGTTTTAGAGGTTTTTGGTCTGCCTGATCCATATAGTAAAGCTATATTTGCTATGTACAATCAGGCTACGGCACGAGTCATGGTAAATGGGGACCTATCCTCCCCTTTCCAAATCCACAAAGGAACCCGTCAGGGCTGTCCTTTGTCCCCCCTTTTGTTCATTCTGGCAATGGAACCCCTTCTATCCAAGCTTCGGGCAGATTCTGAGATCAAAGGCCTGTATCTAGGGGGCCAAAGTCATAAATTAGCGGCATTCGCCGATGACGTTATGATTGTGACATCTAATCCTAAAACTTCCCTTCCTAAAATCCAGGAGCATTTAAGGAATTACAGTGCAGTTTCCGAATTTAAGATTAACAAGAGTAAATCTATCATAATTAGTACTGGTTTATCCCCACAACTTAAACTCTCTTTAATGGAAAATTCTCCATTTAATTGGTCTTCCCCAACCATTACTTATCTAGGTGTGAAACTTAGCCCCAACATTTCAGATCTTTTTGCTCTTAACTATGTCCCAATAAAAACTCAATTATTTAAAGCAATAAATAAAATCACTAAATCGGCCCCGACTCTCTCATGGTTTGGTAGGAAAAACCTTCTCTCTTCTCTTATCATCCCCCGTCTCACCTACCTCCAACAAATTTGCTAATTTTTCATAATTTTGGGTAAATTTGGGATTTTTTCATAAATAAAGGTGAAATATATTGACTCAAATTTATGACTATCATGAATTACAATTTGTCACGAGAAAACAATCTCTGAATGGCTTGGATAAGTAAAAGCGTTCCAAAGTTATTACCACATAAAGTGAGATATGTCAGATTTGCTAAATTAGGCCAGGTCAGGAAGGGGGCAAATGGCCTGGATGTGACATGGTTAGGGCTATTAAATGTATAATTTAATCTTGTGCTGTTTTGTATCTCGATCCCAAATCTCCACGTCCGCATTTCGGCCTAGTTATAAGCTACCGTGGGTTGATTTCTCACCCTATATAATCCTGTTAGTGGACCGGGCTTATATCAAACGAGAAGCTGGTGGCAGATTACCCGGGCTGAGAAAGCGTTGTTTCACTGCGGCAGTGAAAAGGCTCTCTCAGCTTGTTGCCTCTCTGTGCCCGCGTGGACAGGAGGTGTTTGTGTAAACTGTACCAAGCTGACCTTACAGGCTCCTCCAGGAGGGCGTAACGTCACGTCTTGGTAACCAGGGACCATACCGCGTCTCGTGAGCTCGATGTAGTTGACGTCAAGCGGGCATGAGGGGTGGTATCTATCACAAAGACTAAATGAAAAAATGATTTACGAGTAAAATGCAATACTAAAAAAGTTCCACAGGTATACATAGCCTTTAATGCTTAGAGAGTTGCAAGAATGAAAGGAGGACACCCAGGGAGGCATAAGTAGAATGCTGCATACAGTGCTAAATGATACCCCCCTACCCTCAGTTTGCTGGTATAATTACACTGAAAAGAAGGGTTTTAAGCATTGACATAGGATTTATGAAACAATAAATAACTTTCTCTGACAATGGCATTATTTGTATAGGAGGAGCTATGGACCTAGAGTACACAATATAACACACACTACGCTATAATCATACAGTGGCATACTGTTTGGAGGGACATCAATATTAATGAGTATGCCTGACATAGGTGTATATCGTGTACGAAAAGTTATTCCAATTGGAATGTAAAATACCAAGTTAGACCTCAAAAATATAAAAAAATATTAACTCTGAAAAATTTTGGATCTAGCTTTAATAAAATACCTTAGGATCCTACATTGCCCTGAGTTCATTTTCTAGCCCTAGGCCCCAGGAGAGGCAAGTTTGATAGTGTAGTTCCCATGATAGTGTAGTTCCCATTATGTAAAGAGGCCACCATGTCATTGGTAGACGGGCGCATGGATTTTTGGTTAATAATGTGTGCAAACAGCCTCAAGTATACAAAAAATAAAAAATAAAGTTGTAAAGCAATTCAAGATAACCAATGTTATGCGGCGAGACTGTTAATCCCTACAAAATAACTTAACCAAACTGCCCCCAGCATTGAGCAATGGCGGGAGAAAGTTGACCCGCTTTATTTACTAGAAGAGCTAGCAAGTTGGACTACCAGAACCCACTCAAAGTTCTTAAAACTATGGGCCCCTTGGAAGGCTTATTGTCACAAACCTGCTAGCTGCCCACACACCTCTGACCCCACTTGAGGACCAAATCGGATCTCGAAGCGAATCATTACATCCACTTCCCATATCTTACTGATTAATCTTTTCTCTATTATATATGGCGTCCATAAGTCCCCTTTCATAGTGTGAAGTAGTTTTTAGGTTATATTCTTGTTGTTTTACTTGCTATAACTTAGTCATATAATTGATTTAGTATTTTAGTATTATACATCTCTTGACACTACTCATCTCCCACAGTCCTGCACCGTCCAGCGGTGATCCACCTCATATACTCCTTCTTGGGGTGGAGCATCCGCTTTTCAGCAAATACAATTTGCAGTGCAATATTATTTGCCGGTTACACTCACTAACATTCTCCCCCCCCCCCCCCCACCAGACACCCCTCTCCCCCTTTTAATCCCCCCCCCCCTACAATACTTGTACGAATTGCTCGATAATGTCAGTCTCATGTTATATGAAGCAAATATTTGTTTGTACTGTTCTTACTATGAAAACCTTCAATAAAAAGAGATTTGTTAAAAAAACAAAACACTGTAACCTTTATTTTTATGGCTTTATGTTGTGCCATTCCTATTTTACTCCTTTTAGAAGTTTATGAATAAATTACTAGCAGTCTGCAAAAAAGGTCCAACTGGGTGTTACCAGTAGGAGTGTGTCCCTACACAATATTAAACTGGCAGCACTGACTGGATAGTGGCAGAATGCACAAGAACATATTCCCTACTAGTAACACCCAGTTGGACCTGCTGGTAATTCACTCATAAAGTTCTGCAAGGAATAACAGATGAATGGTACAACACAGAGTTATATCAGAAGACAGGGGCAGACTGGGAACTTAAAGTGGCCCTGTGAAAAAAACTTAAAAGTGGCCCCATGTTGTAGGTGGGTCCAAAATGACAGAAGACGGATCAACATGCTAGTGCACAATATCGTTCTAGCAGAACCAAATGCCACAGTGCAGCAAAATATATTTTCCCAAGAGCTGTCCTTCTGTTGTGGCCATCAATAGCTCCCATTTTCTGTCCCCCTCCACTTGTCTCTGATTAAGATATGGAACAGAGGCTTAGGGGGTGAGATGTGGGAGACAGCAGTTGAATTCAGGGGTATGTGTAGTTGCAGATGGGGTACATGAGTTTCTGATTCGCACAGCGCTAATAACCACTGATCGCTCATTATCTACCTAGCCTGTGGCCAAGAAGAGGGCATCGGTGGCCCCTGGGGCAAAGGCTCACTGGAAAATTTCCCTGTCAGAAGATGCCCCAGAATGGTAACTAAATGGGGAATGCAAATAATTTCTAAGAAACAGACATTTCAGGACAGGGAACAGATCTTTAAAAAGAGGACAAAACTATTAGAAAGGAATATTATTTTGATTACTCTCCCGGTAACAAAAGAGAAATGAGGTGGAACAGGCTCTTCCTATGATCTGGATGATAAGGGCAGGATAGATAGGGTGGATAGGGTATAGAAGCAAGATGGACAGCAAATATCCCATGGGAATAAAGAACTTACATTTTTGCAAGAATTAATGGTAGTAACTCCTCAATGAAAGAGGCATCCACAGAAGTAGTAGGATTAGAGACAGTCTTATGATCAATAATTTGAGACAAAGTATCAAAAATAAGGGAGAGGGTGACAGAGACTAAATCCAGATTATCTAAGGTGGAGGACCAGTTTCCTGGACTGTAGTATGCATGGAAGATTGCCAGTACTGAGAAATGATATAGAGCAAAGACATTATGCAAGGATATTAACACAGCTTGGAGCCAAGGTGAAGGAGCTTAACCCTTCCCTACAAATAGACATACACATTACTTGTTAACTAAGCTCACTGAGCCTTTGGTTATGGATTCCTGCATACTGGAAAATACATTACTAGGACGAGAAGTAGAAAATAATGACAACATGCATCTTATTTACAGAAATATAACCCATAATGCTATTATCTATTGTTCAGACAGAACAACATCTGGCATTCATATTTCATAAGTCTAAGCTGAAAAGATAGAAAAAATGCTGCTTGAGACATGATAAATCACTAAAGCACTGTAGCACATCCCATAGCCAAACATAGTTTAAAAGATAGCTCATCAATGCATATTCAAACAGGGAAGTAATGGTGCAGCGTTACAACAGGACACACATTGGTGCAAATTTACTGATGTAGCTAATCTACGACTAGAATCTAATATTGGTGCAGTATTGCGGAGAAGATAAAGATAAAACATTTTGCTCAGAAATGCAATCACAATTCTGGCATAAAATTCTGTCTTGATATAAGGCAACTAGAGATGAGCGAACTTCTGTTTTAAGTTCGGCGTCTAAAGTTCGGGTTTGGATTAGCGGAGAATCCCGATCTGGAACCGGATATGGATTCCGACTTCCGTTGTGGTCCGTGGTAGCGGAATCAATAATCGGCCATTATTGATTCCGCTACCACGGACCACAACGGAAGTCGGAATCCATATCCGGTTCCAGATCGGGATTCTCCGCTAATCCAAACCCGAACTTTAGACGCCGAACTTAAAACAGAGGTTCGCTCATCTCTAAAGGCAACCAATACATAGTATACAGTTAGACAAATGTGTCTATCCCTGCACCAGATTTATCATCCATCATGAACGACTGTGAGAAATCCAGTACAGGTCTAGTATTAGTTTACACCATCTATAACAGGGCTGGCCAACCTGCGGCTCTCCAGCTGTTGCAAAACTACAACTCCCAGCATGCCTAGACTGCTTACAACTATCAGCCTACAGCAGGGCATGGTGGAAATTGTAGTTTTACAACAGCTGGAGAGCCGCAGGTTGGCCAGCCCTGATCTATAAGATCACTAAATCTGCCCCATTGTATGTAGATGCATTTTCTGCAATTACATTATCCTGTGAATCTACATGGACATGGATGTAGTCTTTGGTGAGGTTTGATATTGGTGTGGCTCCCTGCTGCACCATCGCCCTCCTATGTGACTATAGCAGCACAAATAAAATGCCAAAATGAAAGCCGCGAAAAAAAATGGAAAACGGCACAACGCCATGGATGCACACAACGGTCGTGTGCATGAGGCCTAATAGAGTGAAAAAAATCGCAAATTTGTGCGCAATCGCTTAAATTGCGCAACAATTTGCGACTTTTATTAGCTCTGCCCTATGCTCGCCAGTTTTATGAAAGTGGGCGTGTTTTCTCATGTAAATGAATCTCAAGACAGATTTACTATTGTGACAATTTAAAAAGTCGCAAAAAAGTAGCAAAAAATGCGCAAAATCACTCCAGTGAGGACCATGCTTATCTTATGCGACTTTTTAAAAGAACATGCAACTTTTTCGTAAAGATGTGCGACTTCTGTAAAGCTTACTTTACACTGCTACCGTCAAACCACATTTATCACAGTCTTCAAGGGCCGATCATAAATCTGACTTAGCTAAAACTGACTTTAGCCATATGTGAAAGTGGAGTGAGCTGTCAGAGTCATGATAAATCTGGCTCTGTGTGTTTGTATCTGTATATTTTTTACTTTTTTGGCATTGTTTTAAATTGCCTTTGCCAGTTTTCGAAAAGGGAACGTGGGCGGTGGGGAGTTGGTGTGGCCAGCTGCCGTGACAACGTTATCTTTATTTACATCAGTTTTCTGCCACAGATGAAGTCAGAAATGCCGACGATTTCTGTGAAGTCACACAGGCTGCCGGAGTATACTCCTAATTAACGACGAGGCATGCATCTTGTCATAAATTAGGCTAATCCTTCAGCAGTGCAGGGGATATCAAGAACAGCGCAAAAAGAACCGGTCTTGATAAATATCCCCCACAAAGATTAGAGATGACATTTCAATCCACAATTACCAGACATTTTTCTGACACTGATTGCTGCACTCTATTTTGTGTGGTGACCAGTGCCCAGAAAATTTGGACCAGAATATCACATATATACATTTGGAGTCATTCTGTATGCTACCAGAGTGCGAAAGATATCATAGTATATGTTTATATAAGTCAGACCCTCAGACCTGAAAAATCATACCCCAGACCAGACAACTGCTGAGGCAGTCATAAATATATAGGGGGGAGTTTATCATGAGGGAAATATTAGATCAGTTTTCCTTGAGCCTGCGTTGGAGTAGTTTGCACAAAATTTATCAAATATCAGATGTTGTTTGTTAAAGTAGACTCATCTTTAAACCTAACACTTTTGTCTAGAATAGTTTCCCTATGCCATCCCTGTACTGGAGTGAGTTTGGGACTTTGTTTTCAACTTTTCAGTGATAACTATGGAGTGAAACTCATTAACATAGCAGGTCACACTTTCTACCCAGTTTAAAACTGGAATCATGTAAAAATGAAAAAAAAAAATACAAAATGTTTGAACAAGTGACCTAAAAATATTGCCTAGTTTGCCCTCCATCATGTCTGACCCTGCACTCAGCTGAAACTAAGACAATATGATGGAAATTTACAAATGTAAATACACCAGAATTCTGGCATAATTTGCACTAAAGATGGAATACTAATATATTACATGTTTTCAACACTTTTTTTTACTAGTCTGACAACGACTTAGCTGAGAAGGAGTGTGGCCTATCAGAAATGGGCATGGTTTAAGATACAATAGAGGGCCAGATTTACTAATTTGTTTTTGGCTCTGCACCAAGAATCTCTCTGAAAAGTGGTACAGATTGGAACAATTTTGGACAATTTGGTGCAAGTATGGTTTCCACACTTTTTTCCCAACTTGCTTGAAAAGGGATTGGGGCTTAGCTAGAAGAGCTTGAGTTTCTCATTAAATCAGGCAAGGCCTAACGTGCTCTGCTTTGTGGCAAAACTGCACCACAATTCTGGCAAAAAATTCAGTCTTAAAGTAAGCCAACCAATAGTTTGTATAGAGTCAGAGAAAAGTGTTTGTAGCTGCACCAGATTTACTATCAAGCCTGAGCCACTGCGATAAATCTGGACAACATAAGTTTGCAACATCTACAGGATTAGTATATCTAGGTCAAAAAATTCACCAACATTTTGGTGCACAATTATGGCATAGAGTAAGTCAACTAATACAGTAGGTGGTGTGAACTTAGAGTAAACAGTCAAAAGATGCAGAAGATTTATACAGCATTATTAGCCACTCTGATAAGCCTTGGATGTTTTTAGGTGGTTTAGTATAAAAATTAGACTGCATCAGTCTGCGCCAGTGTGTACATATAAAATAACAAGATTATGCTGGAACAGGATTGTACATCGTACAAATAATTATGGTTATCTATATTAGCACGAATATGAGATTATAAACAAAGCATTTCGCTTCATTTCTATAGACAGATACCACACTTTTATATCACTTCATTTCACAAATGCTTAAGTGCATGCAATACTTAAAATATCTATTTTGTCATCATTTCCTAGCTTGAAACTATAAATTAAACTATTAGTTATACATAGAAAACAAGGTTTTATTTTGTATGTTCTTTTCACCTTGTAAAGTTGTGGCAAGCAAGTTGCATAGTTAAAAGGACTGCAGCAAGACACTGGTGCTGTAATAATCCTCAGGGGATAATGTGTTCACCAGCCAAACGAGGCCTCATTATACTCTTAATCACACTGGACTAATGCACAGGAAAATTCGAGCTTGAAACACGACCATTATTTTGAAAATCCCTGCAGACAAGATCTTTGCTAAGTACATTACTTAAAGAAGAATAACCTTAAACTGGGTGGCTATATTTGCATATCCTTATAATTAACACCATAATGTTGCTACCCGGGAATAGCAATATATTATAAAAAATACCATTAGATGTTTCATTGTGTACATGCAAAATGAAGAATGCTAAATAGCTCTGAATTTATCTCAAGTATATAATCTACATAATTCTAATCTTCATCAGCTATTATTTTACATTAACGGAAGTTGTGGCATTTATTTAGCATACATATCACATCCAATGAATTTATAACATATCAAGTAAGTACAGTACAAAGAACAAGAAGTATTTCATTTCAGAAAATCTATTTTGCACATTTAATAAAACTTACATAGGTTCTTCATCAGTTTTGCCTTTGCCTTAGATTGCTTACTATTTCAGAAATGTTCTATCTATCTAAGCTGCAACTACAGAAGTGTCGACCCTCAAAGGGACTGTCCAGCTTTCAAACACTTTTTGGAAGCCTGGTAGACCTGTGGAGGGAAGCATACTTAACTGTTTCCCGCCACTCCTTTCCAGCTCATTTAGTCCACTACTCTCTGTCCCCCACTTATCAACTTCCGGAATAGACAGGTATCACATGTGCTGCTGCAGTCAATGACTGGCTGCAGCAGTGATGTATCCCTAAGCGACACATCACTGAGTCACATCCCACTTGGGAGACATGTCACCACTGCGGCCAGTTACTGAATGCATCGGTACACAAGACCCACATCCATTCTGGAAGTTGACAAGCTATGACCAAAGCATGGTGGACCAAAAGAGCAGGAGCCAACTGGCAAGGAGCAGCAAGTATGGTTCCCTCCACAGGTCTGGTGGGAAGAGGGAGACTTTGGAGAGTGTTGCTCTGCCTCCGTTGGAACTGCTGTGTGTTCCCCTTGTCTCCCCTCCTTGGTTGGCCAAGGAACTACGAACTCTGCCGCCAGCGTTGTCAGATGGAAATTGTTGGAGCAATTTTTCAACAAGGATCTTCTGGTATTGCACCGTTTTGCTCATCCTCTCCACCAGAGGAATGAGAGATGAGAAGTTCAAGGCGAGTGCTCATGTCGCACAACAGCTGGTGAGCTGGCAATTTCAAGTGCTGCTGCAATGTTGACAGACCGGCTGAAGCTGACGATGACTTACAGAAAGGGGTACACACGCGGTGCACCTTCACCAGTAGCTCCGGCAAATTGGGGGAGGTTTTGAGAAGCAGCTGAACCACTAAGTTTAAGACGTGGGCTAGGCATGGGATGTGTGTGGGCTTGCCGGCTCCAAAGCCGCCACCAAGTTACGGCCATTATCAGACACAACCATGCCTGGTTCTAGGTTGAGTGGTGAGAGCCACAGCTCAGTCTGGTCTTTTATCCCCTGCCACAGCTCTGCAGCGATGTGCTATTTGTCCCCTAAGCATACCAGCTTCTGCACAGCCTGTTGCCGCTTCCCCACTGCAGTGCTACACTGTTTCCAGCTACCGACTGATGAGTGAATGATGCTGCACGCGGATAATTCGGAGGTGGAAGTGGAGGAGGAAGCGGAGGAGAAGAAGTGGAGATTGAAGCCACTAACGTCGGTACTGGCAGAAACCCTGATCGATGTAGGGCCCGCAATCCTTGGTGTCGGTAGCACCTGTGCCATCCCAGGGTATGACTCGCTCCCGGCCTCCACAACATTCACCCAGTGTGCCATCAGGGAAATGTAGCATCCCTGGCCAAATGAACTTGTCCATGTGTCTGTGGTTAAGTGGACCTTCCCAGTAACTGCGTTGGTCAGAGAATGTGTGATGTTACAGGACACATGTTGGTGTAAGGATGGGCATGGCACACGTTGAAAAATAGTGGCGGCTGGGACCTGGGTAACGTGGGACGGCCGTCAACATGAGGCTGCGGAAGGCCTCAGTGTCCACAAGACTAAATGGCAACATTTTACAGGGCCAGAATTTTGGAAAGCTGCAAATTTGGTGCTATGGCCTGTGGATGAGTGGCTGGCTATTTGCGCTTGCGTTCAAATGCCTGTGGTAAGGACATTTATACGCTGTGCTGGGACACGGGAGTGTATGTGGTCGCTGATGGTGCTTGCGAAGGTCCAGGTGCTCCTTCGACAGGGGATTTGCCAGCACGTAACACAGGGGTAGAGGAGGCAGTGTTGTGACTCGCAGGCACAGATTGTGGACCCAGGCGTTCAGCCCACCTATTACGGTGCTTTGATGCCATATGGTGGATCATGCTGGTGATGGTGAGGTTGCTAGGGTTCACGCCCCTGCTCATTTTTGTATGGCACAGGTTAAAAATTACAATTCTTTTGTCATTTGCACTTTCCTCTAAAAGCGCCAGACTGCGGAACACCTATCCATTGGCAAGGGAGATTTACGCAAGGGGGTGCTCCGGGGAGCAGTTGTGGACCTGTTTGGTGTGGCCCACCTTCTCCCTTTTGCCACCTCACTGCCTCTTCCAGCTTATTGCGGTGGTGTGGATCCTTCCCCCTCTGTACTGCTGTCCTCGCTCAACTTTCCACCTTCCCAAGTTGGGTCAGTGACTTCATCATCCACAAACCTCCTCTTCCACTTCCTCACTCTGCTCATCCTCCTGACTTGTTTACCTAACCACTACCTCAGTGATTGACAACTGTGTCTCATCCTCTTCCTCAACCTCTTGAGACAGTAATTGCCGTTGAGTTATTGGCAACTGTGTCTCATCATCATTCACCTCATTAAAAAGTAATTGCTGTTCCCTACTGTCATCTTCTTGTGATTGTGGATGGGAATCAGGGCACGAGATCTGTCCCTCTTCAAGTGTGCTTGGCGGGAGGGCCAAATCTAGGAATGGCGCTGAAAAGAGCTCCTCGGAATATCCGAGTGTGGGATCACTTGTTTACCCAGACTCTCCATGGTGGGAGAAAAGAGGATCAGGGTGAGGATTGGGTTGAGCAGACTCTTGGCTACTGAGACTGGACTTGGTGGAAGACAGGGTGGTGCTTAACCGACTGGAAGCATTATCTGCTGCAATCCAACCGACCACCTGGTCGCACTGCTCTGAGTTCAAGACTGGTGTCCTGCGTTGCCCTGCATCCTGGGACATTAAGCTAGATATCATGGATGAGCGTTTCAACGTGCCCAGGGCCACGGCCTCTGCGTGCACCATCAGCATCACGGTCACTGCCCCGTCCGTTACTACTCGCCTTCTTCATATTAAATGTTATATATGATTGAAAGTCTGTCACACGTACAGTAGTGTAGGATTTGAAAGGGTATGCATAAACAAATTTAAAAAGGTATTTGGGATGTGGAAACGTCACACAGGAGCTATCCTTCAGATAATGTCAATGCTGTCACCAGCGACTAATGAAAAACTACAGGGAATGTCATAGGTATTTGGGATGAGGAAACGTTATACAGGAGAGGTACCACCGGTAACGTCACTGTACATTGTATGTCACAGGTAAATATTTTAATGACACACGTTACACTGAAGATGTGCCCCGGTAATGTCACTGTCAGAAGCAGCGTCTATTGAAATAGATATTTTTGGATGCACACACTTTACACAGGAGATGTGGCGCAGCAAATGTCACTGTCCGCAGTGGACACCGTCTACGGAAAAAATACACTGTATGTCATAGATACATTTTAGAAGAGCACATGTTACACTGCAGATATGGCACTGGTAATGTCACTGTCCACAGCAGACACCATCTAAGGAAAAAGTACACTGTATGTCGCAGAAATTTTTTAGAAGTGCACACGTTACACTGCAGATGTGGCGCTGGTAATGTCACTATCCGCAGCAGACACAATCTACGGAAAAAGTACACTGTATGTCACAGAATTTTTTGGGATGTGCACACCCTACACAGGAGATGTGGCACAGCTAATGTCACTTTCCACCGTGAACACCATCCACTGAAAAAGGACACTGTATGTCACAGAATTTTTTTGGATGTGCGCACATTACACAGGAAATGTGGTGCAGCTAATGTCAGTGTTCGCAGCAGACACCGTCTATGGAAAAAGGACACTATGTCACAGAAATTTTTGGGATGCTCACACTTTACACAGGAGATGTGGCGCTGCTAATGTCACTGTCTGCAGCGGACACCATCTACGGAAAAAAGACACTGTATGTCACAGACATTTTTTGGATGCGCACACTTTACACAAGAGATGTGGCGCAGCTAATGTAACTGTCCGCAGCAGACACCGTCTACGAAAAAAGTACACTGTATGTCATAGATACATTTTAAAAGCGCACACGTTCCTGCAGATGTGGCGCTGGCAATGTCACTGTCCGCAGCAGAAACAGTCTACAGAAAAAGGACACTGTATGTCACAGACATTTTTGGGATGCGCACACTTTACACTAGAGATGTGGCGCAGTTAATGTCACTGTCCGCAGCAGACACCGTTCACGGAAAAAGGACACTGTATGTCACAGATATTTTTGGGATGCGCACACTCTACACAGGAGATGTGGCGCAGCTAATGTCACTGTCCGCAGCGGACACCGTCTACTGAAAAAGTACACTGTATGTCACAGATACATTTTAGAAGCGCACACGTTACACTGCAGATGTTGCGCTGGTAATGTTACTGTCCGCAGCAGACACAGTCTATGGAAAAAGGACACTGTATGTCACAGAAATTTTTGGGATGCACACACTTTACACAGAAGATGTGGCGCAGCTAATGTCACTGTCCGCAACGGACACCGTCTACGGAAAAAGGACACTATTTCCCAGAAATTTTTGGGCTGTGCACACTTTACACGGGAAATGTGGCGCAGCTAATGTCACTGTTCACAGCAGACACCGTCTACAGAAAAAGGACACTGTATGTGACAGATATTTTTTGGATGCGCACACTTTACGCAGGAGATGTGGCATAGCTATTGTAACTGTCCGCAGCGGACACCGTCTACGGAAAAAGGACACTGTATGTTAAAGACACATTTTATAAGCGCACACGTTACACTGCAGATGTGGCACTGGTAATGTCACTGTCCACAGAGGACACCATCTACCGAAAAAGTACACTGTATGTCACAGATACATTTTTGGATGCGCACACTTTACACTGCAGATGTGGGGCTGGTAATGTCACTGTCTACAGTAGACTCGGTCTATTGAAAAAATTCACTGTGTGTCACAGATATTTTTTGGATGAGCACTCTTTACACAGGATATGTGGAGCAGCTAACGTCACACACGCTGTCTGCCATTTGCCCTGAACAGTGAAAACTAGGACTCATCCATGAACAAAACGCCTCTCAAATGTGCCAGACGCCATCGAATGTGAGCATTTGCCCACTGCAGTCAGGTCCAGACCCCGATGAGGACGATGAGCATGCAGATGAGCTTCCCTAAGATGGTTTCTGATATTTTGTGCAGAAGTTATTTGGTTATGCAAACCAATTGTTGCTGCAGCTGTCCAGGTGGCTGGTCTCAGACGATCATGGAGGTGAACATGATGGATGTCGAGGTCCTGGGCTGATTTGGTTGCACGTGGTCTGCGGTTGTGAGGCCAGTTGGATGTACTGCAAAATTCTCTAAAACGCTTTTGGAGATAACTTATGGTAGAGAAATGAACATCCATTGCACGGGCAACAGTAATGTTAGACATTCCTGCAGTCAGCATGCTAATTGCACGCTACCTCAAACATTGCGACATTGGTGGCATTGTGTTGTGTGATCAAACTGCACATTTCAGAGTGGCATTTTATTGTGGGCAGTCTAAGGCACACCTATGCAATATTCATTCTGTATAATCAGCACCTTGACATTTCACAACTGTTAGGTGGGATGGATTATCTCGGCAAAGGAGAAGTGCTCACTAACACAGATTTGGACAGATTTGCGAACAATATTTGAGAGTAATGTGTCTTTTGTGTATGAAGAAAATGTTTCAGATCTTTGAGTTCAGCTCATGCAAAATGGGAGCAAAACCGAAAGTGTTGCGTTTATATTTTTGTTCAATATATACAGTGCAGACCAAAAGTTTGGACACACCTTCTCATTCAAAGAGTTTTCTTTATTTTCATGACTATGAAAACTGTAGATTCACACTGAAGGCATCAAAACCATGAATTAACACATGTGGAATTATATACATAACAAGTATAATATGTCATATTCTAGGTTCTTCAAAGTAGCCACCTTTTGCTTTGATTACTGCTTTGCACACTCTTGGCATTCTCTTGATGAGCTTCAAGAGGTAGTCACCTGAAATGGTTTTCACTTCACAGGTGTGCCCTGTCAGGTTTAATAAGTGGGATTTCTTGCCTTATAAATGGGGTTGGGACCACCAGTTGCGTTGTGGAGAAGTCAGGTGGATACACAGCTGATAGTCCTACTGAATAGACTGTTAGAATTTGTATTATGGCAAGAAAAAAACAGCTAAGTAAAGAAAAACGAGTGGCCATCATTACTTTAAGAAATGAAAGTCAGTCGGTCCGTAAAATTTGGAAAACTTTGAAAGTGTCCCCAAGTGCAGTCACAAAAACCATCAAGCCCCAGGAAAGGAAGACCAAGAGTCACCTTTGCTGCGGAAGATAAGTTCATCTGAGTCACCAGCCTCAGAAATCGCAGGTTAACAGCAGCTCAGATTAGAGACCAGGTCAATGCCACACAGAGTTCTAGCAGCAGACACATCTCTAGAACAACTGTTAAGAGGAGACTGTGTGAATCAGGCCTTCATGGTAGAATATCTGCTAGGAAACCACTGCTAAGGACAGGCAACAAGCAGAAGAGACTTGTTTGGGCTAAAGAACACAAGGAATGGACATTAGACCAGTGGAAATCTGTGCTTTGGTCTGATGAGTCCAAATTTGAGATCTTTGGTTCCAACCACCGTGTCTTTGTGCGACGCAGAAAAGGTGAACGGATGGACTCTACATGCCTGGTTCCCACCGTGAAGCATGGAGGAGGAGGTGTGATGGTGTTGGGGTGCTTTGCTGGTGACACTGTTGGGGATTTATTCAAAATTGAAGGCATACTGAACCAGCATGGCTACCACAGCATCTTGCAGCGGCATGCTATTCCTTCCGGTTTGCGTTTAGTTGGACCATCATTTATTTTTCATCAGGACAATGACCCCAAACACACCTCCAGGCTGTGTAGGGGCTATTTCACCATGAAGGAGAGTGATGGGGTGCTGCGCCAGATGACCTGACCTCCACAGTCGCCGGACCTGAACCCAATCGAGAAGGTTTGGGTGAGCTGGACCGCAGAGTGAAGGCAAAAGGGCCAACAAGTGCTAAGCATCTCTGGAAACTCCTTCAAGACTGTTGGAAGACCATTTCAGGTGACTACCTCTTGAAGCTCATCAAGAGAATGCCAAGAGTGTGCAAAGCAGTAATCAAAGCAAAAGGTGGCTACTTTGAAGAACCTAGAATATGACATATTTTCAGTTGTTTCACACTTTTTTGTTATGTATATAATTCCACATGTCTTAATTCATAGTTTTGATGCCTTTAGTATGAATCTACAGTTTTCAAAGTCATGAAAATAAAGAAAACTCTTTGAATGAGAAGGTGTGTCCAAACTTTTGGTCTGTACTGTATATATATATATATATATATATATACATACTGTATATAAATAAAGACAATAATGATCTATAAGAGGCAATACAGCCTCTTCCTGCTCCATTCCTGGGTATCTGCACATGCTGCTGGGCCTTAGCAGATCCAGATCAGCTATAAAATAATTGTAAAGCCCCTGAGAACTTTATTCCTCCTATAACAGGGTATAATATGACCTATGGAGAACACAAAGTATAAAAGAAACAACTAAAATTAAAACACACCACATACAATGCTGCAGCATCTAGCCCCACCCCATAATCCATAATCAATACATGCACTATATCAAAATGACTGTTATGGAAGGGGACACAATTAAAATAAATCAGTATTTTACTAGTTTGTTGTGCTAGGAAAAAAAATTGCTAAAATAAAACTGAAATAAAAATAAAGACTTACATATGATTAATGAACTCACATAACCAGTATTATCAAGGTCAATAGGATGATAGGCAATGAGCAACCCAGATTAGTCAGTATAAGTAAACAAATAGAAATGGGTAACCTTTTAATACTTAACTTTTAATATAAATTACAGATAAAATAATAGCCCATACACAATTACAATAGTACAAAAAGTGACGCACGTTTGAGCAATGATTCACGGTGCTGAGAAAAAGAACTGCCCTTACCACATTGTTCGATCGTGGTGCCTAGTTGGGGTCTCTTTAATCCAGGTGCTGGGTCTCTGACTCTAAACGTCCCTGCTTGACCTGAGTATCACGATCGGCGTCACTATCACATACGTGACACAGAGGGAGGGAAAGAGGAAGGCCCTGCCCAAGTGAGAGGGAAGGTGGTGACCCCTGACTCACCTTGCGGCTGGCACCTGGCTGCCCTGACGTCCCTAGACGGGTTCCTCACCCGTACGCCGATCACGTGCCTAAAACCCTGGCTTTCCCTAAGATGAGCCCTAGATAGTGAACAGGGCGGTGGGAACACTAGTCCGCACCACTAGCTCTAAAGGAAAACACCAAGGGGAGGACAGACAATACAGACTCAACATATAATCCCAGGTGGGCGACAACAGGAGACAACAAAAAGCCCAACAGGGATCCGGAGGGTAGCACTCTGGAACAACAACCAGGATTCACAGCTCCAGTGGGTCAGTATAGAAGTCCAGGCAGGAAGCTCTATAACTGGCAACTAGAGAAGTGTGAGAGGAGAATATAAGGAGGTTGGGAGTGGCAGACAAGAAACAGCTGAGGAGGAGAAGCTACGGATCCCTGAGTGAGACAAAAAGGATTGCAAGGCAAACACAGAAAACAATCAGAATACAATAAGAAACAACGTGATCTTTAGACATAGAGCGCGCAGCCACCCGCTGCGACTTCCTGACCCCGGGTATAACGGTGTCAGACGTGGCTCTTGACACCCTCGTGACAGTACCCCCCCTTTCACGAGGGGCCTCCGGACACTCAGGACCAGGTCTCTCAGGATGAGAGGCATGGAAAGCCTGAATTAACCTGTTGGCGTTTACCTCTGACGCTGGAACCCACATTCTTTCCTCGGGACCGTAACCCCTCCAATGCACCAGATACTGAAGAGAGCGGCGGACCCGACGAGAATCAACAATTCTGGATATTTGAAACTCCAGATTACCATCCACAATAACAGGAGGAGGTGGCAGCGGTGATGGTTCTAGAGGTGGAACATACTTCTTGAGTAACGACTTATGGAAGACGTTATGGATCTTAAAAGTCTGAGGTAAATCCAGGCGAAAAGCCACAGGGTTAATGACGGCTACTATTTTATAAGGACCAATGAACCTAGGGCCCAGTTTCCAAGAGGGAACCTTCAACTTAATATTCCTAGTAGACAACCACACATAGTCATTCACTCCTAGGTCCGGACCTGGCGACCGTTTCTTATCGGCCATGCATTTATATTTACCACTCATATTTTTCAAGTTAGCTTGCACCTTCTGCCATACCGATGAAAGAGATGAAGAAAACCGTTCCTCTTTGGGAACCCCAGAAGACCCCCCCTCTTTGAAAGTACAAAATTGGGGATGAAAACCGTATGCACCAAGAAATGGTGACTTGCCAGTGGATTCCTGACAGCGATTATTTATGGCAAACTCGGCTAACGGTAAATATGATGACCACACCTCTTGGTTTTCAGACACAAAACACCTTAAATATGTTTCTAGGTTTTGGTTGGTACGCTCAGTCTGTCCATTCGACTGAGGATGGAAAGCTGAGGAAAAAGACAAGTGTACCCCCAAACGGGAACAAAAAGCTTTCCAAAACTTAGAAATAAACTGGGTTCCCCAATCCGAAACCACATCGGAATGGACCCCGTGAAGCTTCACGATTTCACTGATAAACACCTGAGCAAGAGTCTTAGCATTAGGAAGTGCGGGTAGCGCAATAAAGTGTACCATTTTGCTAAACCTGTCTACTACTACCAAGATAACTGTTTTACCCGCAGACAACGGTAAGTCAGTGATGAAATCCATAGACAGATGTGTCCATGGCCTATTGGGGATGAAAAGTGGCAATAAAGACCCTGCTGGACGTGTATGAGAGACTTTCGCGCGTGCACAAGTAGAACAAGTAGACACGAAATCCAATACATCCTGACGCAACCTTGGCCACCAAAAACGACGAGACAATAGCTCCAAGGTTGCTTTACTACCCGGGTGCCCAGCAAGTGCCGAATTATGATGTTCCTTTAATAATTCAAGACGCAGGTTTAACGGTACAAACAATTTCTCTGAGGGGCAAGAGGCCGGGGCGTCCCCCTGGGCCTCTAACACCTTTCCCTCTAGAACAGAGTGTACAGCAGAGACAACCACTCCTCTTTGTAAAATAGGTACCGGATCACTAACATTACCCCCTCCAGGGAAACTACGAGATAATGCGTCTGCCTTGGTATTTTTTGCCCCAGGACGATAGGTGATTACAAAGTTAAATCTGGTAAAGAATAGCGACCACCTAGCTTGTCTAGGGGTGAGACACTTAGCCGATTCTAGGTACAGAAGGTTTTTGTGATCCGTAATCACCGTGACGGGGTGGATTGCTCCCTCTAAGAAGTGACGCCACTCTTCAAACGCCAGTTTAATCGCCAACAGTTCCCTATTTCCAATATCATAGTTCTTTTCTGCAGTAGATAACTTTTTGGAAAAGAAAGCGCAAGGACGCCATTTGCCAGGAGACGGACCCTGAGACAATACAGCCCCCACTCCCACCTCTGACGCATCTACTTCAACAATAAAAGGCTGGGAGACATCAGGTTGAATTAGGACAGGTGCCGAGGTAAATCTCTCTTTTAGAGAGGAAAATGCAATTTTAGCGGCGTCAGACCATTTAGAAAAATCAGTCCCCTTCCTAGTCATGTCAGTAAGGGGTTTAACGATCACTGAATAATTTTTAATTAACTTTCTATAGAAATTTGCGAAACCCAAAAACCGTTGTAGAGCTTTAAGGTTCTCAGGAAGATCCCAATCTAAAATTGCCTGGACCTTCCTAGGATCCATACGGAAACCTGAAGCAGATAATAGATATCCCAGGAACTGTATTTCCTGAACGGCGAAGACACATTTTTCAATTTTCGCATATAATTTATTCGTCCGTAGGACCTGCAGTACTTGCCTGACATGTATTTCATGTGTTTTCAGATCCGCCGAATAAATTAAGATATCATCTAGGTATATGACTACAAACCTGCCGATGAGATGACTAAAAATATCATTAACGAAATGTTGGAAGACAGCAGGGGCATTGGTCAGACCGAAAGGCATGACTAAATTTTCATAATGCCCCTCAGGGGTGTTAAAAGCTGTCTTCCACTCATCCCTTTCCTTGATACGAATCAGATTGTAGGCCCCCCTAAGATCAAGTTTGGAGAACCACCTAGCACCCGCAATCTGATTAAAAAGGTCAGGAATGAGAGGAAGAGGGTATGGGTCTCGGATGGTTATCCGGTTTAGCTCACGGAAATCTAGGCAAGGACGCAGGCCCCCATCTTTCTCTTTAACAAAGAAAAACCCTGCAGCCACAGGTGAAGAAGAGGGTCTGATGTGTCCCTTAGCCAGACTCTCGGAGATATAATCTTTCATGGCTTGTCTCTCTGGACCCGAAAGATTATACAACCTGGACTTGGGTAATTTTGCACCGGGAATCAGGTTAACCGGGCAATCATAAGGACGATGAGGTGGTAGCTTCTGACAACCCTTTTCAGAAAAAACGTCCTCAAAGTCCGAAATAAATGTAGGTAGGGAAGCTATGGAGGCAATTAAGCAATTGTTATTTAAGCAATTCTCTCTGCAATGCTCACTCCACTCCAATATCTCCCTGGCCTGCCAATCCACCACTGGATTGTGCGCTACCAACCAGGGAAGACCCAATACCACAGGAGAGGGAAGGCCCTCCAGAACGTAAAATGAAAGACACTCATTATGGTGGTCCCCTACCCGAAGGTGTAAGTTATGGACAATGTGAGTGAGGTTTCTCTGAGACAGAGAAGCAGAATCAATAGTGAATATGGGAATAGGTCTCTGCAGCGTACAGAGAGACAAACCCATAGTGCGGTCAAAATGGGCATCTATCAAATTTACCCCTGCTCCACTGTCTAGAAAAAAAGAAATAGACTCCGTCTTAACACCAAAAACAATAACCGCTGGCAACACAAATTGAGATGTTCGTATGGAGGAAACGTATACCCCCCGGCTGACATCCTCCGCACAGCCTGGGGTTAGTAGTTTTCTGACGGTCTTTTGTTTTTGAGAAAGGAGGGACAGACATTAATGAAATGACCCCTCCCCCCACAGAAAAAACAAGCCCCCCACCTACGGCGAACCTCAGGAGGACGGACCTGACGAGAAGTTCCTCCTAGCTGCATAGGCTCATCTAAGTCAGTACAGACTAACTGCTGCTTGGGAGAGGTTACCAATTGCTCAGGAATTTTCGATCTCATCCTAAGACGTCTATCTATTCTGATAGAGAGGGACATAACAGCATCAAGGGAAAGGGGGGTCTCATACAGCGCCAGTGCATCCTTAACCCTTTCGGATAACCCAGAGCAGAACTGACTCCTGAGAGCCGGGTCGTTCCACTGAGTGTCCGTAGCCCACCTACGGAACTCTGAGCAATATTCCTCTGCTTGCCGATCTCCCTGTAGGAGTCTCCGTAACTTTGACTCAGCCAGGGCGACTCGGTCAGGGTCATCATATATGAGACCCAAAGGCCCAAAAAATCCCTCCACTGACCGGAGAGCCTGGGAACCAGGGGGTAACGAGAACGCCCAGGATTGCGGGTCCCCCTGAAGCAGGGAAATAACAATCCCCACCCGCTGTTCTTCATTACCTGAGGAGTAAGGGCGCAGCTTAAAATATAATTTGCAGGCCTCACGGAACGTCACAAATTTGTCCCTTCCCCCAGAAAATCTGTCAGGGAGAACAACCTTGGGTTCTGTAACAACCTGGTTACCCATAGCAACCGCTGGGCTTGCGGTCTGCTGCATTTGCTGCTGTTGTTGGATGACAGACGCCTTCAATCCTGCCACCTCCAAAGACAGGCCTTGAAGCTGTTTTGCCAAAGCAGCAATAGGATCCATATTGGATTCTAAGTAGAGAGAAAAAAAAAAAAAAATTTTTTTTTTTCCTCCCAAAAAATAAGGGCCAGTTATAATATCACGATCGGCGTGACTATCACATACGTGACACAGAGGGAGGGAAAGAGGAAGGCCCTGCCCAAGTGAGAGGGAAGGTGGTGACCCCTGACTCACCTTGCGGCTGGCACCTGGCTGCCCTGACGTCCCTAGACGGGTTCCTCACCCGTACGCCGATCACGTGCCTAAAACCCTGGCTTTCCCTAAGATGAGCCCTAGATAGTGAACAGGGCGGTGGGAACACTAGTCCGCACCACTAGCTCTAAAGGAAAACACCAAGGGGAGGACAGACAATACAGACTCAACATATAATCCCAGGTGGGCGACAACAGGAGACAACAAAAAGCCCAACAGGGATCCGGAGGGTAGCACTCTGGAACAACAACCAGGATTCACAGCTCCAGTGGGTCAGTATAGAAGTCCAGGCAGGAAGCTCTAAAACTGGCAACTCGAGAAGTGTGAGAGGAGAATATAAGGAGGTTGGGAGTGGCAGACAAGAAACAGCTGAGGAGGAGAAGCTACGGATCCCTGATTGAGACAAAAAGGATTGCAAGGCAAACACAGAAAACAATCACTAAGAAACAACGTGATCTTTAGACATAGAGCGCGCAGCCACCCGCTGCGACTTCCTGACCCCGGGAATAACGGAGTCAGACGTGGCTCTTGACACCCTCGTGACACTGAGATAGTTTTTTTCTGCCCAGGAAGCTGTACGAGCACCCTGAGAAGACCGACCTCACTGAGCCCTTCCTAGAATATCTAGGTGTCGCTGCCTTTCCCTACTGACCTTTGTGACTGCCCAGCTTCATCAGGGAGACCCCGATGATAAGGTAACAAGCGTCCCAAAGCATTTCTTTGGCAATTCTCCAGATCATCAGGGGACTGTATACACAAAACTCAGCATTGGTCATCAGCTGAGGCAAAAAATTCTCAGCCCTCAAACCACGTGTTTGTCCGCAATTTGTGGGCTCAGGTGTGCTGCATGTGGCAACCCCTGAAGAGGGTGTTCCATGTGGGTTATTTTGCGCCTATGGGTACCTGAAGGATCCACCCCCTGGAGGTGCCTCTTAGAGACATGTGACCTCCCATGTAAGCGGATAATCCCAAGCACGCATGTGAGAATGAGTGTGCCAGTGCTAAAACTACAAACTGGTGGCAAGTGTAGGCGGGAGCTCACCTGGGGCGTGCGGGCTATAGGCACGTGTCTGGGATCCCGGTCTGCTTGCTAAAGTAACATAACCGCAGTGGTCACTACCAAGATCAACAGCAAGGTAGTCTTGACATCGTCAACAGGGCTCAAGTGGTCAAGGCTTAATTATCATCTGGTCGGACAAGGCAATATTTCCTGATATAGGACTACAAAAAAGAGCGGAGACATATGCAAGAAATAAATATGTGAAAGATAAAAATGGATGAATAAAAGCTGAATAACGAAAAATAGCTTCCTGTCAAAAATTCTGTTTGAGCCACCTTGCTATACAGCGGTGTCAGACTAACATTGCAGTAGGGCAAGTAGTAAGATACAAAGGTAAATGCCTAGTTGTTAATGAATGTATCTTCCATACAGTATTCATGAATGAAAACTATATCCAGTCATATATCCTCTCATTACAATCTGCTTAACCTGCGCCCTATGAAATGACCAAACCTAAAGACCAAACTATGCTGCAGGATAGGCTATGATATATATGGTAATTGTAACCCTGAATGACCCCTCAAACAAGAAGGCAAACAATGGGGATGGACACAATAGGTCAATTGATTTTGGTCAAGGGACATTATGATGGTCAAATCGATGGTCAGGGGTTACTTAGATGTACTGATAAAGACAAGGGGGAATGAGGCACAGCATGGGAGGGATTATATGTAGCAGCCAAACATTAGCTTTTTATTTAGACCCTTTGGTTGGACCATTTTTAGTTCAAAGATCCACCATATGTCTCTTTGTAACACCCTCCTGTCCCAATCTCCTTCCCTCAATGAAGTGGCGACAACCTCAATCCCCATGAAACGAATTCCAGATGGGTCACCCCCATGGTTTGATACTATATGTTTGGCTGGGGGGTGTCTCTTCTATGCCTTATGTCACCCAATTGCTCCCCAATCTGCCTACAAAACTCTCTAGTGGTCTTACCCACATATTCCAGACCGCACACACATGTCGCTTTATAAATAACTCCTCTAGAACGACAATTAATAAAGCCTCTGATGCTGTAACCCTTTTGTGTGATGTTCCTCACAAGCGTGTGGCCCTGGTTGATTTGTAGACATGCTATACAACCACTACAGCGATAGCAATAGCCGGAACTGTACAGTTATTTTGGGTCCCTCACTGAAGTGGCTGTGGATCAAATGGTCATGCAAGTTAAGTTGTAAAAGGGAGACATGGTGGATCTTATCTTTGAACTGAAAACGGTCCAACCAAAGGGTCTAAATGAACAGCTATTGTTTGGCTGCTACATCTAATCCCTCCCATGCTCTGCCTCACCCCCCCCCCTTGTAATTATCAGTACCTCTAAGTAACCCCTGACCATCGATTTGACCATCATAATGCTCTGACCAAGATCAATTGACCTATTGTGCCCCTCCCCCATTGTTTGCCTTCTTGTTTGAGGGGTAATTCGGGGTTAAAATTACCATATATCATAGCCTATTCTGCAGCATAGTTTGGACTTTAGGTTTGGTCATTTCATAAGTCGCAGGTTAAGCAGATCGTAATTAGAGGATATATGATTAGATATAGTTTCATTCATGAATACTGTATGGAAGATACATTCATTAACAACTAGGCATTTACCTTTGCATCTTCCTACTTGACCTGCTGCAATGTCAGTTTGACACCTGTGTACAGCAAGGCGGCTCAAACTGAACATTTGACAGGAAGCTATTTTCTATTATTCAGCTTTTATTCATCAATTTTTATCTTTCACATATTTATTTCTTGCATATGTCACTACTCTTTTTTATAGTCCTATATCAGGAAGTATCATCTTGTCCAACCAGATGATAATTAAGCCTTGACCACTTGAGCCCTGTTGACGATGTCAAGGCTACCTTGCTGTTGATCTTCGTAGTGACCGCTGTGGTTATGTTACTTTAGCAAGCAGACCGGGAACCCGGGACGTGCCTATAGCCTGTACACTCTAGGTGAGATTCCGCGTAGCCCGTCTCTAGTTTGTAGTATCAGCATGGGCACGCACGCATTCTCACATGGCATTCTCAAGGTCACATGTTTCTAAGAGGCACCTCCAGGGGAGGATCCTTCAGGTACCTATGGGCGCTAAATAACCCATATGGAACGCCCTCTTCAGTGGTTGCCATACGCAGCACACCTGAGCTCACAACATGTGGACAAGCACATGGTTTGAGGGCTGAGAATGTTTGGCCTCAGCTGATGACCAATGCTGAGTTTTGTGTATACAGTCCCCTGATGTTCTGGAGAATTGAGAAAGAAATGCTTTGGGATGCTTGTTACCTTATCATCAGGGTCTCCCTGATGTTTCCCTGATGAATCTGGGCAGTCACAAAGCTCAGTAGGAGTGGAAATCTGAGTAAAACCTAAAGAAAAGTTTTTTTGTTTTTTTTTTAGGTTTTCTACATGACTTTTTAAAAGAACGCCTCTTCTCCTCTCCTGTACATTGATCTCTGCACATCATACAGCACACACAAAAACTCTGGTTACCCAAAATATCATCATTCTTTGGAAGGTTATCTACATATAATGTAGGACTGCGTCCACAATAATGTTTACTGGGCCAAGTTTTCAAGGAAACAAAAAGTCTAATTAACCTTCATTTTGCTCCAGTAATTGCCATTCTGGGTGATAATTTAAGGTTAAATTACAGAAAATTGATGATTGCCAAAGTGTTATTTTAGCTTGAATGGCTGTTATTTATAGTTGGCTTTACTTTAATTATCTGAACAAGAAAGTACAGGTTAACTTGGCAGGGATTGATTGGAAAACTTAAAGAGGTGTTCCAGGCAGAAAATATTAAATGTTGTTAAAAATAACAAAGATGCATTACCTCCACCGATCCATCGCTGTTGCTGTTCCGACATTAGTCCTGCCCCTGTGATATCCTCTTTCTGTTCTGGCTCAACACACCAGAAATGCCACTCTGCCAGTTATTGGTAAAGATTAGTTGAATGGACCTGTAAAGAAGTAATCTCTCAGTAGACTTTCTACCCTCAAGAAGAATTTCTACCACATTTTTGCATATAGGACTGTGCGATATGAACTTAACAGTGCAGCACCATGTTGATATTCAGAATCATATTTAGACAACTTAGTAACATAAAATACTAAGTAACAGCTAAAAAATCACCTGATATATGAAATGTTGATACAGTGTTATGAATCTCAGAAGAATGTAGCCTTCAACAAAGTGAACGATAAAATTTTAAAAAAATTAGAAATTCTCAATTTCTTTCCACGTCAGTGAAACCAAAGCAATAACCACGACCAAGTTTCTGCATTCTAAACATGCACTATCTTCTTTGATAAATGTGTTTCTAGTAATAATGAGAAGAAGCTTGAGTATCCATTACACCTTAATAAGGAAACAAATAACAGGTACCTTACAATTGAATCTGCAGCTTGGATTCAAATATCAAAGTGTTACCACAGGAATCCAAAACCAGTACACTGGATTTATTGCAGAAAAATAGTATTTGCATTTCTTTGTCATTTACAAATCTCACATATACAAAATATACTGTATAACAAAACACATTATTAAATGTCAAATAATAGCTAAACAATTAGGATGAGATTTTTTTCATGGGGTAATGATTGCCCAAACGATTGCACTGTGTAAACATGTCCAAAACATATTTCTGTTGTTTTTAATTGATCACAATTATAGATGAGCAAATCCATTATTAACTACTCAAATTTGCTACAAATTTAATTAAAAAAACTTATTTTCAAAAGAATCTGAACTTATGGTGATTCTTTTGGGACGAATCGAGTAAAACAGCACCCAATGCCATTTTAATTTGAATGTATATGAGGGAGGAAGTAGTTGGACGATCACATAACACCGGGAGGAAGTGGAGGTGGCTTGCCCTAATTGGCTAAAAGGCTGACAGACAGCCTAATCAGCCAATCAGGGGACGGTGTGCAGGTGGGTCCTCATGCAGAAAATGAGTCAAATTCCATTAAACAGCAAATGCAGAGTATGCACACATTTTCTCTTCTAAGAACTATTTCAGAGCATTTTACCAATGTTACTAAACATGTTACTGTATGTTACTGCAAGATAAAAGTTAGTTATAGCAAAAGCCTTTTACAACAATAAAAACTTTATTATACCTGTGTTATTAAACGTGTTGCATATGACTGCAAGATAACAGGCAGCTACGATACAAAACATTCTACGGTAATAACAAAATTATTATACCCGTGGTATTAAACGCATTGCATTCTACTGCAAAATAATGCTCAGTTACAGCAAAAGCATTTTAAGGCTATAACGGCATTATTATACCCACATTAGTAAACCTATTGCATATTAATGCAAGATAACATTCAGTTAAAGCAAAAGCATTTTTTGGCAATAATGCCATAGTTATACCTGTGTTATTAAACATATTTTACTTTTACTGCACCAAGCATGATGTATTACTGCAAGATTCAATGTAGTTCAAAGACATTTGCTGCAAAAATTGCATTAACCCGTAAGATACCAGCATTGTATATGTACGGCACTGGGAACTGGGTCTGAAATCCAAGCGCCATACAGCTATGGCGCACTCATCGGGCGGGCACAGGATCTGCCGGACCCCTGCTGTATGCGCAGGCATCAATGAAAACACAGATGTCGGCACATTAACCCTTGAAACAGCTGCGGTCAGTGCTGACTGTGGCATGTGTGGTATCTTGACAGTTCCCGCTGCTGTGACGGGAACCCGATGGCTTCCTTAGGCATCATGGCTGCCATCCCTGTGAGCCTGTGAGATCCAGCCCCCTTGATCTCAGAGGAAGCAGGCAATAAGACTATTACACTCAGTAATACACTTACAGCGAATACATTACAATACAGATGTATTGGAATGCATTGTAAAGGGGAACAGACCCCCAAAAGTTGAAGTCCCTGAGTAGGACAAAAAAAAAGTAATAAACTAAAAGTAAATAACTTTTACAAAATAGAAAATTTTAAAGTTTCAAAGAAAAAAGTGTCCTTTTACCAAAATAAAAAAAAATTGGGAAAAAGAGGAAAGTAGATATATCGCCGCATCTGTATCGACCAGCTTAATAAAAAACAGTGCCAAAACAGCAATTTTCTGGTCACCTTGCCTCACAAAAAGTGTAATACCAAGCTATCAAAAAGTCTTATGTACGCCAAAATGGTACCAATCAAACCATCATCCCGCAAAAAACGAGACCATACCTAAGATAATCTCCCCAAAAAAAAAAAAAAAATGGCTACACAAAAACAAGATTTAATTCTGTTTAAAAAGTTTAGTTTTATTTAGTTTTTACTGTGTAAAGCTTAACAAAAATAAAAATGATAGACATATTAGGTATTGCCATGTTCGTAACAACCTGCTCTATAAACTATCACATTGTATGCCCCCTCATGTGAATGTTGTAAAAATTTATTTTAAAAACTATGCCAAAGCAGCCATTTATTTTCACCTGGCCTCACAAAAAGTATAATACCAAACATTAAAAATGTCTTCTGTACCCCAAAATGGTACCAATGAAAATGTCACCTCATCCCGCAAAAAATGAGCCCCCACATATGAAAATAACTTCAAAAATAAAAACCAATGGCACCCGTTAACCGATCCATCAAAATCTGTGTTGCAAAACCCATATGGAGCTCCTTCAGTTATGAATCGTACCATGTGCCCCCACAGCAGTTTACCACCACATATGGGGTGTTGCCGTATTCAAGAGGAAGTGGGTAACAAATTATGGGGTGCTTTTTCTCCTGTTACCCCTTGTGAAAATGAATTTGGGGCTAAAGCAACATTTTATTGGAAGAAATGAAACTTTTCATTTTCAAAGCCAACTGTTTCCAAATTCTGCTCTGTACCCCCCTTAATATATTCTTTAAGAGGTGTAGTTTACAAAATGGGGTCACTTTTTAAGGGGTTTCAACTGTAGCAGTACGTCAGGGTCTTGCCTCCAGAATTTATATGGCGCTTCTTTCCTTCTGACCACTGCCATGTGCCCATGGAGCAGTTTACCGCCACATATGGGGTATTTCTGTAAACTGCATAATCAAAGTAATACATATTGAGGTTTATTTTGCTGTTAACCTTTGCTGTGTTGCACGAAAAAATTGATTAACATAAAAAATCAACAACAAAAAGTAAAGTTTGTAATATCAGTTTTGAATAATTTGAGGGGTGTAGTTTCTAAAAGGGGGTCATTTATAGGTGGTTTCCATTACGTAAGCACCTCAAAATCAATTTATAACTGAATTGGTGCTTAAAAAAATGGTTTGATAAATTTTGTTGAAAATTGAAAAAATTGTTTTTAGACTTCTAAGCCTTCTAACGTTCTTAAAAAAATAAAATGACATTTAAAAAATGATGCCAACATAAAGTAGACATATGGGGAATGTTAATTAATACATATTTTATGAGGTATCACTTTCTGTTTTAAAAGCAGAGAAGTTGAAATTTTGAAAAATGCTAAATCTTTTCATAAATAAAGGTAAAATATATTGACTCAAATTTATGACTGTCATAAAGCATAATGTTTCATGAGAAAACAATCTCAAATGGCTTGGATAAGTAAAAGCGTTTCAAAGTTATTACCACATAAAGTGACGCATGTCAGATTTGCAAAAATCGGCCTGTGATTTAAGGTGAAAAGTGGCTCAGTACTGAAGGGGTTAATACAACAGACCATGTAGCTCAAAGACATTTTAATACCAAAATCACATTGTTCTACCAGTTAGTGAATGCTTTACTGCAACAGACCAGGTAGTTCAAATACAATTTACTGAAAAAATTGCATACATATACCTATGTTAGTAAATGCGCTGCTGCAACCGACTGTGTAGTTCAAAGATATTTACTACAAAAATTGCATTGTTATACCCATGTGAGTAAATGTGTTACTGTAACAGACCATGCAGTTCAAACACATTAACTGCAAAAATTGCATTGTTTTAACCGTATCAGTAAACACATTCTATTACTGCAATATTACATGTAGTTCAAACACATGTACTGCAAAAATTGCATTATCAAAGTAAATTGTCAATACCAGTGTACAGTGTGTTTGTAGAAAATAAGGCACATTTAGTTGTGCCATTGTCTTTAAATTACAGGAAAAAACACTTTCCGTTTTGATAGTAACATTCAATAATCTGTGCAACAGACCAATGACTTTTCATTTATAGGTCTCAGAACTGTCAAAATGTCAAAGAGTGTAAACCAAAAGACCCAGGACACGTCATCTGAGAGTGAGAATGTGGGCAGTAGCAGCAGAAGCAGTGCCAGCTAACTGGCCAGTAGTAGTAGGCTACAATTCTTCCTGGCTTCCATAGGTGGCACATTATTATTGAGGACAAAGAGGAGGAGATTGAGGACTGTATAGTTCACTCCCCCTCTCAGTCATAGCAGGATGATGTGGAATTTACTTCTGACTTTGAAACCATACCTTGGAGCAAGTGGTCACATAATTCATCCAGCTCTTCCTCCTCGCAACCCTAGACAAGTCTTTCAGTTTCAGTTCTTTCCTCTCTAGTCTTCCTGATGATGACTTGTGTGAGACCATTCAGCATTTGCACTGTCATGAGGAGGAGAGCCAGGGGGAGGTGGGGGACCCCATGCATAGCTACGTTGTTGCTGTTAGTGATAGTAGTGGCACTTGTAGTCATGGAGGTGGCAGGAAGGGCCAAAGAGCCAACTGATAAAAGTTACATAGACAGTGAGCAAGATGATGATTGTGTCTTGGACAGGACCTGAGAGCTGATAGGGATCCTGATGAGGATTTAACATCACAGACAAGACAGTGGTGGCCTCAGCTGGGGGGGGGGGGGATATAAAAACAGAGGCAACATATAGCCAGAACCTCTCAAAAACTGCCAGAGCCGGATCTGCTTTATTATGGTTGCCTCGGGAACTGGTGATACCACTGATACTATGGGTGCAGGCTCTGTGCACAGTGTGCTAGTATCAGCCATCCGGCAGCTTTTCTCCACGGTGCAGGAAGACAAAATCGTTGCTATGTGCAAGATCTGCAGAATTAAAATAAGCCATGGGCATTCAAACACAAGAGTAGGTACCACAGCTCTATTCAAGCACATGAAGTAGCATGGCCGCCATCTAGCGCAACATGATTGTCCTCCTTCTCTCAGTCTCATTTGCGGCAGCCAAGCCACATGCATGTGCAGTACAGTGTCCTTGTCATCATCAGTTCCTGCTCTCCAGTTCAGCATACTCATCTTCCTCTTATTCCACTCTATCAACAGTCATCGATAATGGAGTGTATGGCCAAAAGATAACTGTACACACCCAGCAATCCGCTGATGTTCAAACTTGCCACCCACCTCGCCATGTCACTGCTGTACCACTTGGTGGATTCTGTGCCTCTTAGGAACTGAGGGTGTGCACTCAGTCTTGCTGGAAGATACCTACCCGGCATTATTTATCCAAACTCCAAAAAATCCATTCCTGCCTTGTATAGTGTTCTCATGTGGCAGAGAATATGAGACTGTTATCACTGTCTGGGGTGCTGGCCACCTGGAGCAGCTGTTATGGGCAGGGACAGTTCATGCCTTTCACAGCCCACTGAGTTAAGGTTTTTCAACTGAAAGACAATACCGCAGCAAACAACGCCAGGTCCTATTGATACCTCCACTTTTGTATCTGTCTGGTTTCCGAAACAGGCTCTAATCTACTGCTTCCACGTTCTACTCTATAGACATCCTCTTATTTACAGCAGAAGCTGGACAGTCTTGCTCCCACTCCTCCCTACTATCATATTTGTAACATGAAGCATTGGAATTTGGTGTTAGAGATGATTTCCCTGGGCGAGAATAGCCACACAGCTGATTAGTTGCTAAAGTGCATCACCAGCAAATATCCCACTGGATGTCTTGCTGAAAACTCCAACTGGGCAAGGTGGTCACCGATAATGGCAGGAACATCAAAGCCATGCTGTATTTGGGAGAAATAACCAATGCTTCCTGTATGGCACACGTGATAAATTTAGTTGTGCAACACTTTTGAAAAAGTATAGTGTCTTTCAAAGGATCCTTGTCATGTCCAGGAGACTGTCCTCACATTTTAGCCATTCTTATATGGCAAGGAAAGCTTGATCCATGAAATTTCAACACACTGAAATGCTGTCTTGCATATGCTACAGTGTCTGTACAAGCAGCATAAAGTGGTGAATTATTTCATCATGCACCAGACCACCTCAGTATGGATCATGCATTGTTTCCCGGTCACGTAGTGGCAGCTCACCAGACACGCCTGTTGCATACTCAGGGCCTTTAAAGAGACCATCAGATTTGTCTTGTCAATAGGTAAAACTGTAGCATTAATGATGTCATCCACCTGATATTTATCCTGGAGCAGCTACTCACGCTAATGCAACAAAGGATGGTGAAAGAAAAACAGATTATGTATTTTGCTGCCTGCCCTGTAGCTGTTGGGGACCCACACTGAGAAAACCCCATGGAGGAGGAAATAGCGGATGAGGTTTAGGAGCTACCACTGGGAGAGGAATAAGAGAAGAACTCAATGCAGGACGACAAGGTTAATGATAATTATGATGATTACAGCCGCCAGGATGACTAATCATCTCAGTGGCGGTAGAGCCAGAAAGAACTGGGTCATTGGGCACACTGGCAAGAATGGCAAGCTGTATGCTTGCTTGTTTATGTAATGAAAGGCATCCTTAACATCAAGACATCTGATGATTACTGGATAGCCAATATTTAGGTCTTTAAACAGCATAGTATTTAAGGGGTTGTCCACAATTTCCTTTTTTATTACATTCTTCCCAACTCAGCAGCACCTGGGAAGGGAAGCATACTTACCTGCTGTATGTCACTAGGTTCCAGCATCATGGGTCTTGGGCAGTTTTCACTGTATTTGTGGTCCCTGTATGTAAACGTCCTATATGGACAGGGCTACTTGTGCTGCTGCAGCCAGTGACTTGCTTCATTGATCAAATATCCTCAAGCAGCATGTCGCTTCTGGCGGCACATACAACCTAAACTGTGCAGGAAAATCATATGGGGAGAATGGAAGTGCAGTGAAGACAGCCTGGGACCCATGGAGCCGAAACTGAGCAATGAGGAGCTGGTGAATATAGTTCTCTTCAAAGTTTTCTCAGGGTGCGATTGAAATAAATAAATATACAGTATATATTTTTTAAAAGCATATTGTGAACAACTCTTTGAAGAGGTATACTCTTAGAAGTAAAACTATCTCCTTAACATAGTAACTAATAGAACATGACATATTTTTCTTTTTTCAGATTCTGTATGAATACAAGGAAAGATTACTCAATATGCATGTTCAATATAAAACTCGAAGTACAGTATGCATTGTTCGACTTTTATCTATAGCTCTATACAACTCTAAAGCTCAAAGTAGATTTTTTTTTTACTCAGCCTGGAAAAGTAGACGTAGGTGTGTTGAGTCAAAGCTAACAAAATTTGTTACGAATTTCCCGAAACAATTTGGATTCTAGTGAAACTTCTAATGGATTCTTAAGATGAAAGAGGATCACATGATCTCACGTCTGTGGACTTCCCAATAATGCCATGCAGTCAGCCTCAGCCAATCAGGAGGGACGGTAGTCACACATTTCATAGAACTTTTAAGATTCCAATACGGAAATGCTTATATTTTCTGGGGTTATACACTACTGTGTTAGGATGTGTGATAGAGAGAGAAAACAAATCTTATCTTCAGATACACAATATATCTATTTTTGTGTCAGTGGGAGTTTTGTTTTTTATTTGGATTTAATTAATTCACATGCAGAGATAGGTTTTGCTGGGGACTGCAGTCAGTGTAGTATGCCATTTTCAATGTCTTGTAGCATCATTTAAAGCTATTTCAATTAAGTTGTATTAATATGCATGGCCCCAGTATAATGTACATCACATAAATTACAGAAGCAAATATTTTACCGCCTAACGCATTTTTCGGTGTCAAGGTTGCCAAGTATTGCAGGGGATTCTGGCCTTTTGACCATTTAAAATATATGTATTACAAAGTTTATTTAAAAAAAACCTCACCTGATCACAGTCTAGTGTATCTGCTAATATTGGTCTGCATCACAGTTGACATATGTTGTACTGGACTCTGTCCAACTGACCATTTAGAAAAAAATAATTTGCAAAGTTTGCACTTGATGTACCTGATATTTCTTCCTCACAGTTACAGTATACTGGTGGATAATTTATATATTCTTTGACATAACAACAAACCTTGTTGCTACTCACCAAGAAAGGATACTTTTTGGACATTTTTTTATTTTTTATTTTAAGGCTGGATGGACAGATGTCTTTTTTGTCTTTTTTCAGCCTTATAACTATTTTACTAAAAAGCTTAAAAATCTTACAGTAAAGTGTGTTTTTCAACAGACTGTTACCATTGGCTACCATCTGTCTACTCATAGGCATATATGTTGCTATTACTTTGAAAGTAGTAATGCTACCTTGGTGTTAAAGAGCCTAAAGGGAACCTGCCAGCAGCAAAAAACACCCCAGACCGACAGCAGTGCCTTCAAGTAGCCAGCAATGTTTTTCTAGTGATGATTTTTCTAGTGATGAAGTCAAGGTAACCGCACCCCCTTCCCTGCACCTTTGCCTGTGACTGACAGCCGGCTGTTCGGCAAAGCTAACCGAAATCTTGTGCATAAGCGCTGTCAGTCACAGACGAAGGGGTCATGGATACACATTATTAGAAACACACTGCTGGCTGCTTGAAGGTACTGCTTATGTTTTGGGGTGTTTTTTTGTCGCTGACAGGTTCCCTTTAAAGGGGTTGAATATAGTCCTAGGATGCCACATAACTTTTCATGGCAATCAGGGCACATTCATTTCTAGTCATATCGAATCTGAGGAGCAAGTCCAGTGAATTGAAGTTGGACTCTAAACAAATTTCAATAAATTTGCTCATCTCTACCTTAAAGTTAACTATAGGGTAAAATAAAAATGGAAAAATAAATTACAATGCATGTCTGAGATTTTTCACGGCATGAAGCCTTTGGAAGTAATGTATAATGATTGCAATTATTACATTCAAAATAATATGTTTTAACTGTTCATCATTTCTCTGAGTGATTCATCCTCCTTGATTGCCACCACTGCTGGTTAGTGGAACATGCTCAATTACTATACTGTCAAGGTCACAATGCTGAACATATCTAACAAAAGAAGTTGACTTGAATCAAACTATCAACATTTTCCATCAGGCAAATTGCATGCTTCGTAAGTACTGTATAAAAGGATATAACAGCAGAAATGCATAACTGTGTTTAACATGCCTACTGATTTTCACCAAATATATCATGACACATACTGTATTTTGATAAATTTTCATTATTTATCAAAACTGACAGAAAAACTGGCTTTTTTTTTTGCCCATAGCAACCAGTCAAAGCTTTACTTTTTTAGAATAATATAAGAGGTTGCTAGGTTACTTTTTATTTATATGTTTTGATAGATAATACCTATTATTTTATTATTTTCACCCCACATTCTATAGCTGAGGAAAATTTAATCAGTGTCAAATACTATGCATATTTGTGCAAAATTAGAATCTGATTTATTTAATTAAACAGAGTGCTGAAATAATCTATGTGAAATGTGAAGCCAGACAAGAGTGATACATGCTAACAAACAAGTTTAAAGGGATTTTCTTGGATCAGAATAGTGACTGAATCAATCCTCTGGGATTGGGCCATCAACATCATATAGTCATCATGTCTGACTCATCAAATGATTGAACAGTTTGCAACATTCATACTTCTTCATAGTTAGGGACCAGCTACCTATTTACAGAAGTACCAGCAGTGCAGGGTATTACAGCTTTATCCCAGGTTTATGGTGCCAGTGGTCAAGCTGTTTAGTACCTTATTTATAAGTAGCAATGTGTAAATTGTAAAGATGTTTACACATATTGTTCAATCAGCTAGTAAAATACCCTAAAATGCCATCTATTCAATCCTGCTAAACTGGTGCAAAGCTATCACTAAGTCATGCCATATTAGTAAGATATCCATAGTGAATGTCTATGGTATTCTATTTCACATCAGTTGAAAATGAAGATTTCCACTTTATGAATAAATATTTTTCTTGAAGAACATTTATTAAATGATTTACTGCATTTTTTCATAGTATGCCCTGTATCTGTCACTGCCTGCCCTGTGAGAGATCTGAGAAGTTCCGATAGACTTGCAGCACGTGAGTCTATCTGACAGCTCTTTCCATGTTTCCTTTCTGTTTGTTGTTGTGGGCTGAAACCCACCTCTCCACAGGTTCTGCTCGTTAGCTGTTTAAGGGGCTCTATTTAAGTCCGCCTCTTACTGCTGACTTTGCAGTTGATATTTTTCTTCTGGAGTTCTATACTGGTTGTTTGTGGATCCTCTACTTCCCACTCGTCTCAAGCTATGTCCTCCTGTTTTCTCCTTTGTATGTGTATTGCTGCTAGGTTTTCAAGGAAATGCAGGTCCCTTCACGGTGGAAGGTAACGTCTGTCTCATTCCCCTCTCCCTAAGTTTGGGTTTGCTACAGTGTCAGCAGGGCTTAGGTTCCAGCGTATGAGTTTGTTCACCATCAGGACTTGCTCATACTGTCAGCACTCAGGAAGAGGCTCAGGGATTGTTAGGAGGTTACCATTCCCTCCTCCCTAGCTTTGGGGCTTAGTCTGTTTACCTGTTGCTGTTTGTTTTCTTGGTGTTCCTCTTATCCCCACTTGCCATGACATTATCAACCTCCCCTACCGTCTTTATTTTCCTTGCTTTGTGCAGATATGGATACTGTTAATGTACTGGTGGATTGCATGCAGGGATTATCTTTGAAGGTAGCTGACCTCAGTTGCACAGTTTCGTAATTCTCAGGCGTCTGTTTCCGTCAGTGGGATCCAGGGCAGCCTTGAACCTAAAGTCGCCCTCCCAGATAGGTTTTCGTGGGGGGGGGGTGATAATTTTGTTCGGTTCAGAGAATCTTGTAAACTGTATTTTCGACTGCGTCCGCTCTCTTCTGGGGACGAGAGTCAAAGAGTGGAGATTATTATTTCTCTGCTTAAAGGTGATGCTCAGTCTTGGGCCTTTTCTCTACCAATCGGTATCCAATCCCTCTGATCCAATCCCTCTGATCGGTGGATGCATTTTTCAGAGCCCTGGACCTTATTTATGATGATCTAGACCGGGTTTCTCTGAATCTAAGCTACATAGTTTGAAATAGGGAAAACGTTCTGCGTAGTCATATTGCTCTGAATTTAGGAGATGGGCGATTGATTCAGAGTGGAATGACCCAGCACTCCGTAGTCAATTCTATGGCATTTTACAAAAGCCCTGATTCTTTGGAGGCGGCTATGTCCCTGGCCGTACGAATTGATAGACGCCTGAGAGAGGTGCAAGGTTCCCCTCACTCGGGATGTACTACCATATGGGGAAACAGCTTCTTCTGTCCCACGGGGTACAGAGACACTCGATCTCGTGTCTGGTGATGAGTCTATGCAATTGGGACAGGTCTCTTCATGTTCTGGTAATAGGAACTTCAGGGTTCAGAGAAGAGTTTGCTTCTTTTGTGGTAAAGAAGGACATTTTATTAACGTATGTCCTTATATTAAACCTCAAGGTGAAAAAGGAAAAAAAAAAGGTTGTAACTAATGGGTCTAGTTCTCTTACTCTTGGCAGTGTGGGTGGGGAGTCGGGGAAGGTATTTTAGTATTTTACCGGTAGTACCCGATTTCTCCTGCCTGCCATGGTGGTGCTAGACTCTGAAAATATTGAATTGGAAGTATTTGTTGACAGTGGGGCAGGGGTTAACATTGTGGACTATCAGTTTGTTCAGAGTCATGGTTTTAAAACAAGAGCATTAAACATCTGTGTTTGCTATTGATCCTGCCCCTCTCTCACAAAAGTGTCTGACTCATATGGTGCATGATATTCATTTGAGGGTGGGTGATTCCATGTTGAGTCCATTTCTTGTTTTGTACTGAAGGGTTTGCCTGCCCCTCTAGTGCAAGGTTTACCATGGTTGACCAGACATAATCCTACCATAGATTGGCAAGCAAGACAGATCAGTAATTGGAGTGATTTCTGTATAGACAATTGTCTTGCCCCGTCATATTCTGTGGTATCCACTAAGGTGTTACCCCCTTTTCTTTCTGATTTTTCTTATGTATTCTCTGACGGTGTAGATAAAGAGTTACCCGCTCACCAAGAGTATGATTGTCCGGTCAACCTTATTCCTGGAGCTAAATTGCCAAAGTCTCGGTTGTATAATCTTTCCCAACCTGAAAGAGTAGCTATGCAAAAGTATATTAACGTAAGTTTGGCAAACTGACACATTAGATCATCTAAGTCACTGGTGGCTGCTGGCTTCTTTTTTGTTAAAAAGAAAGATGGGACCCTTAAACCGTGTTTAGACTTCTGGGAGCTAAATCGTATCACTGTGCATGACCCTTATCCCCTTCCCTTTATCCCGGATTTAATCAGATTGTTAGAGCCAAGGTGTTTTCCAAGTTGGTTTTAAGAGGGGCCTATAATATGATAAGAATCAGGGAGGGGGACAAATGGAAGATGGCCTTTAATACCCCTGAGGGCCACTTCAAGAACTTGGTCTTGCCCTTTGGGTTGACTAATGCCCCGGCGGTTTTATCCATGAAATTTTTGATCATTTGGTGGGGAAGTTTGCTGTTATTTACCTCGATGAATACTAATTTACTTCCCGATATGGAAACTCATCAGGATCATTTAGGACAAGTATTACTGATCTTCCGGGAGAATAAGTTATATGCTAAGTAAGGAAAATGTGTGTTTGCTGTTCAGGATCTGCAGTTCCTTGGTTACCTGCTTTCTTCCTCAGGTTTTCATATGGATCCCGAAGGGGCCCGTGCAGTATTGGACTGGGATCGACCTGAGAATCAGAAAATGCTGATACGGTTTTTGGAGTTTACTAATTACTACAGAAAGTTTATCCTAAATTATTCTACTGTTGTCAAGCCTTTGACCAATATGAACAAGAAAGGTGTGGATTTCTCTGTCTGGTCTGAAGAGGCATTACATGCTTTTTCTGCAATAAAAAAATGTTTTGCTTCTGCTCCCATTTTGGTGCAACCTGATGTGTTTCATGGCCTGAGGATGGGCGATGGTTCACATAGGCAGCAGCCAACTGACAACATAGGATGTCTCAATAGTAGTTCAGTTTGTCCTCCCTCTCAGCGGGTGTAAAAAAAAGGCCCTATTTTTGACCGGTAGCGAGGGTCTAACATGGTGGAGAGCCAGTAGTCATCCCTCTGCTGAATGGAGACAATTCGGATTTCGTTACGCAAGCAAGTGAGCATGCATCGGGCCATTTGCACAACTGACTCGGAGGGACTCCCTGCCTCCATTTCCACTGCATACTGCCACAGCGTGTCTGGGTTCTCTGCCTCGTCTTCCTCATAACTCTGTAGCTCCTCTGGCTGGTCATGCAGCTCCTTCTCCTCCTCCCCTGTCACCTGTGTAGAAGAACCACCCATTTCTTTACACATTGCTTGAGATTGAATTTCCTCCTCCTCTAGTTCAGCCCCCACAGGGCTTATGTGGCCATGAGATGTAGTTTCCAAGTCTTCTGTCCCCTGGCCAGCCAGATTTAGCAGCATCTGTTCCAGGACATGAATCAGTGGAATGACGTTTTTCATCCCGTAGTCCTGGCAATTGACAAATAAAGTGGCCTCCTCAAAGAGGCTGATCAAATGGCAGGTGTCACGCACTAGCTGCCAATGGCTAACATTGAAGTTACACAGGGGAGTAACTCTGTCCGCCTGTATCATCAAGAAATCGTTTATGACCTTTCTCTGTTTATATAATCAGTCCAACATATGGAGGATGGAATTCCAATGGGTGGAAACGTCGCACATCAGGCTATGTTGGGGGACGCTGTTCTGCCACTGCAGCTCAAGGAGGGTGTGATTTGCGGTGTACGAATGGCTCAAGTGCATACAAAGTTTCCTGGCCATTTTCAGGATGTCTTTCAGATGGGGTAAAGACTTCAGGAACTGCTTTACAACCAGATTGAACATGTGCGCCATGCAGGGCGCATGGCTCAGCCCTTGACGAAGCACCGACACAATGTTCTTCTCACTGTTGGTCAGTGTCACCATGGTTCCGATTTTGAGTTGTCGAGGAGAAAGCCAGGATTCGATTTCTTGATGAAGGACACGGAGCAGTTCCTCCCCTGTGTAACTCTGTTTGCCCAGGCAAACTAGGCACAGAACAGCGTGACACCGCCGTGTCCTGCACATGTTGTATGCTGGATGGGCACTGTTAATTTTCCCTTCAATGTAGGATGAGGACACGGTGGAGGATGAGGAGGCAGACCAACAGCGTGAGAACGTGCAGGCGTAAGCGGCGTAAGCTGGCCAAGTTGCTGGTGTGGCTGGGCAGGAACCACATTTACCCAGTGGGCCGTAAAGGACGGTCCTTTACTATAGTTACAGCTCCACACGTCGCTGCTGCCATGCACTTTGCCAGACACCGATAGGCTGAAGGACTGGCCCACCTACTATTCTACATATGTGTGCAGGGGTGGTACTGCCTTTTTAGAAATGATAGCTTGGGACAAAGAAATGACAGCTTGGGACAAGCTTGGCACAAGCCATCAGTTCTCTGAAAGGTGCAGAGTCTACCACTTGGAAAGGGAGGGACTGAAGCACCAGCAACTTGGCCCGGAGCCCGTTCAGCTTTTGCGGTGTTGGATGAGTGCACACATCCTGTTGTTTCTTGGCAATCACTTTGGTGATCGATTGCTGACTAAATGACTGACAAGGAGTAGGAGGAGGAGGAACAGGAGCATCAGGACCAGCAGAAGATGGGAAGGACAGACAGCTCCCTTCAGCTAAGGTGGTGGAGCCTTGACTGCATAAAATTGGGTGCATGCCACTGGGAGATGCAAAGGTTGCTGCAGCAGGCTGGACAACCACATCGGAGCCAGGGTTTTTCCAGGCCACTTTATGGTGACGCTGCATGTGTTGACGCAGGACCATGGTGCCAACATTGACACCCTGGCCACTCTTCACCTTCTGCACACAAATTCAGCAATTGGACATGTTCACCTTCTCCTGCGTCCTAACAAAAAATTGCCACACTGCCGAGTATGACAATCCCCCACACACACTCCGCCCTGACTGCCTGCTACTGTTGCCTCCATGTCCCCTGCACATCTATTTTACGGGCCGGTAGGCTCCTGCAAAGTGGGTGGTCTACACTGGGCACATTTGGCTCCCAACCTCCAACTGCTGCCACCCTGCTGACTCACTGCCACACTACCACCCTGCTGGTTCAGCCGCTGCCTCACATGCAAGCTGCTACCCTCTTTTCCTTATGATGATTATGAAGCCCCTTCTTTACCTGGCTCCCAAGTGTGATCGGCTACATCATCATCATCCGCTACTGTCTGCACGTCACTGATGTTCCCCTCAATGGTCTCAGGACCAGGAGCCTGACTGCTCGGAACATCTGCACCCACGTGACTTTCATCATCACTACTTGCCACCTACCAGAGGCAGCGGCGGATGTCTCCGCCAGATCTTGGCTGGGCAGTAGCTGCTGACTGTGCTCTAGTAGCTCGTCCTCGGGAAAAGTGGAGCCAAGCCTAAAGCATATAATACTTCTCACGCTAAGAGAATTGGAAATGACAGAGGAAGTTTCAGGACATGTGGGGGCACAGGGCCTGTTCCCGACCATGCCAACTAAGCGTTGTGTCATAGGAACCCACCGACTCTTGGCTGGGGGTGTCTGATGTCACTTGTGATGAAGTTGAAGACCGAGTCAACCATTCAAGCACCACTGGGTTGCTGGTCAAGACACGACCGCTAGATGACACCCGGAGCTCAGGCCTCTCACTGCGACCTCGCTGCAACTCCTGCTGCCACCCCTCTTCTTCTGCTGCCTGCGACAGAAACATTTTGGCCACTGCCTGTTCCCTTTGAAAGGCCTGTCATCTATCTGTCTGTCAAACTGTATAATAAAAGAATTACATTAAAATAATACCCCTCAAAAAAGGCTGTAGTACAAAGTTACTTCACTGCAGAACGGAAATTAAGACATACCATATTTTTCGTCCCATAAGATGCATTCTTTTCCCCAAAAGTGGGGGGGAATGCCCCTGCATCTTATGGGGCGAATACCAATGAGAGTTTCCTTTATGGATTCGCTCATTAGTATTGAAGGACCTGGAAGCGGTAATGGCTTTGTGCTCACCGCTTCCTTCATGTAATATTCAGGTTGTATCGGAGTGACTCTGCCTTGTAATCTTTGGCAGTTCTTGCACTTTATATACAAGTAAATATATAGGAAAGAATGTTTCCTAACAATTTTTCCTCTAAAATCAATTTTATCTTCGGTTTGTTGCGTATTATTGTCAGTCTGTAAAAGTGGCATACTACTCGGACAACAAGGTTCCTAGCAGCGACCTGGGAGTCCAAGATGCATCCAGACATCTTCCCCACGCTGTTCTGGAAACATTTCAGTGGTGTTTCCATCAATTTCTGACCTTTTACTATGAACCAGACACCCTCCCCTCTTCAGAGCAGGGGGTGCCTGTTTTAATGCTCGGGTTCTCCCACTGACTTCCATTGAGCTCGGGTGCTCGGTAGAGCACCCGAGTATCCCGAGGTGTTCTACTTGAGCACCCGAGCACTTTGGTGCTCGACCAACACTATCTGCCAGCTGTTTTCTACTATGACCACTTATTTTTCCAGCCTTTTATGCCCCGTTCCAACTTTATTGAGGAGCAGTGCTGCCATCAAGTTCCAAATGAGTTTATTTTCTTCATGAAATGGTACAATGTCCCACTTTCAATATCTAATGTGTGTTCCATGATCTACTTTGAATAAAATATAGGTTCATGGGATTTGCAAACTATTGCAATGTTTTTATTTACATGTATATATTTTCATTTTACATGGCATCCCAACTTTTTGGGAATTGGGATTTTATTAGAATGCCATATTATTTAATGTGAAAATTGAACGCCAGAAAAAAAAGGCCAGAATTGTAATTTTTTTTGGTCACCTCACCAAAACAAATTAATAAAAAATTATCACAAAAGATGAGCTCCAACACAGCGCTGTCTAAAAAGAATTAGGTTATGCTTGTCAGAATATGGCAACACAAATCTTTTTATTTTTCTATTTTTAAAATAGTAAAAATTTAAACCAAAACCATATAAGTTTGTCTTTCTAATTGTACTGACCCACAGAACAAAGTTTAAATGTCAATACTAATTCACAGTGAACACCATAAAATCAAAACTCTAAAAACAGAATAGAACTGCATTGTTTTTTTCACAGGTACTTCAAAAATGTTGTAAAAGTAATATAATTCCCCTGATATACAGGATCGTTAAAAATTCAACTTTCGCCAAATAAAACAAGCCCTCATATAGTTAAATTGATGGAAATACAAAAAACATATGGCTTTTGAAACATAGAGATGAGATCAAAAATAAAAAAAAGTACCAGACAAGGAAGCGTCCTTTACTGGAAATTTCTGCGAAAGTCCTCTAAAAATATGTTGATCGCTCATTGTCCCACTGATGGGGCTCCCAATGATAATCTGTAATCTGCAGTCAAGCGTTTAATTCCCCTGGAGTGCCACCACAGGGAATATAAAGCTTTACAATGTGCCCTTTGATATCAAAAAAGCTGTTTGTCTGATACATAGATATGTCAGGTCCTCCAGAGAGAAAGTGATATCTAAATGAGGGACACAACTAAAAATGAGTTTAATTATCCAGACTATAATGTAATATATCACTTCATTTATCTTTTTAAATGTCTTTTTATTGATTAGAAGACAAGAAAAGCAAATGAAGACAAGTACACATACAATTATCATAAGCTAGGAAAAAGCAAAGGTCAGCACTCAGGCTGCCCAGCTCAGATCAAGTAATATACTTGTCAAATACAAAAAAAAAATATTAGAGTGCATAATAAACAAAAAAGATTGCATTTTCCCTGGGTAGAAAACCACAATTCTTGATATAAGTGTCTACGTAAAAATATGAGTAAAGAAAGGAGAATGAAAGGATAAGAGAGATGTGAGCACACACAGTATAGAGAAAAGTTTTCTTGTATGTGTTTATATGTATTGAGTCCTTTGGGACTGAGTTTTTTAGGACAGTATCTGATACAGGGACCCTATAACTCCAGAACTTTCCAACTTGCTAGTCTTTTTAGTCTACTGTACATAATTGGTTCACCTTTTTAACAAGAAGTTTCACATGAATAATTCCATTAACTGTGAATTCTAAATTCTCCCCTCCAGGAGAAGAAATATCAGACGATGAAAAAACAAATACTAAATTATCAGGATATACACATGTCTGATCTATAACCAGCAAACTCTCTTCACAATTTCAAACTGTGGCTACACTTCTCATCCTTGGCTTACTAATACAAGCCCAATTTAATGATTTGGATGCAAATTCTATTTCAGATATTCTGTGAGATGGAGTGAAAAATAAATAAGGCAGCAATGGCAAACAAAAAATTTGACTAAGAGTTAGCAGGTGGAGATCCACCTACCACAAGTTATTGCTACAGTAGTTGTGATTATCCTGATGTACAGTATACAAAGTTCTTCCAGTTGCAAAGTACCAAATCCTAAATTTACTTCACAGGGAATTATATACACAAAACCCCAACAGACACACAATTACCAAATAAGGGAAAGAAAAAAAGGCTCTTGGTTCAATCTCTGTTCAAATTTTCATCTTTCGTGTATATATTTAATGGCTATAGACAACTTCAATCATTTCTATTAATGATTTAGATGTATTTTGGGCTAAACATTTTAATAGGTAGTTGTTAAATAAAAAGTTTAGGCTTCTGCAGCTTCTATGCTTTAAAGTACATAGCAGCTGCAGAAAAGTGGTTCGGTGATAAGTCCATCAAAGGACTCACAAAAAATCAAAAGTTATTGCTATTGTGGTTGTGATGGTAAAAATAATATTTTTGTAATCTCGCCTGTTAGTCTGATATTCTAGTTACTTCTACAGTATGAATATATACATAGTTACCCAAGCTGAAAGTACAGTATCCAAAACATTCTTCAGGGAGAAATTCAACTCTCTGATAGATACATAGAAACCTTGAGTAATTACCGGTATAAATACATTCTAACCCAATTTACATCAAACAAGTGATCAAAATATAGATTAGTATAACATACTTAAAGAGGTTTTCCAGGAGTTTAATATTGATAGCCTGTCTGATCAGCCAGAGTTCAACACACAAGACCCCACCAATCAGCCAAGAGGCCGCAATACTCTGTAAGTGCAGATGCCTGCTCACAACTTACCAGGCACAGCACCTTCCATTGCATAGTGGCTATGCTTGTTATTGAAGCCCAGGTCCATTATCTTGAATAGAACTGAACAGCAAATAGGCTATGTGATCGATGAATGTGACATCACTGGCATACAAAGAGGCTACGGTGCATACTAAATAGCTATGGTCTCTTCAAACAGTTGATCAGGGGAGGTGCTGGAAGTTGGACACCCAATTGTCATATACTGGTGACCTCTCTTAATAATAGTCCATCAATGTTAAACTCCTGGAAAACCTCTTTATTACTACCCTATCTGAAATCAAGATTTTTTTTGAACATACAGTAAGGTCATATTGTCAGGCAGCCAGGGCGACACACACAGTCTCACCGGAAGCATGTCACCAAGCGAAGACGTGTATCTCCTTCTCCCAGGTGGTCTCAAGCCTGACATCCCTCACCCCTCACTGGCCACGAGGGGCGGGGTGTCGCCCCCAGGAGGTTGGAGCTAGTAAAGAATCGCGCTTTACACGCGTCACTCTGTAAGATCCACTTTGGATCTTGGTACTGCTGGGAAACAGGACACCGTCATTCCCAGCACTGATGCTGGTCAGGGGTCCCGGAATGCCGGAACCCCTAGCGTCAGCTGTTGCCAGGGAACCTCTGTTGTCATGTCTCCTGACTTGTACATGTGGTGGGAGGTTCCTTCCTCTGCACACTCTCAGCCCTCACCTGTGCTTCCCTGGTCTGAGGGTGGAGATTGGGTGTGACCTCCGCAGTGTCAGGTGATCTATGGAGGGATATTTAAACCTGGTCTTCTCCCTCACTCACTGCTGATTATTCATTTACTTCCTTGTTCTGGATCCGAAGCTTAGTGAGTGGTATCTCTGGTTATTGACTCTGGCTTTGGTTTTGCTTGTTTTCTGGTTCTTCTGCCCTGGCTTACTTTTTCTGACCATTCTCGTGTTTCCCTATTGACCATTGCATTGTGTCACAGTATTTACTTTGGGGTTTTGCCCAACTGCGGTCGGTGTGCCCAGCCACCAGCCACCCTGCTATTCGACAGCTTGGAAGGGCTATACCAAAGCCCCCCTTCCTGCTGGAGGCAGGTGAAGAGTACCCCAGCCTTCAAGGGTGTTCAGAGTGTGACGGCTTGCGCAAAGTGTGCCTGGTATGCCGCATTTTCTGTCTGTCAGTTTGGCTTTATCGTTACATTAGCATTACACGTATACTTTATTTTTTAGGACCACAATGATACAATTTAAATAAAGCATACATCACTAGGGATATGTTGCAAACAGGCATGGATGTTAAAGACAATGATATTCCTTGCTATTTAACAAAAGTGTAACTTGACTATCCCTACAGCAAAACAATACAAAAACAAACATTTCTTAGTAAACTATTGAGTCAGTTTGATCTTTATTGATGGTAGAGTTTGCCTGAAAGCATAGATATCACCTGCAATAAAGAGACATAAAACCATGGGTAGGAGGGCGGGGGAGGGGGTGTTCACATAAGCTTTTGATTTCTGTTATAGTATTCCATTATAACAAACAGAATTGTTATAACAGAAACCAAAAAGAACACTTTCTGTTTTAATCAACTTGCAGGTTGACAGGCCGAACTGGATGGACAAATGTCTTTTTTCGGCCTTATATACTATGTTACTATGTTACTATGTAATCCATCCTAATATAATTTAATTGAGAATAAATATTGGGAATCAGCATTCCGTGGTTTCCATTATTATGAATGGAAAAAAGTCCTCCTGCCTTCTCTGCTCTTTTTATCTGCTCACCGCAGCAATTGCAAGTATGGCATCCCAAATCACTTCTATCGGAGGGCTCTATCCGTTCACGTGAATACTACAGATCCGTCCCATATGAGTGAATAGGGGCACTATACTTGTAATTACACCTGCTCACCACTGCAATTGCTGTAGCGAGCAGGTTAAGAGAGCAGAGAACAAGCGCTGCCTTCTCTTCAAACAGCTGATCGGCGGTGGTGACTGGAGTCTGACCCCAATGATCTGATATAGATGACCTATCCTGAGCCTGTACTGTCTTCATATAGATTTTTTTAAGCTCTGTTTTTCTAGCTGTATTTCAGCTATATTTTCACTTATTTGCCAGTTACAAATATAAATAAAATAAAAAAAAATATATATATATATATATATATATATACATATATAAATATGTAAGCAAATAGAAAACAAGAGGTTGGATATGTATTTAGGCTTCATTGACTCCTAAAGGAAATATTAAAAACTCCAAAAATTTGTATGGCCGACTAAATATGGCAAAGGCGGGAAAGGGATCTGTGAGGGAGTCATGTTTATTTATTTTTTTATGATTCTACCCCATATCTAAAACATTTAATCCCACAATCCATTTAAGGTTCTTTTACACAGGTTAATGAACGTCTGGATAAACAATCCCATGAGCTTTCATTCACAATCACCTCCCTGCCGATCAGCTGACAAATGAGCACTCATTGTCATTGATTGCGTCTTTCACGCGGACATGAAAATGATCACTTGTCAGCTCATCTCCCCATGTACACAGAGGATTTACCACTGATAATATGCAAACCGTATGGGGACATCTATGATCATTGCTACACATAAATGTGTTAAACAAGGGCCGACTGGCATGGTATTGTATATCGTTGTTTTGCCACTTGTTTTTATGGGCAGAAAATCATCCTATATAAAAGGGCCCTTAGTAGCTCTTTAAAGGTACTCTCTGGGATTTACGTATTGATGACTTATCCTCAAGATAGAAAAAAAGAGTATGTAGCCAGCATCTTGACCATACTTTTTTTGTTCTTTAGCAGATTGAGTGGTGATGATACTATCCACTGTGAGTCATGCTCAGTCAGCTGCACCTAAGTCATTTCACTGATGAATGTGATGTCACGTGGCCTAGAAAGAGGCCTAAGTGCTCATGAGGTGCTGCCACTATTCATACAGCTGATCGGAGCAGGTTCCAGAAGACAGACCCCCACGATCTCATATTGATGACTTATCCTAAGGATATTTCATCAATATGTAAATCGTGGAGAACCCCTTTAAGAGTATAATTACTTTATAGTGCAACTTGAGTGCTGGATGACTGTTTTGTAAAAAATCTGTTATAATTCTAAACTGTGCGGTATTTTAACTTATGCTCACGTTTGTTAATATAATATTTGAAGATCAGAAGCCATTCACTGTGACAAATATGCATTTATTTTAAATGCCTTGTTTAAGTCACTAGGCAATCTTTGCATTTTATTGTAAAGTTTATGCTAATAATGTTAGTATTACTATATTGAAGTGCTCTATACCTATAGAAAAGAAAAATTGAGGGTTCTTATCTCTGCAATACATACATTTCATAGGTGATAAAGTGAGTCTGTATGCTTTAACAGTGCATAGAGTATTACATTTTTTTCAAATTTAAATTTATCCAGTTCATCTTTATCCATGAGAGAAAAATGTAGATCAGCTCACCTCCATGCAGAGACAGTGCTCTGGATCAGGGCTGGCAACCCAACACAAGTACAAGGAAAAAACGTAGGTCGATACCCTTACTCAGCTATGAGTAAGGGTATGTTTGCCCAAAACGTGTAAGCTGGAGTGTTTTTAATATTTTTAATGTGTTCTGAGCAAATAAAGTACCCTGTTTTTATTGAGTGCCAGATCGACTTACGTTTTTTCCTTGAATCTTTATCCATGTTTCAATATGAACTATATAGAGAATATTATTATATTTTTCGGACTATAAGACATACTTTTCTCCCCCCAAAAGTTGGGGAGAAATGGCATTTTGTCTTATAGTCTGTATTCCAATGACTGCTTCCATTATGGAAGCAGTCATTAGCATGCAGGAGTGGGGAGGGAAGCACTGCACCGGCTCTACTCACCCTCGCTGGTCTTCTTCTGGGACCTGCTCTGACCTGTGTCCTGACTGTGTACAACCTAGGTGCGCACTATGACCTGACACTGTGCGACGTCAGGTCATAGTGCAGTGCGGTCCGGAAGAAGAGTAGGGAGCAGTAAGTGCTGGATCTGCAGGGTAGCAGCGCTGTCCGGAACATGCAAGGTAACTTTATTTTATTTATATCTGACCTGATAAGGGTCTGATAGGGATCCGATCTGAGGCTAATGGTGGTATTATCTGAAGCTGATGGGTGTCAGATCTGAGACTGATGGGGATCATATCTGAGGCTAATGGAGGGGCCAGATCAAAATCTGATGTGGGTCTGATCTGAGGCTGATGGAGACCGAGGGGTCTGATGGGGGTCTGATCTGTGGATCATAGGGGCTGATCTAAGGCTGATGAGGCTGGGGATTTATGATTGGAGTGTGATGTGAGTCTGATGGAGGTTGGAGGTCTGATGAGGGTCTGATCTGAGGTCTGATGGAGCTTTGGGGTCGTCCTCTAGATCCTGAGTGCATCTTATAGTCCGGTGCATCATATAGTCTGAAAAATACTGTAATTGTTTTGATTACCTACAGTATTTCATTATTATAATATATGAGCAGGTAACTATATGTATTTTACCAATTTAAAGATGGTTTGTCCATAGACTATAGTATCACAAAGCCAAGGCAATGGGATACAGTCTTCTAACCACCTGATCACCATGCACTGATTAACCACATGAATATCTGCCACTTTGCCCTAGCTTAAAAAATGTAGAAAATTATCACCAAGTGCTAGAAAATGTTAAAGTATGGAAAACAGCATACAGTGTATCAGATCATAACACTGGGTACTGTTTATTGCCTCTTCAGAAGGATCTTAATAAGGCCGTGCCTATGTTGTTCGTTCACCAGTTCCAGGTATTGTTAAGCAAGGAGGTTAAACTAATGTTATAAGTTAATGTCTAAAGGCACATTTACATGCACCAACTGAGCACGATGGGACTGTTTCTTTCCCCAAAAATTGCCTGCTCATCAGTGGAGGTACGAGCTGCATTCACATTCACCTCCACTGTATGGGCATGAGAAATGGCTACTGACATCCCTCATCCTCATACAGATTCATGGTTTCTGGGCAGCAGATCCCTGTTTATACTGCACAATGAAGATTTAGGTCTCCACATAAATGAACAAGGGCTTTGCTCGTTCATTCGGTAATCAACGCACCTTCACAAGGGAAGATTATTGGGGACGAGAGTTTCTCCTAAAGTTCATTCCCAATAATCAGCCCGACAATTGTGTGATTGTGTGGTGTAACTCTGCCTTATGAAACATATGGGTAGAACATAGCTTTTTTATTTTTTTTGTTGGGGGGGGGGGGATATTCTTTAAAACTCTTCTCATTCTAACTGTCTCTAATAACCCTGTGATTCAGTACAGACAAAAAAGACCCCTGTTAAAGGGATTGTCTCATCACAGCCAAATCCTGAAATCTTTCCCTCTAGAACTTATATAATGGGTATGTAAACCTTTCAGTAAATGGCAGTGTTTACATTAATGGCTGAAGTACTCCAGAAAGAGAGCCACTCTGCCCTGCCTCATTGAGGGGGGTTCTGAGCAGGGTTCCTACTATGACAGCCATATGCTTTAAAGGGGTTGTGCCATTTCAGCAAACAGCATTTATTATGTAGTGAAAGTTAATACAAGCCACTTTCTAATGTATTGTGATTTTCCATATTGCATCCTTTGCTGGCTGGATTCATTTTTCCACCACATTATACACTGCTCATTTCCTGGTTACGACCACCCTGCAATCTATCAGTTGTGGTCGTGCTTGTACACTATAGGAAAAAGCACCAGCCTATGTGAGCTTCCACTGTCCCAGCTGCCATAGAGGCAGGCACTTTTTTTCCTATCGTGTGCAAGCACGGCCACCGCTGATGGATTGCAGAGTGGTCATAACCATGGAAATGAGCAACTGTAAAATGTGATGGAAAAATGAATTCAGCCAGTAAGGGAAGCAATATGGACAATCACAATACATTAGTAGGTGCCTTGTAGTAACTTTCTCGACATGATGAATGAAACTTGCTGAAGTGACACAACCCCTTGAATGTTCTGATGGAAGAACCAGTTTAGTAGTAAAACTGATTGATTAACAAAAAAGGAAACCTAGCCTTGATCATATGTTTTTACATGCCATTTTACTCTTAATGGTAGACAAATGGGCAAGCCCAGATAATTTGCAAGGGACAAGCCAGCCGTAAAAGAGGTTACACGAACTGCACCATTAAGCCTTCACATTTAGCACTGTAGAGTCCTGATGCTAAATCCATTTTTGGTAACCTGGGTGATCTTTCCTATTAAAGAAGACATAAAGTGAAAGGGATTCATCCCTGTAACAATAAAGCCTGTGAGTCACTGATTTTCACAGCAGATGAAATAATGCACTTCATTCTGTCATCGGCTCATCCGTGAGTGTACTCTACAGTTGATTTTACAGGACTGAAACCAGTAATGTAGTTTCAATCTAACGTGTTACAATAGGTCAATATATCTCTAGCTTCAATGGCTCACAGGCACATAGTAAGAAAAAGCACATCTGTCTCAATGGAGGAATATCTGTCTGGGGCTAATTAAAAGCCTTCAGCTTATAGGACTTTTTATTGCCCCGTTGACATTTAAAATGTCATTAGCCACCTACACTGCATGGTAAGACATAGCATAAAATCTTCTGCTTAGATTAACTTGTCTTAAAAATTAATCTCTTGAATGATAAACATTAAAGGCGTATCATATTATCACGACATTATTAAAAAAAAAATACTAATATTAAGCCGTGTAAGCCTTGGGATGCGTAATTACATTTTGCTACTTTTTTTCATTACGAGTTATCAAAGATATTGTGAAAATATGTGGAAAAATATAAACTAACCTGCGGCCCTCCAGCTGTTGCAAAACTACAACTCACAGCATGCGTGAACAGCCTACAGCTATCAGCCTACAGCAGGGCATTGTGGGAGTTGTAGTTTTACAGCTGGAGGGACGCAGGTTGAGCATGCCTGAACTAATCCATTCCGAACCAAACGTTTAGAACCAATGTAAACCGGGTGGATAAGCAACGTATTACAGCCATTCAGGGGTTGGCCACTATTGCTTCTACAAAAGAGCATAGCCACACTGCGCAGTTGGGGAGCCATCGCTACGAGGCAGCCGTGCAAGCCACAGCAGGGTCGTAGTAACTGATCAGAAAACAAGATTTATCAAACTGGTGTCAAGTAGAACTGGCTTAGTTGCCCATAGCAACCAATCAGATTCCACCTTTCATTTTTTTACAGCTTCTTTGGACAATGAGAGGTGGAATCTGATTGGTTGCTACAGGCAGCTAATCCAGTTCTACTTTACTCCAGTTTGATAAATCTCCCCCTCTGTTTATTTGGTGTTCAGTGTTAACGGCCATGCGGTTTTGCAGATTATTAGGCGGCCATTAACAATGAACTCCAAATAATAGCTACTTTCTCATCCAAATTTTTGCTGGCAGGGATCAGCAAAAACGTTTCTGTTATAATACAACCGTCTGCATCCGTTCTGAACTGATCCGGTTGTATCACCTCTAAAATGACCAAGACGGATTGCACCAATTGTAACTTAATGGGCGTCGGATCTGTGTCAGAAAAAAATGGATCCGGCAGAAATAACGCCATCTTGAGCAGTATCCCATGACGCACACAGAATGCTGCTTGCAGCGGTTTTGTGTCCGGCATGGGAACGCAAACAAATGGATGAAAACGAAATGCATTCTGGTGCACTCTGTTTCGCTCAGTTCAGATTTGTCCCAATTGACAATGAATGGGGACAAAACTGAAGCGTTTTTCTCCGGTTTTTAGATCGTATGACGGATCTCAATACCGGAAAGGAAAACATAGATGTGAAAGTAGCCTAAACAATTCACTTTTAATCAGCTAATTTTCTCCCGCTACAAGGCTGCTTGGTACTGTGGCCACACCGCTACTGCAGCGCGACTGCGCCATGTCCCACACCATATTACCATTTAAAACATTTAATCAGATTTACAAATGAACACAATGCTACTACATTTGCTTATTTTGTTCACCGATTACCATTAATTAGACAATTTTTTTTCACTGAAGGGAATGGTGATTAGATACAGCATGTTATGACAAGCACACCATGATAACTCTCCGAAAGTGGAATAAAGTCTTTTCAGCCTGTACTTAGTTATAACTGCATTTCCTGTACACTTTCCATCATTATTAAATGCATTAAACAAGAAAAGCTTTCATTATTCTCCCTTACAAAGCTGACAGAGCAAATGCAAAAATGAGAAATGCTACAAGAATTTTGCCCCAAATGTTCTGAAAATGATAACGTTATAGACGGGTTACTTATATAGTTATGGATGAAGATAAGAAATTGGGAACATTAGTTGTTGTTTGCGGAAGTGATTACTTATATGTATAGTAAAACAAACAAGTCGGCATCAAATCAACCATATATTACTTGACATGTCCAAAGTAATAAGGCTACGGCTACAAGGCGACACGGGTCATGGCCAGGATCACAGGGGGCATCACAGTGGAGCGGTGATAGCATATAAATGAATGGCATCACAGCATGACTCGGAAAGTTAGCTGCGACCCCAACATAGGAGTCGCTAAAAATCCAGCACTACTGGTTTTTATGTGACTTGCGTGTCGTGGGTTGCAGCAAACATGCGAGTAAAGTCTCATGCAGACGTCCGAGGAACATGGTCCGTGAGATACCGGATTGGCATCCTGCTTAGTGCAGGAGCGCACGGCATCATTGGTTGCTATGTGCTGCCGACGCAGTACAGTTATGCACTCATATGATCTATACGAGTGTATTACTGTACAGCAGCGGCGGCACAGAGCGCACGGCATCATAGCAACCAATGACGCTGTTCTCTCCTGCACTAAGCGGACCCCACGGACCGTGTTCCACGGACGTCTGCATGAGGCTTAATGCTAAGATCCCATTAATTTCTGATGACCCTGATGACAGCCAGTGTTATATAGCCGTACCCTAAATAGGCGTTGATTGGTGGCTCAGTGGGTTGCACTGGTGCCTTGCAGCGCTGGGGTCCAGCCAAGGACAACATCTGCATGGAGTTGGTATGTTCTCCCCGTGTTTGCGTGGGGTACTCTGTTTCCTCCCACACTCCAAAGACATACTGATAGAGACCTTAGATTGTGATCTCCATTGGGGACAGTCTGTAAAGCGCTGTGGAATATAGTAGCGCTATATAAGTGCATAAAATAAATCTGGTCCATAGCATTGAGAAAGTCTATAATGATGAACATAGAGAAGTGGTTTATAAATTACCTGAAAGTCCACATTTATCTTTCTCCAATTGCTTTTTAATTTATTAATGCTATGGATTAATATTTATATTATGATTAATGAATATTTACATGATGAAAGCATATCATTAATTATCACAAATGATTCTAAGTGGCTGCGGTAAGGGTTTATAATAGTTGCTGGTAAACCTGCAGCCTAGCCTCCACATCAATGTGTAAATCTGCGAACATAGACGGTGCAAACAGACGACAAACCAGATCTAAATAACCACAGACATAGACAGGGGCAATTTGTGCAATATGACAAGTTCCTATGTCACTGCTAAAATCATTTCAGTGATAAGAGATCCCGTTAAGATCCAAGCTACTTGAGGAATTTTCATTTTCTGAGTGACTCTGGCTTATCTGACACACTTTGGGGAAGCGGTTCATTATTTGACAGGAGTTCTCCAGATAACACAGGTGCCAGACTATGCCTCCAGCCTGCTGTTACCTGTCTGCTGGCATCACATAGCCCAACGCTGATGGTTAATCATTCAGCCATGTGCCCAAGATAAGATAACCATCACAGCATTAGTGTCTACATTTTCAGTTCAGCAAAACATGTTCATCCCTCATCCATTGTTTATGGGATTGCTTAAAGTCAGTGACTACTGTATAATAGAAACAGACAGGAAGGACACAATTCTTGAATAAACAACACTCAAAAAACCCAACAAATATATATAATCACAAGATGATTTATTTTCTATACGCTGTATATAGTATCACAAGATTATTTCTTTTCTATACGCTGTATATAGTATCACAAGATGATTTATTTTCTGCAAACTGTTTCCATGCCGGACCGGTCACCCTTGTTACTTTTAGGGATTAGGCAAATAAGAAGCAACATTTATCTCACAGATCAAAATATTTCAATTTCAATATTTGCCAGCCTTTATACTTTTTTCCAATCCTAATCCACTCTTTTCATCAATTAATCCTCACAATGCAACGTAACAAATAACAGGCTGTTATCCACTGTCCAAAACTCCCATGTGGGTCCATTCCTCAGACTATGCTTAATCCACTCAGGAGCTGGTGCCCACAGCAACACAGTGCAAAGCTTCGAAGTGTCTGGCAAGGTTGTCTCCTTAAATCCATACCCAGATAATGACTTTGTTTCCTTTCATATTAGGATGCAATAGAAGACTTTAAGGGTCAATGTTACAGTGATCCATGCACAGCAAGAGAAGGCAGATATACATTCAGAAGACGAGCTGGACGTCTTCTATTCTGCCCCCATGAATATCAGAGCAATTGCTGGATAAATGCTGATGATCTCAGTACTGCTGTACACAAATCATCCACTCCTCATTCATCCCCATGGAATATACAGTGTGCATTGGAGTAGCTAAAGATAGTACAGTAGCTGCCTGTCACACCAAACTGTAAAGCACAATCTACTCAAACAAGCAAAACAAGAAGAAGCAAGAAAGCATTCAGTGTGGAATGGTGACTTACCCCAAGCTTTTTGCTTCTGATTTTTACATAGCCTTGCTTTACAATATCATTGAAGTTGGATGCCATAGTGAATTGTATGTTTCTTCTAAGTACCCTGCTTTGCTCAGTCCCTTTTGCTGTATTACAGATTGCCTCATGCACCCTCTCCAAGTGTTTGACAAGGCGGCAACGACAGCAGTGGCAATAGATGACAGGATGGCTGTGTTAAAGAGTCCAGCCTTAGACTAGCAGAGCTGTCTCTGTGTCTATGAGCCCAACAGCATCACTAGCTGACTGGCTGAGCTGTCTCTGTGCCTATGAGCCCAACAGCAGGAGCTCACTGCAAAAGCAGCCACTCAGTGTCAGTGCTCAGCCCCCTCCTTTCCCCCAAGCATGCTTTACTGAATATCTAAATTGCAAAAAACAAGGCAATGTAAAATAGGTGATTATCTAGAAAAGGCAAGAAAAGCCTATTGCCAGCAATGAAAGGCATGTTTGTTAATTGAACGTGAATAAGATATTTTTATCCCAACTTCTAAAGAATGATTTATAACATGGAATAATCTGCTTTATAATAATGAAGTTCTTTATTATCCCGCGACTCCTTCTACAGTGATGCACATGCCGCTAATAATATTACTCACTTTATTATACAAGAAAGCACAGTACAAACATAAAATGCTTGATTATTTGGAATATTTGTTACTCACATATTTTGATAAATCTGTATCTCTGATCATTATTTATCATTTCTAGTGTTGATCGCGAATATTCTAATTGCATATACTGGCACTTCGAGAATATAGTGCTATATCTTCATAATCGCGAATATTCTAGATTTTTTTTTTTCTTTCATCAGTACCCTCACTGCTTCTTGCTTGTGGG